>NW_027590205.1:55000-745906 GCF_964213995.1 Mustelus asterias
GGTTTTAGACTTTTCGGAGTGAAATTCAGGAACACTTTGCCACACCAGCTGTGATATTAGTTTGGAACTACCTTCTATAATTCACAGTTGATGCTCAGTCGCTTATTAATGTTCAAACCTGAAGTTGATAGATGGTATTTTACACACAGGAGAAGCAATTTAAAATCAATGGGTCTATGTTAAAATACTTGCAGGAACAGAGAGACCTGGGCTTTCAGTTCATTTTTACATCTTAAAGATTCAACCTGGGGCTCAGAATCTGTCAGTATTTCTGCATTGACTATTTCACAATCTGAGGAGTTGTGAATGGTGCGATCATCAGCGAACATCTCACCTATGGAGGGAAGGTCAGTGATGGAGCAGCTGAAGATGGTTGGGGCCTCGGACACTCACCCTGAGGAACTCCTGCAGTGATGTCCCGGGACTGAGAGGATCGGCTTTGAGATAATCGGCACATTGGGGGAATGGTTGGAAAGCAGAGGATGTTGAATTAAGGTAAATGGCGACAGCGGCAACATGAGGCAATATCTGTGGCTTTGGAGTGATCCTTGTTGTACCCCACTATTAGCTGCTTGCCCACCTGAATATCTCACTGTTACTCTCTGCATTACTATCTCATCCCTATCTCTCAGTGACTCTGCCTCTCTCCATCTCTCCGGGGAAATTATAATGGGGAGCAAAAAAATGGCAGAAGAATTGAACATATACTTTGGTTCTGTCTTCACGAAAGAGGCACAGATAACCTGGCAGAAATGTTAGGGAACCAATGGTTTAGTGAGAGTGTGGAATTGAATTGAAGGAAATCAGTATTAGTAAGAAAATGGTGCTGGGGGAATGAATGGGGTTAAAGGCTGACAAAGCCCCAGGGCCTGATAATCTACATCCCAGAGTATTAAAGGAAGCGGCGCTGGCAATATTGGATGCATTGCTGGTCATCTTCCAAAATTCTATAGACTCTGGAGCAGTTCCTACAGATTGAGGGGGTGGCAAATGTAACCCCACTATTTAAAATAATCTTTTCACTTGCGTGTAATTTATCACAGAACACGGGCAGCATGGGCTTATCGAGAATGACGGGATAGTGTTGGGGTGGAGAAGTTATTCCTTCAAGTGGAAATCAGTGTCGTTTTGAAATGTGTTGGGGGTTTCTGCCTCTCCCCATTCAATCCTTCCCAACCTCTCTATCGAGGCTCCTTCTCACTTTCTACCAGACAATTATTTGTGTTCGGGAGCGGGTGCAGAGGAGATTGAAATGAAACAGACAGACAGTTATCTTCAACACTGAGAAATGTGAAGTGATGCACTTTGGATAATAAGTTGAGGAGAGAAACCATAAACCAACTGGGAACAAGTTAAATCATGTGCAGGTAAAGGGAAAGCTTTTATACCTCCATCAATCTGTGTCTCTCTCTTTTTCTCACTCTCTGTGTCTGTGTCTTCTGTCCATCTCTCCCTTTCTGGGAATCAGTGAAAAATATCCACAAATATCAGGCAGCCATTTGGCGTTTCTTCCCAGTGGCCATTTCGTGTGAACGCAGCACTGAGATATTTCTGACAGAGTTGTCTCTTCACTAAAGTAACGTTAGTATTTTAAATGTGACAGATACGCAGCTATGGAGACACAAACGAGGGCTGTATTCCCAGGAATTTTGGAGTGTCAGGGACAATTTGATCCAATTTGTCAGGAGTATAATGGAAAGTGATAGCACAGAGAGAGAGAAATGTTTCTTGCTGGTGATCCACCTCCTCCAGTCCCACCATCCTCCCATATCTGTTTTCCTTTCATTCTGGCTCCGTGACCATCCACAATTTGAATTGTTTCACCATTGGGAGCTGTGTCTTCATCTGCGTGGGCTCCCACTCTGGAATTCCTTTCCTGAACGTTTTATTAAAATACATCCATGGGATGTGGGCCTGGCTGGTTCTGCCAGCGTTTACTCCTCGTCCCTAATTGCTCATGAACTGAGTGGCTTGCTAGGCCATTTCAATCAGCATCTAAGAGTCAACCACATTGCTGTGAGGCTGGAGTCACATGTAGGCCCGACCAGGTAAGGACGGCAGATTTCCTTCCATAAAGGACATTAGTGAAGCAGATTGGTTTTCTCCATTTTAACACCTCCTTTTCCTCCAATTAAAATAGTTCGTAAAAGCCATCTGGCCAAACCTTTGGGACATGTGACCCTAAACTCTCCTGTGACTCGGGGTCAAATTTCTCACATTAAGGCTCCTGTGAAGCATCTTGGGATGATACTGTTCAAGGTGCTATATAAATGCAAGTTGTTGTTGTGTGTGTCTGAGTGTCAGCTTCTGTCCATGTCCAGGACACTGCAGGTAACAGAGAATGATTCACTCTGGGCTGCGATTGTACATCTCGTGTGTGTCTCAGTATCAGCTCTGAAACATGTACAGCACAATCCCATCCTGTTTCTGTGTCTCTCTGCCTCTGTATCTGTATCTCTCCCTCTCGCTCCATCTCTCTCCCCATGACTGAAACAAACTAGAGTTTAAATCCCACACTGGGATGCTGTTCAATGTGAGTTCAGTTTTCCCAGAAATAAAAATCCTCAATTAAAAATTCCTTTCAACAGCAGAGGGAACTTTTCTCAAAGTGAATTTGCGGCTGTCTTGAATTTGAACCCAAGTTTTCAATATGGGGGTGGCACAGTGATGCTGGGGTTAGCACTGCTTCCTCACAGTGTCAGGGACCCGCCTTCGATTCCCAGCTTGGCTCACTTTCTGACTGGAGTTTGAACGTCCTTCCCGTGTTTGTGTGGGTTTCCTCCGGGTGCTCCGGTTTCATCCCACACTCCAAAGATAGAACAAAGAAAATTACAGCACGGAAACAGGTCTTTCGGCCCTCCAATCCTGCACCGACCATGCTGCCTGACTGAACTAAAACCCCCTACCCTTCCGGGGACCATATCCCTCCATTCCCATCTTATTCATGTCTTTGTCAAGACGCCCTTGAAAAGTCACTATCGTATCCGTTTCCACTCCCTCCCCCGGCAACGAGTTCCAGGCACCCAGCACCCTCTGTGTAAAAAAACTTTCCTACCACATCTCCTTTAAACCGTGCCCCTCGCACCTTAAACCTCTGCCCCCGAGTAATAACTCTTCCACCCTGGGAAAAAGCTTCTGACTATCCACTCTGTCCATGCCCCTCATAATCTGGCAGACTTCTATCAGGTGTACAGGTTAGGTGGATTGGCCAAGCTAAATTGTCCCTTAGTGTCAGGAGGATTAGCTGAGTTAAATGTATGGGATTATAGGGATGGGGCCTGGGTGGGATTGTGGTCAGTGCAGACTCGATGGGCCGAATGGCCTCCTGCACTGCAGGATTCTATGAACCCTGTTCTGTATTTGGTTTGGGATTGTTTGTTGAAAAGTGTAGTTGAAGTGTTACTCTGTCATGCTGGAATTTAGGCTACGGGATGATTGGATCAAACACTTCAGGATAATAAGGGGAATGGAGAGGAATGATAAAGAACAACTTTTCCTGCTGGTTGGGGAGTCCAGGACGTGGGGACATTGGATTTCAAACAATGTTGAGGATTTTAGACTTGTAGGAGTGGAATTCAGAAACACTTTGCCACACCAGCTGTGATATTAGTTTGGAACTACCTTCTATAATTCGCAGTTGATGCTCAGTCGCTTATTAATGTTTAACTCTGAGGTCGATAGATGATATTTTTATACAGGAGAAGCAATTTAAAATCAATGGGTCAATGTTAAAATGGATGCAGGAACAGAGAGACCTGGGCTTTCAGTTCAGTTTTACATCTTAAAGATTCAACCTGGGGCTCAGAATCTGTCAGTTGAATCTACTTTTCCCACCTGATAAAATGTCAACAATGTGACAAAAGGTGACATTCCTGCACAGTGGGGTTGGGAGGTTGTTTGAAAGGAGATTCAGATTGTATCAGAAAGCGTCAATTAGATTGTGTCTCTTTGGAGAAGGCGCATATTTCACAGGAAACGCCCCGAGATAAAGACTAGTTTCACCGATGTCTGAGTAACTTTCAAAGTCTGCAGACACATGAAGGGGGCAGAGATATTGTAATATTCAGAGCAGGAGATGGGGGACAATCACAGAATTGAAGATGTGAGGCCATCTCCTGTTTCCGAATGTCAGTGTTTAGCTTTTAAACTTTAGTCCTGTGCTAATAATTCCAAGTTTGCAATCCCACACTTTGCTGTTGTGAATTAGAGTTGTGAATTTTCTGAAATTGGTTGTGTAATAAAACTCCATGCAGGATGCAATGATTCTCATCCTGTCTCTGCTGCTGCAAAGCCCACGTGTCTGTCTCAGTTTCATCGTATTTATCAATGATTTGAGATCCTAGAATCCCTGAAGGGCAGACCATTCGGCCCATCGAGTCTGCATCGACCACAATCCCACCCAGGCCCTATTCCCGTAACCCCATATATTTACCCTGTTAATCCCCTGACACTTGGGTCAATTTATCATGGCCAATCCACCTAACCCGCACATGTTTGGACTGTGGGAGGAAACTGGAGCACCCGGAGGAAACCCACACAGACACTGGGAGAACTCTACACTGACAGCGAGCTGAGGCTGGAATTGTACCTGGGTCCCTTGCGCTATGCTAACCACTGTGCCACCATGCCGTTCATCATAGAATCCCTAAAGTGCAGAAGGAGGTCCTTTGGCCCATCAAGCCTGCCCCCGACAACAATACCACCCAGGCCTGAATCCCCCTAACACTAAGGGGCAATTGAGCACAGCCAATCAACCTAACCCGCACATCTTTGGAGTGTGGAAGGAAACCAGAAGCTTCAAATGGCAAAGAGGTATTCCACTGCATAAGAGGCCATTCAGCTCATTGAGTCTGCACAGACTTGATGACAGAGTATCTTACCCAGGCCCTCACCCAGCCCTATCCCCATAACCCCATTGCTAATCCATCTAACCTATATATCTTGCGAGTGTGGAAGGTAACCAGAGCACCCAGAGGAAACCCACGCAGACACGGGGAGAATGTGCAAACTCCACACAGTCACCCGAGGCTGGAATTGAACCCAGGTCCCTGGCGCTGTGAGGCAGCAGTACGAACCACTGTGCCACCGTGCCGCCCTAAAGTAAAATGTCTTAACTGAATGGTTCAAAGAGTGAAAGATGGATTTCATTGGAGACAATTGTGTGGTCACCCACTTTAAAAAGGATAGAACAGATTGCTTTATGAATGGGGAAAGGCTGGAAAGAGTGGAGGCCCAAAGAGACTTGGGGCGGTCACATCAACATAGAAAATAGGAGGAGGAGGAGGCCATTCAGCCCTTCGAGCCTGACCCACCATTCAACACTATCATGGCCGATCCTCTGTCTCAATGCCATACACCAGCGCTCTCCCCATACACCTCGACACCTTTAGAGTCTAGAAATCTATCTATTTCCTTCTTAAATATATTCAGTGACTTGGTCTCCACAGCTTTCTGTGGGAGAGAATTCCACAGGTTCACCACCCTCTGAGTGAAGAGGTTTCCCCTCATCTCAGTCCCAAATGGCCTCCCCCGTATCCTGAGACTGTGACCCCTTGTTCCAGACACCCCCAGCCGGAGGAAACAATATCCCTGTATCCAGCCTGTCCAGCACTGTCAGAATTTTATACCTTTCAATTCGATCCCCGCTCACTCTTCTACATTCCAGTGAATACAGGCCCAGCCGACCCAATCTCCCCTCAGACATCAATGCTGCCATCCCAGGAATCAGTCTGGTGAACATTCACTGCTCTCCCTCTGTGGCAAGTACATCCTTCCTCAGATAAGGAGAGGAACACTGCACACAAGACTCCAGGTGTGGTCTCACCGAGGCTCTGTCCAGCTGCAGTAAGACATCCTTGCTCTTCTACTCCAATCCTCTTGCAATGAAGGCCAACATCCCATTGGTCTTCCTAACTGCTTGCTGTAGCTGCATGCTTGCTTTCAGTGACTGGTGTTCTCAGATACCCAGGTCCCTTTGTACAACATTTCCCAATCTATCACCATTCAACTAATATTCTGTCATTCTCTTCCTCAGTCCAAAGTGGATAACGTCACATTTATCCACATTATTCTGCATCTGCCATGTATTTCCCCACTCACTCAACTTGTCTAAATCACCCTGAAGCCTCTTAACATCCTCCCCATCACTCACATTCCCACCAAGTTTCGTCTCATCAGCAAACTTGAGAATATGACGTTTGGTTCCCTCATCCAAATCACTGATGTGTTTTGTGAATAGCTGGGACCCAAGAACTGACCCCTGCGGGACCCCACTCGTCACTGCCTGTTACTTAGAAAAAGATTCATTTATTCCTGTCTGTGCGGAGTCCGCATGTTCTCCCTGTGTCTGCGTGGGTTTCCTCCGGATGCTCCGGTTTCCTCCCTCTGTCTGAAAGACGTGCTGTTTAGGGTGCATTGGCCATGCTAAATTCTCCCTCAGTGTTACCCGAACAGGCGCCGGAGTGTGGCGACGAGGGGATTTTCACAGTAACTTCATTACCGTGTTAATGTAAGCCGACTTGTGACACAAATAAATAAACTTCTAAACATCTTTCAAAGCTAAATTAGGAAGCACTTCTTCACACGAGATGTGGTTAAAGTTTGGTACTGTCTTCTGTAAATGAGCCCTCCCTATATCCCCCAGTCCCACCATCCTCTGATATCTGTTTTCCTTTAATCCTGGCTCCCTGACCATTCCCCATTTTAATCCTTTCACCATTGGGGTCTGCAGTTCAACTGTGTGGCTCCAACTCTGGAATTCCTTCCCAAAACTCTCTGTCTTCATCCCTCCCTTTCCACCATTCAGACACTTCCTCAAAACAACCCCTTTTTGACCAGACCTTTGGGGCAATTCTTTTGTCCCTAAACTCGCCTGTGACTCGGCTTCTAATTTTTCACTCCAGGCTCCTGTGAAGCATCTGAGGACGTTTCTGTTCAAGGTGCTATGTCAATGCAGGTTGTTGTTTTATGTGTCTGAGTGTCAGTTTCCCTCAATGTCCAGGACACTGCAGGTAACAGAGAATGATTCATTCCCCACTCAACCATTACCATCAAGCCACGGGGTCAACCTGGCATCCCTTAAAAATGAGGTGTCAACCTGGTGAAGCTCCCAAACAGGAGCGGGCAGCACGGTGGCACCAGTGGTTAGCACTGCTGTATCACAGCACCAGGGACACAAGTTCATATCCAGCCTCGGGTCACTATCTGCATGGGTTTCCTCCGAGTGCCGCTCTTCCTTCTCTCAGCCCAAAGATGTGCGGGTTCGGTGGATTGGCCATGCTAAATTTCCCCATAGTCTTAGGGGGATTAGCAGGGTAAATACTTTGACTTGATTAATTATTTTGATTTGATTTATTATTATCATATTAGTATACAGTGAAAAGTCTTGTTTCTTGCGCGCTATACATACAAAGCATACTGTTCATAGAGAAGGAAGCGAGAGAGTGCAGAATGTAGTGTTACAGTCATAGCTCGGGTGGAGAGAAAGATCAATTTAATGCAGGGTAGGTCCATTCAAAAGTCTGCCAGCAGCAGGAAGAAGCTGTTCTTGAGTGGGTCGGTCCGTGACCTCAGACGTTTGTATCTTTTTCCCGACGGAAGAAGGTGGAAGAGAGAATGTCCGGGGTGGGTGAGGTCCTTCATTATGCTGGCTGCTTTTCCGAGGCAGCGGGAAGTGTAGACAGAGTCAGTGGATGGGAGGCCGGTTTGCGTGATGGATTGGGCTACATTCATGACCTTTTGTAGATCCTTGCGGTCTTGGGCAGAACAGGAGCCAGACCAAGCTGTGATACAACCAGAAAGAATGAGTTAGTGAGAGTTATAGCTGACATGCCCAATTTCCTTCATCTTCTGAGAAAGTCGAGGCATTGACTGTGTTTCTAACTCTGTGGTGTATTTTGTCACAGGACAGTTTCGATGGAGATTTATTCTGTATCCCTGGGATTTAGAAGGTTCAGGAGTGAGTTGATTGAAGTTTTCTTTAATTCTTTCGTGGGACATGGGCATCGCTGGCTGAACAGAATTTATTGCATCGAGTTGCTCATCGCGGGCAGTTGAGAGTTAACCTCATTGCTGTGGCTCTGGAGTCACACGTAGCCCAGACCACGTAAGGATGGCAGATTTCCTTCCCTAAAAGACATTCGTGAACCAGATGGGTTTTTCCGACAATCGACAATAGTTTCATGGTCACCAGTAGATTCTTAATTCCAGATATTTTTATTGAATTCCAATTGGTGGGATTCAAACCCAGGTCCCCAGAACATTCGCTGAGTTTCTGGATTAATAGTCTGGAGATAATAGCACTAGGCCATTGCCTCTCCTAGTGTCACCTCTCCATCCCTGTCATTCACTCATCATCTCCGCTTCCACCATCCTCATAGGCCGTGCATCCAAACACATTCCCAGGCTCTGTGTGTGTGTGTGAAAGATGTTTTTCCTCACATTCCCTCACTGCGTCTCTCCTGAAACTTTGAATTGTGTCTCCCTGTCATCCTTGAACCCAATCAGCTCACGGCAACAGCTTTCCTTTATCGACTTTATCGAAACCTGTCCTAATCTTGTACATCTCAGTACGGAGGCTGTCTTCATGTTACAATGTTAATCTGATCACTCTCATCAAAACAGGATCAACATTTCTGTACAATGTGAGTGACTCATCAGCTCAAATAGTTCAGGTTCAGTGTTTAAAATAACCAGTCACTTTTCTGTGGCTGCTTTGGGAATGTCAGTGGAATGTAGTTCACAGTCAAGTGTGAACAATTGTATTGGGGAATAATTGGAAGCAGTTTCCATTGAGAGCTTCCTGCATTCGGGAAATGTGTGTGATCTATTCAGAGATAGGAAATGGACGGATGAATAAAGATGCAGTTTGTTGTGAATTACATGAGATTGTCTGCCTTGAAGATTCACAAGTTCCATGTGCTGAGAGAAAGGAATGATTAAACAATGTCTATAATTCAAATCCTTCAGACAAGTGAAAAAGCAGGAGAACAACTGAATCCACAAACGCTGCCACAGACAGTATTCGAAGCTTCAACTTCATGTTTGAATGTGAAGGGCTGATTGAAATAAACAGGGGGCCACACTGGGATGCTGAGCAATTTGATTCCTGTTTTTCCTCAACTTCAAAATAAAAATCTGTGATGAAACATTCCTTGGACAGAGCAGAGGGAATTTTACTCTGTATTTCGCCCATTCCAGTATTTGCGTTGGGAACATTTGATGAACAGTGCAGGTTAAACATTATTCTGAACCGCTGGAATTTAAGTTGGGGGCTGATTTAATCAAACATTGAAAATAATGAGGGAAAGGGAGAGGCTGATAAAGAACAAGTTTTTCTGCTGGCTGGGAACTCCAGGATTTGGGAATATTTGAATGTTAGCCTCAGTTTAGAATTTTAGAATTGTAGAAATGGAAACATTGCCAGATGTGGTGTGGAGTTAGTTTGAAACAATCTTCTGCAAATGGCTATTGATGCTCAGTCACTTGTTATTATTTATAATCTGGGGTTGATAGATTTTCCTTAGTCCAAGGGGTTAAGAGACAGAGAGTTAGATCACAGATCAGCCAGGATCTTATTGAATATTGGAACAGGCTTTCAGGAAGATTGTTCCAGATTCCAAACACCCTCTTGATGAAGTGCTTTTCCTCACTTCACTTCTGATCCATTTCCCCATCATTTAGAATCTGTGCCCTCTAGTTCATGACCATCTCTTAAGAGGGAACAGTTTCTCACTCTTTAACCTGTTGATACCCCTTAGGATCTTGAATCTCTCTCTCAAGTCTCACCTCAGCCTTCTTTCCTCCGAGGAAAACAGTCCCAACCTCTCCAATCTACCCTTGTAGCTACGGATCGTATTCCCTGGAATCATTCTTGTGAATCTCCTCTGCACTCTCTCCAATGTCTTCACATCCCTCCTCAAGTACGGTGCCCAGAACTGGGCACAGTCTCCAGATGAGGCCTAACAAGTGTCTTCTACAAGTTCAATATGAACTCCTTACTCTTGTCCTCAATCCCTCCATTAATAAAAGCTGGGATACCATATACTTCATTTACTGCTCTCTCAAAGTGCCCTGCCACCTTCACTGACGTATGTACATATTAGAATCATGGAATCCCTACAGTGCAGAAGGAGGCCATACAGCCCATCGAGCCTGCGCTGACAACATTCCCACCCAGGCCCTATCCCCGTGATGCAACGTATTTACCCTGATAATACTGGCATGAATTGAGAAATGGTTAACGGACAGAAAACAGAACTTAGGTACAAATGGGTCATTTTCAGGGTGGCAGGCTGTGACCAGCGGCTTATCACAAGGATCAGTACTCGGGAGCCCAGCTATTCACAATCCATATCATTGATTTGGACGTTTGGGATCAAATGTAATATTTCCGAGTTTGCAGATGACATGAATTGACTGGAATTGTTATAGCTCTAGCTATTGACTGGAATTGTTATAGCTCTAGCTATTGACTGGAATTGTTATAGCTCTAGCTATTGACTGGAATTGTTATAGCTCTAGCTCGTTAGAGGGGTCAGTTTTTGTTCAAAGCGTGCAGGAAGGTTTTTTGACTCAGTATGTAGACAGGCCAACTAGAGGTGAGGCTATATTGGATCTGGTGCTGGGAAATGAGCCAGACCAGGTGCTAGACTTGGAAGTTGGTGTGCATTTTGGTGATAGTGACCACAATTCGGTTACGTTCACCTTAGTGATGGAAAGGGATAGGCATGAACCTCGGGCCAGTGGTTTTAGCTGGGGGAAGGGTAATTATGAGGCTATTAGGAGAGAATTAGGAAACATAGGTTGGACTAGGAGATTACAGGGACTGGGAACGTCCGACATGTGGAGTTTTTTCAAGGAGCAGCTACTGCGAGTCTGTGATAGGTATGTCCCTGTCAGGCAAGGAGGAATTGGTAGGGCTAGGGAACCGTGGTGCACCAAAAAAGTTTCTTTGTTGGTTAAAAAGAAAAAGGAGGCTTATGTTCGGATGAGACGTGAGCACTCGGGTAGTGCACTAGAAAGCTTTAGATTGGCTAAGAGGGAGTTGAAGAGCGAGCTTAGAAGGGCTAAAAGGGGACATGAGAAGACTTTGGCGGACAGGGTTAAAGAGAATCCTAAGGCGTTCTATAGGTATGTCAAGAACAGAAGGTTGGTTAGGGCAAGTTTAGGGCCAGTTATAGATGGCAGAGGGAAGTTATGTGTGGAACCGGAGGAGATTGGTGAAGCATTGAACCAATATTTCTCTTCGGTGTTCACGCAAGGGGACATGAATATAGCTGAGGAGGACACTGGGTTGCAAGGGAGTAGAATAGACAGTATTACAGTTGATAAGGAGGATGTGCAGGATATTCTGGAGGGTCTGAAAATAGATAAATCCCCTGGTCCGGATGGGATTTATCCAAGGATTCTCTGGGAGGCAAGAGAAGTGATTGCAGAGCCTCTGGCTCTGATCTTCAGGTCGTCGTTGGCCTCTGGTATAGTACCAGAAGATTGGAGGTTAGCGAATGTTGTCCCATTGTTTAAGAAGGGGAACAGAGACTTCCCCGGGAATTATAGACCGGTGAGTCTCACTTCTGTTGTCGGCAAGATGTTGGAAAAAATTATAAGGGATAGGATTTATAGTTATTTGGAGAGTAATGAATTGATAGGTGATAGTCAGCATGGTTTTGTGGCAGGTAGGTCGTGCCTTACTAACCTTATTGAGTTTTTTGAGAAAGTGACCAAGGAGGTGGATGGGGGCAAGGCAGTGGACGTGGTATATATGGATTTTAGTAAGGCGTTTGATAAGGTTCACCATGGTAGGCTTCTGCAGAAAATGCAGATGTATGGGATTGGGGGTGATCTAGGAAATTGGATCAGGAATTGGCTAGCGGATAGGAAACAGAGGGTGGTGGTTGATAGTAAATATTCATCATGGAGTGCGGTTACAAGTGGTGTACCTCAGGGATCTGTTTTGGGGCCACTGCTGTTTGTAATATTTATTAATGATCTGGATGAGGGTATAGTTGGGTGGATTAGCAAATTTGCTGATGACACCAAAGTCGGTGGTGTGGTAGACAGTGAGGAAGGGTGTCGTAGTTTGCAGGAAGACTTAGACAGGTTGCAAAGTTGGGCCGAGAGGTGGCGGATGGAGTTTAATGCGGAGAAGTGTGAGGTAATTCACTTTGGTAGGAATAACAGATGTGTTGAGTATAGGGCTAACGGGAGGACTTTGAATAGTGTGGAGGAGCAGAGGGATCTAGGTGTATGTGTGCATAGATCCCTGAAAGTTGGGAATCAAGTAGATAAGGTTGTTCAGAAGGCATATGGTGTCTTGGCGTTTATTGGTAGGGGGATTGAATTTAGGAGTCGTAGCGTTATGTTGCAACTGTACACAACTCTGGTGCGGCCGCACTTGGAGTACTGTGTGCAGTTCTGGTCCCCACATTACAGGAAGGATGTGGAGGCTTTGGAGAGGGTGCAGAGGAGGTTTACCAGGATGTTGCCTGGTATGGAGGGGAGATCCTATGAGGAGAGGCTGAGGGATTTGGGATTGTTTTCGCTGGAAAGGCGGCGGCTAAGAGGGGATCTTATTGAAACATATAAGATGATTAGAGGTTTAGATAGGGTGGATAGTGATAGCCTTTTTCCTCTGATGGAGAAATCCAGCATGAGGGGGCATGGCTTTAAATTGAGGGGGGGTAGTTATAGAACCGATGTCAGGGGTAGGTTCTTTACCCAGAGGGTGGTGAGGGATTGGAATGCCCTGCCAGCATCAGTAGTAAATGCGCCTAGTTTGGGGGCGTTTAAGAGATCCGTAGATAGGTTCATGGACGAAAAGAAATTGGTTTAGGTTGGAGGGTCACAGTTTTTTTTTTTAACTGGTCGGTGCAACATCGTGGGCCGAAGGGCCTGTTCTGCGCTGTAATGTTCTATGTTCTATGTTCTATGTTCAACTCTGTCCTAAACTGACCCCCCTTTATTTTGAGGCTGTGCCCTCTAGTTCTAGCTTCCTTTCTAAGTGGAAAGAATCTCTCCACCTCTACCCTACCCAGCCCCTTCATTATCTTATAGGTCTCCATAAGATCCCTCCCTCAGCCTTCTAAATTCCAACGAGTACAAACCCAATCTGCTCAGTCTCTCCTTATAATCAACACCCCTCATCTCCGGTATCAACCTGGTGAACCTTCTCTGCACTCCCTCCAAGGCCAATATATCCTTCCGCAAATAAGGGGACCAATACTGCACACAGTATTCCAGCTGCGGCCTCACCAATGCCCTGTACAGATGCAGCAAGACATATCTGCTTTTATATTCTATCCCCCTTGCGATATAGGCCAACATCCCATTTGCCTTCTTGATCACCTGTTGCACCTGCAGACTGGGTTTTTGCGTCTCATGCACAAGGGCCCCCAGGTCCCTTTGCACAGCAGCATGTTGTAATTTTTGTCCATTTAGATAATAATCCAATTTGCTATTATTTCCTCCAAAGTGAATCAACTCGCATTTGTCAACGTTATACTCCATCTGCCAGATCCTCGCCCACTCACTCAGCCTGTCCAAATCTCTCTGCAGACCTTCTACGCCCTCCGCACGATTCACTTTTCCACTTATCTTTGTGTCGTCTGCAAACTTTGTTACCCTACACTCAGTCCCCTCCTCCGGATCGTCTATATAAATGGTAAATAGTTGAGGCCCCAGTACCGATCCCTGCGGCACGCCACTAGTTACTCCAGCTGTGGCCTAACCAACGCTCTGTACAACTCCAACATTAACTCTTTGCTCTTCTACTCTGCGCCATGACTGATAAAAGCAAGTGTCTCATCTGCCTTCTTTACCACTTGATTCACCTGCTCTGCTGCCTTCAGGGATCTGTGAATAATTGCCCAAGATCCATATGTTCCTCTGAGCTTCCCAGTGTCCTGCAACTCATTAAATACTCCCTTGCCTTGTTACTGCTTCCAAAGTGCATCACCTCGCACGTATCAGGGTCAAATACCATCTGCCACTGCTCTGCCTATCTGACCAACCCAGCGATATCTTCCTGTAACCTACAACCTTCTTCACTATTAACCATCCTACCAATCTTGGTGTCATCTGGAACCTTGCTTATCATTGCCCCCGCATTATCATCTGTCTCATTTATGTATAACAACAATGAGCCCCCCAGCATGGAGCCTTGTGGTGCACCACTGGACACCGGCCTCCAGCCACTCAAACAGCCTTCCAACACCACCCTTTGTGTCCAATTACTAACTCAGTTTCGGATCCATCTCGCCAAGTTTTCCTGAATTCCATGTGCTTCTAGGATGGTAAATCTTTGGAATTCCCTATCCCAGAGGGCTGTGGAGGCTCAGTCATCGTTCACAGACTGAGATGGATAGGTTTCTACAGATTAAACATATTGCAAAGTTTCACCATCTGTGACCCCTTGTTCCAGCCTCTCCCCCCGCCCCCCCGCCCCTCTCCCCACCCCCTCAGCCCCTCAGCTGGAGGAAACAACATCCCTGTATTCAGTCAGTCCAACCCGGTCAGAATTTATACATTTCAATTCGATCCCCTCTCATTCTTCGGAACTCCAGTGAATACAGGCCCAGTCGACTCAATCTCTCCTCATACGACAATCCTGCCATCCCAGGAATCAGTCTGGTGTGCCTCCGCTGCTCTCCCTCTATGGTAAGTGCAGCATTTCATAGTTTCAGAGACAAAAACTGTACACAATATTCCAGGTGTGGTCTCACCGAGGGCCTGTACAGCTGCAGTAAGACATCCTTGCTCCTTTCCTCAAGTTCTCTTGCAATGAAGGCCAACATATCATTTGCCTTCCTAACTGTTTGCTGTAGCTGCATGCTTGCTTTCAGTCTCTGGTGTACTGGGACACCCAGGTCCCTTTGTATATCAACATTTCCCAATCTATCACCATTTAAATAATCCTCTGCCATTCTGCTTCTCTGTCCGAAGTAGTTAAATTCACGTTTGTCCACGTTATACAGCATCTGCCACACATTTACCCATTCACTCAATTTTCTGAAGTCACTGTGAAACATTTTAACATCCTTCTCACTACTCACATTCCCAACAAGTTTCATGGCATCAGCAAACTTGGAAATATTATTTTTGGTTCCCTCATCCAAATCATTGGTGTACATCTCGTGTGTGTCTCAATGTCAGCTCGGAAACATGTACAGCACAATCCCATCCTGTTTCTGTCTTTCTATGGCTCTGTATCTGTATATATCTCTCTCTGAAATTAGAATAAAGAAAATTACAGCACAAGAACAGGCCCTTCGGCCCTCCAAGCCTGCACCAACCATGTGTGAACTAAAACCCCCTCCCCTTCCAGGGACCATATCCCTCTATTCCCATCCTATTCTTGTATTTCTCCAGACGCCCCTTAAAACTCATTATTGTATCTGCTTCCACTACCTCTCCCAGCAGCGAGTTCCAGGCACCCACCACCCTCTGTGTAAAAAAACTTGCCTTGTACATCTCCTTTAAACCTTGCCCGTCGCACCTTAAACCTGTGCCCCCTAGTAATTGACTCTTCCACCCCGGGAAAAAGCTCCTGACTATCCACTCTGTCCATGCCTCTTATAATCTTGTAGACTTCTATCAGGTCACCCCCCCTTGCCTCCGTCATTCCAGTGAGAAAAAACCAAGTTTCTCCAAACTCTCCTCATAGCTAATGCCCTCCACACCAGGCAACATCCTGGTAAATCTTTTCTGTACCCTCTCCAAAGCCTCCACATCCTTCTGGTAGTGTGGCGACCAGAATTGAACACTATATTCCAAGTGCGGCCTAACAATGGTTCTATAAAGCTGCAACATGGCTTGCCAATTTTTAAACTCAATGCATGTGGCGTCAAAAGTTTGCTTATTTCCTAAATAACACTGACAACATTTCAAAAGCGCTCCATTGTCGGTGAAACACTTTTGGAAACCCTAAAGCCATGAATAATACTTTAGAAATGTCCATCCCCCAAGTTGCTGTGAGGACATTCAGAGTCAGTGTGTGACTTGGGTCAAAGATAGACCAGCGAGGTCTCTCCCTTAATGACATTGAGTGACTCTTTAGCTTTTTTATGATGAGCAGAAACCTTTCATCTCTCTTGTGTCTAATTCATTCCAATTCTGTCCCTGACATTAATCAGTTGTGACTTTCTGTAGGAGCTGGAATGTTCTCTCTGGCGACAGCGAATCCATTGAGAGGAGGATCAGGTGTGACCTTTCTCTCCTGGAATCCATCTTTCCTGTTTGTGTCTTGTAGATTGTGTGTGGAGAGAGCAGAGGGAAAAGGCTGAGTGGATTTGTAATGAACAGGGGTTTGCTTTCATTCACAAACTGGAGCTGAAGCCAACGTGTGCAGATGTGAAGAATGGAGATCAGAAAAGGACCATGGGTAGAATTGGAGACTATTCTGCCCATCCAGATGTGCTGTCTTTTTGGAAGAGAAATCTAGTTAATCTCTATTTACAGAGGGAGAAGGGATTCCTCCTCCATTATATATCTGTTTAGTTTTAGGCTGTCTGTGTGAGTGTTAGTGTGTGCATATTTTTCTCAATCTGCCTGTCTCTCAGTCCCCCTGGTCCCAGAATCTGTTTCTCTCTCCACAGATGCTGCCTGACCTGTTTGGTATGTCCTTATTTTCTGTTTCAGTATCTGAGGAGTTGCGTATGGTGCTGAACATTGTGCAATCATCAGCGAACATCCCCACTTCAGACCTTGTGATGGAGGGAAGGTCAGTGATGGAGCAGCTGAAGATGGTTGGGGCCTCGGACACTCACCCTGAGGAACTCCTGCAGGGACGTCCCGGGACTGAGAGGATCGGCTTTGAGATAATCGGCACATTGGGGGAAAGGTTGAAAACCAGAGGATGCTGAATTCAGGTAAATGGCGACAGCGGCAACATGAGGAAATGTTTCTAACGTAGTGAGTGTCCAGTATCTGGAATGTACTGTCTGAGGGTGAGGTGGAAGCGGATTCCATCAAGGACTTCCAGGGGAAGTTGAATGGGAAGCTGAAGGGGAAATATTTACAGGGTGACGGGGAAAGGGTGGAGGAGTGGGAATAGTGACATTGCTCTTGCAGAGTGTCGCACTGGCTTGATGGGGCTGAATGGCCTCCTGTGCTGTCACCGTTCTATGATTCAGATGCAAGTTATCTTCTCAGTGTCTATTAGACCCCACTCTTTCCTCCATGATCAGTTACAGCATTTTAAGTTCAGATCCCAGAATGTTTTATTTGGGGATTTGAGGAGTGATTTGTTTTCCAGCCTGGCCGAGAATTTGATGCTGTAACTGAAGCCACGATTGAATGATTCTGAGGTCAGATTATGATCCACTGAGACACAGCTGGCTCCAAGCTTCCCTGAAAAATGTCGCTGTTGTGTTCCCGGCCAGATGATTTCTCCGTCTTGTGTCGGCCGGCTGTGCCACAAGGATCTGGACTTTGTTCCCAGATGTTCCCAATGTTTATCAATGATTTGGATGTGGAGACCTAATGTAATATTTCCAAGTTTGCGGATGACACAGAGCTTGGTGGGAATGTGAGTTGTGAGGAAAATGCAAAGTGGCTTCAAGAGGATTTGGACAGACATTGTCTCTCAGTGCCTCTCTCAATCTGGCTCTCTCTTTCTCTCACTCTCCTTGACCCTGTCACCTGTTGGTCTCTGCATCTCTCGCTCTCTCTCTCTCTGTGGGAATCTGTAAAAACATATCCACTAACATGCACACAGACAGAAACATACATACACACACACACACACACACACACACACACACATATGTGACTGTGAGAATTGTCACAGATCAATCCCAATATCAGTGAGTAATCTCCAATGCAATAGTTTGTGACCAGGTTGTGCAACATGCATTGAAATGTGGCAATATGGAAGTTGGTTCACTCAGTTGGCTGGACAGCTGGTTTGAGATGCACAAAGTCTCCAACACGTCATGAAAGCCCAACCCTTTCGACCTTTCCCCTGGCCTGAGGTGTGGTAAATCACCGCCAGTGAGTTCTCCCCCTCAAAGGGGAGAGCAGCAGATCGTCATCTGGGACTGTGGTCACTTTCCCTTTACCGATGTTCAACTTTATTTCCCTTCCTCAATTTCTGCTCATCTCCAAGAGACTCGAGCGAAATTCACCCAATCTTTCAACACCAATATTACACACACAATACTGGAGCAATTGGACATTTCACACAACACCCAATAGCTGGTAACAAGACCAAACAAAAACTGTTCCAAACAAGAGTGGTGGCACCAGCTGACCACACAAATATATAACTTTAAAGGAATATTCGTCTATCAATCCAGCTGACTCTCTTTCTCTGTCTATCTAACAGAGAGATTTTTCAGTGCAGTAACAACTGAAACAGGGTAGAATGTAGGAATAAGAAAGACAGGAACTTGTGTAAAATAAAACTGAGACACAGGTGAGTTGAGTAATGAATGAAACAAGGCCGAACACAGCAGTATCTCCGATGATGCTGAATGTAAGAGAAAAAGATCAAATCTATTCCTGGGGAAGTGCAGCAACAGCTTAGAAATTGTCGGGTGTAGTGTAGATAGAGGCATGGCTGCGTGCGTTAATAACTGTGACTTCACTGAGTGCATTGGAAACAGTGACATAGTTGAGTGAAGCAATAACTAAGTAAAGACCAATTGTAGTATATACAGAGGGATAGCCCTATGCATTAAGAAGAGAAACTGTATCTAGTTTATAGGGGTGGCACAGTGGTTAGCACTGCAGCCTCTCAGCGCCAGGGACCCGGGTTCGATTCCCGACTTGCGTCACTGTCTGTGTGGAGACTGCATGTTCTCCCCGTGTCTGGGTTTCCTCCGAGTGCTCCGGTTTCCTCCCACAGTCTGAAAGACATGCTGTTCGGTGGATTGGCCATGCTAAATTCTCCCTCAGTGAAGCCGAACAGCGCCGGAGTGTGGCAACTAGGGGATTTTCACAGCAACTTCATTGCAGTGTTAATGTAAGCCTACTTGTGACACTAATAAATAACATTGAAACTGTATAAAGTGTTATATACACAGATACAGTGCTGAGGTAAAGAGAAATGGAGACATGCTCCACACTCATTACCCAGACATGGTCTAGTTTATTTTTTATAAAGAGTGACATGGTTAAATGCAGTGATAATTTAAGCAGGTCCCCTCCCTAACAGCACTGTGGGTGTACCTACACCACATAGACAGCAGTGGGTTCAAGACGGTAGCTCACCACCACCTTCTCCAGGGCAACTAGGAATGGGCAATAAATGCTGACCTAGCCAGTGACACCCACATCACAAGAATCAATAAATATTCATCGAACCCAGCACATTGTCCAATGAAATATCAATCCATACATGGTATTAATACAGTGAGAACTCAAAAAGGGTTGATTGTAGTGTCCACAGCAGCATGGTGTCATGTAGTATTCACTGAGACAACTGAGCGTATAAACAGCGACTGGGTTGAGTGCAGTGATAACTGGGAAAGGAGCGAATGTCCGGGATTCTCCGGCTGTTCACTCGTGGGGAATTCTCTGCTCTCGTACCCCTGCCTCTGGTTTCCTGCTAGCGTGAGGTGACTTCAATGGGAAATCCCATTGACAGCGACAGGACCAAAAACTCCCTCTGCTAGTGAACGGTGTGTCACCTCTCACTGCCCAGAAAGCTGCTGAGGGGAGACTGGAGGATCCCAGAAACTATGTTAAAAACAGCCATATTGGCAACAGCAGGAAAATATTACATCCCAAACTCAGTAATATTCACAATGATATTCTCCAATCAGCTGAAGGGCAGAGATTACTGATACAAGGCCCAGATTGTAATAACTGAGGGAAGTTTAGGACAGAGATCATAGAATCATAGAAACCCTACAGTGCAGAAGGAGGCCATTCGGTCCATCGAGTCTGCACCGACCACAATCCCACCCAGGCCCTACCCCTATATCCCCACATATTTACCCGCTAATCCCTCTAACCTACACATCCCAGGACTCTAAGGGGCAATTTTTAACCTGGCCAATCAACCTAACCCGCACATCTTTGGACTGTGGGGGAAACCGGAGCACCCGGAGGAAACCCACGCAGACACGAGGAGAATGTGCAAACTCCACACAGACAGTGACCCGAGCTGGGAATCGAACCCGGAACCCTGGAGCTGTGAAGCAGCAGTGCTAACCACTGTGCTACCGTGCCGCCCAGATTACTGATACAAGGCCCAGATTGTAATAACTGAGAGAGGTCGAGGGCAGAGATTACTGAAACAAAGCCCAGATTGTGATAACTGAGAGTGGTTTAGGGCAGAGATTACTGATACCAGGCCCAGATTGTAATAACTGAGAGATGTTTAGGGCAGAGATTACTGATACAAGGCCCAGATTGTAATAACCGAGAGAGGTTTCGGGCAGAGATTACTGATACAAGGCCCAGATTGTAATAACTGAGTGAGGTTTCGGACAGCGATTACTGATACAAGTCCCAGATTGTAATAACTGAGAGAGGTTTCGGGCAGAGTTTACTGATACAAGGCCCAGATTGTAATAACTGAGAGAGGTTTCGGGCAGAGTTTACTGATACAAGGCCCAGATTGTAATAACTGAGAGAGGTTTCGGGCAGAGATTACTGATACAAAGCCCAGATTGTAATAACTGAGAGAGGTTTCAGGCAGAGATTACTGATACAAGGCCCAGATTGTAATAACTGAGAGAGGTTTCGGGCAGAGCTTACTGATTCAAAACCCAGATTGTAGTAACTGAGAGAGGTTTCGGGCAGAGATTACTGATACAAGGCCCAGATTGTAATAACTGAGAGAGGTTTATGGCAGAGATTACTGATACAAGGCCCAGATTGTAATAATTGAGGGAGATTTAGGGCAGAGTTTACTGATACAAAGCCCAGATTGTAATAACTGAGGGAGATTTAGGGGAGAGATTACTGATACAAGGCGCAAATTGTAGTAACTGAGAGAGGTTTCGGGCAGAGATTACTGATACAAGGCCCAGATTGTAATAACTGAGAGAGGTTTCGGGCAGAGTTTACTGATACAAGGCGCAGATTGTAATAACTGAGGGAGGTTTAGGGCAGAGATTACTGATACAAGGCCCATATTGTAATAACTGAGAGAGGTTTCGGGCAGAGATTACTGATACAAGGCCCAGATTGCAATAATTGAGAGAGGTTTCGGGCAGAGTTTACTGATACAAAGCCCAGATTGTAATAACTGAGAGAGGTTTAGGGCAGACATTACTGATACAAAGCCCAGATTGTAATAACTGAGAGAGGTTTCGGGCAGAGTTTACTGATACAAGGCCCAGATTGTAATAACTGAGAGAGTTGTAGGGCAGAGATTACTGATACAAGTCAAAGATTGTAATAACTGAGAGAGGTTTATGGCAGAGATTACTGATACCAGGCCCAGATTGTAATAACTGAGGGAGGTTTCGGGCAGAGATTACTGATACAAGGCCCAGATTGTAATAACTGAGAGAGGTTTATGGCAGAGATTACTGATACAAGGCCCAGATTGTAATAACTGAGGGAGGTTTCGGGCAGAGATTACTGATACAAGGCCCAGATTGTAATAACTGAGAGAGGTTTATGGCAGAGATTACTGATACCAGGCCCAGATTATAATAACTGAGAGAGGTTTAGGGCAGAGATTACTGATACAAAACCCAGATTGTAATAACTGAGAGATGTTTAGGGCAGAGATTACTGATACAAGGCCCAGATTGTAATAACTGAGAGAGGTTTATGACAGAGATTACTGATACAAGGCCCAGATTGTAATAACTGAGAGAGGTTTACGGCAGAGATGACTGATACCAGGCCCAGATTGTAATAACTGAGGGAGGTTTCGGGCAGAGATTACTGATACGTGGCCCAGATTGTAATAACTGAGAGAGGTTTATGGCAGAGTTTACTGATACCAGGCCCAGATTGTAATAACTGAGGGAGGTTTCGGGCAGAGATTACTGATACAAGGCCCAGATTGTAATAACTGAGAGAGGTTTATGGCAGAGATTACTGATACAAGGCCCAGATTGTAATAACTGAAGGAGGTTTCGGGCAGAGATTACTGATACAAGGCCCAGATTGTGATAACTGAGAGAGGTTTATGGCAGAGATTACTGATACAAGTCCCAGATTGTAATAACTGAGAGAGGTTTTGGGCAGAGATTACTGATACAAGGCCCAGATTGTAATAACTGAGAGAGGTTTACGGCAGAGTTTATTGATACAAGGCCCAGATTGTGATAACTGAGAGAGGTTTATGGCAGAGATTACTGATACAAGTCCCAGATTGTAATAACTGAGAGAGGTTTTGGGCAGAGATTACTGATACAAGGCCCAGATTGTAATAACTCGGAGAGGTTTCGTGCAGAGATTACTGATACAAGGCCCAGATTGTGATAACTGAGAGAGGTTTATGGCAGAGATTACTGATACAAGTCCCAGATTGTAATAACTGAGAGAGGTTTTGGGCAGAGATTACTGATACAAGGCCCAGATTGTAATAACTCGGAGAGGTTTCGTGCAGAGATTACTGATACAAGGCCCAGATTGTAATAACTGAGAGTGGTTTCGGGCAGAGATTACCGATACAAGGCCCAGATTGTAATAACTGAGAGAGGTTTATGGCAGAGATTACTGATACAAGTCCCAGACTGTAATAACTGAGAGAGTTTTTGGGCAGAGATTACTGATACAAGTCCCAGATTGTAATAACTGAGAGAGGTTTCAGGCAGAGATTACTGATACAAGGCCCAGATTGTAATAACTGAGAGAGGTTTCGGGCAGAGTTTACTGATACAAGGCCCAGATTGTAATAACTGAGAGAGGTTTCAGGCAGAGATTACTGATACAAGGCCCAGATTGTAATAACTCGGAGAGGTTTCGTGCAGAGTTTACTGATACAAGTCCCAGATTGTAATAACTGAGAGAGGTTTCGGGCAGTTTACTGATACAAGGCCCAGATTGTAATAACTGAGAGAGGTTTCGGGCAGTTTACTGATACAAGTCCCAGATTGTAATAACTGAGAGAGGTTTCGGGCAGAGATTACTGATACAAGGCCCATATTGTAATAACTGAGATAGGTTTCGGGCAGAGTTTACTGATACATGATCCGGCAGGATTTACTGTTTGATAATCCAGCTGTTTGGCCCCGTTATGAGCACACCTTCCATGGCCATCAAGTCCGGAAGTCGGCCTTGAACCCTTGAAGAATGAGAGGCGACCCCATTGAAACAGACTTAAAATTCTTACAGGGTGTGACAGGGTGGATGTAGATTGGATGTTTCCCCTGGCTGGGGAGACTAGAACCAGGGGACACAATCTCAGAATCAGACCATTGAAGACTGAGATGAGGAGGAATTTCTTCACTCAGAGGGTGGTGAATCTTTGGAATTTTCTATTCCAGGGGGATGTGGAAGCCCAATCATGCAGCATGTTCAAGATGCAAATCGATTGTGTGAAATAAAATAGGAATCTGTGTGTGTGTGTGTGTTTGTATGTGTGTGTGTTTGTGTGTGTCTGTGTGTGTTTGTGTGTGTGTGTGTCTGTTTGTGTGTGTCTGTGTGCATGCATGTGTTTGTGTGTGTGTATGTTTGTGTGTGTGTGTGTATGTTTGTGCGTGTGTGTGCGTGGACATGTTTCCGTGTGTGTTTATTACTGTGTGCGTCTGAGTGTTACTGGGTGAGAATATCTGTTTCTGTGTGTTTTCATAGAATCCTAGACTCCTACAGTGCAGAAGGAGGCCATTTGGCCCATTGAGTCTGTACCGACCACAATCCCACTCAGGCCCTATCCCCATTGCCCCATGCATTTACCCGAGCTAGTCTCCCTGACGCGGAGGGACAATTTAGCACGGCCAATGCACCCGAACCAGAACGTCTTTCAGACTGTGGGAGGAAACCGGAGCACCCGGAGTAAACCCACGCAGACACGGGGAGAACGTGCAAACTCCGCACAGACAGTGACCCAAGGTGGGAACCGAACCTGAGTCCCTGGCACTGTGAGGCAGCAGTGCTAACTGTGTGTTTGGTGTGTGTGTGTTTATTGTGTTTGTATGCTTTTTGTGTGTGTTTTATGTGTGTTTGTGTGTGCGTGCTTTGTGTGTGTGCGTGTTTTGTGTGTGTTGGTGTGTGCATGTTTTGTGTGTGTTGGTGTGTGCGTGTTTTGTGTGCGTACGTGCACCATGATCTGTTTGAATGCTGGCGCAGGATCGATGGGCCAAATGGCCTACACCTGCTCCTATTTTCCTTTGAGATTTAAATACATTGACACACATGCACGCTGACACACACACACAGAAAGATATACACAGTGTTGACGTATTTATTGACCACTTAATGTGACTGAATGCTACACATCCCAGTTTACCAAAGACACACAATATTCAGCAGCATTGTAAACAGCGCAGCTGAAAACATCAAATTGGGGATTTGGATTGAAAAAGGGTCAAAGCCTCTCTTGCTAAAGGCTGTTTGTCTATATTGTGCTGACAGTGATACACTGCCATCCTCTGCTGCCTGCTGGACATTGCTCCAGCCGCAGAGAGAGTGAAGTAGATCAGAAACTCACTGGGAGAGAATGCAGCTTCACACAGTATCCATCCAAAATGACAGGAGCATCAGCACACACACAAGCTCCATGTGGAGACTGAGAGGGGCTCAGTGTGGAACACAAACCTTCACACTAAACCTGGAAGGACATTGATAAAGAGTTTAAAACAAAACTTCAGCAAATGTTTTGAAACATTTTGTTCCGTGGAAAAGTGCAGTGTGTAAAAAGCTGAAGATGTTTCCATTTCACATCTTCCTGCTTTGGGGAAATGGGAGTTATCTTTGCATTTACAAGGATATGGGGAGGGAGGTGTTTGAATGGACATTCAGCTTTTTGGGTGATTAAAGTGTGAACTTTGTTTCCAGAAGCTGTTTACAGTGATTGTCCCGAGAGATTGTATTGTTTCAGTGATGTCGACGTCTCCAATACTTCAGAGGAAGGAAGCAATTTTCAAAAGGAAAGATTGGGGGAATCACTACATTGAAGGTGTGAGGCCTCATCACTCTCTGTCTGGTTTTGTTCTGAAATCTTTACATTTTTAAACACTGAAACCTCTTGCCCTTGTTGGGAATATCATTGCGGTTTGAGAAAAGCAAACACTGATCCCACACTAAACACCCCCCCCCCAACACAGGACTGAGCAGAGAGTGTGAAATGTGACTGGTGTCAGAGTGGATTGTCAAACTGACAGAAGGGATTTGAAAAATCTCTAAATGATTCATTGATTAAAAACTCTAACATTAATGTCCCGCATCATAAACATCTGCTTCATTATTGTATCTTTCTTTTACAGATCAAGTGATGGGTTGAATTTTGGACGGTGTAGATTTCCCTCAGCTGATTATTAAGATTCCTGATTGACACAAATACAATATCTGCTGTCGGTGACTCCAACAGTGAAATTCTCTCAGTTTATCATTCTGAATCTGTCACTGAGACAATTGTGGGCGGTAGTTCAGTTTTCAGTGTGAAATGTAGAAGGTAACTTTTGTTGTAATGTAATTGTAGTTAATAGTTTTCCTGTAGTTTAAATCTCAGGTATAAATTAATAACTTTTCTCGTTCCTGATTCACAATTGTTCATTTCCCGTGATGCTGAGCTCTGGTTTTCTCTTTCTGGTGTCTGGTACAGCTGTACAGATATTGGGCAGCTCAGAGCGTAGGGGTTCAGATCTCATTGTGAAGCTCAAAGGTCAGATTCACTTTTGTTAACTTTAAAATCAATTTTCCTGTCAAATATTCTCTGAATTTTTAAATAAATATTGAATGGAAAATTAAATCTGACTTTGCCAAACTCTCTTTCTGTATTTCTCTGTTCGGAGTCTCTGATCGATGCTAAGGGCCTAGTATTTGAGGCTCTGAGCTGAACCCACAATCTGTCTGATTCTGAGGGAAGATTACTGCCACTCAGATACAGCTGGCTGCAATATCCCCTTGAAATATATCTGTTGTGTAAAGAGCTGCATGTTTTTTTTCCCCTGTGTCTGCTGTCCTTAAAGAACTATTGAATAATCTAAACATCCGCATTAATGATCACAGAACAAGGCCAACATGGGGGAATTGAGTATCAGGTTTAAAAGTATATTTATTAGTGTCACAAGTAGGGTTACATTAACACTACAATGAAGTTACTGTGGAAAATCCGTAGTCGCCATGCTCTGGCGCC
Source organism: Mustelus asterias (assembly GCF_964213995.1). Lineage (NCBI taxonomy): Eukaryota > Metazoa > Chordata > Chondrichthyes > Carcharhiniformes > Triakidae > Mustelus > Mustelus asterias. The sequence goes on from NW_027590205.1 coordinate 81,207, forward strand.
TGTTTGGGCAACTTGGGGAGAATTTAGCATGGCTGATACACCTAACCAGCGCGTCTTTCGAACTGTGGGAGGAAACCGCAGCACCCGGTGGAAACCCACACAGACACGGGGAGAATGTACAAACTCCACACTGACAGTGACCCAAGCCAGGAATCAAACCCGGTCCCTGGCGCTGTGAGGCAGCAGTGTTAACCACTGTGCCGCACCTCATCGATAAATTGTGCAGTTGTGGATTGCACAGGATAGGAGGGATGTGATAGCACTGGAAAAGGTGCAGAGGAGATTCACCAGGATGTTGCCTGGCCTGGAGAGTTTTAGTTCATAGAATCATAGAATCCCTACAGTCCAGAATGAGGCCATTCGACCCATCAAATCTGCACGGACTCTTACCCAGGCTTACCCCGTAAACCCACGTGTTTTCCCGCTAATCCCCCTAACCTATACATCGTGGGACCCTCAGGGCAATTTGGCATGGACAATGCACCCGGAGAAAACCCACGCAGACATGGGGAGAATGTGCAAACTCCACACAGACAGTAACCCGAGGCCGGAATTGAACCCGGGTCCCTGGCGCTGTGAGGCAGCAGTGCTAACCATTGTGCTACCGTGCCGCCACTCGAACTGAAGAGAGATTTTATAGACTGAGGGTGTGATCTTACCACCTGTTGACGCCACACTCCCGCTCAGCGAGGTCGGAGAATCTGGTGACCAGCCAAATCTCCTTTCACTGCAGTGGGATGAGAAAATCCTGCCGGCCTGAACGGTGATAAGATTCCACCCTGGGGTTGTTTTCCGTGGAGCAGAGGAGGCTGAGGGGCAACATGATGGAGATGGATAAGATTATGAGGGACATTGATAGAGTAGACGGGAAGAAAGCTTTCCCCTTGGTGGTGGGGTCAATGACCAGGGGGTATAGATTTAGGATAAGTGGCAGGAGGTTTACAGGGGATGTGAGGAAAACCTTTTTCACCCAGAGGGTGGTGGGAGTCTGGAACTCTCTGCCTGAAAGGGTGGTGGAGGCAGAGACCCTCAGAACGTTTAAGAAGTGCTTAGCTATGCATTTGCAATGCCAAGGCTTACCAGGCCGTGAGCCAAGTTAGGTGATTTGTCTTTGGCCGGCACAGATGCAATGGGCCGAAGGGCCTTTTCTGTTCTCTAGACCTCCATTGCTAAAACACAACCTCACTGACCCAGCTTCTGGTCATCCATCCAAATCTCTCCCTCCACAGCTCGGGGACAAATCCTGCCGCGCAATCTTCCTTTGAAGTGGCTTTGGACATTTCATTCTCCGTGAGGACTTGTCCGGACAGTGGTTGCTGTTGTTGTGTTTCTCTCAGTGTCAGCTCAGAAACATGGACAACATGTTAGAAATGGCCGTCTCCCAGTGAGTGTGAGGACAGGGCAGGCTTTGAGCGAGGCCTGGGCCGCTCCCTGAAGGACACAGGGCCACCATTGTGCTTTTTGCTGACAAACAGAAAGCTTTCACCCCTCTCTCTCTCTCTCGTGTCTCATCTCACTCACATTCTGCCCCTTCCATTCACTCTGTGCTGCTTTCTGGAGGAGGCTGCCAGCTTTATCCGCCACAGAGCATCTGCCAACAAGAACATCAGATGAAACTTTCCATTCCCCAAGTCCCTCTTTCCTCTCTGCTCCTCGCTGTCTTTCCGGAGGAAATGGGATGGGAAGCTGATGGGAAAAGATTTGCAGGGCTCCAGGGACAAGGTGGAGCAGTGGGACTGGCTCGATTGTTCTAGCAGAGAGTCGACACCAGCTGAATGGGCTGAATGGCCTCCTTCATTCTGTGGCTATTCTATGGTTGACACACAATAGATAGTCAATATCTTTTCCCAAAGGTAGGGGAGTCTAAAACTCGAGGGCGTGGGTTTAAGGTGAGAGGGGAGAGATACAATAGTGTCCAGAGGGGCAATCTTTTCACACAGAGAGTGATGAGCGTCTGGAACAAGCTGCCAGAGGTAGTAGTAGAGATGGACACAATTTTATCTTTTAAAAAGCATTTAGACAGTTACATGGGTAAGATAGATGTAGAGGGATATGGGCCAAATGTGGGGAATTGGGACCAGCTTAGGGGTTAAAAGAAAAAGGGCAGCATGACAAGTTGGGCCAAAGGGCCTGTTTCCATGCTGTAAACATCTATGACACTATGACAACTTGTCATTTGGGTCTCAACTTCAAGTTTCTAGGTGTCCAGATCACCAACAACCTGTCCTGGTCCCCCCATGCCGACACTATAATTGAGAAAGCCCACCAACACGTCTACTTTCTCAGGAGGCTGAGGAAATTTGGCATGTCAGCTACGACTCTCACCAACTTCTACAGATGCACCATAGGAAGCATCCTTTCTGTATCACGGCTTGGTATGGTTTCTGCTCTGTCCAAGACTGCAAGAAATTACAAAAGGTCGTGAATGTAGCCGTGCTAAATTCTCCCTCAGTGTAACCCGAACAGGCGCCGGAGTGTGGCGACTAGGGGATTCTCACAGTAACTTCATTGCAGTGTTAATGTAAGCCTACTTCTGAGGCTAATAAATAAAGTGAAACTGAAGGTCAAGGTGCTGCTGTGACAATGCACTCTTGTTTAAACACTCTGCAATGCTGAGACTGGGAGAAGTGACCAACAGGGGGCAGCATTGCAGCTTCTGTCCCCCTATTGAAACTGGGATTGTTGCTCCATCTGCTGCACAATCCCAACCCCATCCACTGGGGGCAACCTGGACAATGGCTGCAGACAGACCTCACTGCGCGTGCGCCGCAATGACACCCACCGCCGGCGGCCATTTCGCGTTGCCAAGGGAGACGGCCAGCGGCCATATTCCGTTGCCAAGGGAGACGGCGGCGACCATCTTGCGTTGCCAGGGGAGACAGCATCAATGCGGCGGCGTCCCGCGCGCTGACCTCTGGGAGCATTCCCGTGCCGCACATGCGCACAGGCAGCCCCCGGCAGCGTCACAGCGACGCCTGGTGGCCAGGAAGGGCAATAGCAGCAGCACAGTCTCTGCCCAAAGGCTTCCCCAGTTCAGCTGCTCAGAGACACTGGGAATGTCTTCAAGTGGAAACTTCAGCTTCTCACATTCACCCCCTGTGTTCAGTCATTGTTTCCTAGGCAACCTCTGTAGTGACATCACTAACAACTTGTTCACATTGAAGGCCATGGCAATCTGGACCATTCGGCTTCAAAGCCATTGAGCTTTGAAACTTCAATTGAAATGTTGGAGATGAGAGTTTATCGATGCAAGTCATGTTGCATGTGGAACGCTCATGATGCCACAATTAGAGCGGTGCAGACATCTCACAGGGTTGTGTGACTGGAGGAGATGTCAGAGACGGGCTGGTTAAATATAGAGGGACAGGGTCTGAAGCTAAGTTTTGGGTAAAAGATGGCAGTAATGTTGTGACATTAATTTAGCTTCAGATAGTTGCTGGGGAGGGGGATAGAGAGGTTGGGGAGTGATGTTTGTATTGGGGCAATCTCTCTCTCTCTCTCATCATGTATAGATATGAATCCATCTCTCACTCTCTATCTCTCTTTACCCATTGTGTCCAGAGTCTTGTGAAGGTGCAGACCGGTGGCAGGTCATTACTGCCGAGGAGGACAGCCTTCAGCGCACTGGAGCTGCGTTGCTGCACGGATAGCTTGAGGCACCTCTGCCTCCGACAGCATCATCTTCCACACGTGTGTCTCTTCTGGACTGTGAGTGTGTCGTGTGTAACTGGTGGGGACTATACAATCCAACTGGAACATGGTATGGTGGGAAGGTCTTATGAGCAAAGGCTGAGGGACTTGAGGCTGTTTTCGTTAGAGAGAAGAAGGTTAAGAGGTGAGTTCGCGTCATAAACCAGCTGGTCGCCTCCATGCTGTGGTACCGGCTGGTCCCTTTGACCCCTCCCCCTGCCGTCTGGACTACCTGCCTGCCTGCTTGCCTGCCATCCGGCCTCTGGAGGGTGTGCTCTCCCCGGGGGGAGGGAGGAAGAGAGGACAGGGAGTGACTGGAGGAGAGGGGGGGGGGGGGCGAAGGCGTTTGGACTGTCTCTTTTCCATCTGCAGTGGGGGGGGTGAAGGCCTTTTTCCTAATTCCCCTACCCACTGCTGCTGCCCCCGGGACCGGCACCCCCTCCCCTTTTTCCCTCCTGACTGGGGCACCGGCCTTGTGCCTCATCTCCCTCCTGCTCCTCCAACCTCCTCTCTCCCTCTCTCACTCCGGGGAGAGAGCACCTACACCCTTCCCCGCCTACCCCACCCTGCCTTATCTTCCCCATCCCACATACGCCCTGCCGTGCATCTGGGCAGTCTCGGGGTGGGTGTAGCACTTCCCCTGATACCATGGCGACATCACCAGCGTCGCCGGTGGCAGGGCCTTCTCGGCCCACCTATGCGGGCGTGGCGGCTGCCAGAGCCCCCGCCGCTCCCAAGGCCCTGCCGCCATTCTCTTTAATCACGCGGCAGCTCGGGGTGAAGTGCTACGCCCACCCCGACATGTCTATCGAGGCCTGCGTCAAGGCAATGGCTGGGGTTGTCGGCCCCTCAGCCATTGTCGCGGCCTCAAAGATGTACGGCCGGGCCGTATTCTTCCTGAAGACCGAGCGGGCGGTTCGCCTCGCCCTGGAAAAGGGGCTCACGGTGGGCGGGACGTTCCTGGCGGTGGACCCATTGGAGGCCACCGCCCACAAGATAGTAATATCAAACGTCCCGCCCTTCCTACCGAGTGAGCTCCTCCTCCCCCACCTCCATCTACTGGGGGAGGTCAGGTCCGGGGTGCAGCCGATCCCGCTCGGCCTTCGGGACCCCTCCCTCCGCCACATATACTCCTTCCGACGCCAGGTTTTTGTCCGCCTGGCCCGGGAGGAGGAACTGGAGGGAGGGTTCAATGTCCCCCACGAGGGGACCACGTACCGGGTCTTTTGGTCCGCGGACGGTGTGCGGTGCCATGCCTGTAAGGAGGCGGGGCACGTGAGAAAAAACTGCCCCGTCTCCAAGGCCGCCGACCACCAACCCAAGGCGGCCGCAGCTGGCACCGCAGCCCCCTCTCCCCCCAAGCGAGTACCATCTGCCCCCCCGCGAGGGGAGGCCACGCCGGCAGCAGCTGCCACCTCAGCTGCCGGCGGGGGGGGAGCGGAGCCCCCGCGCGGCCAAAAGGCCCAGAAGGGACCTACAAAAAAGAAGGGGGGTACCGGAACCCCGGCCCCCAGGGAAAACACCCCAACCACCCCGGCAGCCGGCTCGGGGACCGCCTCAGTCTCCACCTGCGCCCCCCCCCCACCACCACCATCTGCCGGGCCCGTGGGCTCTCCGGGGCCTAGTGCTGGGTCCGGCGCCCGGGATCATGGGCCCGAGCATGGGGGGGTAAGCGACCCCGAGCCGGCAAAACTGGCGACGCCGCCACCTCGGGGGGAAGTGACGGGAGAGCAGGGGGGGCGCGGCAAGGCGAAGAGGGGCGGAGGGCGAGGGGCCTCGCCTGCCCGAGGGCAGGTTAACAAAAAGAGGCGGGGCCCCTCGGGCACCGTAGAGTTCGAGGTCTGCGTGCCCCTCCCCCCTTGTGAGTCATCTCCTGCCGTGCCCCCACCTGTCTTTGTGCCTTGTCCCCAGAAAAAAGGGGGCAAGGCACCCTGTAAATCGAAGCATGTGTTGCCTCAGTCCCCCGGCGAGGAGTCTCCGGGGCCGGGTGGCAGCGGGGCCCCCACGGTTCCGTTCCACCCGGCCGGTTACAACCCGGAGTTCTTCTTCAGTCTGTCGGGGGACTGGGGCGACACTCCAATGTTCATGTCCTCGTGCGGCGGCGGCGAAGAGACGATCCACTCGTCCTCTCCGTCCCGACCTTGGACGCTGGACATCCCCAACCTCAGTCCGAAGGATACACCGGACCTGGGGGGTGTCCAAGCGTCTGGGGCGGGGGGGGGGCTGGGCCGCCGTCGCACGGGGGCCCGCAATCCGGGAAAGGTGAGCCCGGGGGGAACCCCTCCTCCACCGATCCTGGGGGTGGGATCGGGGAGGGGCTAGGGCTAGTTGGTGGCTCCGTGCCGCCCGCCGTACGTCCTGCGGCGGGGGACTCGGAGTCGAGGGGCGACCGCCCTGAGGAGGTCAGCGGCTCGGTGGAGGGCACGGGGACACTTTCAGAGTCTGCCCAGAGCGAGGCGGGGGACTCCCTCGTGCCCCCCACCGAGTCGTCCCTCATCCCCTCCAAGGACCTCAGGGTCTTTATCCGTAACCATTCCGGTCGCTCCGACATAATCCGGCTAGCCCTCGGCCGCTGGCCGGACCTGGCGCAGCTCGTCCGGTCCGTGAAGGCATGCTCGCATGCCTCCGCGGGCCTGGAGAAAATAGAGCGGCGCTGGGTACTGCGGTTCCTCCACAGGCTCGAAAAGGTGGGGGGTGGACTGGTGAGAATTGCGCCAGCGCCCCCCCCACACACCTAGTTAAGTGGTGACGGTGGCACAAAGCTGCTGACATGAAGGTGACCATAGCCAGCCTCAACATCAACGGCAGCAGTGGGCCACACCGCAGGTTCCAGAACTTCTCGGTCCTCCGTGACGGGAAGTATGCGGTGTGTTTCCTGCAGGAAACCCACACCGTTCCGGGAGACGAAGCCCAATGGCTCCTGGAGTGGCGAGGGGGGGTCTACATGAGCCACCTCACGCTCGCATCTTGCGGGGTGGCTATCTTGTTGGCCCCGCGTTATAAGCCGGAGATCTTGGGGGTCAAGGAGCCGGTGCCAGGCCAGTTGCTGCACTTGACGGTCCGTGAGGGGGGCGTGGTCATTCACTTGCTGAATGTCTATGCCCCGACCGCTGGACCGCAGCAAATGACTTTCTACGAGAAAGTGTCCGCTCACATCGACACCATCGCGGGGGGCGAATGCATTATCCTCGGGGGAGATTTCAACTGCCTCCTCGAGGCACGGGACCGCACCGGCCCCTGGCTGCGCACTCCGGCGGTGGTGAAGTTGCGGGACCTGATCGGGTCCCACGACTTGGTGGACGTCTGGAGACATCTCCATCCTGGCTCCAGCGCCTTCACTTTCGTGAGGCCTGGAGTCGGAGCGTCCAGGCTCGACCGCCTTTACATTTCGAAGGCGCACGTGTCCGGCGTGTCCTCGGTCTCCATGCGGCCGGTGTCGAGCACGGACCACAGCCTGGTGTGGGCGGACTTTGCGCCGTCTCGCATCCGGCGGGGGTCCGCGTACTGGCACTTTAACAACACGCTGCTGGAGGACGAGCGCTTCCTGGACTCGTTCCGTCGATTCTGGGCCGGCTGGAGAAGGAAGCGGGGAGGCTTCCCCTCCTTGAGGCTCTGGTGGGATGTGGGCAAGACTCACGTCCGTACCTTCTGTCAGGGGTACGCGAGGGGGTCGACAAAGAGGCGGAAATCCAGGCTCGAGGAGTTGGAGAAGGAGGTGCTCGACCTGGAGGCACGTCTCAGTCGGCCTGACGCGGACCCGGCCCTGCGTTCGGAGTACAGGGAGAAGAAGGACGCGCTGCGAGACCTGCAGCTTGCCAGGTCTCGCGGCGCGTACGTGAGGTCGCGGCTCCAGTTCCAGGTGGACCTGGACCGCGGCTCCCCCTTCTTCTACTCGCTGGAAAGAGGGCGGGCTAACCGTCAGCAGCTCCTTACGCTGCTGGCCGACGACGGTTCCCCCGTCTCGGATCCGGAGGGCATCCGGGCCATTGCCCGGGAGTATTACACCTCGCTCTTCTCTCCGGATCCGTCCAGCGAGGATGCCCGCAGACTTCTGTGGGAGGACCTGCCGCAGGTCGGCCCGGAGGGCGTCGGCAGGCTCGAGGCCCCTACCACCATGGCCGAGCTGACCTGCACCCTAAATGGCCTCAGTCGGGGCAAGGCCCCTGGGCTGGACGGGCTGACAGTAGAGTTCTTCAGGGCGTTCTGGGATGTCCTGGGGAGCGACTACGCGGGGGTCCTGGGGGAGAGCATCGCTACCGGGGAGATGCCCCTTTCGTGGCGCAGGGCCATCATTGCCCTGCTGCCCAAGAAGGGGGATCTCCACCTGCTCAAGAACTGGCGTCCGGTCTCCCTCCTCAGCACGGATTATAAAATCTTTGCCAGGGCTATGGCTTCACGCTTTGGATCCGTGCTGGACCACATGATCCACCCTGACCAGTCCTACACGGTCCCGGGCCATTGCATACACGATAACCTCCACCTCGTCCGGGACCTAATGCATCATTCCCAGAGGGCAGGTCTGTCGGGCGCCTTCTTGTCATTAGATCAGGAGAAGGCGTTCGACAGGGTGGAGCACGAGTATTTACTCGGGACTCTGCGGGCATTCGGGTTCGGGACGCATTTTGTCGCCCGGATCCGATGACTGTACTCTGCCGCAGTGTGTCTGATTAAGGTTAACGGGTCCCTGACGGCGCCCCTTCGCTTTGGGAGAGGAGTACGGCAGGGCTGCCCCTTGTCCGGCCAACTGTATTCCGTACGCGTGGAGACATTCGTGCGCCTCTTGTGGAGGAGGTTGTCAGGTTTGGCCCTGCGCGGACCGGACGTAGGGGTGGTCCTGTCAGCTTACGCCGACGATGTGCTCCTCATGTTCACAGACCCGGCTGACCTGCGGAGGATGCGAGAATGCCAGGCGGTGTACTCCGCCGCGTCCTCCGCCAGGATCAACTGGGCCAAGTGCTCCGGACTCCTTGTCGGTCCTTGGGAGACGGACCCCCTTCCGGAGGAGCTCAGGCCTTTCACCTGGAGCAGGACCAACCTCCTCTACTTGGGGGCCCATCTCTGTCCAGCCGAGGAATCCTGGCCGGCGAACTGGCGGGAGCTGAAGGCCAAAGTCTCTGCCCGCCTGAATCGCTGGACAGGACTGCTCCGAGTGCTGTCCTACGGGGCGCGAGCTCGCGTCATAAACCAGCTGGTCGCCTCCATGCTGTGGTACCGGCTGGTCCCTTTGACCCCTCCCCCTGGCTTTGTCGCTGATATCCAGAGAACCCTCCTGCGTTTCTTCTGGGACAATCGACTGCACTGGGTCCCTGCTGCGGTCCTGTATCTCCCGCGTGAGGAGGGCGGACAAGGTCTGGTGTGCCTTCGCACTCAGATAGCGACCTTCCGCCTCCAGGCCCTGCAGAGCTACCTTTACGTTGAGCCCCCTCCACAGTGGTGTGCCATGGCGACGTATTTCTTCCGCCAGTGGCACGGCCTCAATTATGACGTGCAGCTCCTGCATATCAATCTGGGGCGTGTTTCGACCACCCTGCAGGAGTTGCCCGTCTTTTACCAGGACCTCCTCACTGTCTGGAACACGGTCGCCTTGCGACGCAGCTCTCCCCCGTCAGGAGTAGCGGCTCTCGTGCGAGAGCCGCTGCTCAGGAATCCGCACCTCCAGCCGTATAACTTCAGGTGGCTGGCGGAGAGGGGGGCTGTGGACGCCAGGGTGACCAGAATCGGGGACGTGCTCGATGGCGGAGGGGCGGGCTGGATGAGTCCCCGTGTGCTGGCTGAGTGCGCGGGGACGTCCGTCTGGCACACGGCCAAAGCCATCCTAGACCTTAGGACGGTCGTGCTCGGCCCCGAAACTGCATGCAAACTCGAGGCGGCGCAGGCGTGCGGTGGGATCCCGCCCGAGCGTTCCCCTGTTCGGACGGAATTCCACATTGGACAAAACCTCAAACCCCCTCCCTGGGTGTGGTGCCCCACAGCCTGAGCCGCCTTGCGGAAATGTCCTCCGTGCCTTTTTCTACCGCGCGGAGGCGTTTCCTGTGCGGGCTGCTGCTGCACACCTTCCACGACCGCATCCTCGCCTGTCGCCCTGATACAGCTTGGCGGGCCTTGTTGCCGCCGGGCGGCCGAGGTCCCCGCTGGAGGTCCCGCTATGGAGGGATCTCCCCCAATTACGTCGGGGACCTGGGGTGGAGGGTGATGCATGCAGCAGTTCCACACAACCGTAGGATTCACTGGTTCACGGGCTCCAAAGACTGCCCTTTCTGTCGCCTTGTGGAGTCCGTGGACCATGTCTATGTTTTGTATCTTAGGCTGCACGCCCTTTTTGTTTTGTTAAAGAACCTTTTATTGATGTTTTGTTTGCACTTCAGTCCCACGCTCCTGATCTACGGACACCCGGTGCGGAGCGGGGTGGGTCGGGATGGCGACCTCGTCTTGACCCTGCTCCTCGGCCTGGCGAAACACGCAATTTACCAGCCCAGGCAGCGGGCGATCAAGGGGGCCGTCCATCCTGACTGTCTTCCCCTCTACCGCGGCTACGTTCATGGCCAGGTGTCCCTGGAGAGGGAGCATGCGGTGTCCACGGGCGAGGTTGACGCCTTCCGCGCCCGTTGGGCACCGCAGGGGTTGGGGTGCATTATTGACCCTGATAATCACATTTTAATTTGATGTTTTTAAGTTTCCTTTGTACTTTGATTTCTGTTCGGGCTGTTCCCCCTCCTTTTGGGGAGCTGCCCCTTTTACTTTGTCCTGATTTAATCTGAGTTTGTTTATTTGGTTTGGTTTGACCTAAAAAGAGGGCAACATCTGGGAGGCAATCAATGTTTCCCCCTTTCCATTTCTTTTCTCATTCTGGGGGAAATTGGGGACTTGCAGCAACTGAAGGGAATGAAGTGAATTCGGTCTGTATATTCCACACATTTTTACTCCAGTAACGTAGACATTTATCTGTCTGGCAGCCTGCATGGAGATTTCCAGGTCCTCTGTATCCAGGACAGGAAGCAGTGAGCATGGATCTGTCAATCAGCCTCAATCAGCACCTTCAGGAGAATTGGGAGGGTGAATATTGGATACAGCAGAGTGAGAATGGAGGGAGAGTGTGTGGGATGGAGATTTACAGCTTTGGGGAATGACAGAGGAAAGAATGTTCCATAGAAATTAGAATGATAATATGGCGGCCGGTCCCACCTCCGACTTCGATTTAGCTCGAACTTGCTCTACAGCAGAACCAGTCGTGGTGCCACAGGCCTGGTTGCTGCTGGTATTTTCCCCTGAGTGGCTATTTCAACACCCCCTCCCCACCACCCCCCGCAACAGTATCCAAAACGGTATACCTCTTTGAGAGGGGAATCGCCACAGGAGACTCCTGCATTACATGCCTGCCTGACCTGGCAGTCACCCATCTATCTGTCAGGACTTGTGGTTTGACACCTTCTTGAAGCTAGTGTCTGTAGAGTCATATAGTCATAAAGGTTTACAGCATGGAAACAGGCCCTTCGGCCCAAATTGGCATGCCGTCCCTTTTTTTTGAAGCCCTTAAGCTAATCCCAATGCCCGCATTTGGCCCATATCCTTCTATACCCATCGTACCCATGTAACTATCTAAATGTTTTTTAAAAGATAACTATCACACCATCCATCACACTTACTTCCCCCTGTATACTCCACCGTCATAGAGTCATAGAGGTTACAGCATGGAAACAGACCCTTTGACCCAACTTGTCCATGTCGCCCTTTTATTAACCACTAAGCTGTTCCCAAATGTCCATGTTTGGCCCATATCCCTCCATACTCATTTTACACATGTAACTGTCCAAAATCTTTTTAGAAGACAAAATTGTATCCGCCCCTCCTACTACCTCTGGCAGCTTGTCCCAGGCATTCACCATCCTCTGTGTGAAAGAATTGCCCTTCTGTACCCTCTTGTAGCTCTCCCCTCTCACCTTAAACTTACCCACTCTAGTTGTCGACTCCCCGATCTTCTGGAAAAGATGTTGACCATCAAACTGACTATGCCCCTCATTATTTTATAGATCTCTATAAGTTCACCCCTAAGTCTGATACCATCCAGGGAAAAATGTCCCTGCATATCCAGTCTCTACTTATAACTCAAACCATCAAGTCCTAGTAGCATCCTAGTAAATCTTTTCTGCACTCTTTCTCGTTTAATAATATCCTTTCTATAATAAGTTGACAAGAACAGTACACAGTCTTCCAAATGTGGCCTTACCAATGTCTTGTGCAACTTGAACAAGACGTCCCAACTCCTGTATTCAATGTTCTGAACAATGAAACCAAGCTTGCTGAATGCCTTCTTCACCACTCTGTCCACCTGTGACTCCACTTTCAATTAGCTATGAACATGTACCCTCAGATCTCTTTGTTCTGTAACTCTCCGCAACATCCTCCCATTAAATGATTAAGTCCTGTCCTGGTTCGATCGACCAAAATGGATCACCTTGCATTCATCCGAATAAAACTCCATCTTCCATTCATCAGTCCACTGGCCCAATTGACTATGATCCTGTTGCAATCCTTGATAACCATCTTCACTGTCCACTATGCCTCCAATCTTGGTGTCATCTGCAAACTTATCAACCATGTCACCTAAATTCTCATCCAAATCATTAATATACGTGACAAATAACAGTGGACCCAGCCCTGAGGCACACCGCTGGTCACAGGCCTCTAGTTTGAAAAACAACCCTCTACAACCACCCTCTGTCTTCTGTCATCAAGCCAATTTTGTATCCATTTAGCGACCTCACCCTGGATCCCGTGGGAGTGTTTCCAGCTGCTGCTCCAACCGAACCATGCGGTCTGTGAGGAGCTGCAGCTGGTCACATTTCCAGCAGACATAGACGCAGGGACACGAGAAATTTCCCTAACCTCCCACATCTGGCAGGAGGAGCATATCATTGTCGTTACTGCCATCTCTGCACTTGGACACTGAAAAAAGAAAAGAATAAGAATCTTACTTGCTTTTGACAAAGAGGGACATTCACAAACTCTGGGTGTTGCCACCCAGAGGGGTCACGGAACGAGATTCTGGGGTCGGGAGCTCCGAGGCAGCGATAACTGTGGAGCCTCAACTGAATGTTCACAGCTTTCTGTCACCTTTAGATTCTCGAGATTTATTTTAAACAATGGGCGTGGCCTAAATTGACGACGTTCGGGTCTGAAATATTTCAGTTCAGCTGAGATCCAGTGTCCCAGAGCAGTCCATCTCTGCAGTCTCCAGCTCCCCGTCATTTCAACCATCAGTCCGGGCAGCAGAGCGATGGGAACCCTTCTGGTTTTCAGCCTGTGTGTCTGTTTACCCCGTGAGTACTAATCGCACTAAACTACATTGTGTGGAATGAATATAAAGCTGCCCCAGTCCATCCCAATTACAGGCACTGTCTGGGTTTTAGCCTCGTTGTGTGGTTTGGCTCTGATGGTTCAATAAATTCTCTGTGTTTAATTTCCAGGGTCTTTCAGTCAGTCAGTGACACAGAGCCCGGCAGCGGTGACCAGGAAGGAGTGTCAGTCCCTCACCATCACCTGTGTTTTATATGGTTATTACTATTCCTTAGAAAATGGATATTTCTTCAGACAAACCCAGACCGGGACGGAGTGGGAGCGGATCTCCAGCGGAGGGAGATTTGTTGAGTCTGTGAACAAAGCAGAAAAGACATTTTCGCTGGAAATTCGGGATGTGAGAGTTGAAGACACCGCCACCTATTACTGTAAAGCTCAGCACTGGTACGGCACACCGTGATGGGCCTCGGCTTCCAGCGATACAAAAACTCTCCCTGCAGATTCTCACAGAACCAAATGAAAAACCGGAGTTCATCTGCCCTGAATACCGTCCCCCCGACCCCCTCCCACCCGCCCCCCGCCAATCCCCACAGTTGCACCTCAGACTCTCGGTGCCGCACTCTAGTTTTTAATGAGACCTGATTACTGCCGTTAACAATTTCAGTTTCATAAATATGGAGTGTGAGTGGATGGTGGTGTCTTTCCTGGGAGTGTTGTCGGTGAATGGAGAATGGGAATTATTGATCCCAGTTACAAACCACAACACCAGATGGGATCCTGGGCTCACAGCCGGAGCTGGGAGCCACATTCCGCGCGGTTTAATTCATGTTCCAACATCCCACCCATTACCCGATGTTTTGATGCTGAATTATAACACTGTGTAACTTTGGGAGTAAACGGAAATATGTGGATGGATCCGGGACGTTGGTGACTGTCACAGCCGGTAAGTGGCTCCAAACCCCGCCGTGTTACAGACTGTCTCGTTTAATGTTCCCCATCACTTTATCATTGTGATCTGTCTCGTTTCAATCCAATCGGATCTTCCAATGGAAAATCATCCGTTACAGATTTCGAGTTGGGAGCAGGATGTGATTTTGGAGTCGGGTCCAGGTCAGGCCCGGGGAAAGTGTCTGTGAGACCTGATGGAGTCGGCGGTCAGCGGGGCAGGGATAGTGGGGTGAGGCTTGTGGGTGGGGGTGGTGGTGAGGCGCTGGGTGCGGTTCAGTGTTCTGTGAGAGTTGACAGCATCTGGGCGATTGTTTTAAGAGGCACATCAACATCAAGAACTCTGACACTCCTGGTATTTTTTTTAACAAACTCAAATTGACAACACTCCAGAATCCACTCTGGATGTGAAATGTGACTGGGAGATGCTTGTCTGTCGCTTACAGCCCGGCAGCGGGGTCTCAGAGCTCTCTCCTGGGCAGTAGATTGCAGTCCCAGCCGTGCAATGTCAATAAGCTACCAGCTGAATGAGATCATAGAATCATAGAAACCCTACAGTGCAGAAGGAGGCCATTCGGCCCATCGAGTCTGCACCGACCACAATGCCACCCAGGCCCTACCCCCACATATTTACCCGCTAATCCCTCTAACCTACACATCTCAGGGGCAATTTTAACCTGGCCAATCAACCTAACCCACACATCTTTGGACTGTGGGAGGAAACCGGAGCACCCGGAGGAAACCACGCAAACACGAGGAGAATGTGCAATCTCCACACAGACAGTGACCCGAGCCGGGAATCGAACCCGGGACCCTGGATCTGTGAAGCAGCAGTGCTAACCACTGTGCTACCGTGCCGCCCTGATCGATGTCACTGCGGCCAGTCCATTTAACTGCAGTGACTCACTCAATACCTGACCCGGGAGACAAACAGAAAACTAAACCACGGGCTTCAGGTATAAGGGACCTTGTCCGAAGGAATTTTGTAATAAAGAAATCAGTGACTGAAATTAGTGACATTGTACCTGATATTTCTTTAAATATCCTCCTTATAAACAATAACTTTTTCTCATTTTCCACCGTTAGTGGTTAGTTCTGGAGCACAAGTCTTCAGTAAATTGCTGGGATATTTCCAGAGCCCATAGCCTTTGCAGTATCCTGTGCCGTCAGCCGATCCTGAAGTCACCTGGAGAGACTCAAATTGGATGAAAACTGTCATCAGTGATGCTGGGGACCTCCGGAGGAGATTGAGATGGATCATCCACTCGATATCTCTGGATGAGGATTGTTGCCAAGGCTTCAGCTTTATCTTCACCGGATTGACAAATCAGTTATAGGGATGTCTGGTGTTGCTGCCGGCATTGCCTCCTGCAGTCTTCATTGAACCAGTGTTAATCCCTCGTTTGCTAATGTCAATGCAGGGGACATGCCGGACCATGAGGTTACAGATTGTGTTTGAGTGAAAATCTGCTGCTGCTGATGGCCCATAGTGCGTCATGGATGCCTAGTGATGAGTTGCTGGATCTGCTCGAAAACTATCCGATTTAGCACGGCGACTGTGCCATACTACACGATGGAGTGAAGCTCAATGTGAAGACAATAATTTGTGTCCACAAGGACTGCATGTGGTCACTCCTACTGATATTTCTCTGGTGATGCATCTGCGGCAGTAAGGTTGCTGAGGCTGAGGTCAAATATGCTTTATTCCCCATTGGTAGTTTCCTCGCTACCTGCCGCAGTCCCAGTCTGGCAGTTATGTCCAGCTATGTGCGACCGAGCCAGTCGTGGTGATAGATATTGAAGCCCCCTAACCAGTATACGTTATGCATGTTTGACATCCTCAGTGCTTCATCCAGATGTTGTTCAACATGGAGGAGTGTAGATATATCAGCAGAGGCGCGTGGTAATCAGCAGACCGCTTCCTTGCCCACGTCTGACCTGATGTCATGAGACTTCATGCGGTCCAGAGACGGTATTGTGGACTCCCAGGGCAAGTCGCTCCCGACAATATCATGCCACCAGCTCTGCTGAGTCTGTCCTGCCAATGGGTCAGGACATACCGGATTTGTGATGGTTCTTTGTGGGCGATTGCTGTAATGTATTTGTAGCCCTGATTATTGTTAACTGAAATCACACAGTGCAGTAAGAGAGGAGGATGATGTGGTAATCGTATCAAGGAGAACAGGAACAATTGGAAACAATTGTGAAGGGAATATTCATTTAGAACAAGCGATAGAGAATTAATCGACATGGAGAGAAAGATTGGATTATTTCTGGTGAATACTGAAAATACAAGGATTGAAAACGAGATTTGTGGAGATTCGAACTGAACTGGAATACTATGTGAGATTTGATCTCCTTTAGTTTGGAAGGATGTACATACTTCGGAGGGAATTTAACTAATATTCACTAAACAGAGTCTTGGGATAAAATGATTGTCCTTTGAGAAGTGATTGAAGACCCATTGCCTATTTTCCCTCGACTGATATTAGAGGAGTGAGGAGTGATCTCAGTGGAATTTATTATATTCTCAAAGGACTTGAAAGGCAAATTCTGGGTGGTAGTTTTTCCAATCAGGGAAGTCTATAATTTGGGGTCACATTTTCAGAATAACGGTTCAGCAATTTGGACTGCGGAGAGGAGACATTTCTTCAGTCAAAGCCATTGTGGTGAATCTGCGAATTCCAGACCACAGAGAACCGTGGATAGTTAGTGTTGAACGCATTCAAGGCAGCGTTTGTTACATATTTGTACACTAAAATGGTCAGGGCAAATGTGGGCAACACAGGAGATAAGCTGCAACATAACTGAGTGATGGAGCAGCTTGAAATGTGGAACAGGAGTTTCTATACAATGTACAATTTAGAGAAAACTCTGCCCAGAGAACCCGGGAGAAAATCAGTTAATGAGCAGAAAAAAATGAAATTGTGAGAGATCCAAAAGAGGCAGTTCCCAGTGAGTAACAGTAAAACCACTGCGGAAACTGAACAGGGTGAACGCAACTGACAACTACGAGACTTTGGGACGCGTTCCCACGACTCAGGAAAACCAAACAGCACAAAGTAAATGAAATGAAAATGACTAGATATCTCAATGTAAAGAGAAGGGGAGAAAAATGATACCAATAGATAGAAAATAAACAAATAGATTAGAAAGCAAACATTGACTGCCGGGAGGTGTTAAACTGAAATAAATAAATGACATTTGGCCACCGATGGTCAACATGGTTCGGCCCCATCGGAGCTGATGAATCGCAATCACTCTGTTGGATCTTGCTGTGCGCTGTGATGTGACGCAGCTGGGTTGTTCTTCGGCAATCATCTCCAGAAAAGGATTGCGTCACTGATAATAAAAAGTTCCCTTCGATATCTCTCTCAAAAAGGAAAATAGAAACTAAAACCTGACATATATCATAGAATAAGTTAGCGTGGAAGGGCGACATTCGGGCCCTCGGGTAGATGGTGCCACTTGATAAATGAAATCCAATTCTTCCACGAGCCATGAATTTTCCCCATAAACCTGTTATTTACCTGTTCAGGGATGTGATCATTGCTCATTCATAATTCATTGTTAAACCAGCTCCTACTGAGCTGACAGTGTATTCATGGATTCACAGAATTTACGGCAGAAAGACTTCGATCCAAACTGATCCATGCCGATCAAAATGCCCATCTAAGCTCAGCCATTCGCCTGCATTTGGCCCATATCTCTCTAAAACTTTCCTACCCATGTATCTGTCCAAAAGACTTTTAAATGTTGTCAATGTCCCTGCCTCAACCACTTCCTCCGGCATCTCATTCCACATACGTACCACCCTCTGTGTAAAAAAAAGTTGCTCTGCAGGTACCTGTTACTTCTTTCCCTATTCCCTCTTCCTCTCGACTCCCAAACCCTGGAAGAAAGACTGAGTTCATTCGCCCTATCCGTGCCTGTCATGATCTTATACACTTCTATAAGATCACCCCTCTATCTCCTATGACCAAAGGAAAAAGTCCAAACTCTCCCTATAACTAAGTCCCTTGAGTCCTGGCAACATCCTTGTAAATCTCTTCTGCACTCCCTCCAGTTTAATAACATCGTTACAGATCATTAGAACTTGTGCAAAATAAAATGTCACCTCATTGTACACTGGTTTATAGAGTAAGTCAATGTCGTTCCATTAGAATTAAAATAATAATAACTCCGCATAAAACTGAGCTACTCCTGCGACTGACACAATCTCCGACTAAAAAATGGCAAAACCTAAACAAAACGCTTTTTTTTCTAATCCTGCAGATTCCTCTTCCCTGGTATCCAAGAATCCGCCTCTACAAATCTCTGCTGTCGATGACACGGTTGCTTTAAGCTGTGAATATTCAGGGTTCTGTCAGTACACAGTACACTGGTACAGCCAGCCCCCAGGGCAGGCTCTGAAATACTTGCTGCAGAAACACACTTCAGGAGGGGGCAATAAAGAAAACGCTGCCGGGGAGAGAATTTCTGCTTCTATCATTTCTGTCCAGAAAATCAGCCGGTTAAAGATCTCCAAACTGCAACTCAGCGACTCGGCTGTCTATTACTGTGGACTGAGTCGGCACATAGCACAGTGATGCAGAACACGGAGAGAGCTGTACAAAAACCTAAACATGGTGAGGATTACAGACACAGTGATACAGAACACGGAGAGAGCTGTACAAAAACCTAAACATGGTGAGGATTACAGACACAGTGATACAGAACACGGAGAGAGCTGTACAAAAACCTAAACATGGTGAGGATTACAGACACAGTGATACAGAACACGGAGAGAGCTGCACAAAAACCTGAACATGGTGAGGATTACAGACACAGTGATACAGAACACGGAGAGAGCTGCACAAAAACCTAAACATGGTGAGGATTACAGACACAGTGATACAGAACACGGAGAGAGATGTGCTGAAAACTTAGTCCTACTCCTTGTCCAACAGGTTCAAGATTCTTGCTCCTGCTGTTGACGAGGGCGAGGACTGTAGGACAGATGAGCGAAGTGGCCACAGTACCGTGGGCCAGGGAGCCATTCAAGTGGGGTAGAAAGGAGGAATCTAGTCGTAATCGGCGATCGTATAGTTAGGGGCATAGACAATGTTCTCTGTGACCAGGAGCGATAGTCCTGTAGATTGTGTTGCCCCCTGGTGCCAGGTTTCGGGTCACCTCCTCTGGACTGCAGAGAAATTCGGAATGGGAGGGGGAAAATCCAGTTGTCATTTTTGACGTATGTACGAATGACACAGGCAGAACAAGGATGCACATTCTGCTAAGGGAAGATGAATAGCCAGGTTCTAAACTCAAAATCATAACCAAAAAGGTAATAATCTCTGGATTAATATCTGAGCCATGAGCTAACTGGGACACGATTAATGAGATTAAAGAGGTAAACGTGTGTGTAAGGGGAAAAATTCTAATAGGTTAGTAAAGATTTTTAGACATTTAGAAATGAGGACACTGACAGAACTGACAGCATTAAGTTAAATGACTTTGAAACAGATTTATAAAGTAACACGAAAGCAGTTTGCACATATATGAAATGCAGTAAGAGATTAAACAAGTGATTATGATTTAAAGATTTGAATGTATTAATATATTTTTAAGAATCATTGTTCACTTTAGCCAAAGGCAGTATGCTGCGAAGCATTATGGTAAAGGGTATTAGGGCAGAGCCATATTCTAAAAAAATATTAAAACCTTGAGAATATGCAAGTTTCATCAGTAGAGCTTCGAATGGAAAGAACATTCAGAACACTTAAACAAATTTTATGAATAGGGTATATTCACTGTCCAGATAAAATGGATGCATGCCCAAACGTGGAGTCAAGTGTTAATCTGGTTTGGCAGTGACCTGCAGAGGAACTCATTGGAACGTGCCCTTTGAACTTTGGGGCTGGTGTCTGGTTACTATGGGATACAGAAATCTGGGTTAGCCAAGGCACGAGTTTGCGTCTGAATTCTAAGGACTAAGGAACTGCCATTTTGCCAGAAGGTAAGATGTGATTGGCAAAGGTATCTAATATAAATTATTTCTGGTTTAAGTATATTGAAGATGATTAATTTAAAGCTAATGAAAGGCGGGAGTAATCAATGAGGAAAACTATAATTGGCCTGATTTGAATTGTATACGTCAGATTTCATTGGAGAGGACTAGATGCTCTATATCAGAGCTGCCCTGACCCTTTAATTATTTCTCTTGGTGGCCGCTGGTCAAAATAAAGGTTACATCTTTAAACTGAGACACTGGCTTCGTCGGTCCTGTATTGTCTGAGATTTACTGACGGTATCTGACCACCTCGAAAAACCAACCAACAGTGTGGTTCATAGTTTCACGTGGGAGAAATGTGTTCGAATTCATGGAACATTAGCACCAGTATTTGTGCAGGAAGGAGCTGTTGCATCGGTGCGGACTCAATCTGAATCATGCTGGCGAATAACTAGGGCTGTAAATAGGGCTTTAAACTAAACAGTGGGGTCAGGAGGAATCAGTGTTCAGTTCCATGTAATAATAAAAAATATCGAAGTTAAAGGAGAAGGTTGGAGTGAAGGTTAACGATGAAACTGATTGTTACCAGAAAATAAAAGGAAGGGACAGAACGTGTGGACATCATAGGACACCAGGAAATCGTGCAAGAATAGGGAAATTTGATAACAGAACAAACTTAAAGGCTTTGTACCTCACTGCACGAAACTTTGGGAATAAAATTAATGAGTTAATTGTACAAATTTAGAGAAATGTGTATGAATTCATGGCGATTACTGAGACATGGTTGCAGGCAAAACAAGATTTGGGAATTGAATATCCAAGGGTACTCAATATTTCGGACGGATAGACAGAAATGAAATGAGATGCTGCAGTAATATTTAGGTCCCCAAACAGCCGTTTGGCAGTGAAGCATAGTATAAATGAGGAAATATTGGGGGCTTGTAAGAAAGGTACGTCAATAATCATGGATGATTTTAATATGCATGTAGAGTGGATTTATCAAATTGGCAAGGGTAGCCTCGAGGGAAAGTTCATTGAATGTATTAGAGATTGCTTCTTGCAGAAATATGTTGTGGAACCAACGAAAGAGCAGACCAATCTTGATTTTCCACCCAATGTGGTGGACACGGCTCTCAACCGTGTCCCACACATCTCCCAGGCTACTGCTCTCACACTCTCTCCTCCCTCCCAAAACCAGGATAGGATCCGCTTTATACTCACTTTCCAGCTCACACGCCTCCGCATTAAAAGAATCATCCTCCGCCATTTCTGCCAACACCTGCATAATGTTACCTTTCAACCCAATTTCCCCTCAACCACCCCCCCCCCCCCTGCCAGTATTACACAGGGATCATTCCCTCTGGGGCACCCTTTTCCACTTCTTCATCACACCTAGCAACTCACCCACCGCCAGTGGCGCTTTTCCATGCTACCATAGAAAATGCTATACCTGCCCCTTCTTCTGCTCCCTCCTCAGCATCTTAGGCCCCAAAAGCTCTTTCCCGGTGTAGGAGCGCTTCACGTGCATCTTCTTTAATCTGGTCTATGGCATTCGCTGCTCGCGATGCTGCCTAACCTACATTGTAGAGAACAATGCAGAGTGATTTGCAGAATAATTCTGGTCTGTCCACAAGCAGGACCCAGATCTTCCTGCAGCTTCGACACACCACCCTGTTCTCCTATCCACACGTCTGTCCTTGCCCTCTTCCAATGTTCCAGTGAAGCCCAACGTAAAATGAAGGAACAGCACTTCATCTTCAGATTAGACAAATTACAGCCTTCTGGACTGAGGATTGAGTTCAACAATTTCAGAGCATGAACTCTCTACTCCACCTCCACGCCATCTTCTTTTCATCGCATTCGTCCATATTTTATCATTTTCTACTTTTACTTCTATTTATCAACATCTAAAATATCGCTTTTCATTTTACTTCATCTACCCATCCCTCTCCCCATTCCACTACGGACAACTGCCACATTCATAGACTGTGCACTTTCAGTTCTGCCATTTACACATTCCAATCTCTTAATGGACGCTCTTAGCAACATTCTCAGCCTTGATCATCACCATTTACATTCCCTTTGTCGTTCTGTCTATGCTATTTGTTTCAATTATAGTTCCCCACCCCCAGAAAAAACCCACACTCACAGTATACATCTTGTCCAACTTTCCTTGTCTTCAGCTCTGAGGAAGGGTCACCCTGACTCGAAATATTGGCTCGATTCTCCCTCCACAGATGCTGTAAGATCTGCTGAGAGTTTTGCAGCATTTTCTGTGTTTCTTTCAGATCCCAGCATCAGCAGTATTTTTTTATTATAGGGAGCAGACTATTCTGGATTTGGCATTGTGTAATCAGCAGGGATTAAATAATGATCTAATAGTTAAGGATCCTCTAGCCAAGAGTGATCATAGTTAGATAGAATTCCAAATTCAGTTTGAGGACGAGAAACTCGAGTCCCACACTAGACTTCTGCAGCTAAACATAGGGAACTACGAAGACATGAGGACAAAATTGGCCCGAGTGGACTGGGAAAGAAGACTAAAAGGCAGGACAGTTGATGATCAGTGGCAAATGCTGAAGGGGACAATTAATTCCTCCCAACTAAAATACATTCCCATGAGGAATACAGTAAGAGGGGGAGAAATATCCATGGCTAAGCAAGGAAACTAAAGATAGCATGAAAAGAAAAGCTAATGCATATCATATTGCAAAGGCCTGTGGCAGACTGGAGGATTGGGAAACTTGTAATGATCAACAATGGGTTACTGAAAAGTAACAAAAAGATCCAAGGTAAATTATGAAAGAAAACACGCACAACATTTAAAGAAGTACTGCAAAAGCATCTTAAATACCTAAAAGTGAAGAGTGGAGCGAATGTGATTGTTGGACCCTTGGAGGATTCGACTAGGGAATTAATCGTGGGGGAAATAGAAATGGTGGAAACTCTCAATCAATAGCTTGCCTCAGTTATCACGCTGGGCAAATCGAGCACCATCGCAATAGCAACAGGAAATGCAGAGGTAATAGAAAGGAAGGAACTGAGAAAAATCATGATCAATAGTGAAAAAGTGTTAAGCAAACAGTTGGGATTGAAGACAGTCAAGTCCCCAGGGCCGAATCGCCTACAGCTTATGGTCTTAAAGAAAGTGATAGTAGGCACATTGGTTATAATCGTCCAAAATTTCCTGGATGTGGGAACGGTTCCAGTGGGTTGGAAAAAAGACAATATAATGCCCATATTCAAAGCGGGAAGGAGACATAAGGTATAAAACCAGACACCAGCTAGTTTGACACCTGTCGTTCTAAAGTTATTAGAATCCATTTTTAAGATTGTAGTAACGGGACAATTAGAATGCCAAAATGCATTCCATTAGAGTCAGCATGGTTTTACGTAGGGCAAATCGTTTTGACTAATTTGCTAGAGTTCTTCGAAGATGTAACAAGCAAAGTGGACTCTGGGGATCCTGTAGATATGGTATATCTATACTTTCAGAGGGCATTTGTTAAGGTACCATACCTTGAAATGCAAAAGATAGTGTGTGTATGCGTGCGTGCGCGCGTCCGAGTGTGTGTGTGAGTATGTATGTGAAATAAGAAGAGAGTCCAACAGAGGGAGATTGCTGGAAGTGAGAGACTCTGTGTGTATCTGTGTCTGTGTGCTTGTGTTTGGGTATGACTGCCTTCTTGCGAGTCTTGCCTTTTCGCTGCAATTAATCTTTTACACCGTGCCGCTATTTAATGATCACAGCCGTGTTTCTGCAACGCCCTTCTGAAAAGATTTCAGAACTACTGTGTTCCAAAGCAAAGCAGGAGATTGCTGATGGAGAAATTCTTATTTCTTCCATCAGGTGGCAGGAAAGCCAACAAAATGTCCACCCCCCACCTCTTGGTGTCTCTGTTTCACTGTCCTCTATCACACTCTTATCTCTCAATTCCAATGCCTGTATCAATGTGTTCGGTCTCACTTTCATTACAGTGGACACAGTGAGAACGCAGTCTAAGACGCTGCTCCTAATTGTCGCATTCTCCATTGACTCCACTCTTGTTACAGATGTTTTGGTAATACATCGTGTACAAACAAGCTGGCTTCATAGTTCCTATTTCGGTGGAAGCCTAATAACTGCACTTCCTCTTCAGGCCTGTTCCTCACTATAAAGAAGCGAGTCAAGATATATTGTACTATTCTACCCATTGCAAATACAACTTGCAGATGGACCACCCACGAGGGTTAAAAGCTTTCATTCTAGCAGCAATCATATCAGGTGAGTTACACTTCACATTCTCATTGATTACCTCTCAAGAAAGCCTTTTATTCTTCCACATTTAATGTTGCTTTTAGAGAAAAAGTAGAGCAATATTCGCAGTGGTTGGATTTAATTAATTATTAGGGGCGGCATTTTGGCACAATGTTTAGCACTGCTGCCTCACAGCGCCAGGGACCCGGATTCGATTACCGGCTTGGGTCACTGTGCAGAGTCTGCACGTTCCCCCCATGTCTGCGTGAGTTTCCTCCGGGTGCTATGTTTTCCTCCTGCAGTCCGAAACATGTGCTGATTAGGTGCATTGGCCGTGCTATTCTCTCCCTCAGTGTAATAGAACAGGCGCTGGAGCGTGGCGACAGTAACTTCATTGCAGTGTTAATGTAAGCCCACTTGTGACACTGATAAATCAACTTAATTTAGTTATTCTCATTGATTTCCTTTCAATAAATTATTTTATATTCTTATATTTAATGTTGATCTTTCGAGATAAGTACACAGCAATATTACTGGTGACTGAGTTTATTTAATGATTGGAATTTTACAAATAGTTATTTAAAAGCTTCAGTAGTGAGAAAAGGCAGTGGGAACTAGGGCCAACCTCCATTGGGCACACCCCATCCTCCCCCTCCCCCGCAGCTCCCCAGTTTCAAATCGATAGAGTGCCTGGAACCTCCACTTAATTCTAATTTTCTCTATCCTTCAGGTAGCCTGGCTGCATCCGCAGTCATCCACCAGCCGGAGGCAGAGGTGAGGGTCCAACAGGGAGCCACCACGACAATCACCTGCTCATACACAGAGGTGGAGAGAGCTTGCTTGGTCTGGTACCGGGAACCTCTCCACCCAGCCATGGGGGGAAGTCCCGAGTATATTGTCGTCCGCTGCACCGATGGTTGCAGTGACAGCGCCACATTTTCCAGGCGTCGCTTTTCCTCCTCCCTGAGCAAAACTTACAGAATCATCAGTCTGACAGTTGCACCGGTGACAGCTGAGGACTCCAGGAAATACTTCTGCATCTTAAACACACACACTCGCACATTCCAGGCAGCAACCTCTACGTAAACTGTAGGTTCCTCTCCCAGGCAATGGGGACGCTGGGCATGATTTGTAGCCCCATTGTCCAATGTCGGTGTTGTAGAATTGCAGCATCAACACAGGGATGGACAGGCAGACAGATGTGAATTAGATTCTTAGACACATCAGCTGATTCAGTAACACACAAAACAGATATATGGCCACTAGACAGCTAGATAAATAGAGTGGTAAACACAGGAATTGATGCATTCACATACAAAGCAGATATATGGTCACTGGACAGTTAGGTAGATAGAGTTATAGACACGCGAACTGATGACTTAAAGAAGACAAATATATGGTCACTGGACAGTTTAGTGGATAGTTTCATCGACAGATTGACTAACACACAAAGATATATGGACACCAGAGAGTTAGATAGATTAGCAGCCACATCAACTGCTGGACTAGCACGCAAAGTGGATGTATGGTTACCAGAGACTGATTTACAGGTGATGGACGGCTTGGGGTCACAGTCTGTGCAGAGTTTGCACGTTCCTATCGTGTCTGCATGGGTTTCCTCGTGATGCTCCAGTTTACATCCACTGTCCAAAAGACATACTGGTTGGGTGCTTTGACCATGCTAACTTCTCCCTCAGTGTGCCCGGGACAGGCGCCGCAATGTGGCAACTAGGGGATTTCCATAGTAACTTCATTGCAGTGTTAATGTAAGCCTACTTGTGACACTAACAAATAAACTTTATGAATAAATAAGCAGGAAGGCACAGTGTGATCAGTTCTGAACAAGAGATGGGTACACGCTGACTTTTATACATGAAGAGAGACTTTGAAGAATGTGATTACACCAGAGAGGGTGCAGAGGAGGCTGACAAGGATGCTGCCTGGGCTGGAGCGTTTCAGCGATGAAGAGAGGCTGGTTAGTCTGGAGGTACTTTCCTTACAGCAGAGAAAATGAGGAGGGGGGTGGAACTGATTGAGGTGTATAAAATTAGGAGGGATATAGATATTGTGAATAGGAAGGGACATTTCCCCTTCGTGGAGAGGTCAATAACAAGGCGACATAAATTTAAGGTAATGGTCAGCAGATTTAGAGTGGATTTGGGATCAAAACACTTTCACCCAGTGGGTGGTGGGAATCTGGAACTGACTGCTTGAAAGGGTGGTACAGGCGGTAACCCCTCAACACATTTAGGAAGCATTCAGATGAGCATTTGAAACGCTATAGCATGCAAGGCTACGGACCAAGTGCTGGGAAATTGGACCATTGTCCATTTCCACTTGTGCTCACAGTCCAGCTGCAGCCAATGTGTTTGGGGTCTCTCACACCAGGACCAGAGCCTTTCTGATTTCACCAGGGCTAGTGCATTCGGTTGCACTTTGTCCCTTAGAATATTATTGTTCTAACTGAGTGACACTATTGCTGAGGAAAGGGGCGAATCTCGAGATGAATGAGACAGTAATCACAATTTGCTGCAAAAATGAACATTTGTGACATTGGAATTATTCAATATTTGGCCCTTGCTGCTTTAAGAAAAAGACACAATTATTATTGGCTCTAAAGAATGTGTTATCGGTTGCAAATTCTGGGTATGTTCTTGCAGAAACTGCTATTGTTGTGCAAAGGGACCTTGGTGTCCCAACACACCAATAACTGAAAGCAACTTGCAGCGACAGCAAGCAGTTTGAAATGCACCTTGTTCCTCCTGTTCTTGACCATGAGGTTAACAATGTTACTCGGACTATTGGAGGGTTCCTTCTGCAGTGAGCTGCTTGACATTTCCCCAAATTCCTGCTGTGTGTGTTTGCTGAACCTCACCTTTCAGTGGTGTGTTACAGGGGAAGGAATCATCATAGAATCCCTACAGTGAGAAGGAGGCTATTTCACCATTGAGTTTGCACCCAGGCCCACTCTGCCATGTCCCCGTAACCCCTGCTAATCACCTAATCGAGACATCTACCGATATTTAGGAACACGTTAGCACGATAAATCCACCTAGCGTGCATATCTTTGGACTGTGGAAGGAAATTGGAGCATTCAGAGGAAACCCACGCAGGCACGGGGAGAACGTCTAAACTCCACACAGATAGTACTCAGGCCTGGAATAAAAACCACTGTGCCACCGATCCGCCCATCACAATAATGGATGTCTCTTTGACTTTAACAGGTGTCCAGTCGGAAGTAGTTCTGACGCAGCCAGAGGCAGAGAAGTGGTTCCCAGTGTAGTCCCTGTCCCTGACCTGCAATACCAGCGGCTTCGACTTCAGTGGCTATTGGCTGTACTGGCACTGTCATGGTCCCTGAAAGAGGCCAGACTGGCTAGTTTCCTACTATGATGAAGACTTCCATTGATACTGTGGGGAGACTCGAGGACGATTCACTGTTTCCAAAGAGCTTGCACACAATATATTTGCTTTGGATGTCAGGTTTCTGACGATGGAGGAAACAGCTGCTTATTAGAGTACACAGTTAACACAGTGAGGCGGGTCAGCCCCAGATTTGTAAAAAAAAAACCCAAACTAGAGGAACTGCACACAGTTTGTCCCCTTCATCAAACTCCAATAGATTCATTGCTGACAACAATCCATGGAACCATAGTGTTACTCTACCACACAGAATAAGGCCATCCATCTAATGTACGGATAATATCACACCCGGACAGTCACTTCCTCATAAATCTCATGTGGTTTAAGTTTGCTAAGTGGAATGAAATTTTTGTAATATCACTCAAACTTTTCAAATCCTGACAGGGCTGGTCAGACTGGATTCAGGAATGTTGCTTCCTCTGGCTCCGGGGTTTGGGGAGGGGGGGGGCGGTGGACGGGGGGGGGGGGGGGGGGAGGGGGGGGAGGGGGTGGAGCGTCTAGAACAGAGTGTCAGCGTTTCAAAATATGTGATAGGTCATTTATGAGAAATGTCTTCACTCAGAAGCTGTGGAACTCTCCACCTCAGGAAGTTGCGGAGGCCAAGTATCTGAATATATTTAAAAATGAAATAGATAGATTTCTAGACTCTAAAGGTGTGAAGGGTTGTAGGGAGAAAGGAGTATTGCAATAGAAGATCAGCCATGATCATAATGAATGATGGAGCAGGCTCTAAGGGCCGAATGATCTATTCCCGCTCCTATTTTCTGTGATTCAATGCTAACAAGTCGACCATGTGGTGCTTTAACAAGTATCATTGGAAAGTGTACAGCCGCAGCATGGAACATATTATCATGATCCAAGATATTAGGCTTAATCGCCTATAAAAGCTATCCGGATCTGCACCGGATGTTCTCTAACCTCCAAGACGACGGACCAGATGCCACTATGCTACTGCGGCCCGTTGACTGAATGAATGAAGCTCCAACAACACTCAAGAAGCTCGACACTATTTAGGACAAAGCAATTCAGTTGATGGCAACCAATTCCACAAATACACACATTGGCAGACGTGGCACAGTGGCAAACATTTAGACATCCAGGAACTCGCTAAGGCTCTTTAGGCAGCACTTTCCAAACCTACAAACACTGCCATCTAGGGGATAAGAGCAGCAGATACCTGGGACCACCACGACCTGGAGGTTCACCTCCAAATCACTCCCATCCAAACTGGGAAAGATTCTCCAGACTACACACGTAACTACAGAATAATGGATTATTCTTTACACAGCTGGGATCTGGAATGCATTGCCTGGATGAAGATTCAACAACAAATTTCCTTGAGCATTGGATATATTGCTTGAATTGGAATATGAAGCGATCTGTGGAATGTACAGGGGAGATTATCGGTGTTGTTATGTCAGTGAATTGAATGGGCAGTTTGGACAGCATGTGACGGTCATGCTAAGAGCCTACCTTATTAAATCATTCTGCTCAAGCAACATGGAATCAGTCCCCTAATGAAAATAATGTTCCAGACGGTACTGTTAACGGAAACATGAGGAATATGATTCAATTCGCCCTGAGTAACAATGAATCTTTGCAGCTTTATTTAACAATGCAAATTCCTTGGCGCCCATTCTGTATTGATATGGATATATTGTCACGTGTTGACAGTGTCTTCTATTCTAATTGGTGGCTTGTCAAAACCCTCCCCCTGCCCTTGTACAAACCGTTGTGACTAACGATCAGAAGTTAAAGATCAGCCAGTGCTCTGTTCAGTGAATGACTGGAGGGTGTCCCGGGAGGAGGGTGTCTAAGTTAACACAAGCTCCATGAGCATGGCGCTAGCAATATCTCTCAGTCTGTTTCTTGGTTTCTTATCCTGTGAGTAGCGGATATTTTCAGAAAGTTTCCACAGTTTCTGTTTAAAATTAATCATTCCCTGTGGCGTGACACAAACTGGATTCACCTCACCATAATTATTGTTTCTTTCCGTTAGCAGACGTCCAGTCGGATGTGGTGTTGACCCAGCCAGAGGCAGAGACGGGGATAATAGGGCAAACCCTGACCCTAACCTGTAAAACCAGTGGATTTGATCTTGGGAGTTACACCATGCTTTGGTACCGACACAGTCCCGGGAAGGGACCGGGCTGGCTCCTTTGGTACTACAATGAAAATAGCAAGAATTACAATCCGGAGTTTGGTGAACGAATCACTGCGTCCAAGTACCTTTCCACCAGTGTATTCGTGCTCTCTATTAGGACTTTAACAATGGGAGACAGCTCTACGTATCACTGTGCACAACGGCACAGTGATATAGATCACACCCAGACCTGTACAAAAACCCACGAGAGGAATTGCAGCCATTTCCCTGCTTTTATTTTCATTCATGGGATGTCCACCCTTAATTTTCCTTGAATTAAATGGTTTGTTCGGCCATATCAAATGGTGTTTGAGAGTCAACCGCATTGTTGTGTGGATATGCCGTCACAGGTAGGCCAGGTCAAATAAGGAAGGTAGATATCTTTCCTTAAATGGTATCCGTGAATCAGATCAGTCTTTACAACAATCGACAATTGTTTCATGGTAGTCATTAGATTTTTGATTCCAGATTTTTACTTAATTCAA
Source organism: Mustelus asterias (assembly GCF_964213995.1). Taxonomy (NCBI): domain Eukaryota; kingdom Metazoa; phylum Chordata; class Chondrichthyes; order Carcharhiniformes; family Triakidae; genus Mustelus; species Mustelus asterias. The sequence goes on from NW_027590205.1 coordinate 111,416, forward strand.
ATTTCAGTATCAGTCTTTGTGGGATTCGAGCCCCCTTTGCACAGTAGTTATTCCATTGATCTATGTTCTTACGTGGAACACCACCCCCGACTGAACATCTGGAAAAGTGAAGAAGCACTGATTATGGAGGGGGTGGGGCGAGGGGGGGGGGCGGTGGGGTGGGGGGGGGCGGTTGAATCCAGTTCGAGTAATCTCACCAGGGAGGAGGAACATCGAGATGGAGACGTTGCAAAACTTCTGAAACTGTCGAGCTTCCTACAGGATCTGAAAGCAGGAAACACAACCAAGAGCTATCACTCAAAATATTCTCCTGGAGCCTGTGTTGATTTAGACACAAACCAGATTCCACCCCCACCCCCTCCCCACCCTTCCCCTCCTGGTCAATCACTGAACAAAGAACCGGGGAGTTTTCAGATACTTTTACTCAGTATGCTTTTGTGCCGTTAACAATACTGTCCCGAGCATAAACCCCAATCGGTGACTGATACCCAGGATGTTTTTTGGTTATGTTTCAGTCAGATAGGATTGTAAAGTTATATCCATCACATTCCATTGAAACCACTGATTCGATTCAGGACAATCCGAATGGTCTCACTGCCCCACTTATTACACACATACATTTATGTTCCCGCTGAAACCGTCTATTCCATCCTCAACGGAAGTTACCACTCAGAATGCATCCAGCACCCATCCAGGCTTGCCTTTCGGAGTACGCTGGATATCATTTATATAAAATATCCAAGGAGAGGCAGTTGCATTGGCGGGAAGAAAAATGTCAAAATGACGCAGGTTTAAGACGATTTGCTCCAGTTTAGAGTGGCCCCAGAGTAGCGTCGGTGTTGCCTGGCAAGTTGCAATGTTTCAGGAGCTGCCCATTAATTAGGGCGGGGGGATTGGTTCCATGGTGATTTTCAAAGGAGAGACAGTTCAGTGTTGGCAATGTCTATATTTGTAAATGCTTTGTGCCAATTGTACGAAGGTGGGAACAAGTCGGGAAAGACTTTGACTGATAAAATCTCTCAACCAGGTCAAATAGAAGGTTCATAGGAATATCACGACATCGGACTTCTTTTCCATGGTCGCTGCTATCCTGCTCAATCAGTATATGTTGAATTATTAGTGGTCATCGGATGTCGATGCTGGACTATGGGGAGATGGTGGCCCACTGGTATTGTCATTGGATCAATAATTCAAAGACCCAGGTTACTGATTCGGGGAAGAAAGGTCAAATCTGACCAAGGCATTTGGTGAAATTTGAAAACAATAAAATAAAATCTAATGACGACCATTGTCGATGGCTCTAAAACCCCATCTTGTTCATTAATGCGGCTTTGGGGAAGGAAATGTGCCGTCCTTACCTGGCCTGGCATAGACGTGACTCAAGATACAGAGTAATGTGGTTGAAACTGAAATGTTTCTGTTAATGGCAACACTCAGAATTTTTCAAGTATGAAAGCAGCATTTGAGAAGCATCGAGATGAACACTTCAAACCTTTTATATACAAGGCAATGGACTAAGTGCTGGAACACGGAGCTGTTTGATGGCCAAGACAAACAAAAATGGATGAAGGGCTGTAAAATTCCATGGCCTAATGACTAACTCACCAGCTCCCCTTTCAATTCGGCTATGGGACATTAAACGCCTAACAGAGAAGACAAATGATTTTATATCATATCCAAAAGTGGATGTGTGACATTGTATAACTTCCTCAGTTTTGACATTGGAGCAGTGGAATTGGGCTGGAATCCCCAACGATTTCGAGATGATAACCTTACACATTTAACCAGGAGAAATGAGGTGCGGAAGTTGATCATTACTGAGACAGGAGACAGCTGAAACCTGCAGTGTGCAGAAAAACCTGCATTGTAGCCACTTCTCAAACCTCCTTCGACAGTACATTAAATCCCACGAGCTCTACCTTCCAGAAGGCCAGGGCCAGCAGACACATTGGAATCACCATCACCTGGAGGTTGTTAATGTGCCAGAGAAAAAAACACAAGTATGTTACGAATTCCATATGTTAGGTTATGACTAGACCCCAACAGTGTTTCTACTTGACATTAGTGTGAGGATAAGGTGTTTCGCTCCAGGTCTGATTCCATTGACACACAAGAAAGCGCTTATCAAAACTAACTTCATTTAACAATACAGTACAGTTTGACTATAACGAACGAATTAGTTTAACTTTTCCCAATTGAAATGCTTAGCTTAACACGATGCAATTCACAGCCACTAATGCATCTCTATTAGTTCAAATTCAAGCAATATTCCTCTGATCGACTTGAACTCCTTTTCAAAATCAGTAGCAACCCCCTGCTTATGCGCTTGGACTTGTTAAAAGTGCTAAAACACCTCTGGAGAGAGAGGCAGACAGAGAGACAACTGACTTCTGCCAGCCCCACACAGCAGCCTTCAGAGAGAGAGACAGTGAGAGAGAAAATAGAGAGAGAGAGAGAGATGGACAGAGAGAGAAAGACCTCTTTCTTCTTTCAGGACCAAGCAGAAACTGACTGTTTTAAAATAAAATAAAGCATTGTGTTTTCCTTGCAAGCCCATTCACATGACCCTGCCTCTGCCAATCAACCCAATCAAAGCCCTACTCTGAAACCACAGAGGAAAAACCAAAATAAACAAAAATGCATTAAATCAGATTAAAACAAACACATGCTTAGCTAAAATGAATCATTTGCCCGCATTAACAGTATTCTCTGGGTTGGCCATAGAAGAGAGAGGGTAGCGGTGAAAGGGTGTTTTTTTTCTGAATGGAGGTCTGTAGCTCGTGGTGTTCCGCAGTGATCAGTGCTGGGACCTCTGCTGTTTGTAATATATATCTAAATGTCTTGGAAGTAAACGTAGCTGCTCTGATTAGCAAATTTGCGGATGATACTAAGATTGGCAGAGTTGTGGATAGTGATGAAGATTGTCAGAGCATGTCACAGGATATAGATAAGCTGGAACAATGGGTGGAGAACTGGCAGATGGCATTTAACCTGAACAAATGCGAGGTGATGCATTTTGGTTGATCCTTGAGTTGGGAGCCATAAAATAAATGGCAGAACCATCAGGAGCATAGACACACAGAGAGATTTGAGAGTAAGGTCCACAGATCCTTAGAAGTGGGAGCACAGGTGGAAAAGGTGGTAAAGAAAGCATATGGCATGCTTGCCTTTATCGGATGGGGCATCGAGTATAAAAGTTGGCAAATTATGTTACAGTTGTATAAAACTTTGGTTAGGCTACATTTTGAATACTGTGTCCAATTCTGGTCACCACACTACCAGAAGGATGTGGAGGCTTTGGAGGGAGTGCAGAAAATGTTTACCAGGATGTTGCCTGGTATGGAGGGTATTAGCTATGAGGAGAGATTTAATAAACTGCGATTGTTCTCCCTGGAAAGACGCAGGCTGAGGGGCGATCTGATAGAAGTTTATAAAATTATGAAAGCTATAGATAGAGTGAACAGTTGGAACATTTTTCCCAGGGTAGACATGACAATTACAAGGGGGCAGCAACTTCAAGATACGGGGCGAAAGGTTCAGTGGAGATGCGTGGAGGAAGTTTCTTACACAGAGGGCGGTGGGGGTCTGGAATGCATTGCCAAGTGAGGTGGTTGAGGCAGCCACTCTAATAACATTTAAGACATATCTTGATAGGCACATGAAGAAACGGGGAATAGAACGATTTCAGCAGTTGGTCTAGATAGGACAACATGATCGGCACAGGCTCCGGAGGGCCGGTTGTTGTGCTGTACTGTCGTTTGTTCTTTGTTCTTTGCGCAGACAAATCGGCCCCCGTAAAACAGAGTTGAATTTTAAACATGCCTCTTACAAGAAACATGATAGAGATTAATTTCTTCAAGGCACAGTATCATTACTTGTTCCCCTCCAAATCACTCACCATTCCAACTTCTAAATATATCACTGTTTCTTAACTGTCGCGCGACGAAAATCCTGGAATTCTCTGCCTAACAGCACTGTGGGTGTAAACATCAGAAAATTAAATCTAATGGTGACCCAATTTGATTGCTACCAAAACCCACCTCTTTCACTCATGTACCTGTGTGGAAGGAGACCTGCTCTCTCTGCTTGGTTTATCCTTCTCGTGACTCAATATCCACAGCAAGTGATTGACTCTGGAATAGCCTCGCAAGACATTTATTTGAAGTGATGGGCAACAGGTAAGAAATCCAGAGTTTTTCAGGAGAAACTATCTCGCACAAAGCGTGTTGAAAACGTGGAATTTCCTCTCACAAAACGTAATTTTGGCCAATTCCATGAATATATTCATGGGGAAGTAAGATGCACAGAAGGGCAAGTGAAGATTAGAATGATATCGGTGTGAGAGAAAGGCAGGCGAGAAGTGGCTCTTGTGGGGCTTCGACAGCAGCATAATATTTAGTACCTACACTTACCCTTTCAGCGCGTCGAGGCTGCTGCGCCATTTAACATGAGTGTGGTTGATCCGTGACTTCAAATCTACCGTCCTGTACGTTTCTATATCTTTTAATCCACCTAAAACACCTTGATTTGCGTTTCAGATGCATTCAACAACTGAACAGGCGTAGTTCCCTGGCGGTGGACAGTAGAAAGCACTGTACATCCCCTTCTAGCTTCTATGTGCCTCCCTCCCAGCTTGTATTCCCACCTGTCCTTGTAAAATGTACAAACCAAGATATATTATCATCTCGCTTTTCGTGTAACTCATTGATGGAGAATGCAAATAGCCTTAGCCATGAGCCTTACAGTGCACTGACTGGCAGCAATGGCCAACGTTAGCATCTCCCATTCAAGGGGAGGAAGACACGGAGCGGTAAAGCTACTGGTTTAATAATTCTGGGATCATTCTCTGGGGAGCTGGGTTCGAACCTCAACACGGAAGCAGGTGGTTAAATTTCAGTTCAATAAAAAGCTGGAATTACAAGTTTAATGATGACCAGTAAAGCATTGTTGATTTTCTTTTTAAAAAAACAATCTGCATTTTGGAGAAGAATATCTGACATCCTTCCATCGCCTGGGCAACATGGGCCTCCAAAAAATGCCCCCGACAGGGTCTTGAAAGGCATCCTGTTAGAAGGTAGGCGCGGGGGGGGGGGGGGGGGGGGCGGGGGTGGCGAGTAACAGGTGATGGGCAATAAATGTTAGCCCAGACAGCGACGTCCACATCCCATTAATGAGTGAAAAATGTCCATGCTCTGCTTTCTACCCATTACCCTCGCCGTGCTAATATTGCCCTCCAACTGTACAATCACTCGTCTTGCCTATTGACGTCATGTTTGCTTGTTTATTGAATGTATATTTGGAAATTCAAATCTACTGCCTCCCCTTGATCTATTTTGCGACTTGCAAACTCAAAGGTATTAATGCGTTTCTCAAAGTGAATTGCTTTTCGTAAAACCTGATGGACCATGCTATGATTTTCGAGGTGCTTTATTAAGACTGCCTCAATAACAGATTGCAGCTCTTTCCCGCCGGTTGACGTGAAGCTGAAGGGGGAAAAAGCTGTATAGTAGTTCCCTGTTTCATCCCCTTTCCCCTTCTTGCTTTTAGAGAAGTTTCAATAACTGCATGGGTAAGAGAGAGACACATATAACGTTGTGTTGGACGGTTGGGTGAAGGAGGTTCAGAACGTTCCGTTGGCCTTTAACAACGACATGGATCAGTTAGTTCGAATGTCATGTACAATTTATGCAATTGTCTGGAAAGTACAATGCATTTAAGTGAACTTGTAACTTGTTGATTTTCGTAGTCTTGATTCTGGGTTCCATTGAAATCAGTAACACAAACATGACTTTGCATTTCAGACAGGTTCCCTAACATTCGAACACATACACAGCAATGGATTCATTTGCACACTGAAGTAATACTTTAAATATTCTCTGGTGGTAGCCTGATGGCAAAGATTCATAGAAAGAAATTTAACAACACCAGGTTAAAGTCCAACAGGTTTATTTGGTAGCAAATGCCACTAGCTTTCGGAGCGCTGCCCCTTCGTCAGGTGGAGTGGAGAAATGCTCACAAACATACCGTTCATAGAGAAGGAACGGAGACAGTGCAGAATGCATTTTTACAGTCATAGACTAAGTTCAACTTAGTGCAAGGTAAGTCCATTCAAGAGTCTGATTGGAGCAGGAAAGAAGGTGTTCTTGAGTCGGTTGTTATGTGTCCTCAAACTTTTGTATTCCTTTCCCGACGGAAGAAATTGGAAGAGAGTACATCCGGGGTGTGTGGGTTCCTTGATTATGCTGGCTGCTTTTTCGAGGCAGCAGGAAGTGTAGACTGTTTCAATGGATGGGAGGCTGGTTTGCTTGACCGACTGGGCTTCGTTCATGGCCCTTTGTAGTTCGAATCCATTCAGTTCAGGGCAATTGGGAATGTCAGCGACAAAGTCATTCCATTACATACTTAGTAAAAACCAAAACCATATTGGCTTCTGGGTAAACATCGGGATTCCCGTCATTCTCATCAAATCCCTCGATACTTGCTCTTCTCACCATCTTTGTAACCTTCTCCAACCTGTATGCCTTTCAGTCTGTTGTTGCTCCAGTTTTAGCCTTTTGAAAGTGTCCGTAATTCCTCTGGGCCCCTCAATCCGCGAGCGTGCCTTCAAGAGCCTTGTACCTGAGCTGGAGAATTCTCGACGTTAACCACTCACCGCCGCCCCCGTCCACCTGCTCTGTTTACCTACCTCCATTCCTTTAACAATGTTCCTGAAATCTTACCTCACCCTCAAAACATCCTGCTGGTCATCTAACCCCATAGCTTCTCTGTGCAAAATATTTTTTTAGCCAGCGCTCGTGTGAAATCCTATGGACCGTTTTACTCGGGTTTTATAGGAGTGGAATTGATGTCTGCATTTATCAGCGAGATTCTGCTCTCGGAGGTGACGTTATACATCTGAAAGCAGCAGCAGCAACAGCTGCTGACGAGTTTTTGTGCTGGCATGTATCACTGTGGGGGATATACGGTGGAGCCACAGTAGCTGAATCTCCCTTAACGCCCGTACAATAACCTCCCAGCCTCACAGGAGTGCACCAACCTCTCTCAATAGCACCCCTCTCAGCCCACTCCCAGCCGCTGACCCCCATCCCCACCGTGATGTTGACCGAGTTTATCATATTACTGGTCTGACCCAACCCTAATCAAATCAGTCGGACACACGACAGAGAGAAAGGGTGGTGAACGGGACCGCAATAGATCTTCTTATTGGATCAAACCCTGTGCAACATATGAAAAGGCTAAGCTCATCTTTGGCAACGGGACCAGGCTGATTGTGGAACCCAGTAAGTAACTAATCCTGGATAATGATCTCTCAACATGTTATTTTATCCCCTGTGACTTAATTGAGACATACAATTATTTTAATGATCACTGTTGTTTTATGGATGAGCAGGGATCTTTGGGAATTGGAAGCGTAGCTTGACTGGGCACTTAGATTTTCCGAAGTATTTCCTTTAAACATTTAACTGGCCTCTATCATGACAACACAAGTGCGCTGCCAACAGTGAGATATGTCAATGATCTGGCTGTATGTAGTGCAATTAAGTGACACCTCGATAAATAGCTGGAAGAGACTCACCCAGATAGAGTCATAGGGTCATAGAAGGAGACAGCACTGGAAAAAGCCCTTCAGCGTAATGAGTGGCATAGATAGAGAAGACAGGAAGATACTTTTCCCGTTACTTGAGAGAGCAGAGAGCAGCCAGGGACATAGATTTAAGGTAGGGGCAGGAGATTTAGCGGGGATGTGAAGAAAACGTTTTGACCCAAAGGGTGATGGGCGTCTGGGACTCACTGCCTGAAATGGTGATGGAGGCCGAGACCCTCTCAACATTTAAGAAGTATTTAGATATACATTTGTGATGTCATATCATACACGGCAATGGGCCAAGTGCTGGAAAATGGGATTAGAATAGTTATTTGGTTTGTCTTTGACCGGCGGAGACATGATAGGCCCAAGGGCGTTTTCTGTGCAGTGGACTTCTCTGACTTTATGAATCTTTGCCTCAGACTATGAATAAAGAATATTTCAAATATCACTTCAGTGTGCAAATGAATCCATTATTGTGTATGAATTCTAGTGGTAGGGAACCTGTCTGAAATGCAAAGTCATGTTTGTGTTACCTATTTCAATGGAACCCAGAATTAGGACTGCAATCATCTATGCAGCCTTCTGGCATCAAAATCACAGTTCTGAGTTACACTTATAAAGGTGGGGTGAGTTGGGATTGGGGGGAGGGGGTGGGTTGGGGCTCAATGGTGTAGATTTCCTTTAGTTCCAATACTGAACGAAATCCCAAAAGCAGCATTTTTGTATGGATTTGAAAATTCCGTTCGAAAGTGAGCCAGGGAATTCTCTGCACGTGTTACCTCGCTTGGATGTGTACATTGAGAACTCCCAGCCAGTCACGCTCTGACTTATTTTCCTGGGAAATTAAGAGATGGATGACTTGGAAGATTGTAAAGGTTTCTGACTAACTTTTGATCCAAACAAACTGCAGGAAATAGTATTCTGTAGCGAGACCTGCTTAACTGCCCTGAGCAATGACTAAAGCCCTTTTTGAATTTTGGCATGCATGCTCCATGTCTTTAGGTTCTGACATGGAGAGTAATCGCAGTGTACGCTCGTGCTTCTTACAGACCATTAATATGCGGTGGTGGAACCAAATTGAGCGTGGAGCCAAGTGAGTAGAATCTATTGGCATCAATTACGGGTGGCACGGTGGCACAGTGGTTAGCACTGCTGCCTCACAGCTCCAGCAATCCAGGTTCGAATCCAGGCTTGGGTTACTGTCTGTGTGGAGGTTGCACGTTCTCCCCGTGTCTGCGTGGGTTTCCGCCAGATTCTCTGGTTCCTCTCACAGTCCAAAGATGTGCGGGCTATTTTTATTGGTCATGCTGAATTGCCCATTAGTGTCAGGGAATGTGTAGGTTAGAGGGATTAGTGGGGTAAATTTGTGGGAATAGGTCCTGGGGTGGGATTGTTGTCGGTGCAGACTCGATGGGCCGAATGGCCTCCTTCTACACTGTAGGGATTCTATGATCTATGAATTTGAGAAGATTCATTTTGCACTCAGAAGTTTTTGGCCTCATTGCAAAAGTGGGGAGAAAATTTGCCATTGTGACAAACGAACCTGATGAATTATACAATGATGAAGGAATGTGTCCTTTTCCACTTGCACATAAAGAAGTTCCTCACACAACTAAGTATCTCACACGTACCAACTATTGATACCACAATACTTCAAAGAATAGTGATCCAACTTTTTTTTAAAAAAGAAAACAATATTTCCTAATGCCAGACTGATTCCGGGATAGCAGGATTATTAGCTTTGTTTCTCTCTCTACACGTGCTGCCAGACGTACACAGTTTATCCAGAATTGTCTCTTTCTAATTTGCTATTTAATCGGTCGCACCTGTTTTGAGGGCAGATCGGTCATAAAATTATGCTAAGAGCATGTACTCCCCAGGGTTTTGAAATAGCTGAAGTCTCTGTGGCCTGCCCCAGTGGAAGCTTTCTGCTTGGGCAATAGTCACTGTGTGTATATTGCTGATAATGAAAAACTGATATTCGGCAGCGGCACCCGACTGCAGGTTGTGCCAAGTAAGTGCGAGTCCACCTTCATTTCCTCCCATTAGATACAGATTTCTGCTGAATGGTGTCGGGTGAAAGGCCGGTAAAGAGCCAAGGCAGTGCTTGGAATGAAGGAGAAGCCATTGCACCAATCAATTAAGCTATTAGGCACCGAGTATCGAGTTCAGCTCACTGTTCATTAAGCCGTGTCATCAACACCAGTTGAAACATTAGGCATCAGTGATGTGACATCGAACTGAAATTGGGTTACTAATAGGATAGAAAATGCCCATTTAGCAGGTTGAGTCAAATGCCCACTGATTTGAGTAATTATCTACATATATTTCATTTTCAAGCTTGTCTTTGTTAAAACTAATAATCTTGCTAAAACTATACAAGGTACGATTTAGACCACATCTGGAACACTGTCCCCTTACATTAGGAAACCTATACTGGCATTGGAGGCAGTTCAGGGAAGGCCACTCCTTTGATCCCAGGTATGGATATGTTTTTTCGGAGAGTTTGAGTATGTTGGGCCTCTACTTAGTGGAGTTTAGAAGCATGCGATGTGACCTTATTGAGACTTATTGGATTCTCAGGGGACATGACAAGGTTAGATGCTGAGACGTTATTACCTCTTGTAGGACCAGAGGTCATAATCCCAAAGTATGAGGTTGCCCATTTATATGATGAAGATTTTCTTCTTTCAAGCCAGCAGTGAATCTGTGGAATCATTTACCGCAGAGAGCTGTACAGGTTGAATGTTCAGATTTTTAACCCACAGGGCAATCGAGGGTTACGAGGATACAACGGGAAAGAGGTATTCAGAATTATCACATCAGCTAATTCATGATCTCATTGAATGACCGATGGGCCAAATGGCATCCTTCTGCCCCGTCGTCCTATGGTCTCCGGTCTTTGTTAAACTGCTGACACGAATGCATGCTTGAAATAAGGCTTCAAAGTGAAATGTTGGTCAACGATTATCAACAACAGGTTGATGTTTTGAACCAGGTGTTATAGTTCAAATTAAAGGGTCACTCCTTTAAAGACAGATATGAGGAGACTTTTTTCTCTCTTAAAGAGTAGTGAGTCTCGTCATCTCTCTTCTTCAAACATCAAGGGGAACAGGGCCTTTGATTATTTTAAACACAGCTAGATAGATTCTTGATTAACAAGGGATAAACGGTGATCGGGAGTAGGCAGGAATGTGGGGGTGAGGTTACAATCAGATCAGTCATGATCTTACTGAATAGCGGTTAGGCTGGAGTGGCCAGTGCCTTACTCCGACTCCCACTTTGCATGTTCGTATGTGTTGATGTCAAACTTTTTTCCCAGGATTTGTGTCTCCTGGGTGTTCAGGGAGAAGTACCGGTGAAGATGGAAATTGTGAAACACAGTCAATTCATTATCCAAATATTGTTCCCTGATATAGTCAAAAAAACAGTGGGAGCTAAGTGTGAGGGAGAGGGAGGGAACGGTTATATTTGGTTCAGGAGAGAAGCTAATTAAAAGAAGTGACACGAAACAAACTGAATGTGAGCTAGCCCTGTGTTCATATGGCTGGGTCGATATTTTGTAGTAGCTGTTACTACCGAACTGAGAAGCTTGTCTTTGGCAAAGGGACCAAACTCACTGTGGAGCCCAGTAAGTCCTCAACTATCTTCCATCATGATCTGCTTACATTAGGATGACAATCAATATTTACAGTTCCAAACATATCACCAAGTCGTGTTTTTAAAAAAAATCAGTACACGCTTAAAGGGAGGAGATGCAATATAATGGCCATTCATAACTTGGGGAGGTCTTGTGGTGCAATGGGCTAGAATCCCTACCTCTGAGCTAGAAACGCCGGGTCCGAGTCCCTACCCTTGGACTTGATGAACAAGAAAGGTGAGAAAGCAACGCTGCCAAAGATTGGGAGTGAGAGGGAGACTCCTGCTCAGCCACGCTTGATGTGTAGTATGGCTCTCTCAAGCTCTAAACCCTTCGCAAAAGCCGAGCGACGTGTTGCAGCAATAGCTATCACTGAAGGCAGAAGAATTCTGCCTAAATGCACCACTCGGTGCGGAGAGGCAACTTGGCTTTAAATTTGGCCTTGGATGTGCTTAGCTTTGTAGAATGTTATCAGATGTATTGTTCATCTCTTGGCGATAGATAATTTTTAAGGTTTACCATTCGCACATCATGGCAGTTGTTGAGGTTCCCACTGACATCAGTGAATATGCCAGTGTCCTTGCTGTGTATACTGGATGGAATCTGAATGAGCTGATGCACTGGTAGCTTTCTGCTGGTAACTAGTCACGGTGCTCATTACTATGACGGTACTTATAAACTCGTCTTTGGCTACGGGAAACAACTGAATGTTGTGCCAAATAAGTGCCAGGTGATTTCTCTTTACCCTTCGATGGATATTTCTGCAGAATCCATGTCTGGCGAATGGTGACAAAGAGGGAAAGTAACGCTTAAAATTAAAAACAAGCTGTTAGATGGATTTATGTATCATTAGATAATTAATTAGAACGATAGAGATCCAGAGGATATAATCAGTAAATTCGTAGATGATACACAAATTGGTGGTGTGGTAAATAGCGAGGAGGAAAGCCTTACATTACAGGTCGATATTGAAGGACTGGTCAAATGGGCAGAGCAGTGGAAAATTGAAATTTAACTCTAAAAAGTGTAAGCTGATGTATTTTGGGAGGACTAACAGGGCCAGGGAATATACAGAAGTTAATTGAAACTGCATGGAAGGAAAGTTAAACTGCTAGCTATGTCTTGTACTTTTTGAAATAGAGTACAGCAAATAAAGCAAAAGGGTTCAATGGGGATGGATTTCAGGGAGAGGAATAGTTCTATTTTTGCTTTGGAGATCACCTGGCATTACAATTTGAATCCCAATCTATGGTCAAATCACCAGGTCAAGCAGGTCAAAAACAACCTCTTGCAATACTGTCAGCACGGGAGTTACGGATTTGTGGAGCATCTTCCATGATTGGCCAGAACATTGAATACAGGAGTTGGGACGTTTTGTTGAAGTTGTACAAGACATTGGTAAGGCCACATTTGGAATACTGTGTACAATTCTGGTCACCCGATTATAGAAAGTATATTATTAAACTAGAAAGAGTGCAGAAAAGATTTACTAGGATGCGACCGGGACTTGATGGTTTGAGGCTGGATAGACTGGGACTTTTTTATCTGGAGTGTAGAAGATTGAGGTGTGATCTTTAGCGGTTAATAAAATAATGAGGGGTATAGATCAGCTCGATAGTCAGTTTCTTTCCCCAAAGGTAGGGACGTCTAAAACTAGAGGGCATAGGTTTATGGTGAGAGGGGCGAGATACAAATGTGTCCAGAGCGGCAATTATTTCACGCAGAGGGTGGTGAATGTCTGGAACAAGCTGCCAGAGGTAGTAGTAGAGGCGGGTACAATTTTGTCTTTTAGAAAGCATTTAGACAGTTATATTGGTAAGATGGGTACAGAGGAATATGGGCCAAATGCAGGCAATTGGGATTAGCTTAGGGGTTTAAAAAAAGGCTTCATAGACAAGTTAGGCCGAAGGGCCTGTTTCCATGCTGTAAACCTCTATGAATCTCTGACTCTATGATTGTATCATCCCCACATCTGAAAGGCCGATCCTTGGTACTTGAACAAAACTCACTGTGGAACCTCGCATGCATCCTCACAAAGTGCAATGGTCTCACCCAGCATTTACAGAAAATCTGAACCATATTTGCTGAGATTGTAAAGTGGATAGAAATATATGACATATGGAGCTAACAGGCAAGGAGTGGGAATTAAATGTAAATTGGTGGATGGGGCGAACATATTTATTTCAGGATATAACCTGCCCTGGCTATTGAAGTCAGCAGAATCTGAAATTGAACTCAAAACTCAAACTCAGGATAAATAAAATATAAATGAATCTTATATTTCTGCTCAGGTGTTTGTACTTTTTGCCGCATTATGTACACATGTACTAGCACCAGAACTTTGAATCTTATCTTTGGCAGAGGAAACAAATTCACTGCGCAATCCAATAAGTGGTTTTAAATTTTCAGTTTGGACCTGGTTAGAGTATGAGTAACTGAAGTTACCTCGTTTTTTTGTTGCGTAGGAAATGGGCATTGCTGGCTAGGCCAGCACTTACATAGCCTGTCCCTCAATGTGGAAGGCAGTGGTGAGCTGCCTTCTTGAACCTGCTGCACTCGTCCATGTGTTGTGTGTATCATTCCATTCCTGCCTACAAAACATTTCCATTCTGTACAGAGATTGTGGGGAGTGTGGTGGCCAATGGCTACTTGAAGTTAGCAAGTGCATTAAGTTTCTGACCATTCTTTCCCTCAAAGTTCCTTTTTGCACGATGCAAGTAAATAATTTATTGACCTATTACGTTCAAATGGGTGGGAAGTGAGGGGGGAGACATTTATATTTTTCGCTGGATATAACCTGCCCTGGCTATTGAAGTCAGCAAAATCTGAAATTGAATTCAAACTCAAACTTAGGAGACATATAATATAAATAAATCATTCTTCTGCTCATGTGGTTGGGTTTAGTTTTTTGTCCCATTGTGTACAGATGTGCTGGCACCAGAACTTTGTAACTTGTCTTTGGCAGAGGCAACAAATTCACTTTGCGACCCAATAAGACATTTGAAAACGTCAGTTTGGATCTGGTTGGAACATAAGTAATTGACCTTTCCTTAAAGGTTCTCAAGGGCTCACCCTCATGTGAACTTTGTATATTCCCCTGCCTCCGAATTAATGAGTATGCTTCATCATTACTAAAGGACATCTGCAAACTTCACTCCAATGGAAGGTCTATGTCTGTGCCCTTTATACTATACATTATGACTATACTGTGAAGCTGCGGCACCCAGTTGACAGTTGTGCCAAGTGAGTACGATTGGAAGTTACTCTCATTCTGTTTCATGTCGATTATTTTTTCGCTATATTGTGTCTGACAAATAGCAACCAGGGCAACGATACAAAGTATTACATGAAATACAAGTGAAGGCATTCTGTCCGTAAAATGAACTTCAGAAAGATAGAACATGGAACATTACATCGCAGTACAGGCCCTTCGGCCTTCGATGTTGCGCCGACCAGTGAAACCAATCTAAAGCCCATCTATCCTCCACTATTCCAAAATCATCCATATGTTTATCCAATGACCATTTAAATGCCCTTAATGTTGGCGAGTCCACTACTGCTGCAGGCAGGGCATTCCATGCCCTCACTAATCTCTGAGTGAAGAACCTACCTCTGACATCTGTCCTAAATCTATCACCCCTCAATTTAAAGCTATGTGCCCTCGTGCTAGCTATCACCATCCGAGGAAAAAGGCTCTCACTATCCACCCTATCTAATCCTCTGATCATTTTGTATGCCTCTATTAAGTCACCTCTTAACCTTCTTCTCTCTAACGAATACAACCTCAAGTCCCTCAGCCTTTCCTCATAAGACCTTCCCACCATACCAGGCAACATCCTAGTAAATCTCCTCTGCACCCTTTCCAATGCTTCCACATCCCTCCTACAATGCGGCGACCAGAACTGTACGCAATACTCCAAGTGCGGACGCACCAGAGTTTTGTACAGCTGCAACATGACCTCCTGGCTACGAAACTCAATCCCTCTACCAATAAAAGCGAACACTCTGTACACCTCCTTAACAACCCTATCAACCTGGGTGCCAACTTTCAGGGATCTATGCACATGCACACCGAGATTTCTCTGCTCATCCACACTACCAAGTATGTACCATTAGCCCAGTACTCTGTAATCCTGTTACTCCTTCCAAAGTGAATCACCTCACACTTTTCCGCATTGACCTCCATTTGCCACCTCTCAGCCCAGCACTGCAGCTTATCTATGTCCCTCTGTAACCTGCAACAACCTTCTGCACTGTCCACAACTCCACTGACTTTAGTGTCATCCGCAAATTTACTAACCCATCCTTCTTCGCCCTCATCCAGGTCATTTATAAAAATGACAAACAGCAGTGGCCCCAAAACAGATCCTTGCGGTACACCACTAGTAACTGAACTCCAGGATAAACATTTCCCATCAACGACCACCCTCTGTCTTCTTACAACTCGCCAATTCCTGATCCAAACTGCTAAATCACCCTCAATCCCATGCCTCCGTATCTTCTGCAATAGCTTACCGTGGGGAAACTTATCAAACGCTTTACTGAAATCCATATACACCACATCAATTGCTTAACCCTCATCCACCTCTTTGGTCACCTTCTCAAAGAACTCAGCAAGGTTTGTGAGGCACGACCTACCCTTCATAAAACCGTGTTGACTATCCCTAATCAAATTATTCCTTTCTAGATTATTATAAATCCTATCTCTTATAATCCTTTCCAAAACTTTGCCCACAACAGAAGTAAGGCTCACTGGTCTATAATTACCAGGGTTGCCTCTACTCCCCTTCTTGTTGTGGTGTATATGGATTTCAGCAAAGCGTTTGATAAGGTTCCCCGTAGTAAGCTTTTGCAGAAAATACGGACACATGGGATTGAGGGTGATTGAGTGGTTTGGATCAGGAATTGGCTAGCTGTAAGAAAACAGAGGGTGGTGGTTGATGGGAAATATTCATCCTGGAGTTCAGTTACTAGTGGTGTACCGCAAGGATCTGTTTTGGGGCCACTGCTGTTTGTCATTTTTATTAATGACTTGGATGAGGGCGTGGAAGGATGGATTAGTAAATTTGCGGATGACACTAAAGTCGGTGGAGTTGTAGACAGTGTGGAGGGAAGTGACAGGTGACAGAGGGATATAGATAAGCTGCAGAGCTGGGCTGAGAGGTGGCAAATGGAGTTTAATGCGGAAAGGTGTGAGGTGATTCACTTTGGAAGGAGTAACTGGAATACAGAGTACTGGGCTAATGGTAAGATACTTGGTAGTGTGGATGAACAGAGGGATCTGGGTGTCCATGTGCATAGATCCCTGAAAGTTGGCACCCAGGTTGATAGGGTTGTTAAGAAGGCGTATGGTGTGTTAGCTTTTATTGGTAGAGGGATTGAGTTTCTGAGCCAGGAGCTCATGCTGCAACTGTACAAAACTCTGGTGCGGCCGCATTTGGAGTATTGCGTACAGTTCTGGTCGCCATATTATAGGAAAGATGTGGAAGTGTTGGAAAGGGTGCAGAGGAGATTTACCAGGATGTTGCCTGGTATGGTGGGAAAATCGTATGAGGAAAGGCTGAGGGGCTTGAGGTTGTTTTCGTTAGCGAGAAGAAGGTTAAGAGGTGACTTAATAGAGGCATGCAAGATGATCAGAGGATTAGATAGGGTGGATAGTGAGAGCCTTTTTCTTCGGATGGTGTTGGCTAGCACGAGGGGACATAGCTTTAAATTGAGGGGTGAGAGATATAGGACAGATGTTAGAGGTAGGTTCTTTACTCAGAGAGTAGTAAGGGCGTGGAATGCCCTGCCTGCAGCAGTGGTGGACTCGTCAACGTTGAGAGCGTTCAAGTGGTTAGTGGATAAACATATGGATGATATTGGAATAGTGTAGATTAGAGGGGCTTTAGATTGGTACCACTGGTCGGCGCAACATCGAGGGCCGAAGGGCCTGTACTGCACTGTAATGTTCTATGTTCTATATTCTTGAACAAGGGGACAACATTTGCTATCCTCCAGTCTTCTGGCACTATTCCTGTAGTCAATGACGACATAAAGGTCAAAGCCAAAGGCTCTGCAATCTCCTCCCTAGCCTCCCAGAGAATCCTGGGATAAATCCTATCCGGCCCCGGGGACTTATCTATTTTCACACTGCCCAGAATTGCTAACGCCTCCTCCTTATTAACCTCAATCCCGTCTAGTCCAATAGCCTGTATCTCAGTATTCTCCTCGACAACATTGTCTTTTTCCTGCGTGAATACTGACGAAAAATATTCATTTAGCGCCTCTCCTATCTCTTCAGACTCCACGCACAACTTCCCATTACTGTCCTTGACTGGCCCTAATCTTACCCTTGTCATTCCCTAGTCATTACCCTCGATAGATGGATAGCGAGCTCAGATCTCAATGCTTAGTTAGACATGCCGCAGGTGGCAGACCAATCTCTGGGCCTCAGCAATGTGACAGACATGGATGTGCGACTCACTGGGTGACCTTGCATCCTGGTGAAGTTATGTAACTGGAGGGAAGCGATGTCCTGCTCGTATTACCGCAAAATTATTAACTCAGAAACTCAGCGAATATGTGAGGGACCTGGGTTCGAATCCCGTCATGGCAGATAGTGGAATTTGAATTCAATAATCTGGAATTAAGAATCTACTGGTGACCAGGAAAACCATTGTCGATTGTCGGAAAAACCCATCTCGATCATTAATTTCCTCTCGGGAAGGAAACATAGGAACATTGAAAATGGGAGCAGGAAGGGGCGTTTGGCCTTTCAAGCATGATCTGCCATTTATTATGATCATGGTTGATCATCCACTCAATAGCCTAATCCTGCTTTCTCCCCATTAACCTTTGATCCCATTCGCTTCAAGTGCTATATCCAGCCGCTTCTTGAATACATTCAATCTTTTGGCAACAACTACTTCCTGTGGTAATAAATTTCACAGGCTCACCACTCTTTGGGTTAAGAAATGTCTCCTCACCTCCGTCCTAAATGGTCTACCCGGAATCCTCAGACCCCTGGTTCTGGACTCCCGCACCATCGGGAATATCCTCTCTTCATCTACTATGCCTTGTCCTGTTCGAATTTTATAAGTCTCTATGAGATCCATTGTCATCCCTTTAAGTAAGTCTCCCTAATCTATGAAGGCCAAATCACGCCTCATATCTTCATAGTCTCCTTGATTAAGATTCAGCACAGTAGTCTCCGAGTCAACTACTTCACTCTCCACCTTGATAAAAAATTCTCTCATGTTTTGTTCACTCATCCCCAAGGGGTCTTGCACAGCTAGATTGGCAATTATTACCTTCTCACGACACAGTACCCAGTCTAAGGTGACCTGCTCCCTCGTTGGTTCCTTCACATATTGGTCAAGGAAACTATCCCGTATCCGGTCCAGGAAATCCTTCTCTACAGCATTGTGGCTAATTTGATTTACTCAATCAACGTGCGGATTAAAATCACCCTTGATCACATGTATCTCTAATTTCGTGTTCAATGCCATTTCCAACATCACCACTGCAGTTTCGCGGTCTGTATATGACACCCACTGATGTTTTCTGCCCCTTGGTATCTCTCAACTCTACCCATATAGACTCCACATTATCAGAGCTAATATAGTTTCTCACCAGTTAATTTCCTCTTTAACCAGCAGTGCCGCTCCACCACTTTTTCCTTTATGCCTGTCCATCCTAAATACTGAATACCCTGGAACAGTCAGTTCCCATTCTTGGGAACCCTGCAGCCATGTCTCCGTAATTCCAATTATAGCATGCCCATTTATATCTATCTGCAAGATTAGTTCATCCACTCTATTGCAAATGCTCTGCGCATTAAGGCACAGAGCCTTTCAGCTTATCTTTTTAACATTAATTGTCTCGTTTTTGAATTTTGGCCTTGGTTTCTCTGTATATCATTTTTCGTATTCCCTTTTCCACCTCTTGATTTTATCCTTGTTCCCTCCTTCTCTGACTCCTTACATAATTTCCCAACCACCTGGCATATTAGTTTCATTGGGTGACCTTGCAGTATTGTGAGGTGGTGAAACTGGGGGTAGACGATAGCCTAGTGGCGTTATCGCTAGATTATTAATCCAGGAAATCAACTAGTGTTCTGGGGACCCTGTATTCAAATCCCGCCACGGCAGATGGTGGAATTTGAATTCAATAATCTGGAATTAAGAATCTACTGTTGACGATGAAAACCGCTATTGGAAAAACCCATCTCGTTGAGTAATGTCCTTTAGAGAAAGAAATCTGCCATTCTTATTAGATCTGGCCAACATGTGCAATTTGGTTGACACTCAAGGGCAATTGGGAATGGATAATAAACTCTGGCCAGCCAACGGTGCCCATGTCCCACGAATGGATAAAATATATCTCTCTTTTGGAAAATGAGCTCGAGTAACTGTTGATTCAAGTAAACATAAACGCATCTTTCAGACTCAACATGTCTGTTTACCTCTTCGAAATATAACAGGATTATGACAATGCGAACAGATAATGGTGGGAAAAATCACAGCAGGTCAGGCAGCATCTGTAAGGAGAGAAAGCTTAGCTGACAAATTAAATCTGTTGAATTGTATTTCTTTTCTGCCAGGTGTTGAGGCGTCACTGGCAGGGCCATGTTGCAAATTTCTGTTAAGCCATTTCAGAGATTGGCAGAGCAGGCGCAAAGGGCTGAATAGCCTTCCCTTGTTCCTATGTTAACTCGCAAAGTTTCAGAGTCAAAATATATTTGTTGTTATATTTGACCAGTGGCTACCTTGGCTCAGAAATTCTTCACTTTGATAGAATCTGAGAGCATCCAAGGAGGCTCTTCGGCCCATTTAGCCTGTGATGGTGGGGAAGGGGCAGATATGCAATGTCTGTTACCTGCAGCGAATCAGTGACTGTTCCAGCTTTTTCTTTGCCGTGAATTGTCTGAAATCTGAAACAGCTATCTCAATAGAAGGTTTCTGTCTGAGCAATTGTTACTGTGCTACGCAAAGCTAACGTTCGGCAGCGGCACCCAGGTGACAGTTGTACCAAGTGAGTGTGAAGTCAGTGTGTTTCTATTCTTTCACTCCACATCTCCTCTGTGATCTAGTTTTCTGTTGTTAGTAGGCTAGTCAAGTTGGACAGAGTGCCAATATAATATGTGGCATGCAGGCGAAGAGATTGCACAGTTTTGAGTCAGTTTTGATCCAGCTCAGCTTACCCAGTCATTAGAGGTACATGGGACAGGAGTTGGGACTGCACGCCTCAGTAATATGGTATTGAACTGAGAAGCAGATTTGTGTACTGTTAGTGGGATAGGAAGATTCCATCCAGAGAGTTGATCGAAAAGAAAGAGGGGAGACGAATAAGTACCATTGTTCTGTTTAAACCTTTGTAATTGTGAATGACACAGGCTTTTCATTTTCTTGTTGAAAAATAAATTCTCCTCATATCAGTCCCATATTCTTTGACTATGAACCCCGGTTCTGGACCCTGCTGCCATCCTGCATTTACCGTGTCTAATCCTGCATTATGGGCTTTAATGAGATCTCCTGCTCCTGCCTCCCTTCTTCTGAACCCCAGACAATAAAATCCTAGCCGACTCAATCTCCCCTCATATGTCAGTCCTGCCACTCCATTATCTGTCCGGTGAACCTTTGGTGCACTCCCTCTTTAGCCAGAACATCCTTTCTTGGATATTGTTTTGCATTTTTTTCTGGACGAAATAATGAACCAGCTGTGGAAGCAAATCGAATCTCAAAAACCTTAGCATGAAAAGCAATCCTTACATTGCTATTCATGTGGGTTATGTCGATTTTGTACCATCTGGAATCACTGTGCAAACTATGCAACCAGAAAGCTTATCTTTGGCAGTGGAACCAAACTGACTGTAGAACCCAGTAAGTGAAACTATTCTCTGCATTTTGTGTCTGGTTATAGTTTACGAAAGTAATGTCCGATTCTCATACACCTGTAAAGAATCTTTATCCTGTAATTGCTGCTGTTGAGTTGATTAGGAGGAGCAGGAGGCGAGAGGGTGGAGTGAAAAATTAAAACGTCCTCTGACAACTCTGTGTTAGAATTTACAAACAGCAAATTATTAGACTCCTGCAACGATGGAGGAGACCATTAAGCCCATCGCTCTTGCTTTGGGGACAGTAGAATCATCGTCATTGAATTTTACAGAACAGGAAGAGGTCCTGCGGCCCATTGTGCCTGCTCCAGCCATTATAACCATATCTATTCCAATCGCATTTTTCAGCACTTGGTTGTAGCCTTGAATGCTACGGCATAAATGATCTTTGGACTTGCATGCCAAGGTCCCTCTGGTCCTCTGCACTTTCTCGCGTCCTGCAGTTCATGGCGTATTCCCGTGCCTTCTTACCCCTCGCAAAATGCATCACCTCACACTTTTCAGGTTTAAATTCCGTTTGGCACTGCTCTACCTGTCTGACCAGCTCGCCCATATCGTCCTGTAATCTTTGCAAGTCAGTGACACTTAACCTCACACGAAAAACATGTGTGCATCCTTGGCTTGACTTTGTGTGAAATTTGTATACAGCGCTCCCGAAATAATGCAAATTAAATGTCTTTCTTCTGTCCTCTGTGAGGTAAATATGACTCAGCTGCTGCAACGCGAAGTTTCTGTCTTGGAAATTCTTCCTGCATATTTATTAATCACAGTGAGACACCCACATTCAGCAGTGAAATATGTGACCAGTAAGGATAAGCTTACTTAATGTCATTATCTGCTGTGTGATAGACAGGGAGCCAGCATCATGTGGGAAGGTAATTGAGGACATTGCACTGATATAATGAATTTGCGCAGCTGAATATCCACCTCAGCTCGTCCTAAATTGCAGTGTCCAGTCTTTTTTTAGCTCCAGTCCTTAGTAATGTCATATTGAACTAAAAATATCATAATTTTACTTTTACTTCTTGGATGTGGGCATTAAATCAAATCAAATCCGAATTGCCCTCTGGGCAATTTCAGGTTCCATGACATCGCTTCTTGGATCCAAACCACTGGACGACATATTTCCTTCTCCAAAGGACATTGTTGATCTAAATGGGCATTTACAACCTATGGCAGGAGTCCTGTTTTCATTCGCAAACTTGGCAATAATAAATTCACTTCCCTCGTCCAAGTCATTATGTATATTGTAAATAATTGTGGCCCGAGCATTGATCGCTGAGGCACTCCACTTGTAACAGATTGTCATCCTGAAAATGCTCCTCTTATCCCAACTCTCTGTATCCTATCGATTGGCCAATCCTCTGTCCATGCGAATATATTACCCCAAAAAGCATGAACTCTGAATTAGCCCTTTGTCCGAGATCTTATTCAAAGCTTTTTCCTGCAAAGATAAAATGCCAACCATTGAACGGCAATGCTTTTTTACGGCAATCGTCGATAGTTCCCGTAGTTTTTACTAGAGGCTACACTTAGATCAATTTATTTGAAATTACTCCGAGTGCTGGGGTGGGAATTGAACCCATTTCTTCAGAGAAATTAGCCCGGGGCTCTGCGCTGCTAATCCAATGACATTGCCATTTCACTTCAACCATCCCACAATGTTGCATGAAGAATGTTTAGTGATAGTTTTAATCAAAAGTTTGTTACAGAGTCAGATATCACTGTGATTAATTTCGTCTTGTGAGCTTTATGAAAGAATTAATATTCAGCGCTATCACCCATGGACTTCATGGACATATATAATATAGAGAAAGATAGAAAATAGGAGCACGAGTAGGCCATTCGACACTTAGACCCTGCTCTGCCATTCGACACGACCGTGGCTGACCCTGTAACTCAATACCATACTAGCCCTCTCCTCATAATTCTTGACACCTTGAGAGTATAGAAATATATATCCTTTTAAAATATATTCACTGATTTCGCATCCACAAACTTCTGTGGTAGAGAATTACAGTTTTACCAGCCTCTGAGTCAAGACAAAATGTCCTCATCTCAGAATTAAATGTCCAACCCTGAACACTGAAACTTTGCTCCCTTTTTCTGGACCCCACCCCGCCAAAGGAAACAACATCCCTGCATCCAGTCTGCTCATCCCTGCTAAAATTCTGTATATTTCAAGGACATCGCCTCTCATGTTCTAAACTCCAAGTGAATACAGATGCAGTCGCCTCTCCTGAAACGACAATCCTGCCATCCTAATAATCAGTCTGGTGTACTTTTTCTGCACTCTTTCTATTGCAAGTGTATTTTTTCTTCGAAAGGAGACCAAAACTGCACACAATATTAGATTTCATCAAAAAAGGATTGGATTTAGGAAATGTCTTAATGGAGGAAAGTGAGGTATTAAGTTGAAAAATGTTTCCTGATTTCGCTCCTGAAAGTCTTAAACATTAAACATCGTCTAAAATCCAATTTGCTTGAATCTTGAACTCCCCAACCAGCAGCAAATGTTCCTGTTTATCAACCCTCTCCGTTTGGGAATGATTAAGTCACTCCTTAACTAAATTCCAGCGTTTTAGAGTTAAACATCATCTACACTGTTAATCGGGTACTCTGAACATACATACAGCTTACAGAGTAAAATTTCTTCTCCTCCTGCTCTGTTCAAGGAATTCTTAAATGCTGATTTTTAATTTTATGAAAACCAGAACAAAAATGTTGCCGGTTCTGATTGCGGACTCTTCTTTATTTCAATCCTGATCTCAGATCTTTACATTCAAACATGAATATTAAGCTCTGAATATATTTTTCGGTCTCTCAGTGTTTATGCATTCTGTCTTCTATACCTGTCTGAAGAATTTGAATAAAGACATTCGTTGATCAATGCTTAGTCTTAGCATATGGACAATTATAAACAACATGGTTCATTGATTTTTAATTCTAAGGTGCGTTAACTTACATTTCCCTGCACTGAAAACATCCATTAGTTTTATCCATTCACAAAATATTAATATTTCTTTGCAATTTGATGTTTCCAGCTACGCTGCTTACAATGCTGTTTATTGTGTCATTTGCATATTCAGCATTCTATCACATTTTATCACATTGTCTTAATAAACACGACTACACTGCATATCATTCTGTATAGATATATATGTGCGTGCGTATTTGTGCGTGCGCGCGTGCGTGTGTGTGTGTGTGTTTATGTGTGAGTGTGTTTGTACGTCTGTATGTCCATACCTGTCTGTGTGAGTGTCTGCGGCGTGTGTATGTATTCAAATCTCGAATCAACATAGGAGCAGGTATAGGCCATTTGGCCCATCAATACTGATCGAACATTCAAACTGATCATGGCACATTCACACACGTTCACAGACGTGCACACACGCACCCACCCATACAAAAGCACACACAGAAACACTCACACAGATGCACACAAACACACACACAAGCTACACGCACACTCACAGAATTTTGTGACACAGAAACGTAGCATTTGCCTTCCTCATTGTTTGCTGTACATGAATGCTAGCTTTTAGTGAACAGGTCTCTCTGGAAGTCAACTCTTTTCAACCACGCACCATGTAGGACATATTCTGTATTTCTGTTCTTTTTCCCCCCAACCAGAGTGGATAACTTCATACTTAGTTACTTTTTATTCCATCTGCTATGTCTTTGCGCATTCACTCAGCCTGTCCAAATGTCCTTGAAGCCCCCATTGCATCCTCCTCTCCATTATGTCTGTGCCATCAGCAAGGTTTTACCTATTTTATTTGGTCCCCACATCAAGTTTCTGGGTGTGTTCCAGTCACTGTGTTTGTTTCTGGGCATGTCTGTCTCTCAATACCTCCGTCTGATTGTCTCTCGATCTGTGCGTGTGTGTGTTTGTATGTGTGTGTGTGGGTGTGTGTACGCCTGTGTGCCTGTACGTCCATGCTTGCCTGTGTGTGTCTGCGGCGTGCAAAAGTATTTCAGTCTCAAAGGAACACAAGAGCAGGAGTAGGCCATTTGGCCCAAAAATAATGCTCCAACTTTCAAACAGATCATGGTACACGCACACACACACACACACACACACGCTCTCGCGCTCCTATTTGATTCCACAAATATGTAGCATTTGCCTTCCACATGTCTTGCTGTGCCGACATGCTAATTTTTACTGACCCATGAACAAGGACATCCAGCTCTCTCTGGCAACAACCCTGTCCAATCTCGCACTGTTTAGGAAATACTCTGCTTTTCTGATGTCTTTTCTTTCTGCCAGAATGGATAACTTCACACATATTCAGTTTTATTTCATCTACCATGTTCTTGCCCATTTACTCAGCCTGTCCCAATTCCCTTCAAGTCCTCCTTGTATCCTCCTCACCATTAGTTGTGCTCATCAGCAAGACTGGAAATATTTTATTTGGTCCCCAAATCCAGTCTCTCTGTGTTTGTGTGTGGTGCTGGGTGTGTGTGTCTCTCAATGTCTCAGTGTGTGTCTGTGTGTGGGGGGGGGGGCGGGGGGGGGGGGGAGGGAGGGGGAGGGGGGGCGGGGCGGGGGTATACATGCTTCCAGATGCATGTGTGTGTCATAGTGTCATAGAATCATAGAGGTTTACAACTTGGAAACAGGCCCTTTGGCCCAACTTTTTCATGGCGCCTTTTTCATAAACCCTAAGCCAGCCCCAAATGCCTGCATTTGGCCCATATCCCTCTAAACCCATCGTACCCATGTAACTGTCCAAATGCCTTTTAAAAGACAAAATTGTACCTGCCTCTACTACTACCTCTGGCAGCTTGTTCCACACTCACCACCCTCTGTGTGAAAGAAATGCCCCTGTGGACACTTTTGTATCTCTCCCTCTCACCTTAAACCTATGCCCTCTAGTTGCAGACTCCCCTACCTTTGACTATCTGACTGATCTATGCCCCTCATTATTTTATAGACCTCTATGAGATCACCTCTCAGCCCCCTCAGAGAAAAAAGTCCCAGTCTATCCAGCTTCTCCTTATAACTCAAACCATCAAGTCCCAGTAGCATCCTGGAAAATCTTTTCTGCACTCTTTCTAGTTTAATCATATCATTTCTATAATAGGGTGATCAGAACTGTACACAGTATTCAAAGTGTGGCCTTAACAATGTCTTGTACAACTTCAACAAGACGTCCCAACTCCGATATTCAATGTTCTGACCAATGAAACCAAGCATGCTGAATGCCGTCTTCACCAATCTGTCCACCTGTGACGCCACTTTCAAGGAGCAATGAACGTGCACCCCTAGATCTCTTTGTTCTGTATGTCTCCCCAACGCCCTACCATTAACTGAGTGAGTCCTGCCCTGGTTCAATCTACCAAAATGCCTCACCTCGCATTTGTCTAAATTAAACTCTGTCTGCCACTCGTCAGCCCACTGGCCCAATTGATCAAGATCCCGTTGCAATCCGAAATAACCTTCCGCACTGTCCACTATGCCACATATCTTGGTGTCACCTGCAAACTTACCAACCATGCCTCCTATATTTTCATCCAAATCATTAATATAGATGACAAATAACATTGGACCCAACACTGATCCCTGAGGCACTCCGCTGGTCACAGGCCTCCAGTTTGAAAAACAACGTCTACAACCACCCTCTGGCTTCTGTGATCAAGCCAATTTTGTATCCATTTGGCTTCCTCACGCTGGATCCTGTGAGATTTAACCTTACAATCAACCTACCATGAGGAAACTTGTCAAAGGCCTTGCCAACTTCCATGTAGACAACATCAACTGCCTTCTTGGCTATCCCTTCAAAAACTCAAACTCACAAGGCCATGCTGACTGTCCCGAATCAGTCCTTGCATTTCTAAATGCCTGTAGATCCTGTCTCTCAAAATACGTTCCAACAACTTACCCACCACAGATGTGAGACTCACTGGCCTGTAGTTCCCAGGCTTTTCCCTGCAGCCCTTTTTAAACAAAGGCACAACATTTGCCACCCTCCAATCTTCAGGCATCTCACCTATGACTAACAATGATTTAAATATCTCTGCTCGGGAACCCGCAAATTCCTCCCTAGCCTCCCACAATATCCTGGGATACACTTCATCAGTTCTCGGGGATTTATCTACCTCAATGCGCTTTAAGACTTCCAGCACCTCTTTCTCTGTTATATGTACACTCCTTAAGACATCACTATTTATTTCCCCAAGTTCCCTAACAACCATGCTTTTCTCAACAGTAAAGACTGATGAGAAATATTCATTTAGGATCTCACCTGATAAATGTGAGGTGATTCATTTTGGTAGGACTAATTTAAATGTGGATTACGGGGTCAAAGGTACGGTTCTGAAGACTGTGGAGGAACAGAGAGATCTTGGGGTCCATATCCACAGATCTCTAAAGGTTGCCACTCAAGTGGATAGAGCTGTGAAGAAGGCCTATAGTGTGTGGAGTTTAAGAGCCGTGGGGTTATGCTGCAACTGTACAGGACCTTGGTGAGACCACATTTGGAATATTGTGTGCAGTTCTGGTCACCTCACTATAAGAAGGATGTGGAAGCGCTGGAAAGAGTGCAGAGGAGATTTACCAGGATGCTACCTGGTTTGGAGGGTAGGTCTTATGAGGAAAGGTTGAGGGAGCTCGGGCTGTTCTCTCTGGAGCGGAGGAGGCTGAGGGGAGACTTAATAGAGGTTTATAAAATGATGAAGGGGATAGATAGAGTGAACGTTCAAAGACTATTTCCTCGGGTGGATGGAGCTATTACAAGGGGGCATAACTATAGGGTTCGTGGTGGGAGATATAGGAAGGATATCAGAGGTAGATTCTTTACGCAGAGAGTGGTTGGGGTGTGGAATGGACTGCCTGCAGTGATCGTGGAGTCAGACACTTTAGGAACATTTAAGCGGTTATTGGATAGGCACATGGAGCACACCAGGATGATAGGGAGTGGGATAGCTTGATCTTGGTTTCAGATAAAGCTCGGCACAACATCGCGGGCCGAAGGGCCTGTTCTGTGCTGTACTGTTCTATGTTTCTATTTTCACCCGTGTGTGTGTGTATGTATATGTGTGCGCGCGCGTGTGTGTGTATGTGTGTGTGTGTTTGTGTGCATATGTGTCTATGCATGTCCGTCTATCTGCTTATATGCCTGGGCATGTGTGCGTGTGCATGTGAGTGTGTGAATGTGTGTGTGTGTGTGTGAGAGAGAGAGAGAGAGAGAGGGAGAGAGAAAGAGAAAGAGAGGTGTCCCTCCTCAGCCTTCTCTGTGCCAAGCGAAAAAGCCCTAATTATCCAGTCTCAGCATTCGGTAAATTAATGGAGAAAATCACATAGGGTTAAGACATAGAAAAAATGCGGGTCTAATCGAATGGCTCAGCAGGTTGGAGGAGGTCACTCTGTTGGATTCTGATTATTTCCTTTTATTTATTAAATTTTCAGAGGCGAAAGGCCCGGTAGAACCAAAATTGAGCGTCTTTTACCCGCCAGTGCCACGGGGAGCCACCGGCACCGACACAGCTGCAGTATGCTTGGCCTCGGACTTCTCGCCCAACGCAATCCAGCTCTCCCTGTACACGGGATCCGGCCAGGAGGCCAATGTGACAAGATTCAGTGTCCTATTGGAGAGCGGGAATTACAGGAGCTCGGGTTTTCTCTCTTTCCCCCAATCCGAGGAATCGCCAAACATCACGTGCAAGGCATTTCACGATAATCGAAATTACTCAGTAAACATCCCGCCCACAGCTGAAATTGGTAAGTTTATTTTATTTTCGTTCACGTGATGTGGGTGTCCTTGGCTTGGCCAACATTTATTGCCCGTCCTAAATTGCCCTTCAGCAGAGGACATTTAAGAGTCACTTGCCGGCCAGACCATGTAAGGACGGCAGATTTCGTTCGCTAAAGGAAGTTAGTGAACCAGATGAGTTTTAATGATAATCGACAATGGTTTCAGGGTCATCATGAAACTTTTAATTCCAATTTTTAAAAAAATGTTCAAATTTCGCAGCTGCCATCCCCAGGTCAGCATTCTGGGTCGTTGGATTACCAGTCCAGTGACAATGCCACTGCGCCACTGCCTCCTCTCAGAATGTTTTATGACAGGAAGAACTTGCACTAAATATTATCCATCCTCTTAACGACCTAAGGACTCTCGGTGTCATCGTCACTCAAAGTGTAGTCTTTTTGAAAGGTTAGCTGACTAATGATTGACGGTCAATTATCCTAGTCTGGGGACTTCACTGCAGGAGTTCCTCAGTGTCTCAGGCCTAACCAGCTTCAGGTGCTTCATCAATCACCTTCAATCCATTATAAGGTCAGAAGTTGGGATGTTCGCTGATGACTGAACAATTTTCAGCACCATTCGTGACACCTCAGATCTTGAAGTAGTGCATTACAAATGCAGCAATAGCTGGACAATACCTAGGCTTTGACTGACAAGCTACAAGTAACATTTGCGCCACACATGTTCCAGGCAATGACCAACTCCAACAGGAAAGAAGCTAACAACCGGCTCTTGACATTTAATGGCATTACCATGACTGAAACAAAGAACAAAGAAAATTACAGCACAGGAACAGGCCCTTCGGCCCTCCAAGCCTGCACCGACTATGCTGCCCGACTTAACTAAAACCCCTTTCCCTTCCGGGGACCATATCGCTCTATTCCCATCTTATTCATGTATTTGTCCAGATGTCCCTTAAAACTCCCTATCGTATCTCCTTCCACTACCTCCCCCGGCAACGAGTTCCAGACACCCACCACCTTCTGTGTAAAAACTCTGCCTCGTACGTCTCCTTTAAACCTTGCCCCTCGCACCTTAAACCTATGCCCCCGAGTAATTGACTCTTCCACCCTGGGAAAAAGCTTCTAACTATCCACTCTGTCCATGCCTCTCATAATCCTGTAGACTTCTATCAGGTCAACCCCCACTATCAACATCCTGAGGGTTAACGTTGCTCAGAAACTGAACTGGACTATCCATATAAGTGCTGTAGCTGCAAGAGAATGTCGGAGATTGGGAATCCTGTGGTGAGTAACGTATCTCCTCATCCCCCAAATTCTCTGCCCCATCCACAAGACATAATCATGACTGTGGTAGTGTATTCGCCACTTGCCTCGATGAATGCAGCTCCAATAACACTCAGACATTTGACACGACCCAGGACAAAGCAGCTCCGCTTGATTAACAGTGTGTTTATGAGTGTCACAAGTCGGCTTACATTAAAACTGCAATGAATTTATTGTGACAATCCCATAGTCGCCACACTCTGTGCCTGTTCGGGTTACACTGAGGGAGAATTTAGCATGGCCAATGCATCTAATCAGCACGTCTTTCGGACTGTGGGAGGAAACCGGAGCGCCCGGATCAAACCCACGCTGACACGAGGAAAACGTGCAGACTCTGCACAGACAGTCACCCAAGCCCGGGAATCGAACACAGGTCCCTGACACTTTGGGGGGGGGGGGGGGGGAGAGGCGGGGGGGGGGGGGGGGGGGGGGGCGGAGGGGAGTGGCGGGGCGTGGGGGGGGGGGTGGCGGTGCAGCAGTACTAACCACTGTGCCACTGTGCGGCTCAAGCATTAAGTACTCTATTCACAAACATCCACTTCTTCCACCACCGAAGCACAATGGCAGCAGTGTGTGCCATCCACAAGATACACAGCAGTAACTCTCCAAGTCTCCTTCCGCTGAATCTTCCAAACTCACGACCGTTATCATCTCGGAGGACAAGGGCAGCAGATACCTGGGAACACCATCATCTGGACGTTACCCTCCATGTCACTCAGCATCCTGACTTGGAAATGTTTCGGCAGTTCCTTCACTGTCGCTGAGTCAAAATGGTGGAACTTCTTCCCTAACAGCACTGTGTGAGTACGTACCCCTGACAGACTGCAGAGGTTCAAGCAGGAGACTCACAACCATCTTCTGAAGGGGGCAGTTAGGGATTGGCAATAAATGCTGACCTGCCAGCGATGTCCACATTCCGTAAATGAATAAAAATAATAAGAGCTAACTATTATAATTCAGGGCAGTGTGCAGGGCCCGTAACTGCTGGTACATCACCGAATTTAGGAACGTATTAAATACTAACCAGGGTACTGGAGAATCCCGTTCCTCTGGAGAAATGCCCTGATATCATTTAATCCACTGCAGAGCTGAAATCAGGCCTCGGTTTCACGACGTTTTCGGAAGACAGTGAAATACTGCACTGATGGAACGGCTCTGGATCCTGGGTTTTAATCCCTGATGGGGAATCGATCCTGCACTCTTTGAACTCAGAATTGGGCCGAACTAAATGGCAGAGCTACCAATGTTTCTCCGTTGTGAATAATCAAGTGAACAAGTCCAATCGTGCTGTTTGATTCTTACTTTCTTCGTGGCTTTTGGTTATGACAACAACATTATTCAAAGTGATATTGAGAACAAACATGGTTACAGTAATGTCACTTGCTCACTTAATAAGTCAAATGTCATTTTTGCCCTTCCAGATAAACCTAAATGCCCTACAGGTCGAAGTGATTCCTTGACAGAATCAAGTGACACGGAAAACGGTATGTGCTTTATTCAACATTTATCAAAGTAAAAGGCACTGATGAAAAGTGGAACTTTTTCAAGGAACAAATACTGGGTGTCCTTGATAGGTATGTCCCTGTCAGGCAGGGAGGAAATGGCCGAGTGAGGGAACCGTGGTTCACAAAAGAGGTGGAATGTCTTGTGAAAAGGAAGAGGGAAGCTTATGTCGGGATGAGGAAACAAGGTTCAGATGGCTCGATTGAGGGTTACAAGTTAGCAAGGAATGAGCTGAAAAAGGGGCTGAGGAGAGCTAGGAGGGGACATGAGAAGTCCTTGGCGGGTCGGATCAAGGAAAACCCCAAGGCTTTTTACTCTTATGTGAGGAATAAAAGAATGACCAGGGTGAGGTTAGGGCCGGTCAAGGACAGTGGTGGGAACTTGTGTATGGAATCAGTAGAGATAGGCGAGGTGATGAATGAATACTTTTCTTCAGTGTTCACCAAGGAGAGGGGCCATGTTTTTCAGGAAGAGAAGGTGTTACAGGCTAATAGGCTGGAGGAAATAGATGTTCGGAGGGAGGATGTATTGGCAGTTTTGAATAAACTGAAGGTCGATAAGTCCCCTGGGCCTGATGAAATGTATCCTAGGATTCTTTGGGAGGCGAGGGATGAGATTGCAGAGCCTTTGGCTTTGATCTTTGGGTCCTCGCTGTCCACGGGGATGGTGCCAGAGGACTGGAGAGTGGCGAATGTTGTTCCTCTCTTTAAGAAAGGGAATAGAAATGACCCTGGTAATTATAGGCCGGTTAGTCTGACTTCGGTGGTTGGTAAATTGATGGAAAAGGTCCTTAGGGATGGGATTTACGACCATTTAGAAAGATGCGGATTAATCCGGGATAGTCAGCACGGATTTGTGAAGGGCAAATCGTGCCTCACAAATTTGATAGAATTTTTTGAGGAGGTAACTAGGTGTGTTGATGAAGGTAGGGCGGTTGATGTCATATACATGGATTTTAGTAAGGCGTTTGATAAGGTCCCCCATGGTCGGCTTATGATGAAAGTAAGGAGGTGTGGGATAGAGGGAAAGTTGGCCGATTGGATAGGTAACTGGCTATCTGATCGAAGACAGAGGGTGGTGGTGGATGGAAAATTTTCGGACTGGAGGCAGGTTGCTAGCGGAGTGCCGCAGGGATCGGTGCTTGGTCCTCTGCTCTTTGTGATTTTTATTAATGACTTAGAGGAGGGGGCTGAAGGGTGGATCAGTAAATTTGCTGATGACACCAAGATTGGTGGAGTAGTGGATGAGGTGGAGGGCTGTTGTAGGCTGCAAAGAGACATAGATAGGATGCAAAGCTGGGCTGAAAAATGGCAAATGGAGTTTAACCCTGATAAATGTGAGGTGATTCATTTTGGTAGGACTAATTTAAATGTGGATTACAGGGTCAAAGGTAGGGTTCTGAAGACTGTGGAGGAACCGAGAGATCTTGGGGTCCATATCCACAGATCTCTAAAGGTTGCCACTCAAGTGGATAGAGCTATGAAGAAGGCATATAGTGTGTTAGCTTTTATTAACAGGGGGTTGGAGTTTAAGAGCCGTGGGGTTATGCTGCAACTGTACAGGACCTTGGTGAGACCGCATTTGGAATATTGTGTGCAGTTCTGGTCACCTCACTATAAGAAGGATGTGGAAGCGCTGGAAAGAGTGCAGAGGAGATTTACCAGGATGCTGCCTGGTTTGGAGTGTCGGTCTTATGAGGAAAGGTTGAGGGAGCTGGGGCTGTTCTCTCTGGAGCGGAGGAGATTGAGGGGAGACTTAATAGAGGTTTATAAAATGATGAAGGGGATAGATCGAGTGAACGTTCAAAGACTATTTCCTCGGGTGGATGGAGCTATTACAAGGGGGCATAACTATAGGGTTCATGGTGGGAGATATAGGAAGGATATCAGAGGTAGGTTCTTCACGCAGAGAGTGGTTGGGGTGTGGAATGGACTGCCTGCAGTGATAGTGGAGTCAGACACTTTAGGAACATTTAAGCGGTTATTGGATAGGCACATGGAGCACACCAGGATGGTAGGGAGTGGGATAGCTTGATCTTGGTTTCAGATGAAGGTCGGCACAACATCGTGGGCCGAAGGGCCTGTTCTGTGCTGTAATGTTCTATGTTCTAAAATACTTGCAAATAGACGGATTGATAAGTGGACAAATAGGCACGGATACAGACCCGGAGATTGAATGATAAACATATAGTGAGATGGGGAAAAAGATAGATTGTCACACAGAGTGAGGGAGAGAGATATATCAATCGAGGGGGATAGCGAGAGAGGAGGAGAGGCGGGGAGAGAGAGAGAAACTCAGAGTGAAAGAGAGATGAAGATAGATAGACAGGCAAGCAGACGGTCGGACGGACGGACTGACAGAGATGGACAGACGGACGGACGGACAGGGATGGACAGACGGACGAAAGTCAAGCTGTTAGATAATGGAAAAAATATCACATTAGTGGTATACAGTTGTTTTTCAATACCAAATCATATATCCATTAAACCAGATCTATCATTTGTTTCTCTTATTTTGGCAGATCGACTGAGGGTGAACTTTTTGTCTTTGACGGTGATGGGGCTAAGAATTTTGTTTTTCAAGAGCATTGTCTTCAATGTCATGATGACGGCCAGGGTGTGGCTATTTTGAGGTAAGGTCGGTCACCTGAATGCGTGCCAAGAAAGACAAACTGTGATGAACAATGACCATTGACGGGATCTCGCGAGGCCACTGTTAAGGCAGACGCTGAAACTAACCCGTGGAGTGAGCATTAACTTGGATGCATTTAGACAAATGAACTCTTACTCCAGTGCCCCATCCTCATCGCTTTTCATCCCTCCCTTGCCACCGCACCACCGCCCACCCCCGCCCCCGCCGCCCCCCCCCCCCCCCGCCCCCCCCCCCCCCCCCCCCGCCCGCCAACCCCCGCTCCCAATCGCAGCCTTGACTTCTTAAACCTCTCCAGATTTTTGTTTAATTATGGGTGTCACTGACTAGCCTAACTTTTTCCGCCCATCCCTTGGTCTTGAGCTGTGTGGCTCTTTCGGAGAGTCGGTGCAGACTCTATGGGCCAAATCGCATCCTTCTGCACTGTCGGGGTTCTTGTGCAATTGCAGTGGCTTCTGAGAATATTATTGGAGAATGTTAATGGAGACCCTAAAGATACAAGGTGTTCTTTGCTTGCTGACTCTTTGATGTGCTACTACTGTTGCTCCTTCCATTCCAAACAGAACTGCATTGGACGATGAAATGGATTCAGGTGTGAACTCATTGACTGGGGCATCAAAATCCAGAGGCTTCCTGATCAGAAGTTCCGCTTCAAGCAATTCAATCTCGCTTGTTTTAAATGGCGACTTAACTTTAAAAGACCCTCATTTCGGTAACTTTTTTCCACTGTTATTTTGATTTGAAACTCGCGGTTCTGCGTGAATTCTACTGCTTATGCTACATAAACATTTCAATTATGCATTTCAGCAACAGCGTGGAGCTAACATTTATATGGTTTCTGCCTGCATTAGTGTCGGAGACATTTTTGAAAACAGCATTTTCAATTTTAGGACGTATAGAACTTCGATTTTTATATTCTTTGCTTAGAATAGTAGAATCCTATTCCAGAGAAAGCAGCCAATCAGCCCATAGTGACAATGGCAGCCCTTTACAGGGCAATCTAAGTAATGGCACGTCACATGTTCCTTTTGGTTGTTTTACTCTGGTAGTTATTTTAAACATTGTATTTTAATGCATGCAATTTAAGAGCGTAAGATACATTAAACCAGCAAGGATCTGATTGGATTTTCATCAAACTTTTAGACTGTTGCCAAGGTGATATTCTTTCTCCTGTACTTAATCTTGGACTCCAGATTTTCCTCCCAGTGCCACGGAGGCACCAAACCCCAGCCTGTACATCTGGACCCTTAGAGATAATCGAGCAACCACTTGCCACCGTGCAGAGCTTTATCATGACACGGCATTTCACAAGTAAGATGAACAAGAGTTTTTGAACATCTCGCCATGAGCTTAGCCTAAACTCAGGTTATTGCTCTCAGGTTATTTCACAGATGGGACATTCATACACATTTAAGATCATCCGGTTAGTCAGGGGAAGCGAGAGTTATGGGGCTAAGGTGGTAAAGTGGAGTTGAGGATAATATCAAACTCGCCATGATTTCATTGAAAGGCGAAGCAGCTCCGGTGGGCCGAATGGTCTACTTCTGCTCCTCCGTCTTATGCTCTTCTGGTTCGTTAATCACACCTTTGTGCCTATCTGTCACCTTGTTATTTTTTCATATGCATCACTTATAATGTTTAATAAATTTGCAGTCTTTAATGAAGGGTGTCTTCTGTTTCTTTGTTAACGTGATGGCAAGACATGCATTTGGTTTGGTTAACAGAGAGCTCTTGTAGTCGCGCAGCACAAATGAAGGCCACTCAGCCCATCATGAGGATACCGGCCCCCCATGGCAGATCCCGCCAATTGGAGCCAATTTATTTCTTGAAGTCCAACAATTGAAAGTCCACAGGTTTGAAGCCCCTGGTCTCAGGGCTGAGGCTCATTCGCTCGATGGTCATTCCAGTACAAAGAACAAGGAACAAAAAAAATTACAGCACAGAAACAGGGCCTTCGCCGCCCACCCCCCACCCCCAACACCCGCCCCCCCAAGCCTGCACCGACCATGCTGCCCGACTGAACTAAAACCCCCTATCCTTCCGGGAACCATATCCCTCTATTTCCATCCTATTCATGTATTTGTCCAGACGCCCTTTAAAACTAACAATTGTATCTGCTTCCATTACCTTCCCAAGCAGCGAATTCCAGGCACCCACCGCCTTCTGTGTAAAAAAACTTGCCTCGTACTTCTCTTTTAAAACTTGCCCATCGCACCTTAAACCTATGCCCCCTAGTAATTGACTCTTCCACCCTGCAGTGGTCGTCTCTCATAGCAGGAAGGGCTTGGCTCTTAGTGAGCAATTAATGGAGGGGTCACCTGTGGTTCTCCCCCTCCAAAACAAGTATATTGTTTTGGATAGTGTGGAGGAGGATGACTCTCCAGGGGGAAGCCACAGTGACCAGGTCACTGGCACAGAGTCAGGTTCTGTGGCCCGGAAAGGAAAGAGAGGAATTCGGAGAGCAATAGTGGTGGGGGACCCGTCGGTTAGAGGCACGGACAGGCGATTCTGTGGGTGCGAACGGGACTCCAGGATGGTAGTCTGCCTACCTGGTGTTGGGGTACTGGATGTCTCCGAGCGGATAGGAGGCATATTAAAAGGGGAAGATGAAGAAACCGATGTCGTTGTATACATTGGTGCAAATGACGTAGATAGGAAGTGCAGGGGGATCCTACGAGAGCAATTCAGGGAGTTGGGAAATAGGCGAAAAGGCAGGGCCTCCAGGGTGGCAATATCTGGGCTGCTCCCAATGCCTCGTGCCAGTGAGGCTAGGAATAGGGAGTTAATACAATTGAACACTTGGCTAAAGGACTGGTACAGGAGAGAGGGCTTCATTTTCCTGGATCATTGGGAAGTTTTCAAGAGAGGATGGCACCTGTACAAGAAGGATGGGTCACAACTAAATTGGAAGGGCACGAATATCCTGGCTGGGAGTTTTGCTCGTGCAGTTCGGGTGGGTTTAAACTAACATGGCAGTGGGGTGGGGATCAAAAAATTAGGTCGACAAGTGTAGAGGCTGGGGACAGGCTTGGGGCTGGGACAAGGCTGGCAAAGAAGAAGAGCACTCTGGGAGAGGATGAACTCACTGGGCCTGGAGGTCTGGAGTGCATCTACTTCAAAGCTAGGAGCGTAGCAGGTAAGACAGACGAACTTAGGGCCTTAATGCTTACGAAGAATGTGGATGTAGTTGCGGTGACAGAGACTTGGTTGAAAGAGGGACAGGACTGGCAGCTGAATATTCCGGGGTACAAGTGTTTTAGCCGAGACAGAGGAGGGGCCAAAAGAGGTGGGGGAGTAGCAGTATTAGTTCGAGAACATATTACAGCGGTGCAGAGGGAGGACAATTCAGAGGGGTCGTGTAACGAGTCACTGTGGGTGGAGCTCAGAAACAGGAAGGGCGCAGTCACTATGTTGGGGGTATACTACAGGCCCCCCAACAGCCCAAGGGAAGTGGAAGAACGGATATGTCAGGAGATACTGGATAGGTGCAGGAAAAAACAGGGTTGTTGTAGTGGGAGACTTCAATTTCCCTGGTATAGACTGGAAATCGCTTAGAGCTGGGACTCTGAATGGGGAGGAATTTGTAAAATGCGTACAGGAAGGTTCTTTGGAACAATATGTAGATAGCCCGACTAGAGGGGGGGCTATACTGGACCTAGTACCGGGGAATGAGCCCGGTCAGGTCTTCAAAGTTTCAGTAGGGGAACATGTGGCAAATAGTGACCACAATTCTGTTAGCTTTAGGATAGCGATGGAAAAGGATGAGTGGTGTCCCAAGGGTAAGGTGTTGAATTGGGGGAAGGATAACTTTAGTGGGATTAGGCAGAAATTGGCAGTTGTTGATTGGGAGAGGCTGTTTGAGGGTAAATCCACAACTGGCATGTGGGAGTCTTTTAAGGAAAAGTTGTTAGGGCTGCAGGACAGGCATGTGCCTGTAAAAAAGAAGGATAGGTAGGGTAGGATTCGAGAACCGTGGATAAACAGGGAAATTGAGGGACTGGTCAAAAAGAAAAGAGAGGCGAACGTTAGGTCCAGGCAGTTAAAAACGGAGGGACCTCTGGAGGAATACAAAGAAAGTAGGAAAGAACTCAAACGAGGAATTAGAACGGCAAAAAGGGGTCACGAAATGTTCTTGGCAGACAGGATTAAGGAGAATTCCAAGGCATTTTATTCATACGTTAGGAACAAAAGGGTTGTCAGGGAAAAAAATCAGACCTCTCAGGGACAAAAGTGGGGAATTATGCTTGGAGCCCAAAGAAGTAGGGGAGATCCTAAATGAATACTTTGCATCGGAATTCACAA
Source organism: Mustelus asterias (assembly GCF_964213995.1). Taxonomy (NCBI): domain Eukaryota; kingdom Metazoa; phylum Chordata; class Chondrichthyes; order Carcharhiniformes; family Triakidae; genus Mustelus; species Mustelus asterias. The sequence continues at coordinate 150,012 of NW_027590205.1, forward strand.
AGGAGAGGAATGTGTTGACTGGGAGTGTCTCGGAGGGGAGTGTTGAACCATTAGAGAAAATCTCCATTACAATGGAGGAAGTGTTAGGTTTTTTAGAGAATATAAAGACTGACAAGTCCCCAGGGCCTGATGGAATCTATCCAAGGCTGCTCAGGGAGACGACAGATGAAATCGCTGGGCCTCTGACGCAAATCTTTGTCTCATCACTGGACACAGGTGAGGTCCCAGAGGATTGGAGGATAGCTAATGTGGTCCCGTTATTTAAGAAGGGTAGGAAAGATAACCCTGGTAATTATAGGCTGGTGAGCTTGACGTCCGTGGTAGGGAAGTTGTTGGAGAGAAATCTTAGAGATAGGATGTATGCACATTTAGAAAGGAATAAACTCATTGACGATAGTCAGCATGGTTTTGTGAGAAGGAGGTCATGCCTCACTAACCTGGTGGAGTTTTTTGAAGAAGTGACCAGAATGGTTGACGAGGGACGGGCCGTGGATGTCGTCTATATGGGCGTCAGTAAGGCGTTTGACAAAGTCTCTCATGGTAGGCTGGTGCAAAAGGTTGGATCTCATGGGATAACGGGGGAGGTGGCTAGATGGGTGGAGAACTGGCTTCGTCACAGAAGACAGAGGGTGGTAGTGGAAGATTCGTTTTCCGGCTGGAGGCCTGTGACTAGTGGTGTTCCGCAGGGCTCTGTATTGGGACCTCTGCTGTTTGTGATTTACATAACTATAGGGTTCGTGGTGGGAGATACAGGAAGGATATCAGAGGTAGGTTCTTTACGCAGAGAGTGGTTGGGGTGTGGAATGGACTGCCTGCAGTGATAGTGGAGTCAGACACTTTAGGAACATTTAAGCGGTTATTGGATAGGCACATGGAGCACACCAGGATGATAGGGAGTGGGATAGCTTGATCTTGGTTTCAGATAAAGCCCAGCACAACATCGTGGGCCGAAGGGCCTGTTCTGTGCTATACTGTTCTATGTTCTATGTTCTAAACGATCTGGAAGAAGATGTAACTGGGGTGATCAGTCAGTTTGCAGACGACACGAAATTGGCTGGAATTGGGGATAGTGAGGAACATTGTCAGAGGCTACAGATGGATATAGATCGGCTGGAAATTTGGGCAAAGAAATGGCAGATGGAGTTCAATCCTGATAAATGCGAAGTGATGCATTTTGGTAGAGCTAATGTAGGGAGGAGCTATGCGATAAATGGCAGAACCATAAAGGGTGTAGATACTGAAGAAGGGAAAGGGTTCATGTTTTTTGTATTCAATGACGTCACAAGTGGAGAAGGTGGTGAAGAAGGCATATGGCATGCTTGCCTTTATAGGACGGGGCATAGAGTATAAAGGTTAGGGTCTGATGTTGCAGATGCATAGAACGTTGGTTCGGCCGCATTTGGAATACTGCATCCAGTTCTGGTCGCCACACTACCGGAAGGACGTGGAGGCTTTGGAGAGAGTACAGAGGAGGTTTACCAGGATGTTGCCTGGTATGGCGGGGCTTAATTATGAGGAGAGATTGGGTAAACTGGGGTTATTCTCACTGGAAAGACGGAGGATGAGGGGAGACCTAATAGAGGTGTATAAAATTATGAAAGACATAGATAGGGTGAACGGTGGGAAGCTTTTTTCCAGGTCGGTGGTGACGTTCACGGGGGGTCATAGGTTCAAGGTGAAGGGGGGTAGGTTTGACACGGATATCAGAAGGACATATTTTACACAGAGGGTGGTGGGGGCCTGGAATGCGCTGCCAGGCAAGGTGGTGGAGGTGGGCACGTTTAAGACTTATCTGGATAGCCACATGAGCCATATTCCCCACATGGGAATGGAGGGATATAAAAGAATGGTCTAGTTTGGACCAGGGGGCGGCGCGGGCTTGGAGGGCCGAAGGGCCTGTTCCTGTACTGTATTGTTCTTTGTTCTTTGTTGAAAAAAGCTTCTGACTACCCACTCTGTCAATGCCCCTCATAATCTTGTACATTTTTATCAGGTCACCCCTCAACCTCCGTCGTTCTAGTGAGAACAACGCAAGTTTCTCCAACCTCCCCTCATAGCTAATACCCTCCATACCAGGCAACTTCCCGGTAAATCTTTTATGTACCCTCTCCAAAGCCTCCACATCTTTCGGGTAGTGTGATGACCAGAATTGAACACTATATTCCAAGTGCGGTCTAACTAAGGTTCTATAAAGCTGCAACATGACTTGCCAATTTTTAAATTCAATGCCCCGGCTGATGAAGGCAAGCATGCCGTATGTCTTCTTGACTACCTTTTCCACCAGGGTTGCCACTTTCAATGACCTTTACACCAGATCCCTCTGCTATCAATACTCTTCAGGGTTCTGCCCTTTACTGTATATTTCCTATCTGTATTATACCTTCCAAAATGCATTACCTCACATTTGTCCGGATTGAGCTCCATCTGCCATCTCTCCGCCCAAGCCTGTAACCGATCTATATCCTGCTGCATCCTCTGATGGTCCTCATCGCTATCCGCAGATCTACCAATCCGCAAATCTACCAACCTTTGTTTCGTCTGCAAACTTACTAATCAATCCAGTTACATTTTCTTCCAAATCATTTATATATATTACAAACAGCAAAGTCCCAGCACTGATCCCTGAGGAACGCCACTTGTCACAGCCCTCCATTCAGAAACGCTTTTATTTTGGTGGTCTAACCATTATTCTGCCGTCCCCCCACTCCCATCCTCCCCCCCCCCCCCCCCCCCCGCCCCAACCCCTTCCCCAACCCGCCGAAAAATATAACAACGAAAAACAATGGGAGTTAAGGTAATTCCTGATAGGAATGACGAATTGAAGAACAGGCTGGAAAAGCGAGAAGATCCCAAAAATGTTCCCAATATCCAAAGCGAAACGCTGCTCCTGTGCCTGGTTTAACTACATTGGCTGCAGCAGTGATTAGGGCCATTTGGAATAGGCTATAAATGTTCGCCAGGCCAGCGACTCCCACACACAATGTATTTGTTGCTTCACCCAACGGTACGTGCATTTCCGGCAGTGCCAGAATCTGTTTCCCATCCCGAATCACCATTGAACCGCGTGGCTTGCATTGACCATGGTGTTGTACTTGAAGTCTCAGGTAGTGAACCAGATGGGTTTTAACAACAATTGACTCATGGTTCGATTGTTGAATTCCAGGTTGCTTTTATTGAATTCAGATTTCTCCAACTGCCATGGCAGGAATGCAATCCTCATGTGTGTCCGAAGCTTTAGTCCTGGCTTTCTGGATTAATCGTCATGCCGTTACAACACCCCTGAAGGGGGAGGGAGGAACAATTGATCATGATGGGTTTTGTGCCCGTGTTCACCATAGAATATAATAATAGAATCGTAAAAACCATACACTGCAGAAAGAGGCCGTTCGGCCCATCGAATCTGCACTGATTCTCCGAAAGAGAAATCAACCCAGACCCTCCGCTCTGCCCACGGTCAATCCACCTAACCTGCACATCTGTGGGACACAAAGGTGCATTTTGTCATGGCCAATCTACCCAATCTGTACATCCTTGGACTGAGGGAGACCAGAGCACCCGGATGAAACCCACGCAGACACGGCGAGAACGTGCAAACTCAACACAGGCAGCCACCCGAGGCTGGAATCGAACCCGTACCACTGGCACTGCAGAGCTAACCACTGTGCCGAGGACTCTGGATGACTTGCCCAGAGATCGCTCTCCCTAGCAACAAACCCATAAAACTTTCGTGTGACTTCTCAACCTGTACTTGATATTTTAAGAGGAATGATCCAGCTCTCTAACAGGAATGGCACAAATTACACTTCTCAGTCTCGAAGTCCATGCTCTAAATTTCCTATCAGGTGTTGATTTTCTTTTGCTTCTCGGCAGCAGGGGGGTTAATCGACTTTGGCTTGCTTATTTTGATAGAAACTGTTGAGATAAAATGATACATGCGTTCACTGCTGATTGGGGGAACCAGGGTCTGGTTGACAAGGCGACCAACGGCAGCAGGAAGTGGGCCGAGTGTGCGGTTTCAGTCAAGAGGTCGCTGAGCCTCTCAGTTTACTCAAAGACCAGAACGTGTGGTTTAATCACCCGGGACTGGAAACTCCAGCAGCGAGGTGGCAGTGAGGCAGTGCGGGGGGAGGTGTGAGAGGCCAGATGTTGCCAACTGTCGACAAGCATGAATCTTTTCAGAGACTTTCCCAGCGACTGAAGCTGCAATAGATTTCTGCAGACGACAGTTCCAAAGGCATACAGGCATCTGAGAGAAGAAACAATTATTTTCTTCGCCCTCTTTCCTATCTGTCCCGCAAAGGTTAAACATTCCGTCAGCTTCCACCCTCACACCGCTGGCCCCATTACCCCTCCGAACCCCCACCTCCCCACAACAACCGCCCCCCCCCCCGCCCAAAAAAGATCATATATGTTTCAAAAAATCATCACTCAATCTTCTGCACTCCAATGAACTCTGTCCGATCTTTCCTCGTATAACCCCATTCCAACTCCCCAATTCAGTCGAGCTTCCCCGCCTTAAGAAAGAAAATCTGCGGTCTTTACGCCGTCTGGCTTTCATGAGACTCCTGACACGCAGTATTGTTTATTCATTCTTGGAACATGGGCGTTTATTGCCCATCTCCAGTTGCCCTTGGAGGGCAGTTGACAGTCAACCACATTGATGTGGCTCTAGACTCACGTGTTGGCCAAACCAGGTAAGCACGGCAGATTTCCTTCCCCAAAGGACATCGTGACCCAACTGTTTTTTTCTGACAATTGGCAATGATTTTACTGTCATCAGTAGATTCGAAATTTCAGATATTTTTATTGAATTGTGTTTCAAACACGGGACCCCAGAACATTAGCTGAGTTTTTGGATTGATACTCGAGCGATAATATCACTACGCCATTCCCTCCCCTGGGGAGATGGCCATGAGCAAACTATACTGTTCAAGGGCAATTAGCAAGAGCAACACAAAACCAGAAAATGCTGGAAAAGCTCTGCACTTCTGACATCATCTGTGAAGAGAGAATAGTGTTAGCGTTTCGAGTCCGGATGGCCCTGACGAATCGTCATCGAGACTCGAAACTTTGGCTCCATTCTCTCTCCGCAGATGCTGTCAGACCCACTGAGATATTTCAGAATGTTTTGTTTTTGTTTTGGATTATAGAATCCGCAGTCATTTGCGTTTCGGACTAGCAACAATTTTTGGCCTTGCCAATAATACTCAGCCCAATGAATGAAAATTATTGAGAAAGAATCCAAGAATTAACAAGTATCTGTTTAACCGATTCTTCAGGCAGCAACTATTAGTGAATCAAATGAAAGTGTTGCACTCCAGTCAATCATGTCACTCATCCGGTTCATACATTAAAGAACGAGGCAATTCGGCCTAACGAGCGCATGCTTGCTATCTCAATGAGCTAAAACAAACCCCACTGCATTTGCCGTTGGCACATGTCCCTCGACATGTTATATTTTCGATTTTGTAATCATTCTCTTTCGAAAGTCACCACGGAAAATGTTTACTCTGGTCTTTGAGACAATGAATCCCAAACCCTAACAATTGGCAATGTAAACCCGACTTGCTCATCTTCGATTCAGGAACAATTCTTGCTACGTCTCTTACACGTGCACCTTACCAAGCCACCGCGAAATTTTAATATGTATACAGTAACATACAGGGGACTGAGAAGTAGGAGTTGGTCACTTCCGGCCTGCTCTGCCAGTAAATAAGATTATGGCTGATCTTATTATAAGCTTCTGCCAACACTGATCACCTTTCACCCTCCTTGTTTACTAAGAATCTAGCTCCTTTACTGGAGCATTGCAGCAGGCTGAGGAGGGACTCGTAGGCAGGAAGAGTGAAGATGAAAACAGGCTGTGCGTTGGAATTCTCGAAATGAGCCACACATTTCTTTTCAGGGAAGAAACCAACGTGAACTTAAGAGGCCAAAGTGCAGCATTTCAGACAAAAACAGGAAACGCTGCTTGCATCATGCCAGCCAGTAACTGTGCAAGTGAGAAACCGAGTTAAGGTTTCAGATTGATGTCTTTGCATGAAGGCTGGAAGATGTAAGAGATGACGAGTTATTTTTATTCTTCCGCCCTATGTGGTTGCTGCAGCCTCTCGCCTCTTGTCTCACTAAACATTTCAGAAGATAGCTAAATGTCGGCCACATTTCTCTAGGTCTTGTCTCACACATAGTCCAGGTTGTAGGCAGAAAGAACATAAAAACTCGAAGCAGGAATAGGCCATCTGGCCCTCCGAGCCTGATGCGCCATTCAATAAGATCATGGCAGATGTTTTCATGGGCTCAGCTCCACTTACCCGCCCGCTCACCATAACCCTGAATTCCTTTACTGCTCAAAAATCTATCTTTGCCTTAAAAACGTTTAACGATGTAGCCTCAACTGCTTCACTGGGCAGGGATTTATACACATTCACAGCCATTTACGTGAAGAGGTTCCTTCTCTACACAGTCCAGAATCTCCTCATCTTTATTTTGAGGTCTTGTCCCTTAGTTCTAATTTCATCTGCCATGGAAACAACCTCCTTGCTTCTATCTTATCTATTCCTTTCATAATTGTATGCGTTTCTATAAGAACCCCCATTTTCTTCCAAACTCCAATGAGCATTGGTACAACATTGGTGCGCAGAATGTGCTTTTGCAACAACGGATGACAGTTTTCTTAAGTTCTCTATTATTCAGCCGAATTTTCAATTCTACATTTTTATTAATTAAATTTAAATTCCACCTGTCATCGTTGGTGGGATTTGAACTCGTGTTTCCAGAGCACCAGACAATACTTCCCCGAGCCACAGCCATTACCACGATAAAATCACAAGGGCAGCAGATACCTGAGGACACCATCAAAAGGAGATTCACCCTCCAAGCCACTCACCATCCCGGCTTGGGAATATATCGGCAGTTCCTTCAGTACTGCCGGGTCATAATCCTGCAATTGTCAGAATTTTATATCTTTCAATGAGATCTCCCATTCTTCAGAATTTAATTGAATGCACACCTCAATCTCTCCTCAAAGGACAATGCTTAAATCCCAAGTATCAGTCTGGTGAACTTTTGGTGCACCCCATCTATAACAAGTATGTTCTTTCTCGCCTTCCTATCTAAACCCAGATTGGCGGGACATTGACATAGTGGTTAGCACTGCTGCATCATAGCACCAGGGACCCGGGTTCGATTCCTGGCTTGGGTCACTATCTGTGCGAAGTGTGCATGTTGTCCCCGTGTCTGCTTAGGTTTTCTCCGGGTGCTCCAGTTTCCTCCGACAGTCTGGAAGATGTACTGGTTAGGTGCATTGACCAAGCTAAATTCTACATCAATGTACTGGAACAGGCGCCGGAGTGTGACGACTAGAGGATTTTCACAGCGACATTATTGCAGTATTAATGTAAGCCTACTTGTGACACAAATAAATAAACTTAAAAGTTATTGCTGAATGCAAAAATTCGGTGCACTGAGGGTGCTGGGTGGGGAATTGGATTGAACCCCTGTGCCCAGAATATTAGTCTGGGACTCTTCAGTGACCTGGTCATTGCCCTACGATCTCCACCTTCCAAATATGTTATTCAGATTTGAATTAATTATTGAGCAACCCATATGAATGCATGAACATTTCTGTTTCAGTGTCCAGATGCGCCCTACGTCCGCCCCCTGCTGACTGCCCATTGCACAGCGGGAACAGGCGGATGCCACGATTCTCTCTGTCTTTCCTCTGGATGACCAGAGGTGCAGAAAATAATACAACTCAAACATTAGGCTGCAAACGGCAAGAACCAAAAGTACAACTGCAGAGTCCAAAAGCAGAAAGAAAGGCACATTCTGGGCTGTTTCGACGGTTTCAGGGCATAGAAATTAATCTGTTCTTATGTGTGCTGTAGATTTGAACCTAACGGCTCAGCGCTGAAAGAGTAAATCGAAAAGTGAGCATGCGATGAGCAGGAGCTACTGTAAGTGCTTCAGTGCAAGGGAGCCCCATCAGTAAGACCAGAGCCTTGCAGTCATGGAGTATAGTGAGGAATCTCACTCTCTCTCTCTCTCTCACTCTCTCTCACGCACACATACCCTCACACACGCACATACACACACTCAAATAAACACGCACACAGGAAAACGCACACTCAGACATGCACACACACTCAGGTAAACGCGCACACACACTCAGACAATCAGAAACAAACACACATACAAACACGCACCCAAACGCACAGACAAATACACGCACACAAACACACACCCATAGGCATACACACACACTCAGACAGAAATGCAAACTCTCTTAGACAAAAGCTGACACACACAAACACAGACGTCGACAAAGACACACAGATTACCTCTGGCAAAATAACACACACAAATATACACACGCACACACACAGATACATACATGCACACAAGCACACGCATAGATACACACACTGTCAGATAAACACACACACAGGCACACACACACATTGACAAGCAAACACAAACACACACTCTCAGACAATACAAATATACACACACTCAAACAAGAACATAGAAACACACACACTCTCATAGAGCAGACACAAATGCTCAGACAAACTCAGACACACATACACACACGCTGCCTCTCAGCTAAATACACACACTCAGACAATCACAAACACAGACACACACAAACAGAATTTCAGAAATCATACGCACGGATACACCCACACAGACCCCAGACAGACACACACATGCAGTATCAAAAGAACATGCAGAGAAAGATATACACTGTTGCTCAGGGAAAACAAAAAACATACACAGACCCACACACACAGAAACAGAAAAAATAGAAACCGGAAAGGCCTTTCGAGCCTTCTTCACCACTCATTATGATCATGGATGATCATCAAATTCAATATCCTGATCGTGCCTTCCCTCCAAATCCCTTGATCCCTTTAGCCCCAAGTGTTATGTCTAATTTCTTCTTGAAATCCTGCAACGTTTTGGTCATAATCACTTCCTGTGGTCGTGAATTCCACAGATTCACCACTGTCTGGGTGATGAAGTTTCTCCTTCACCTCAGTTCGAAAGGTTTTACCCCTTATCCTCAAACTATGACCCCCCTAGTTCTCGACTCCCCAGCCGTCTGGTATATTCTTTCTGAATTTACCCTGCCTAATACATTTAGAATTTTATCAGTCGCTATGAGATTCCTTCTCACTCTTCTAAACTCCAAATAATATAATCCTAACTGACTTCGTCTCTCCTCACACGACAGACCAGGAATCAGTCTGGTAAATCTTCACTGCCCTCGCTCTGCAGTAAGGACATCCTTCCTCAGATAAGGACACCAACACTGCACACAATACTCCAGTTGTGGGCTCACCAACGCCCTATAAAATTGCAGTAAAATATCCCTATCCTTATACTCAAATGCTATCGTTATGAAGGCCAGCATACCACTTGCCTTCTTTACCGCCTGCTGAACCTGTGGTGCTTTCTTTCAGCGCCAATACACGTGGATGCCAAGCTGTCGCTGAATATTCACCTCTCAATTTATTCAAATAATAATCTGCCGTCCTATTGTTGCCACCGAAGTGGATGATCTCGCATTTGCCCACATTATACTGCATCTTCTATGCATATGCCCATTCACTCTGCCTGTTTAAATCACGCTGAAGCATCGCTGCATCCTTCTCAGAGCTCACCCTCTCACCTAACTTTGCGTCACCTGCAAATTGGAGAAAACACATTTAGTTCCCTCTTTGAAATCAATTATACATAATATGAACAGTTGGACTCCTAGCATGGATCCCTGCGGTACCCCACTGGTCACTACCAGCCAATTGGAAAAACACTCATTTCTGCCAACTCTTTGCTTCCTATCTGCTAAGCAGCTTTCTATCCAGCTCAAGACACTATCCAGGCCACTTTTATGGTCGTACGCTATATGAGACCTTGCCGAAAGCCTTTTAAAGTCTCAATAACCCATACCCACCAGTTTTCCTTGGTCACCACTATTAGTTACATTCTCACACAATTTACCAAGCATGATTTCCCCTTTGCTAATCCATGTTTACTTCGTCTGATTTTACCACTGCCTTCCAAATGCTGAGTTATGAAATCCTTAATAATTGATTCGAGCAATTTCCCAGTTCTAATGTTCGGCTCTTTGCCTTATGGTTCACCCTATTTCTCTCTACCTCCCTTTTTGAATGGCGGGCGTATATTAGCTACGCTCCAATCTGTAGCGACCAGTTTAGAGTCTAAATATTTTTTCGAAAATGCCCACAAATGGATCAACTATTTGTTATGTTTCCCGCCTTCTTACTTTCATACTCTATTTTTTCCCTTCCGAATCAATTCCTTTTGTGCTGAATTGAAACTGCTCCAAATTCTCAGGTCTATGGATTTATTTGCCAATTTGCATGTTTCTTCTTCCCTTGTAAGCGATGGCTTGGCCACAGTTCCCTTACCAGTCTTCCACATCCTCTGTGCTAATATCTTTCTTCAATATCACATAGGATCCCTACAGTGCAGAAGGAGGCCATTCGGATTATTGAGTCGGCACCGACCACAATCCCAGGCCCTATTTCCGTAACCCAAATTATTTACCCTGTCAATCCCCTGACACGAGGGTCAATTTCGCATGGCCAATCAAGCTAACCCACACATCTTTGGACTGTGGGAGGAAACTGAGGCACCCGGAGGAAACCCACGCAGACACCGGGAGAATGTGCCAACTCCACACAGGCAGTGATCCGAGGTCGGAATTGTACCCGGGACCCTGTCACTGAGGCAGCAGTGCTAACCACTCTGCCACCGTGCTGCCCCGCTTTAAGAAACAATGTACTCCATTTTTTTTGTTTTCTGTCTGTCCTTCCTAAACATCGAATGGCCCTCAATGTTTAGTTCCCATCCTTGCTAACCTTGGAGCCATGTCACCATAATGCCAAGTATATCATACATTTTGATATATTTCAAATGTTCACACACACACACACACAATCCGAGACCAACACACATATACATACACAACACACACACACACACACACATTCAGAAAAACACACAAGATCTGAGAAAAGCAGACACAAGCAAACTCGCAAACGCATACACACATACAGACACACGCACCTCTGAAAAACACACACACACACACAAACAGACAAATGGGCGGCACGGTAGCACTGCTGCTTCACAGCTCCAGGGACCTGGGTTCGATTCCCGGCTTGGGTCACTGTCTGTGTGGAGTTTGCACATTCTCCACGTGTCTGCGTGGGTTTCCTCCGGGTGCTCCGGTTTCCTCCCACAGTCCAAAGATATGCGGGTTAGGTTAATTGGCCATGCTAAAAATTGCCCCTTAGTGTCCTGAGATGCGTCGGTTAGAGGGATTAGTGGGTAAATATGTAGGGATGTGGGGGTAGGACCTGGGTGGGATTGTGATCGGTGCAGACTCGATGGGCCGAATGGCCTCTTTCTGTACTGAAGGGTTTCTATGATTTCTATGAAACAGTCACGAGCACGCACACACAGAAACACACACACAGGATCTCACAAAAACCGATACAGGCAAATTCGCACACACAGGCCCATACACGGATATACACGCTCAGACAAACACACGCACGCAAACGCACACACATACTTTCTCTCTCTTTCAGACACGCAGACACGCTGTCAGACAAATACATGCACACACACACAGACAACCACACAGACACAAACACACACACGCATTTAGACAAGTACAGAAAACATACACGCAAACACACAGGCAAATGCAGGCACACGTATTTCTTAGACGGACAGACACAGGACAACTCGCAAACACAGAGACACTCTCAGAAAAACACAGGCACACAGTCACAGACAAAGATATAATCACAAGAACACACTCAGACAAACACACACAAGCAAACTCTTGAACACAGACATATACAGAGAAAAACTCAGACAGACAAAGAAAACATACACTCTCAGACATGCATGCACACACACAGACACACTCGCTGGCAAATATACACACACAGACCCACACACAGCTGTACTATCAAACGAACACACAGGCACACACATACAAATTCACTCTGATGCAAACACACAGATACACACAATCTCTCAGACAAAACACACACACTTAGAGACAAACACATAAGCACTCAGTCAAACACTCAGACATACATACAATCACAGAAAAACATATAGGCACAAACACCCAGGCAAACACAGTCACGCACACAGAAACACACGCACACAGTCCAACATAGGCACACACATGATCTCAGTCAAGCAACATAGGCAAGGTTGTAAACTCACAGACACACACTTTCAGCATAATACACACACAGACACACACATGAACAGACAAGCAAACAGACACAAGCACACGCACACACACACACACACAGACTCAGGCAAAAACAGTCACGATCTCAGAGAAATAGACACAAGCAAAGTCGCACATACGGACACATACTAATAAATACTCAGACAAAAGCAAACACACACACACTCTCAGATAAACAAAGAGACAAACCAAAAAAAATCAAGATGGCGTCGGACCATAGCGACTTATTGCATGCTGTGCCCCTCATCTCTCTAATGCTATCTTTTACTCACGGTCTTTGCTTCTAAAACTCTATTCTAATTCTTTTGAAATCGATAACAATGTTTGAATTAAATTGACCTTTCTCTACCCCCTAGCTATGACTGTAACATTACATTCTGCAATCTCTCCTTTCCTTCTCTATGTGCGTGTAATGCCGTGTTTGTGAAACCTACCTTTCCACTCACGTAATGAAGGAGCAGCGCTCCGAAAGCTCGTGATTCCAAATAAACCTTAACCTGGCGTTTTGAGCCTTCTTACTGTTCTCTATGTGCGGTATGCTTTGTTTGTATAGCGCGCAAGAAACAATACTTTTCACTGCATACTAATACACATGACAATAATAAATCAAATACAACAAAATCAAAAACATATACTCTCAGAAGAACACACAGAGACACACACACACAGACATACACACTATTACGGACAGTCTCACAAACACAGAGACAGAGACCATAAAGTCTTGATGTCAATTTCAGTTTACTCAACCTGCTGGGTAACGGAAGCAAACTTAAAACCGGTGTGTGGGTTTTATTGTGTGATGAGATAATGTATAAATGTATCACCATAGCCCAGAGTGGGGTTGTAGTTGATCATTTATCTGCTGTCTGTACCCCTGAACAAATGTCAAATTGGAGAGGTTATCAAGTTTGTGTTATAATGTAATGATGTGAAATATGTGAGAGAATAATTGGTGTGATAAAGGGTGGAAAACAAACTTGGGGAATGAGACTGAAGCTGCTGTGCAGACTGAATAGTTCTTGTTGTGTGAATGGAGGGACACATGTAGGGACGGATGGAGGGAGGAAGGAATGGACGGATCGAAGGACCGATCGAGGGAGGGAGCAATGGATGGAGGGATGGATGGGGGTGACCTGGGGGAAGTCATTGGGCAGAGACTGTGCTTGCTGCTGTTTCCCCTCCTGGCGCCAGGGGTCACTGGGACACTCCCTGCAGCTGCTGCTGCTGCTCCTCCCAATGTCACATCTTGGCCGTACCCTGGACCAGCTGCAGCTCTTTGGCGGAACATCAGGAGCCAGTGGTGGGGAAGGACTGGCCGTCCTATTTCAGTGACGTCACCACCAGCCCCGACACCCGCCGTTTATTTTAAGAAAAAAAACGACTGTTCAGAAATGGCGAAAGTGACTGAAATTCTGAACCAGACAGGCCACCGGGAGGTGATTTATATGTAAATAAAAATACAATTATTAATTTAATATGAAAGATGCCGAAGGCGAAACTGCACATGCGCCGTATGTTCTCTGCGGGAACATGGATACAGAACAGGTTTAGCCATAGAAGACAGAGGGTAGCGGTAGAGGGGTGATTTTCTGACTGGAAGGCTGTGACTAGCCATGATCCACAGGGATTAGTTCCGGAACCTTTGCTGTTCGTAGTATATGTAAATGATTTGGAGGAAAATGTAGCTGGTATAATTGTAAGTTCACAGACGACACACAAATGTGTGGAGTTGCGGAGAGTGAAGAGGATTGTCAGAGGATACAGCTACAGCAAAAGATAAACCGGTTGGAGACTGGGGCGGAAAAATGACAGATGGAGTTTAATCTGGACAAGTGTGAGATAATGCATTTTGGAAGGTCCAATGCATGTCGGGATTATATAGGAAAGGTAGAACCCTTAGGCGTATTGATAAGCAGAGAGATCTCGACGTACATATCCACCGATCACTGATAACATCAAAGGATAGCGGCTGAATGACAGAATCTCCAAGGTTCAAACCCGAAAAAAAGAAATAAGACGGTAGTGGGTTTAAATTTGTGATTCAAACCATGCTTGCGAACAGAGAGAAAATGTGCGACATGTTTTGTCCACAATTCCCAGTCTGGTGAGGTGACTGCGAGTAAATGGAAGAACACTGAACTGGGATATAATTAATGTCCTTATCGGGGCAAGGTGTCCTTTGGTGTTATTCACATCAGAAGAAAATCCTGATCTAGTTATGGTAAGGCCGTAAAAGGTATCAGGAAACAACAAAGCTCTAAAATTACGCTCGAAATGACAGTGGCATTGTGGGGAAATTCAGTAATATTCGCAAAAAAGCATTCACACAAGCACGCTGTGTACCGACTGTGATCAAATGGACCGAGAAACGGAAAGGGGAGATGGGAAAGGGCTGGCCAATAATTGATACAGACTAGGAAATAACACCAAAGACAAAATGTCAGCTGACGCACCACTAACTCACTTTGGTGAGTGCCTTCGCTCGGAATTATAATACATTTCTGTTACTCTCGCTTATTATTCCTGTTTTTCGGGTGAGCGCGCCCTCTGCTGATCACTAACTGGAACTATCAGTGCGGTGCTTTTGTCTGGGATCCGCTCTTTCTCTGCAGCAGAAACACAATCGGAGAGAAGCGTCCTGGTGACATTTGAGGAACAGTGTTCCTTTGTACAAAGTAGGCAATATTTTTCCACATCCTCCGAGCTATAAATCCTCATTAAATATCTCGGAGTTTCGCTGGGATGCAGGAACAGAGTAGAGAGAGTAGCTGTCGAGTATTTACAATCCAGCATTATGCTCTGTGCTTGGAGAACCCTTAATTCAGATTGATCATTGGACACAGAATCATCACTATTTCTGCAACAAAACACAGAATGTATCAAATATCTGGGAGTGAAAATAACACTTGGAACAAATATTCCCCATTTTTTAGTTCGTTTATGTCTGTTTTGCTGCAGCTGTTTCTCTGATTGTATCTTCCTCTAAATCTATTCCTGATTCATTCATTTATATCACCGGTTCTTGCTCTGCTTAACTCCAGGTCTCGCCTCCAATTCCAATTATTCAATCCCTCTTGTTTTCTTCCCATATCTCCACCTACATTTCTCCCTTGTCTCTCCCTTACAGGTTTCAATAACAGATATCCCGCATAATGGACCATCAGCTGGTGCTCAGGTCCATCGTAATATTTTGATACTTTGAAAAAATTCCAGTAGTCATTTTACATTCCACTCCATGGAAGTACTCCAGAATGTGATGCATGTTGCTGTTGTTAGGAGTGAGATTAATCAACAACTTGCAGCCAATGCACATAGTACAAATCATGTATATCCAACGCCCAACATATCGACAGACATATCAAACACTCCCGCATTAATATCAAATATTAATTTCCACACCAAATGCCGTTATTAGTCATTTCCTTGGATATAATGAAACACAGGAGGAATTGCAACATTAAACCGACGGGTATGTTCTCGGTGCCAATATGAAATAATGGATGTCTATGTGTACATATGATAGGGGAGATCTGAAATAAAAACAGAAAATTGCTGGAAAGACTCTGTGGAGAGAGAAACTGAGCTAAGCTTTTGCGACTTTGAAACTCCGAGTTGGCTGAGCGAAGGAGATAATTCTGCCTTTTACTGAAAAGGATATATGAAAATTCTGTCCCAAGGCAACTAATCGAAAACCACACATCAGTGTTGCATTTCTACTTTGTCCTCGGTGACGACATGAAAGATATTTACCATGGAAGTAATATATACGATTACTTATTCAATTAAACCTCCATTGACGTCATTCTCCTTTAATATTCTGGATCGAGAGAATGCAGAAACCAGGAAACGGCAATTAGTGGAATTGCAGCTTCCCGTTTTGATTTTAAGCGAGCAATTTTTGAAGGAGAGTGTTGACCATAAAAAACAACTTTCGTTTGCATGGACAATTATCGGTGGAGTGTCTGCGATCTCTCAATCACAGCAGATATTAACACAAGAGTGACAATCGATTGAAATCCAATGAAATACAATCATCTGATGCCCTGGGAGCATCCGCTCGTTCAGCATGCAACAGAACCGTGGCCTGAAATTTGTAATTTCATCTGTTAGCAGAAACGCCACAGACTCTTCAAACTCTTCATTCACTCAACAAGACCTTTGACCAGTCCTAATGGAGACAGCACATCGGTATCAGGCGCTGGGGTGTGTTACTGTGTCAGTGAGTCACTGAGACACAAAACCCGAACGTAGCAGATAAACTATCCATTTATATCCCGAGGTGATGAGAAGCTTTTTTTATTGGTCGAGGTTCATCCTAAGCAACTCCGTGATGAAGGACTCTGTGCTCTACGAGCTGTTCCCAGGGACAAACCGAGACAAGCACCAATTGCTGTTGGAGAATTTTCAACTCGGTAAAATGCACGATTTGCCTTCCCGAAACGAGTTGATCTTCATGTGCAAAGAATTGTCCTCGATCGAGTGTTGCAGACAACACATTCCAGGGCGCAGGACTACCGATTGAGGGACGCACTAAACCGTGAGGCAGTTGCTGCAAAGGCGCAATGGGGAAAACTGCGACCTTTCGGCCATTGTGATCTGAGGGGAGCAGAACTCTATATGAACGCCCCGTGCTGTTGGACTCACATTGAATGAATGCAGTGAATATTACACCTCTCGCAATTCTACTGAAGCACCTGAGAGTGTAACTTGTTCAATGTAGACAACCTAAATAACATCTCCCTTCCTGTATTGACGATCTTGAAATATGTATGATGTTCCATTGATTGCACTGAAGCTCTTCAATGTGCAACATTATCTTTGCAGAAAACTTCAGTATCACTGCACTTTCTGAAATGACCATTTTGCAACGTTCTGTAATGTTTCATTGAATGCGTTGAAGCGCGTCAGCGTGCAAAATTATCTGTGTCCGAAACCTAAACGTTATTGCACTTTCTGTAAAAACCGTTCTGAAAAATTCTGTAATGTTCCTTTAATTATACACTGAGTGCAACAGCTTCATTGTCGAAACCTTGAATGTTATTGCACTTGCTGTTATGGCCATTTTGAAGTATTTTGTAATGTTCTTTCAGATACTTTATGAATAAGTTTTCTTTTGGAAAAAAGCACAACGTCCCAGTTTGCGAGTTCACAATCCTCACAGCTGTCACTGCGCCCTTCAGTAAGTTGACTACATTGTGAACTACTGGTGAATACAAAGAGCTTCTACAAATACATAAAAGGCAAAAGAGTAACAAGGAAGAGAGTAGGGTCTGTTAAGGATCAACTAGGTCATCGATGTGCGGATCCACAACAGCTGGGTCAGATCCTAAATGAATATTTCTTATAAGTATTTATTGTTGAGAAAAGCATAGATGTTCGGGGCCTTGGGGAAATAAATAGTGATGTCTTGAGGAGTGTACATATTACTGAGAAGGAGGTGTTGGAAGTCTTAAAGCGCATCAAGGTGGATAAATCCCCGGGATCTGATGAAATGTATCCCAGGACATTGTAGGAGGCTAGGGAGGAAATTGCGAGTCCCCCAGCAGAGATATTTGAATCATCGACAGTCACAGGTGAGGTGCCTGAAGATTTGAGGGAGGCAAATGTTGTGCCTTTGTTTTAAAAGGGCTGCAGGGAAAAGCCTGGGAACTACAGGCCAGTGAGCCTCATACCTGTGGGGGGTAAGCTGTAAGGTATTTTGAGAGGCAAGATCTGCAGGAATTTAGAGATGCAGGAACTGATTAGGGACATTCAGCATGGCTTTGTGAGTGGAAAATCATGTCTCACAAACTTGATGGAGCTTTTTGAAGGGGTAACCAAGAAGGTAGATGAGGGCAGTGCAGGTGATGTTGTCTACATGGACTTTAGCAAGGCTTTTCACAAGGTACCGCATGGCAGGTTGTTGCATAAGGTTAAATCTCATGGGATCCAGGGCGACGTAGCTAAATGGATACAAAATTGGGTTGATGACTCAAGCCAGAGGGTAATTGCCGAGGGTTGTTTTTCAAACTGGAGGCCTGTGACCAGAGGTTTGCCTTCGGGATCAGTACTGGGTCCGCTGTTATTTGTCATTTATATTAAGGATTTGGATGAGAATATAGGAGGCATGGTTAGTAAGTTTCCAGATGACACCAAGATTGGTAGCATAGTGGACAGTGAAGAAGGTTTTCTCGGACTGCAACGGGATCTTGATCAATTGACCAGTGGGCTGACGAATGGCAGATGGAATTTAGTTTAGATAAATGCGAGGTGATGCATTTTGGTAGATTGAACCAAGGCAGGACTTACTCAGTTAATGGTAGGGCGTTGGGGAGAGTTACAGAACAAAGACATCTCGGGGTACATGTTCATCGCTCCTTGAAAGTAGAGTCACGGGTAGACAGAGTGGTGAAGACGGCATTCAGAATGCTTGTTTTCATTGGTTAGAGCATTGAATACAGGAGTTGGAATGTCTTGTTGAAGTTGTACAAGACATTGGTAAGGCCACACTTGGAATACTGTGTACAGTTCTGGTCACCCTATTATAGAAAGGATATTATTAAACTAGAAAGAGTGGAGACAATATTTACTAGGATGCTACCGGGACTTGGTGGTTTGAGTTATAAGGAGAGGCTGGATAGACAGGGACTTTTTTTCTCTGGAGCGTCGAAGGCTGAGGGGTGATCTTACAGAGGTCTATAAAATAATGAGGGGCATAGATCAGCTAGATAGTCAATATCTTTTCCCAATGGTGGGGGAGTCTAAAGCGAGAGGCATAGGTTTAAGGTGAGAGGGGAGAGATACACAAGTGTCCAGAGGGGCAATTTTTTCACACAGAGGGTGGTGAGTGTCTGGAACAAGCTGCCAGAGGTATTAGTAGACGCGGGTATAATTTTGTCTTTTGAAAAGCATTTAGAAAGTTACATGGGTATGATGGGTATAGAGGAATATGAGCCAAATGCGGGCAATTGGGACTAGCTTCAGGGTTTGAAAAAAAGGACAGCATGGACAAGTTGGGTCAAAGGGCCTGTTTCCATGTTGTAAACCTCTATGACTCTATGGTGCTATCTATAACTCAGGAAAATGGTTACTCGGGCCGGCTGAAGCATGTTAGCATTTTACTGCTCTTTATTTCTGTGCATTTTGTTAACCTTGAGCTCTTGACTGTTGTGCGGGAAAGGTTAATCCAAATTAATATCATCACCGCGATATTGAGCCAGGTCTGCACCGACAGCAGTTATTAGTTCAGTCACTTCAGTTGCAGACGGAGATCTGTACACCGTACAGACAAGGAGGAGTCTGTTGACCCATTGTGCCTGTGCCAGGACTTCGCATGGGCTATCCAAATAAGTCCACATCCCTGCTCTTTACAAAGAGTCCTGAAGGAAACTTGGTCCATCACGCAAACCAGCCTCCCATCCATTGACTCTGTCTACACTTCCCGCTGCCTCAGAAAAGCGCCCGGCATAATCAAGGACCCCACGCACACCGGGCATACGCTTCTCCACCTTATTCCGTTGGGAAAAAGAAACGGATGTCTGAGGTCACGTACCAACCGACTCAAGGACAGCTTCTTCCCTGCTGCCATTGGACTTTTAAATGGATCTACCATACATTAAGCTGTTATTTCTCTACACCCTGGTTTTAATTGTAACACTGCATCCTGCACTCTCTCCTGTCCTTCTCCCCGATGTTCTCTATATATGGTAAGCTTTGTCAATATAGCATGCAAGAAACAATACTTTCCACTGTATACCAGTGTATGTGAAAATGCTAAATCAAATTTATCCAAACCCAAGACAATTCCTCCTTTACATCTTTTGAAACAATATTCAGTTATTTCATTCAGAAAAACAATGAGAGAAATAAAACCTGAAATAGAGGCATGCATTCTAATGAGCATTTTCTAAAATTTTATACTGTTGACGGATTGCGATATTAAGAATGCTGAACATTTATTGTACTGAGCTGGTGCTCCCAGTTTGTCTGATTCTAGAGCAGCGCTCCGAAAGCTTCTGCTACCAAATAAACCTGTTGGACTTTAACCTGGTGTTGTGAGAGTTCTTCCTGTCATGAATTAGAGCAGAAAGGAGCTCTCAGCTAATTGGATGAATCCAGAGAATAGAGCCCAGGAGCTTATTGGATATCACCTAATGACGCTGTCAGGAATAAACCAATTTGTAGATTGTGGTATCCAATCAGCTCTTTATTCTCTATTCAGTGCTCTCCACTCTTCTGACCATAGGTTCTGTAGGGTGTGACGTCAGATCAGCCACAGCCAATGCTCTCAGCTTTATCTTGTTCAACCTTCTGCAGCTGTCGGAGAAACAAGTCCCTGGACTCCAGGAGCAGCAGCAATGCGGCTCCCCGTTTTCACTCTGATCTGGGTGACATTCATTGTTGGTAAGTTTAACATTTTAAAAATGAGTTATTTTCTGGAGGAATAAAGTTGAAAAGCAGGACATTCATGTTATACAGGTACTGGACATGCCGTAGAACACAAATGAATTCTTGCGAGTGGTTTTAGTCTTTTGAAAATAGATTCGAAAAGCACACTGAAAAGGCGATTTCGAGAAGTGGTACTCGGATTGGGAGATGAGAGCTATCAGAATGCAAGATTATGATTACTTTCTCGACTGACCAAAGAAACTAACGCAAATCTGACTGATCTATTTATAATGATAACGAGGATTGGTGTGGTGGACGGGGAGAGGATGATTCCACTTGTAGGAGGAAGCCAAATATATGTCCCACAATTCCAATGAAACAAAGAGATCAACTGGGAATCGGAGAGAAACAGCTTTAGAAAGAGTTGGGTAGAATGTGACTCATATTAACACAATGAACACTTGAGGAGAGGAGCAAATACTTATTTAAAGGTAAACTAAACTAAACAGCTGAGGAAGAAAGGGACAAATGCATTGAGAAGAGGCGAGAGGGAGGAATCTCCAGGGGATTGTAAACGAGAACATAGATCAGTTGGAGAGAATGTGGTATGATTCAATACATTCAATACATATTTTTATGTTACACTGTCAGTGAATTTTCTCCCTTAGTTCAATTGAACTTTTAATCAATGTTTTTCCTTTCTTTAACCGTGTGTTTCAGATCTGAGCCATGGAGATTCTGTTACTCAGCGGGAATCCTCACTCACACGGACAGAGGGAGAAGATGTCACTTTAAACTGCACCTTTACCGACGATGCTTATTATTTATTTTGGTATCGTCAATACCCAGGAAAACAGCCTGAGTTTGCAGTCCGGAGAGACAAGAAGGGCGGTTTTGAATTAAAGGCGGATTTCGCTCGGACCCGGTTTTCTGATTCAGTCCAGTCTATTTCGGAGCTGCGGCTGTCTGACACCGCGGTCTATTACTGTGCACAGAGTCTCACAGTGATGAGAACGAGTGAAATCCTCGTACAAAAACTGCCGCAAGTTTCTGAGTCACAGCTGCTGTCTGTCGAGTGTTGTTTCTAACAGCGGGTTATACACTAACACGTCAATACATTCCTGTGAACGCAAACCAGCCCACAATTCACACAAACACCATCTAAAATCGTTCACAGAATCCGTCTGATTATTACATTCACTGTGCGAGGGAAGAATTAGCTGTTGTTTATTTGGAATCACCGGGAAATCGGCACTAATATTGAGAATTCAAAATGCTGCAGGTAGCCTTGAACTAGTTGTACCCTTGTTCTGATGTTTCAAAGAAACTCGGGGCAAAGAAACGAATACAGTTTGGTTTGATATGTCAGTCAATAGTGTAAACTGATGCCCGCCTGCTGAGGCAAATCCTCATAATCACAACAGCCTGATTAAACATCTCTCAATGTTACAGTAATGAAATAAAATATCAACTGAGAATCGAAGAGAAACTTCATTGGAAAGAGTTCGGAAGAATGTGACTCATATTAACACAATGAACACTTGACACATATTAAAACTAAGAATCCTTAACAGTAAAGGTACAAAAGTTTATTTCAATACATGCTTAGAATCCAATGAACAATGATTAATATCTCTATTAATAATCTCTAAGAACAGGTTTGGTGTACTCTAGAGACTGGAACATTTGGTAAGAAAATCGACTGAATGCAAAAATCTAATTGAGAAGAGCGTCAGAAAGTTCCTGAAGGACAACTAGGGATGGGCAATAAATAGCGGCCGAGCCCGCGATGCCCACATGCCCGAAAGTCTTTCTTTAAAAGTCTGCTGTAATCACCAGAAGTGCTTTGGGAAATCGAAACCGCGGGATAAGTCTTCATGCTCAGACAAATATTTTGTTGGGATATGGGCCAAACGCGGGCAATTGGGACTTGCATAGTGGTTAGAAAAGGGTAGCATGGACAAGTTGGGCAGAAGGGTCTGTTTCCATGCTGTAAACCTCTATGACTCTGTGACTATTTCCATATCCGTTATTTCCCTGAATATCCACAAATCTATCAACTGCCTTCAAGAAATCAAACGACTGAACAATCATTGCTCTCTTTGACACATAGAGTGCATTAAAGCGAATGTATGGTTTTTGACTGAGATGATTTTTGAGATATGACTCTGATGAGTTTTATTTCATGTTGTAATAACAGCACCAGAGTCTCCTATTCAGAGTTGCTCGTAAACGACAGAAACTACTATAAAGAGGGATTTTACATACACTGACAGACATTCAGCACAAAGAACCTGATCATTCGGTTTAATTGGTTTTAATGAGATGATTTTGTTTCTATTAACTGTTCACAATCCAGCTCAGAGATCGGATTCAGTGTGAGGAGGTGAGAATGCCTTTGCTGGTTTTTGTACGGACTAACTGTGTCTCTGTAACTGCGGTTCAGCGCACACTGTTACAGATACACGGCAGAGTCAGAGACACGGACCCCGGTGATATTTAATGGAGCTGTTTTCTTGTCTCTGTCCAAATTAGCAGAAAACTGGTCCGAAAAATCAGGAGACTTATCCCCCTTCCCCTGGCCGTAACTTTTCAATAAATATCTCGGAGCTTCTCCGGGATACAGGATGTACCAGAATAGAGTTTGGTCAACGTACTTATCTTTATAACTGCAGTTCAAAATTACCGTCTGTACTTCCTGAACCGTTAATTCAGGCGGCTCCTGGGAAACTGAAGTTTGGCCATTGGTTCCTGTAACAACATATAGACTGTGTGAGAAATCTGTGAGTGAATATAACCCATTGAACACACACTGAGGATTTGAGCTCAGACTCACGGGGCAGCATGTCCATTATCATCAGTAGAACACGCAGGGAACATGTGGTTCCTGACTGGAGAGGAACAGCGACACTGTTTCAAATATGTTGTTGCTTCTAGTCTTATATCACGGAGTAAACTCAGATCAGAGGCAGCTTCAATCATTGGCAAATTGGGGGGTTTTCCCAGTGTTGCAATTGGCTGGTCGCCTTGAGATGACGTCAGCTGTGGACCAAACACTGTTAGTGGTGGACTAAACACAGCTGGCTCCCTCCAAACACATTCCATCCCGGGCTGTGTGTGTTTTTCTCACTCTCTCCATGAAAGGTGAATAACGTTATCAGTTACACTGTCTCTTTCTCGGTTAACCCTCTTTCGTTCGAACTCAATATCCCCCTTTTTATAGATAGATTTTTCTTTCTAAATAAAGTTAAAAATGAAATAAATAATTTACCCTCATTTACTCTGCGGGTATTAATGAGTGCATCCACTGCATGAACATAATAGTAGTCACTGCTTTATTCATACCAGGGATAAGTATTCACCCAAGTCCACATTGACTTGCGTTTCCACTGGGATTACTCTTATACTGGGAAAGTACTGATTCAATCAGTCATTATTTCTGTCCAGAAACTTCAAAATGTGACAACTCTCAGTGTGCCTTTAATATTGGATCACATTTAACAGGTTCCCCTGACAGATAGGCATCTGATGCAGAAAGATTAGAAGTATTGATTTATTAAGTTATTCACCCGAGACATCTGTGGGTTTTGTGATTGGATTTATCCAGGAGTAATCTGAGCGCCAAATGTCACATTTTCCCAACTGTGACAATCACTGACGTTAGGGAGGGAAAGCCACTCAGATGAGGCTGCATTGTCAGGTTCATTTTCTCTGAAATTCAACGCAATGTGTTTTGCGGACAAGGAACCATTGATTGTGGACCTGCGCCAGTTTTTGTACGAGGTCCGCGGGAGCCTCATTTACTGTGGGTCTGAGTGCACAGTAATACACGGTGTTGTCTAACATCTTCAAATCTTTCATGGACAAGTGAAAAGTGTTTTGTGTCTGGCTGAGATTCCCGCTGAAATGTTTAAAGCCGGGAGCCGTATCGGTAAATCCATAACTATCGGCTCTGAGCAGATACTGAGGAGCTCGGTGTGGATACTGGCGATGCCAGAACAGGACATAGACTGCAACTGAACTCGATACAGAGTAACTGCAGGGTATTGCTGAATCTTCACTCTCTGCTGCTTCAACTCCTGGTTCTGACTGAGACACTGAGTCACCGTTACTCATGTCTGAAAATAGACAACAGACACGCAGCGGGTTAGAAGGAGTAACAACAACGGAATAATCGCCGAGAAATGGAAATGGGCAATGAATATGGTGATTGGCGGATTTCATTCAAAGGTTCAAAATGACCGACCGATGACCAGGGCAATAACCAGAGACAGACAGAGCTGTCATAGCTCCATAGTTCCAGTCTGAACACCAGAGACAGACTGTCTGCATAAGACCTGGAAATTGAGAAGTTGAAACAGTCAGTGGACTGTTATGACGTCCAATGTGACTCCGTCTCTCCGCCCATTTTTAATCTTCCAACAATCGCTCCCTCCTGAAGGGAATCGTGATTTTTCATAAGTGATCAGAGAGCGCCCTCCCGTGGACAGCACTGCTGCATATTGGAAACAGACACACGCACGGCAACCTGCAAAGACTGACACATATCTAGATAATAGAATCATAGAATCATAGAATTTGTACGGTATGAGGTTTGTACGGTATGAGGTTACGGGAATAGGGCCTATCCAGGCCCTATTCCCGTAACCTCATACATTAACCCCGCTAATCTCCCTGACACTGGGGTCAATTTAGCATGGCCAATCAAACTAACCTGCACATCTTTGGACCGTGGGAGGAAACCGGAGCACCCGAGGAAACCCACGCAGAGACGGAGAGAGCAGATACACACACGGCCACGTGCAAAGACCAACACGTGTAAGGATATATAACCATATAGATATATGCCCAGACACTGACATCAATTCTAACGTCCCTCGTTATAAATCCAGAATTATTCTGTAGATTTCTGACACATTAGTCTGAGTTGCTAACTATGAAAATACATGAATAACTCCAACTCCGTGTTCACTGGAAGCCTCGTGAACCGCACAGAATCAACAAAAGCATAGACACAGGGACAAGTAAACACAGTGATCGATTCTCAAACTGATCGACTCAAACATAGACACACAGACAATCACTGAGGAAGATAAACAATCAGATTAACACAGCCACTGACACACTCAAGAGAAGTGCACCCATGGACAATGTCAAAAGCGTACCAGCTCCAGAGTAACTTTCTGAACTGGAATTCCCTAGAGTCATGTCAGTGCGGCAATATCGTGTTAGATATTCATTGCGATGGAACTGTCCATTTTAACAACAGGAACTGCCAGAAATCTATTTCTCATCAATGGTGATCATTAATTGATGACTCCACAGTGGACACTTTTGGAGAATAAGCAATAATGGATGTACTTATTTTAACAGCCAAACACATATCTTGTTTAAAGTTTATTTATTAATGTCACAAGTAGGATTACATTAATACTGCAATGAAGTTACTGTGAAAATCCCCTAGTCGCCATACTCCGCCACCTGTTCGGGTACACTAAGGGAGAAATGTAGCATAGCAATGCACCTAACCAGCACGTGTTTCAGATTGTGGGAGGAAACTGGAGCAAATCCACACAGAAACAGGAAGAACGTGCAAACTCCACTCAGACCCAAGCCAGGAATCAAACCCGAGTCCCTGGCGCTGTGAGGCAGCAGCGTGCCATTGTGCTACCGTGCCACCCCGTATGAGGTCGGTGTAGGTAAGACAGATTCCCCACCATTCTCGAGGTTGCCAGATCGGATGTTCGGGACACAGGAGGACAACACAAGGAGACTGCTTCAGGTATAGGTGATTCATTCTCCTCTGTCATATTCCACACTCTGTGGAAAGTTGCGGAGTTAATATTATATATAATTCAGAAATAATGAGGAGATGCTTTATCCGATTAAACTCGTTTTGTAAATTCGATTTGAAATCAATTGCATAAATAAATATATGTTTACATTGAAAACTATATTGGGAAGCTATATCCAATACTTTATGCCATTGGGTCAGCGAAACGTTGTTACTTAAAGCAAACTGTACATGGATTCCACAGAAACTCCTTCTTCAAATGGGGATTGGACAATGACTTGAAAGGGAGAAAAATCAACTTCATGGAATGAGAGGAGGAAATTGAAATGAGAACAAAGAACAGTGCAGCACAGGAACAGGCCCTTCGGCCCACCAAGCCCGCACCGACACGTCAGTTTGGTAGCTCGTCATAAAACAGCTGGCATAGGCATGGTGGGTTGAAGGGACTCTTATTGTTCTTTGCCATTGCCAACCATTTTCAATCATTACAACAATCTGAGGTCCCTGTCTGCTTCAAGAAGACGACCATCATCCCGGTACCTAAGAAAAATCAAGCAGCGTGTCTTAATAACTATCGGCCGGTGGCTCTGACATCCATCATTATGAAGTGCTTTGAAAGGTTTGTCATGGCACGAATCAATTCCAGCCTCCCGGACTACCTGGATCCACTACAGTTGCCTATCGCCGCAACAGGTCCACAGCAGACGGCATTTTCCTGGCCTTGCACTCAACCCTGGATCACCTAGATAACAAGGACACACTCCTATTTATTGACCACAGCTCAGTCTTCAAAACTATTATTCCCACGAAACTCATCTCCAAACTCCGTGGCCTGGGCCTCTGCACCACCTCTGTGACTGGATCCTGAACTTCCTAACTCACAGACCACAATCTGTAAGGATAGACAACAACACCTCCTCCACAATCATCCTCAACACCAGTACCCAACAAGGCTGTTTTCTCAGCCCCCGACTATACTCCTTATACACCTATGACTGTGTGACCAAATTCCCCTCCAATTCGATTTTCAAGTTTGCTGACGACACCACTATAGTGGGTCGGGTCTCAAACAATGATGAGACAGAGTACAGGAATGAGGTAGAGAATCTGGTGAATTGGTGCAGCAACAATAATCTCTCCCGCCATGCCAACAAAACGAAGGAGATTGTCATCGACTTCAGGAAGCGGAAAGGAGAACATGCCCCTGTCTACATCAACGGGGACGAAGTAGAAAGGGTCGAGAGCTTCAGGTTTTTAGGTGTCCAGACCACCAACTATCTGTCCTGGTTCCTCCCCCCCCCCCCCCCCAACCCCCCCACCCCTTCCCCAATGCCGACACTATAGTTAAGAAACCCACCAACGCCTCTACTTCCTCAGAAGACTAAGGAAATTTGGCATGTCAACTACGACTCTCACCAACTTTTACAGATGTACCATAGAAAGCATTCTTTCTGGCTGTGTCACAGCTTGGCATTGCTCCTGCTCTGCTCAAGACTGCAAGGAACTACAAAAGGTCGTGAATGTGCCCAATACATCACACAAACCATCCTCCCATCCATTGAATCTGTCTACACTTCCGCTGCCTCGGCAAAGCGGCCAGCATAATTAAGGACTCCATGTCCCCGGGCATTCTCTCTTTCACCTTCTTCCTTCGGGAAAAAGATACAAAAGTCTGAGGTCACATACCAACCGGCTCAAGAATAGCTTCTTCCCTGCTGCTGTCAGACGTTTGAATGGACTTACCTTGCATTAAGCTGATCTTTCTCTGCACCCTAGCTATGACTGTAACACTGCATTCTGCACACTCTCATTTCCTTCTCTATGAACGGTATGTTTTGCCTGTATAGCGCGCAAGAAACAATACTTTTCGCTGCATGTTAATACATGTGACAATAATAAATCAAATCAAAGTCATTCTTGGATCAATATGTCTACAGCAGTCCCAATGAATGTTGCAACATTTCAAGAGAGTTCCATTGTGTCCTACGGACGCCAGCAGTTTCTGTAGTGTAATGGTGGTTGCATTTAACTCAGACACAAAAGTCCCTAGTTCAAAACCATGCCGAAATATTATTAACATTTGTTCATTAAGAGTGAGGGAAGTTTACATGATTGAAATTTGTTGCTCAACATTATCCGAAACTCAATATTAAAGCCATGTTATCTTTGCTCTGTCCTCGGCCTCAAAATCTTTCAGCAAAATCAGAGATCTTGTATTTTTATGACTTAATGAGAGGAAATAAATGTTGTTGTTTTGACACCGTGGACATATCAGCAACTCATTCAGTCCACAACAGAATTTAATGGCTTTGTTGATGCAGACTAACAAAGTGAATCATCATCTGAACCATGTCTAATAGTATTGTGTGCTCAAAAAGGCAGACACAAGTGAAACTGTAACTGAACTAGAGGAATTGGCGCACATTGCGCGGCACCATTATTTTAACATCGTTCTTCAGAGTAAACAAAGAGGGAAAACGACTCAGACGGTTGAGGAAATAGAGAATCAGTGCGGATGTACTGGACTTTCCTACAGCTGAATGGGATTTAGACGTCTGAGTGTTTCATACAGAGAATAAAGAGGGGTCAGGTATAACTAACAAATCATTCTTAAATCTATTCCCTTTAAAGATATTTGATTTTGTTCAAAAGCTGATTGTGGTCAATCTCAATGAAGCACCGTGACATGTGTATTACCCAGTGATTCGATTCCTTTCGTTGGTCAGCCATGTTTGAAATTCAATGTTGTCTATTTCGGAGATATGTCATTCAGAATGAGGAGATATGTAATTAATAAAAATATATTAATATTAAACATTGAACAACGAACAAATACTGGGTAGAATTGGTTGAAATTATTCGAAGGAAGATGAGAATGATGCATTAATGATTGAGCAGAAATCATTGCTTCCTTCGATATTTGCCCGACGACCGCTTTTAAAGGTTGAAGTTCAAGATAACTTGAGAAATCAGGTTGAAAGAAACGATTTTTGTCTTGTATTCAGTGACATGGGCTCTCAGTATAACCATTCGAACCTGCAGCAACACAGTGGAGTTGAACATTGTGGCCAGGCCAATTGGCGGCGCTATGCAATCAGTTGTTTCTGTTGTGTAGTGGTTATCACGTTCACCCCACACGCGAAAGTTCCCCGGTTCGAAACTGGGCAGAAACATTCACTTTATTTAGTGTGAGGGAAGTTTTGCATGGTCGTTGTTGCTGAACATTATCCGATTCTCCATGTTGCAGCCGTGTTATCTTTGCTCGGAACTCGGCCACAAATGCTTTCAGCAAAATCAGAAATGCTGTATTTTAAGACGCAATGAGGAAATAAAAGTTTGTACTTTTAACACCGTGCGCATATTAGCAACTTGTTCAGTCCATAACAGAATTTAAAGGATGTATAAATGCAGACTAACATAGTTAATCACCATCTGAAACATGTGTAATAGTAGTGTGTGCTCATAAAGACAGACACAAGTGAAAGTGTAACTGAACTAGAGGAAATGGCGCACATTTCCCGGCAGCATATTTTTAAAATTGTTCTTCATAATAAAGAAATGGAAAAAAAAATCACTGAGGCAGATGAGTAAATCGAAACTCAGCGTAGATCTGCTGGACTTTCCTATAGATGAACGGGATTGAGGCGCCAGAATGTTTCACATGCAGAATAAAGAGGGATCAAGTATAACTAGCAAATCATTATTAAATCTTTTCCCTTTAAAGATATTTGATATTGTTTAAAAGCTGACTGTCTCAAATAGGCACCATGGGATGTGTATTACCCAGTGACTCGATTTCTTTTATTGGTCAGTCAAGTTTGCAATTCAATGTTGCATATTCCCGAGATATTCAATTCAGAATGAAGACGTATGTATTAAATACATGTATTAATATTTAATATCGAATAACAAAACAAATATTGAGTAACTAGCCAACAATACAAGTCTGGATGGCCCTTCATCAGAGCTAAGAGCAAAGAAAAGCAGAAAAGATTTAAATTATGGGTGGAAGGCGGGTGCTGTAAGTGGACAAAGGGAATCCAAATTAGGATAAAGACGGCTGAGAGAGATGCTAAAAATGTCCATTAAGCAATCAGAATGGCAGAGCAGAGGTAAATGTGGTTAAGGCAGTTGCCCTGAAAGAGGAGTGTTGGGGGGGGGGGGGGGGGGGGGCGGGGGGTGCGTGGGAGGGAGGCAAGAAGGAGAGCAGGAATCAAGAAATAGAAAAATGGAAGCGAGAAAGAAGTATGATAAAAATGGGTGAATGAGATGAAAAGAAGAAACAGAATGAAATGAAATAAATGGAAAGGGGATAAACGTGCAGGGGAGAGTTCATGCTCTGAAGTTGTTGAACTCAATGTTTAGTCCGGAAGGCTGTAAAGTGTTCAATCAAAAGATGAGGTGCTGTCCCTCCAGTTTGCGTTGGGGTTCACTAGAACATTGCAAAGTGCCAAGGATGGACATGTGGACAGGAGAGCAGGGTGGTGTGTTGAAGCGGCAAGAACTGGAAGTTCTGGGTCCTGCTTGCAGATGGACTGAAGGTGTTCAGCAAAGCGATCACCCAGTTTGTGTTTGGTCTCTCCAATGTAGGAGAGTAGACTTCATGGGGAGGAGCGAATGCAATAGACTAGACTGAAGGAGATGCATGTGAAGCGCTGCTTCACCTGAAAAGGGTGTTCAGGACTTGGGATGGTGAGCAGGGAGGAGGTAAAGGGGCAGGTGTTGCACCCTCTACCATTGCATGGGAAGATGCTGTGGGCAGAGGATGGGATGTTGGGTGGGATGGAGGCGTGGACCAGGCTGTCCCAGAGACAACCTTCCGCGTGAAATGCTGTTGGGTGTGAGGGGTGAGGTGAAGATGTGTTGAGGAGTGGCTTCATGCTGGAATTGGCAGCAATGGCGGAGGATGATACTTTGAACACGGAGGCTGGTCTCTGGTCTGGTAAAACGTGAGGACGTGGGAACCCTGTCCTCTTTCTAGGAGGGAGGGGAGGGGGTGCGAGCAGTGGCCTGGGGGATGAGTTGGACACAGTCAAGAGCCCTGTCAACCACAGTGGATGGACTCCGCACAGTCACCCAAGGCAAGAATCAAATCCAGATCCCAAGCACTGTAAATGCTAACCACTGTTCCACCCGGAAGGATCAGCCTGGTGGTAGCTTTACTCATGATATCCAGTTGCACTGGAGGTAGAATGGGAAGGAAATAAAAGTAAAATACTGCGGATGTTGGAATTGGGAAATTTAAACTGAAAATACTGGATAAACTCAGCAGACCTGGCGGCATCTGTGGAGAAACCTATTAACAATGGATTCTTATAATTTTGGTTGCTGAATGAGGAGACAAGGTCCTTTCGGTTTTATTGACGTTTTATGCGGCGTTACGGTTGAAGCGATAAAAGCAATATTTTAAATATCTCTGAAATTAAGTGATGTCCATCTTTGTGTGGGGCAGACGTCCTCCGTTTGGACAGAAGATGAAGAACCAATGTGCCCTTAACAAAGATGGCGGCGACGTGGGGGCGGGGCAATGGGCGGTGTACGCAGAACGCTGAGGAGGTTGGGATCGCACATGCGCATTGCAGCGGAGTGTTTTGTTGACGGAAGCGCGCGGGTTCTTCTCCGGATCGGAATCAGATTTGAAAGGGGGAACGGTTAACGGTGGCAGGCGTTGCCATGGCGGCAGGGGCGGGGCTCGCCAACAGCGCGCGCTGGCACACGTGGACCCTCGAGCTCAACCTGAGCGACAGTGGCAGCAGGTGCGGAGGCCGCGCGGGGAGCCGGGGGCTCGAGTAGGAGGCAAGCCGGGTCAGCTCGCCTCTCCAGCGGAGGCGACCTGGGGATGTGACACCAACCCAAAACTTCTCAACTTCGGGTTATTCACGTCTCTTTTACCCCTCACCGAGCTCCTCAGCACAAAGCAGCCCCTCAAATCCCCCACAAACCACTCAGACCCCACTTGGCATCTTTTCCCCAGGTCATAACCCTGAGATGCCCTTTTGGTTTCAGCCCCTCCACCTGGTCAGGTGCCAACTGCGGTGGTGGTTGGAGGAACGATTGGTCGTTTCCAGGGCCGGGTGCTGAACTGGATCTCTCTCAATATCCCTCAGTTTGTTTTCAAGATACAATTTGGTACATCTGGTGATTTGTCACTTTGTCCCTAAATGGAGGGCAAGCGGATTGGCACCCTGATTATCAATTCACACTAAATCCACTTCTGCATCCCTCCATTACCCTGGCAGTTTGGTACACGCAATGGCAGTGTGTGTCTGAGGTTTGCCCAAGCTTTAATTCGTGCTGGCACTATTGCCACCACGTTGGGGTCCTCAACAGAGAGACTCCCTCTTGAGAAAAGGTCTTGAAAGGGTGACCAATTTGTGTTTTCTGTTTCTCATAGGAGCCGTGATCAACAGTGTGGCCAGAGAGACTCCACGTGCCCAGTCGCATGTTCGGACAAACAGCTACCGGACATCTGCGTCCAAGAAACAGACCGGATCCTGGTCGAGAAAGTAAGTTGGATTTGAATGTGTCTTTAGTGTGTGACTGACAACGCCCCTGGTTTGTCCACGGTGGTGAAGTACCTTGGTGAACCACAGCAGCCTGTGTGATAAAGGGTTAATCATCATCCTTACTTCCAGGCCTGGGTATAAGATCAGCATATGGCCTCCCCTAACCGGCCCCCTTTACTGATACACTGCTCACTTTCTGTTTTCAGTCCTGCTGGGACATCGCCTTGGACCCACTGAAACAGTTGCCCATGAATCTGTTCATCATGTACATGGCTGGCAACACCATCTCCATCCTCCCTATCATGATGGTGTGCATGATGGCCTGGAGACCCATACAGGCCTTGATGTCCATGTCTGCAAGTGAGTATTGTATTGAATCTACAGCTCAGAAACAGCTCTGAACCGGCATCACTTGAGTGCAGCTTAGAATAGAGTTCTGGGAGTTGGGTAAT
The DNA here is from genome assembly GCF_964213995.1 of Mustelus asterias. Taxonomy (NCBI): domain Eukaryota; kingdom Metazoa; phylum Chordata; class Chondrichthyes; order Carcharhiniformes; family Triakidae; genus Mustelus; species Mustelus asterias. Next base: position 183,441 of record NW_027590205.1, read on the forward strand.
TAAGGGAGTTAGGGAAGGAAGGGAAAGGGGTGCCCTTTTGCTTTCCAACTTTCTCAGCCTTTGGGAAGTGATCTTACTCTTCTACAGGAGAAGAAGCCAGATTTTTGGTGAGTATCTGCGAAGTAACTAAGATTTATTCTGTTCCTAAGGATCAAAATAGTATAGCAACAGGTGGTAAGGTTAATAAAATACTTAAAAACAAAAATAAATTATCATTGGATAAAAGAAATAGTTTATTAGTACACATTCAAGCTGCAGCATTTGGGAGTTCCTGGGTGTCAGTTTGATCCATGGCAAACAGGCATAGAGGTTTACAGCATGGAAACAGACCCTTCGGCCCAACTTGTCCATGCCACCCTTTTTTTGAAACCCCTGAGCTCGTCCCAATTGTCCGCATTTCGCCCATATCCCTCTATACCCATTTTACCCATGTAACTGTCTCAATGCTTTTTAAAATGCAAAACTGTACCCCCTCTACTACTACCTCTGGCAGCTTGTTCCAGACACTCACCACCCTCTGTGCGAAACAATTGCCCCTTTGGACATTTTTCTATCTTCCCCTCTCACCTTAAACCTATGCCCCCCAGTTTTAGACTCCCCTACTTTGGGAAAAGATATTGACTATCTAGCTGATCTATGCCCCTCATTATTTTATAGGCCTCGATAACATCACCCTCAGCCTCCTCAGCCCAAGAGAAAAAAGTCCCAGTCTATCCAGCCTCTCCTTCTAACTCAAACCATCAAGTCTGGTAGCATTCTAGTAAATCTCTTCTGCACTCTTTCTAGTTTAATAATATCCTTTCTATAATAGGGTGACCAGAACTGTACATAGTATTCCAAGTGTGGCCTTACCAATGTCTTGTACAACTTCAACAAGATGTCCCAACTCCTGTATTCAATGTTCTGACCAATGAAACCAAGCATGCCGAATGCCTTCTTCACCACTCTGTCCACCTGTGACTCCACTTTCAAGGAGCTATGAACATGTACCCTTAGATCTCTCTGTTCTGTAACACTCCCCAACACATACCATTAACTGAGTAAGTCATACATCGAACATAGAACAGGCCCTTCGGCCCACGATGCTGTGCTGAGCTTTATCTGAAACCAAGATCAAGCTATCCCACTCCCTATCATCCTGGTGTGCTCCATGTGCCTATCCAATAACCGCTTATATGTTCCTAAAGTGTCTGACTCCACTATCACTGCAGGCAGTACATTCCACACCCCAACCACTCTCTGCGTAAAGAACCTACCTCTGATATCCTTCCTATATCTCCCACCATGACCCCTATAGTTGTGACCCCTTGTCATACCTCCATCCACCCGAGGAAATAGTCTTTGAACGGTCACTCTATCTATCCCCTTCATCATTTTATAAACCTCTATTAAGTCTCCCCTCAGCCTCCTCCACTCCAGAGAGAACAGCCCGAGCTCCCTCAACCTTTCCTCATAAGACTTACCCTCCAAACCAGGCAGCATCCTGGTAAATCTCCTTTGCACTCTTTCCAGCGCTTCCACATCCTTCTTATAGTGAGGTGACCAGAACTGCACACAATATTCCAAATTTGGTCTCAGCAAGGTCCTGTACAGTTGCAGCATAACCCCACGGCTCTTAAACTCCAACCCCCTGTTAATAAAAGCTGACACACTATTGGCCTTCTTCACAGCTCTATCCATTTGAGTGGCAACCTTCAGAGATCTGTGGATATGGACCCCAAGATCTCTCTGTTCCTCCACAGTCTTCAGAACCCCACCTTTGACCCTGTAATCCACACTTAAATTTGTCGTACCAAAATGAAAAACCTCACATTTATCAGGGTTAAACTCCATCTGCCATTTTTCAGCCCAGCTTTGCATCCTATCTATGTCTCTTTACAGTCTATAACAGCCCTCCACCTCATCCACTACTCCACCAATCTTGGTGTCATCAGCAAATTTACTGATCCACCCTTCAGCCACCTCCTCTCGGTCATTAATAAAAATCACAAATAGCAGAGGACCAAGCACTGATTCCTGTGGCACTCCGCTAGCAACCTGCCTCCAGTCCGAAAATTTTCCATTCACCACCACCCTCTGTCTTTGATCAGACAGCCAGTTACCTATCTAATCAGCCAACTTTCCCTCTATCCCAACCTCCTTGCTTTCATCATAAGCTGACCATGGGGGACCTCATCAAACGCCTTACTAAAATCCATGTTTCTGACATCAACTGCCCTACCTTCGTCAACACACTTAGTTACCTCCTCAAAAAATTCTATCAAATTTGTGAGGCACGACTTGCCCTTCACGAATCCGTGCTGACTATCCCGGATTAATCCGCATCTTTCTAAATGGTCGTAAATCCCATCCCTAAGGACCTTTTCCATCAACTTACCAACCACCGAAGTAAGACTAACCGGCCTATAATTACCAGGGTCATTTCTATTCCCTTTCTTAAAGAGAGGAACAACATTCGCCACTCTCCAGTCCTCTGGCACCATCCCCATGGACAGTGAGGACCCAAAGATCAAAGCCAAAGGGTCTGCAATCTCATCCCTTGCCTCCCAAATAATCCTAGGATATATTTCATCAGGCCCGGGGGACTTCTCGACCTTCAGTTTATTCAAAACTGCGAGTACACCCTCCTGCCGAACATCTACTTCCTCCAGCCGATTAGCCTGTAACACCTTCTCTTCCTCAAAAACATGACCCCTCTCCTTGGTGAACACTGAAGAAAAGTATTCTTTCATCACCTCTCCTATCTCTACTGACTCCATACACAAGTTCCCACTACTGTCCTTAATCGTCCCTAACCTCACCCTGGTCATTCTTTTATTCCTCACATAAGAGTAAAAAGCCTTGGGATTTTCCTTGATCCGACCCGCCAAGGACTTCTCATGCCCCCTCCTAGCTCTCCTAAGCCCCTTTTTCAGCTCATTCCTTGCTAACCTGTAACCCTCAATCGAGCCATCTGAACCTTGTTTCCTCATAAGCTTCCCTCTTCCTTTTTGCAAGACATTCCACCTCTTTTGTGAACCATGGTTCCCTCACTCGGCCATTTCCTCCCTGCCTGACAGGGACATACCTATCAAGGACACACAGTATTTGTTCCTTGAAAAAGTTCCACTTTTCATTAGTGCCTTTCCCCGACAGTTTCTGTTCCCATTTTATGCCCCCTAATTCTTGCCTAATCGCATCATAATGACCTCTCCCTCAATTATAAACCTTGCCCTGCCGTAAGGCCCTATCCCTCTCCATTGCAATAACAAAAGACACCGAATTGTGGTCACTATCTCCAAAGTGCTCTCCCACAACCAAATCTAACACTTGGCCCGGTTCATTTCCCAGTACCAAATCCAATGTGGCCCCACCTCTTGTCGGCCTATCCACATATTGTGTCAGGAAACCCTCCTGCACACACTGCACAAAAACTGCCCCATCCAAACTGTTCGACCTACATAGGTTCCAATCAATATTTGGAAAGTTAAAGTCCCCCATGACAACTACCCTGTGACCCCCACACCTATCCATAATCTGCTTAGCAATTTCTTCCTCCACCCGGTTTCAGCAGCAGGTGAGCTGAGGCCAGGACAAAGTGGGGCGGTGTCACTGAGGTGGAAATAGGTAGTGTAGGTGGTGATGTGGCAAATAGAGTTAAATACAGATCAGTGTGAGGTGTTGCATCATGGAAAGTCAAACCAAGGTAGAACTTTCACGGTGAATGGGAGGACCTCAGGGAGTATCGTGGAACAGAGGGACCTTGGAGTTCAGGTACACGGTTCTCTTAAGTTGGAGTCACACGTAGATAGGGCAGTGAAGAAGGCTTTTGGCATGCTGGCCTTTATCAGTCAGGGCATTGAGTATAGGAGTTGGGAAGTTATGTTGCAGTTGTACAGGACTTTGGTGAGGCTGCACCTGGAATATTGTGTTCAGTTTTGGTCACCTTGATTTGGAAAGATGTTATTAAACTGGAGAGAGTGCAGAAGAGATTTACAAGGATGTTGCCAGGACTCGAGTTACAGGGAGAGATTGGACGGGCTAGGACTTTTTTCTTTGGAGCGTCGGAGACTGAGGGGTGATCTTATAGAGGTGTGTAAGATCATGAGAGGCATGGATAGGTTGAATGCACTCAGTCTTTTTCGCAGGGTTGGGGAATTAAGAATTAGAGGGCATAAGTTTAAGTTAAGAGGAGAAAGAATGAATGGGAACCTGAGGAGCAGCTTTTTTACACAGAGGGTGGTACGTATGTGGAATGAGCTGCCGGAGGAAGTGGTTGAGGCAGGGCCATTGTCAACATTTAAAAGGCATTTGGACAGATACATGGATAGGAAAGGTTTAGAGGGATATGGGCCAAATGGAGTTAGCTCACATGGGCATTTTTGGTGAGCGTGGACCAGTTTGGGCCGAAGGGCCTGTCTCCGTGCTGTAGATTCTATGAGGATATGTTTGGAAGCTCAGTTTGAAGTGAAACATGTCACTGAGGTTGTGAATATTCCGGTTCAGCCTCAGACAGTCGCAATGGGGACAGATGGAGTCAGTGGTTAGGAAGTGGGATTTGTTGCAGGGCTGATGATGACAGCCTTCATCTTCCAATATTTAACAAAGGCAATTACTGCTCATCCAGTCCTGGATGTCAGACAAGGGAGGATGGTGTGTAAAATTGGAGGGAATTTGGAGATGATGGTGTTCACATACACCTCTTACCCTGATCCTTCTCGGTGTGCAGGTTAACGGTTTTAAGGTTCAAACCACTGGTTGAGTTGTAGATACATAAAGTCCCTCCTTTGCCCCCACCTCTCTCTCCATCCATTGAGGCCAGAGCCTTGTGGAGTCCCAGACTGGATGGCAGATTCCCTTCCCTGAAAGGCATTAGTGAATCAGTTGGGTTTTTGTGACAATCCAGCAGTTTCCATGGTCACTTTTTTCTGGTGCCGGCCCCACAAATGACCAGATTCATTCAGCTCAATTTCACAACCTGCCTTTGTGTTTTTGTGGGATCTCTCTCACTCCCTTTTCACTGTTTTAAATCAATTTCACAGGGTTTTAGAAGTGGAGGATTTGCAGTCAGGAAACTCAAACCAAACATCACATCAGGATCTGACTGAGTCGCCCAACTTATTGTAACCTGAATATAACTGAACCTTGAGCATGGAAGGAAAAACCACGGTTCACAATGGGGTGAAACTGTACATGTGTTCTGTGTGTGGACAAGGATTCAGACAATCATCTGGCCTGTCAAGACACAAGTGCAGTCACACTGAGGAGAAACCATGGAAATGTGGGGAAGGATTCAGAGACCTGTCTGAGCTGGAAATTCACCAATACAGTAACACTGGGGAGAGGCTGTTCACCTGCTCTGAGTGTGGGAGAGGATTCACTCAGTCATCCACCCTGCTGACACACCAGAGACCGTTCAGGTGCTCTCACTGCGGGACTGGGTTCAGGTGGTCATCTCAACTCACTGAACACCAGTGAATTCACACTGGGGAGCGGCCGTTCACCTGCACCGACTGTGGGAAGGGATTCACTCGGACATCACACCTCATGGCACATCAGCAAGTTCACACCGATGAGAGACCGTTCAAATGTCCAGATTGTGGGAAGTGCTGTAAAAGTTCCAGCAATCTAGTGTCCCATCAACGTGTTCACAGTGAGGAGAGACCTTTTAAATGTCCAGACTGCGGGAAATGCTATAAAAGCTCCAGTGATCTGATGTCTCATCAACGTGGTCACACTGATGAGAGACCGTTCAAGTGCACTCACTGCGGGACTGGGTTCAGGCGACCATCCCAACTCACTGTCCACCAGCGAATTCACACTGGGGAGAGGCCATTCACCTGCTCCAAATGTGGAAAGGGATTCACTCAGAAATACAACCTGTTGAGCCATCAGCGAGTTGACAAGTGACTGCTGGAGTTTGATTCTGCTGTTTATCACAAATCACAAACATGTTGATTGTGGTCATTCACCTCTGATGTAAATAAATTCGATCCCAGTTATAAATACTGGATGAAAGTCAAATCAATCTGCTTTTATGTTAAACAAACAATTTGTTGAAACTTTTTATTATCTCTGACTCAAGTCCATTCCTTTCAAATGGCTCTCCCTCTCCCCTGTCTCCTCCATCCTGACCCCCAACAAAAAGTGTGATGAACTCATGGAGCTTCTTTGTCACTCGGATTGAGCCAACCCATTCAGCTGCCCCTGCTGCTTCCCTCTCTTCCACCCTCCCACTGAGCCAAACTAATGTACCTAAAGCCTCTCCCTGTCTGAGCCTTGAACCTGCATCTTTCAACAGTTTCTTTCCTGTCTTGGCCCTGACTCTATTTTCATTAAATTACTGACCATCCAACTTCCCCATATTGGCTGATATTGTTAATGATTCTCTCCCTCTCTTCTGGTTTTGTTCCTCTCACTTTTAAATACACAAACATCACACTTTCTGAAAAAAAAACCCTTTGATCCCACTTTGCTTGCAAATTATGGCCCCATCTCCAGCCTCCCTTTCCTCTCCAAAGTCTTTGAACTTGGTGTCTCCCAAGGATATATACTTTTGGTCTCCTATTTGGGCAGCAAGGTGGCATGGTGGTTCGCACTGCTGCCTCACAGATCCAGACACCCGAGTACAATTTCAACCTGTGTGGAGTTTGCACATTCTTTCTGTGTCTGTGTGGATTTCCTCCGTGTGCTCCGGTTTCTTCCACACTCCAAAGATGTGCAGGCGAGGTGGAATGGCCATGCTAAATGTATGGGATTACGGGTATAGGGTGGGGAGAGGGACAGCAGATTTCCTTCCCCAGAGGATGTTAGTGAGCAATCAGCAATGGTTTCATGGTCAGAGCATTGCCCTGGGTCTCTGGGTTACTGCTCCAGTGACAATATCACTATGCCACTGCCTCAATGTACACACATAGGGAAAAGGCCATTCACCTGCTCCGTGTGGGAAAGAATTTGTGCATCCAATTTGAAGGGCTGTGATCACAATAACCTCAGTCTTCCGGACTGTTGTGGTTGTGGTGGATATTTAGTAAGGATACTACAACTGTTGTGGAGAATCAAAGACACAGCTCCAGTCTGATACAGACCTTGTTCATAAAACCAAGACCTGATCGCATAAACCCCAGTGCAATCTGACAGTGATTTGTCTTTCACAGGTCTATTGGACACGACCTCTCACCTGACAAGTACATGGGATTCTTTCAGACTGAAACATCCCAGACAAGTGATAATTATGAAAATTCAGGATATGAATGCCTTTTCTTTGTAATTCCAACATTCATCCACTCTTAACCATAAGACCATGAGACATAGGAGCAGAATTAGGCCACTCGGCCCATCGAGTCTGCTCCGCCATTTAATCATGGCTGATATTTTTCTCATCCCCATTCTCCTGCCTTTTCCACATAACCCCTGATCCCCTTATTAATCAAGAACCTATCTATCTCTGTCTTAAAGACACTCAATGACCTGGCCTCAACAGCCTTCTGTGGCAAAGAGTTCCACAGATTCACCAATCTCTGGCTGAAGAAATTCCTCCTAATCTCTGTTTGAAAGGATCAGCCCTTTAGCCTGAGGTTGTGTCCTCTTTAGCCTGAGGTTGTGCCCTCTTTAGCCTGAGGTTGTGCCCTGGAGTATTCTGGTTAACACACTGGAATACTCCCTTTGGCCCTTTAGGATAATGTCACTGCAGTATTACATAGGGCGGCACGGTAGCACAGTGGTTAGCACTGCTGCTTCACAGCTCCAGGGTCCCGGGTTCGATTCCCGGCTCGGGTCACTGTCTGTGTGGAGTTTGCACATTCTCCTCGTGTCTGCGTGGGTTTCCTCCGGGTGCTCCGGTTTCCTCCCACAGTCCAAAGATGTGCGCGTTAGGTTGATTGGCCAGGTTAAAAATTGCCCCTTAGAGTCCTGAGATGCGTAGGTTTGAGGGATTAGCGAGTAAATATGTGGGGGTAGGGACTGGGTGGGCTTGTGGTCGGTGCAGACTCGATGGGCCGAATGGCCTCCTTCTTCACTGTAGGGTTTCTATGATTCTATAGTATATGAGATCTGCAGAAACATTCAACTAAATTCTACCAGGCACCTGATATGCTTCACTGTGGAAACCCTTTTCCATTAAGGTCTCAGATTACTACAACAGATATGCATTGTTCTGACTCGACCAGCTGGGCTGTGGAATTAATTGGATGGATCTTCCAGAGAGCCAGCAGAGACATAATGGGCCAAATGGTTTCTATTTATGCTGTATCATTCTCTAAAAGAGTGAATATTCAGTATCAGGGACAGAGAGAAGAACCAGTGACTGTGCGATTGAACCCAGCCAGGATCAACACCATAAAGGGAGGAGTGAGAGGGAAACGGTATAAAAGCTTTGAAACTATTGCATGGTCTTGCAGCAGAACACCAATTCTCAATATTTCATTAACTTACCTCATGCTGACAATGTTATTTTGAACTAACTATATGAAGTTTCAATGGCGGTTATTACCCAGCATTCGCTGCGGGTGTGAAAGTGCCCTATTCACTCCACAGGAGCCCAGTACGCAGACGCAGCGTTGTATCTGGGGCATGCGCAGTGTCACTTTGCTCGGAGCCCTGCGAGTGTGGAGATGCTTATTTCAAGGGGTGAGAGTCGGTGGGGCGGAGGGAGGATTGGAACGGGAGCCGGGGTGGGGAGGGAACAGAGGCTTCATAAACATCTGCTGTTGGTGTCGTGGTTCCCCAGGACGACAATTCGTTCACATCGGTTTAAAACAGAGAGTCTGAGCAGCGATCTTTCAAGCAAAAGACTTTATTTCTCAGCACAAGAGACAAAGCCGGGAGCGTCCGGAACACTCCAAAGAGCCCTTGGGCTTACACTCTTTTATGTACATTTCAGCCTCATATCTCAAGATCCTCCTCTCCCTTTTACAGCCTGTCCTTGGTTGTTATCTTACCCTACAGCCCTATCTTTCTTTGGCCACCATTAATTTTAGTTGACCCTTTATCTGTTTTCTTTGCATTTGGTCGTTCCCTGTTATATCTCTTCGTTTCTTAAACCATGGTGGTTATAACTCTTGCTCTTATCTGAACTTTTCTGTTTGTATAATAATCGTGGTTTTGTAAGCTAAGGCGAATGTGTTTAGAAGAAAAGACATTCTCTCTGCTGATTTATGGTCCACTATTAAGTTGAACCACCGAGCAGTCTTCCTTGTTTTCTTAAGTGACTATTGTCTGCTTTCCTTAATTAGTGATTGCTATATTACTTCTCTAGTTCCTCCACTTTGACTATATCGACTACACTTGATTATATTAGGTCACACGAAGTTATTTTAGGTTATATACCCATTTTCACTACTAATCTAAATCTGCTTTATTATTTCACTAAAACCTGTGAATCTGAATTTCATACCTAGCTCATACAATATCTAATACAATTTCCCTTACAATCCCCCCTTTGAGGCTTCCCTAGCCTCATCCCAATTATCAAGTTCAAATAATCCCCTTGCTCAATCCCATTTGTATTTTATTTTAATCACTTTTCCCAGGCGATGTGGAGGAGCCGACTATTTTGGTCAGGGATCAGTGTCCCTATTCTAACTTTATCATAATTTGTCTATCCCGGTTCTGATTTTTGGGTTGCTCCTCCAGATTGCCTGCCCCTGACAGTCATCAGCCAAAAACCTTCCCACTCTTGTCTAGGGAAGGGAAAAAGACTGATTCCTGTGTACAGACTAAGTTCTCCTGGTTTCGTGCGGACTTCAGCAAGGTGCTGTTGTTTCCACAAGGTGATCTTCCACTATTGTAGTTATTTTACAGAGTGACGAGTTTCAACTTCGACCAAGGTCATTGTGAATCCACTCAGCGGGGGCGGCTCAAGGTTTTCCCATTCCTCTGTTTTTTCTCTCGAGCGTGAGCTGCTTAGCACCCGCGTCACCATCTGCCGCGCTGCCATTCTGGTAAGGAAGGATCTCAGGGCGGGTAAAAAACAACAAAATATCAATCCCAGAATGATTATTGTTGCGATTGCTACAGCTCCAGCTTTGGCAAACCACGCCCCCCATCTTCCTAATATTCTTTCCAGCCAACTCCACACCTCATGCCCAAACCCAGCATTTTCTTTCACTTCTTTCTTAAGATTTTTTTAACTTATTCATGGCTTGTGTAAATGACCCCTCTGGATTAGTGTTATTAGGGATAAATGTGCAGCACTGATCCCCAAACATAACACACACTCCTCCTTTCTCTGCCAGGAGCCAATCTAACGCCTGTCGATTTTGCCACGCCATTTTGCTGGTCACATCCAACTGCTCTCCTAAGGCCTCCAGGACATCATTCGTATAATTAATAAACCTCTGCTGATTATAATAGATGTAATTGATCCACTCAGTATTCATGCTGGGTGTGATCCAAACAAAGAGGGATTCAAACCCTGCAGCTATTTCGTTCCTAGCTTTGAACTCATTCGGGATGCCGCGGGGCTGTCCGATTGCGTCCAATTTTATCGTAGGGTCAGGGGTATATGCCCTCTTAACTTTTTGTGATTTAATTTTTCTTTCCACCGGTAGTATCACAATGCTCTGGGCAAGCATAACTCGGGCACATAGTCCCTTCCAATTCTGTGGTAGTTTTGCCAATAGCCCTTTCTCCGGGCCACAAAGCCACCAGAGATCGGCCAGTTGATTTTCTTGATAGTCTAACACATAAGGAGGGGGTGCCCATCCCCCTCCTGAGAGGATCAGATTAAGAACATTGGTTATATTCCAAATCCTTTCACACTCTCCTGTGTAATTTCCCACACTACTTCCTGTGCTACTTTCCCTCCAATAGCAATCTTGGATTTGTAAGTTGGGCTCTATACTCCATTCCTTTGGGACCGCGTCCACTGCCGTTTTTGGCCACTTTGGACATCTGTGGGTCAAGTTGTAGATGCCCTTTTTTACCCCAGCAAACAGGATGCAGTGGTATTGACACAACGGCGGCTTACCTTTACAAAGGTTAGCACATGCGGATCCGGAACAGTTTATCATCTCATACGTGTAGTTCCGATTCCCTATTGTATAATTCCGTATATATGTGGTATATGGACGGCAATTTTCCTTTCTCCAGCTTTGTTTCCTGGTTCTACAGTCTCCTGATCCCCATGGTATATCAGTTACTTGGGTGTTAGGTTTCTCTGATGCACATACTACACACTCTTTCCCATCACTGTTTCTCTGACCTGTATACTTAGCCCATTTCCACCATTTGTTTTTCTGCGCTTTCTCCCAAATAGTATTTGTGCTCACTAATCGTTCACGTTTTGTTCGTCTTAATACTCTATCTTCCTGATTCTGCACCCTTATGTCTTCTGTATCCCATTCTCCTTTTCTATGGGTCACGGAAGTCCCTAAGGGAAATATTTTCCAAGTCCCAGGTGGGGAATGGGGCCCCTTCCCTGTCCTCACCTCCCTCGGCACCTTGACTAATAGGCTCAGGCTGGGCATTTGTATCATCAGCCAGCTCATGTACAGAACTACTTTCATCATCCTCTATTCTTTTTGTTCTTCCTTGGCTCTGTTCCTCCTCCCCACGATTCTCCCCGTGTATTTCTATTTCTTCCTCGCTATCACTTCTGTCCACTCTGTGTACTTCTTCAATTTCCCTTCTCTCCCCCACCCCTGGTACCGTTCTGGTACAATGGTTCAAGTGATACCACAGTGTACTGCCTTCTACTTGCAACGCCGTGGGAGACACTTTGGTGACTTCAAACGGTCCTTCTCGTCTCGGTTCGTTCCAACGTCTCCGGAACTTTCTGATGTATACTCGATCTCCAGGTTTGATCTGATGTTCTGTTACCGGATTCTCCTCCTCCTTGGCTTTTTCCTGTTCAAATATAGTTCTATGTATAACAGTTAATTGTTGTATATATTCTTTTGTGCTTTGATCTAAACATTCTAGCGTAGGACCTCCTGATCCCCTGATCTTAGGTACCGGCATTACTCTTCCTGTCATCATTTCATGTGGGCTCAAATGTGTGATTCTGTTTTCCTGACTCCTGTATTGCATTAGAGCCAATGGCAGAGCATCTATCCAGTTTTTCCCTGTTTCATTGCAAATTTTGCTTATTTTAGCCTTAAGGGTCCCGTTTGCTCTCTCCACCATTCCTTGGGATTGAGGATGATATACACATCCAAACTTCTGCTTTATTCGGAGTGCCGAGAGTGTCTCTCTCAGTGCCCTTCCTATAAAAGCAGATCCATTGTCTGAACTTAATTGCGTGGGTATGCCAAATCTTGGGATAATTTCTTTTGACAGGAAGTTAATCACCGTTCCAGATCCTTGATCTTTGGATGGCGTTGCTTCTATCCATCTGCTGAATCTATCAATAATCACTAGCATGTATCTTTTCCCTCTTACCACCTTTCCCATATCCACATAGTCCATGCATAGATGTTTAAATGGTCCTTCAGGAATGGGTATATGCCCTATTGGGGCAGTAATGCCCTTCCTGATGTTATTCTGAGCACACACCTCACACTGACTTAGTATGTAGTCAATCGAGTTTTGCAGGTATGGTGACCAGAATCCTTCCTTCTTGATCTTTCTCGCCACTTCTCCTCTTGCACAGTGGTCCACTCCATGCGCTTCGCTAATTAGTACGGTTAGTAATGATGTGGGTGCTATGACTAATCCCTCCCCATTTCTCCATATCCTGTCCTGTTGTCCCTGTAGTGCTCCTCTATCTTTCCACATTGCCTTTTCAGCTACAGAGGTTTCCTCCTGTAATTGTGCCACATCTTCTAATGTGATCTGAGGTTCGATATCCCCCGTACCTGGCCCTGGGTGCGGCCTTGCTATTTCTACTGGGGCTATCGTAGCCTCAATGCATCCTGACGCTTCTTTAGCTGCCTTGTCGGCTTTGGTGTTTCCCTGTGTGATGCTGTCTGCTCCCTTTTTATGCGCCTGACACTTAATTATGGCTAATTCCCTTGGACCCATCATGGCCCTTATTAAAGCCCTGATTTGACCTTCGTGTTGTACTGGTCCTCCTCCGCTTTTCATAAATCCCCTTTGCTTCCATATTGCCCCGAACAGATGGCAGACCCCGTGGGCATAGGCCGAATCAGTATAAATTTCCACTGCTTCCCCGTTTGCTAGCTCACATGCTCTGGTCAATGCTTTAAGCTCTGCTAATTGGGCCGAACAGGGCTGTTCACATTTCTCTGCTTCTATAACTTCAAGTCCTCCTGGTCTTTGTTCGACTATGGCATAGCCTGCGTGGTTTCCTAAGTGATCCCTGTAACATGAGCCATCTACATACAGTATCCTTTTCCCTTCTGTCACTAGTCCCTCTGCTCTTAAGTCTTTTCTCAGTTTCATAAACACTTTTGTCTCTCTTACACACTCATGCTCCTCTCCCTCATGAGGTAATGGCATGTAATCAGCTGGATTTACTCTGTTGCACTTTATAATCGTGATATCTGGAAATGTGGTTAGCATTCGATAATGATGGATCCTAGCAGGTGTCAGCACAAATTTTCCTTGCTCAATCAATTCAGCTACCTTATGGTATACATGTATGTTTATCGGATATCCCATTGTGACCGTAGTTGCCTTTTCGTACGCCCACCAAGCTGCTGCCAGACCTTGATAGCACGGAGGGTATCCCATTGCTACGTCGTCTAGCTTGGTACTGTAATATGCTACAGCCTGCCTTCGTCTACCCTTGCAATTTTCCTGCATTAACATTGCTGTAGCAAATCCAGCTTCTCTGTTACTCACAAATAAGTCAAAGGGCTTGTCATAGGTCGGTAAGGCCAATGCTGGTGCCTGTGCCATTTCTCTCTTTATATTCTCAAATGCGTCTGAAGCATCTTTATCCCATTTTAGTTTGGCTTTTAATTCGTCACACCCTGCCTCCTTCATTATCTTTCGTAGTGCCTGCGTTTTTTCGGCATAGCTTTCCACCCATTCTGAACTGAATCCTGTCATTCCCAAAAATGTCATCATTTGTCCCACCGTCTGTGGTTTCGGAACTTTTAGTACTGCTTCTATTTGCTGTGAAGCTATCTCCTTCTGTCCTGCTGATATTTCTCTCCCCAAGTATTCTACCTTTTTCTGGCACAGCTGCAGCTTTTTCCTGGAAACTTTATGGCCCCCTTCTGCTAGTCTTTTCAATAGTTTTAAACTATCCTTCCTGCATTGCTCTTGTGTTCCTGTGCATAATAATAAATCATCCACATATTGTATTAGTGTTCCTTCCAACTGTATTCCTTCTAAATCTGCTCTCAACACCTGATTGAATACATGTGGGGAATGTTTAAATCCTTGGGGCATCCTATTGTATGTGTATTGTTTCCCCTCGTACGTAAATGCAAAGAGATACTGACTTTCTTGAGCTAGTGGCACACTAAAAAAATGCCGAACATAGGTCTATTACAGTAAACCATCTACTTTCAGGTGGTACATTTGTCATCAAGGTATAAGGGTTTGGAACCTCTGCTGGCATATCTTCCACTACCTCATTAATTGCCCTTAGGTCATGCACCAATCTCCATTTTTCTCCGTCCGCCTTTTTCACTGGTAGTAGCGGTGTATTACACCTGCTCCGGGTTTCTTTTAATACCCCTGCTTCTATCAATCCCTTAATCGTCCCTCTAATTCCTTCAATTGCTTCTGTCTTGATTGGGTATTGCGGCCTATACGGCCCCTGGCATCCTGTCTTTAATCTGACTTCAACTGGATTAGCGTTTTTGACCCTCCCTACATCCGTGTCCTGTCTGGACCACAACTCCTGCGGGAGGGAGTTCAAATCCTGCTCTAACCTCTCTCTCCACTCCAGTTCCTGTTTCTCGATTTGCACTCCTATTGTTATCTGCTTCGGTTTCCCAAGCATTTTAACATCCAAAATTATTTTCGTCATTTGTCCATTGCTGGACGTCCAAATATCTACATTGTCTGTCTGGACAAATTCTAAATCTTGTGCTCTCAACACCATTGGTCCTAGGTCTTTTGATCTGTATCCCGGATTCACTTTCAATGTGACATGTGGCTCCGCCCCAGATACAGAGAACCATTTGTTAACCCATTCATTCCTAACAATGGTGAGGGCTACTCCCTCTAGTCCGATTAAAATACTTCCTGACTTTATTTCTTGTTCTCGTCCTGCCTCCCTTTCCCATTTCTCCTGTATCTCAGGTTCCTGCCCTTCATCAAATATCATTGTACTGTGTAATTCTGTTCTTGGCCATTTGGCTTGTGGAACCCAAGTGTTTATAAGCTTTCCCCAAACTTCCCATATCTGTTTTTTAACTTGTTCCTCTATATCTCCCAACCAATATACATTAACCCCTTCCTTTCCTGGTATTTCAAGTGGATACATTCCCATCAAATCAATTCCTTGTTCAGTGCATTCTAATTTCAGTCCTAAACCTAGGATTGCATCCCTTCCCAATAGATTTAAAGGAGTTTTATCACATACTAAAATAGGTACATGGGTTGTCTTATTTCCAATGGTAACAGGCACCGGCGTCGTCATTCGAGCTAATGTTACTTTCCCCGAGAACCCCACAGTTTTTACAAACTGGTTTGACAATGGTAAGTGATCCGCATCTTTCGTTTGCATGCACGTACATGTGGCGCCGGTGTCTATCATCATGGGGACCTCGATCCCTCCTACTCTAACGTTAACTATAGGTTCCTGCTCTGCAGTTTCTGTTATCTGTACGTGCTGTCCTACCATTTCGGGGTTCTCTGGGCCTCCCTATGGGGAATTCTGATGGTTTACCGGCCCTTGAAACATCGGGATGCTGTCTGGCGATCCTTGGATCAGTTGTTGGCCTGTCTGCTGCTGGTTTTCTCCCTGTCTGGGGAAATTCCGCGGGCAATTCCTTTTTATGTGCCCTGCCTCCCCGCACCCCCAACACACACCTGAAGGGCCAGGCAATGGTCCCTGTCTCGGAGTCTGATAATTAACCTGTCCCTGTCCTCTCTGATTCTGATAGGGTGGCCTACCACCTCCCTGTCCTTTCCCATTTCTATTCCAGTCAGTCTGACTTTGCAGGGCGTATGGGTTTTGATAATTTAGGCCATAGGCTCCTGGGTTCATGGACAGTGGGAAGGCAGAAATGTTATAGGTTATGACGGGCTGGCCTCCATCTCCGCTCCCCCCTTTGATTAGTGCAGGTATTTCCTCTGGCTTTTGCTCCACCATCATTGGTGCTATTTTTCTGGGTGCGAGATCCTCTTTTGCCTTCAGTTTATCCTTGCTTTTGATCTCCTCCAACTGTGCCTGAAGGAGTTTACGTTGTACCTCCTTCAGCTGTTTGTCTGCATTCTTTTCATCTTTGCGATGTCTCTCTACTGCATGGGCAACATAATCCACAAACTCTCGGTAATTTTTTGAGTCCAAGCCCACCACTTCCTCCAGCCTTGTCTTAGCTGGGGCTGGCAAGCCCTCTAGGATTGCAGCCCGGAACATGGAGTTGGTCAGTGGGTCTATTAGAATGTCCCTCTCCGTGTCCCTTCTCCACCTTTTTAATTGATTCTCCACATACACCGCTGCATTCTCCTCCTCACCCAGTGGCTCTCCCTTTAGGGTTTTTACATCCATTCGATTGGGGTACATGTCCCGCAGTGCCTGCCAGATGACTTGGCGGTACTGGTCCATTAGTGTCCCATCCACCTCCGGGTCATAAGCTGCGGTCGGGATGCCAGCACGTCTCATTACTTCCGCCATTTGGTCCATTCCTAGCACCTTTGTCAGGAGAGCTTTGATGTCGCCCAGTGCCATCCTTTTTCCCACCATTCCCGCCTCCAACTGTCCAATCCACCTTCCAGCCCCATCCAAAATATTGGGTAATTCATTAATTAAATTAGGCAAATCCTGACCTGACCAAGGGATATACTGCGGTCTGCCACCCTTCAGAATCACCGGGAATACCCTTTTCCCTCTCCTATCCACATCTGGAAACTTTACAGGTGGGTGCCTTTCCCGCCTTGATTTTCTTTGCACCCCTAACACTGATTGCCTCCCTTCGTCTTCACTACTCTCTTCTGTTTCTCCTTCCATCTCTCTATATCTTGTCTCTTTTCTCTCTCCCTTTGTGCCCTTCCCTCCTTCGTCATCTGTTCTATGTCATATTCTCCCTCAAAATTCATTGTGCCTGATATAACTGGGTACAGTCCCGTGGAGCTCTGTTTCTCTAAGTATGGGGGTGGGGCTACGTTTGGATCTTCCAATTTTGCTTTTTCCTCAAGTTGTACTGGCATCTGCATTCTACCTCTCCTCCATACCCCTCTTCTCTCTTTCCCTTCTTGTTGGAATAGGGCTAATATCTCTAACTCCTTTTCTCGCTTCTCCCTTCTTTTGCTCGATTTATCCTTAATCTTATAGTTCTTTATCATTCCCTTCTGGTCCTCACACCTCTCTATGGACCATGTGCCTTCCTCCGGCCACTGTGTATTGGTCTTATTTGTTCTTTTGGCCCATTTTTTAGAGACGTGTTCTATATCTCCCCTAAGGGCTGGGAACTTATCCCCTAACATCTCCACTGGTGTCTTAACTTGGTGCGCCATTACTCATCTTTTTGGATCACTGTCGCAATTTTTGTCACTTAGTCTGTCAGAGTTAGGTATCACAGTGATTATTACTTGCTGTATTGTTTTTCCGTGCTCAGTCCCCTGTTTACCTTTCCTTTGGATTTCTTTTGCCAATATCTGTAATTCTAACCGGGGTCCTGATATCCACTTCCCCGTAGTCCCCTGTCCCGGCACTATTTTCCTCTCCCGGGCCAGAGGGTAGTAGGTTTTCACTTGCTCGTCTATGTGTATAAGAATCCTGTATCGGTCAGATCCCTTTATTAATTTCTCTAGGGTTTCCAATTTTATTTCGTCTATCCAATTCCTATCGACTACTCTTTCCCATTTTACATACGGCCACTCATTCTTTATCTCCTCTAAGTTAATTATGTGTGTAATCTTTTTCCAATCCAGTGTTGCTTCCGTTTTTGTTATTATTCAAAGATTAGTTATTTTCAATCTTGTCACCAGGCAGTTTTGTCAGGGTAATTTTTCAAGTTGTTAGTTATTACCCTACCTATATTCCGACTCTCTCTCTTATTTCTGTCCTTCACGCTGTTTTCTCAGACCAGTTTGTTCAAATTGGTCTTTTACTTCCTCTATTCTAGCTGCTACTCCCCTTTCCTGTGGTTAAAATCCACTCCTGTGCTTTTGACTACTGTATTAGGTCAGAGAGCGATCTCTCACTGATCTCTCTCCCTCTCGGTTGACGTCCCTTACCCGAGGTCCTGGGTAGGTTTGGACTGGCAGGTTTTCCCACACTTACTCTCTTCTGGGCAAGTCGTGACCTGAAAAACCCGCTCCAAACCGCTTGACTTAACCTAATTGCATTACTTTAGCTTTCGGCCTTTTTCCCGTCTCACTTTTTACCCATTCACAGACAATACAGTATTCGCAGCGCGCTTTTGCATGCAAAAATTCTGCTCTTCAGATCAGACTCAGTCTCTCAAAAATTTTTACACAATTTGGTTTTACCTGTGCAGGATATCTTTTTGGGTTGGGGAGATCCAGGACCAGCCGGGCCTCGAGAAAACCCCTTTCTGACAACAAGGATTTACATGCATGCAAGTCTGCTTACCTTGTTGACAGAAGGCCGGCTGGGGACCTCTCGGTTCCGGTTGGACCACCGTCTCCGCCACTCCTTCCAGATGCTTTTCTGGGCGATCTCTCACCAACCCTGCTAAGCAGCGCCAATTTTGTCGTGGTTCCCCAGGACGACAATTCGTTCACATCGGTTTAAAACAGAGAGTCTGAGCAGCGATCTTTCAAGCAAAAGACTTTATTTCTCAGCACAAGAGACAAAGCCGGGAGCGTCCGGAACACTCCAAAGAGCCCTTGGGCTTACACTCTTTTATGTACATTTCAGCCTCATATCTCAAGATCCTCCTCTCCCTTTTACAGCCTGTCCTTGGTTGTTATCTTACCCTACAGCCCTATCTTTCTTTGGCCACCATTAATTTTAGTTGACCCTTTATCTGTTTTCTTTGCATTTGGTCGTTCCCTGTTATATCTCTTCGTTTCTTAAACCATGGTGGTTATAACTCTTGCTCTTATCTGAACTTTTCTGTTTGTATAATAATCGTGGTTTTGTAAGCTAAGGCGAATGTGTTTAGAAGAAAAGACATTCTCTCTGCTGATTTATGGTCCACTATTAAGTTGAACCACCGAGCAGTCTTCCTTGTTTTCTTAAGTGACTATTGTCTGCTTTCCTTAATTAGTGATTGCTATATTACTTCTCTAGTTCCTCCACTTTGACTATATCGACTACACTTGATTATATTAGGTCACACGAAGTTATTTTAGGTTATATACCCATTTTCACTACTAATCTAAATCTGCTTTATTATTTCACTAAAACCTGTGAATCTGAATTTCATACCTAGCTCATACAATATCTAATACAATTTCCCTTACATTGGCCGCAAGGCCTGAATAAGAGCCTTCCGGTCCCGGGTTTGCAGCTCTGGGGATTTTATCCGGGATCAGGCCCAGTGCCGCGGCCGCCATCTTTGTTTAGCGGAGAGCAGAGCGCATGCGCGGCCAGTGGGCGGAGCTGCGCAGTATTTGGGTGACCAGGAGAGACAATGTTTGAGTCATTGACTGACAGGCCGGGTTAATGGATGCTGCCTTTCACCTTCTCAATTTGGAGCGGCGGCTCGCCGTCTTTTATACACTTTGATCATACAGACATTAGCGGCTACTTCGTCGTTAGCTTTGGGTGATTACCTGTATTTAGCCAATTGTCCTCCCCTCGCAATAATTGACCTCCAATCACATTCCTTCAAAAACAACCGTGAACAAAAACCCACAAGTTTCAGTTCCCCTTTATCTTAAGCTAAGCTGACCATCTGGACCTATCGGTCTGGTTTTTTTTGCCTGTTCTGTATTTTTTATACAATAACAGGATGTAGCTCAAAGGTTAGTTCGTTATTTAGTCAGCAACAGAATGATCTTTGTTAACCACAGGATAAGTGCTGGGCGCAGCCGGTCCTGTAGTCACGTACGCATTAACTTTCAAAGGTCACAGTCTTAATTTCACTCCAACAATCACTTCTCATTTAGCTAAAATCCAGTGAGCATAGATGCACCCTGCCTAACCTTTCCTCATAAAACAGACCCCTTCATGCCCGAAATCAGCTCGTGAACCTTGTCTGAATTGCTTCCAATGTAAGTATATTCCATCTTAAGTAATCTTATGCCAGAAAACAGGAGGGGAGAATGTTATGGATTTATATTCAGGACTGACAAATGACTGTTGGGGGTGACACAGTGGTTAGCACTCCTGTCTCAAAGCGCCAGAGACCCGGTTCAATTCCAGCCTCGGGTGATTGTATGGAGTTTGCACATTCTCCCTCTGTCTGTGTGGGTTTGCTCTGGGTGCTCTCGTTTCCTCCCACACTCCAAAGAGTGGGTTGATCGACCATGCTAAATTGTCCCTTTGTGTCCCAAGAAGAGGGGGAAGGAAAAGATTAGTGATGTACGTACATCAGGTTTCAGGTAAAGGGCCTGAGTAAAGGTGCTCTGTTAGAAACCTGGTGCAGACTCAAAGGGCTAAAAGGCCTCCTTCTGCACTGCAGAGATTCTGTGATTTTGGAATCTCCTTTTACAGATGGTTAGAAAAAGAGGATTTTTACAGCAATCTCAAACCCCCCAAAAATGTGTATCTCTTAATTTCAAGCCACATTGACACCTGACTCTTGTAATCTCCTTTTGCAGGAGTTAGAATATTTGCACTTGACGGTCCGTGAGGAGGGCGTGGCCGTTCACTTGCTGAATGTCTATGCCCCGGGCGCCGGACCGCAGCAAATGACTTTCTATGAGAAAGTGTCCGCTCACATCGACACCATCGCGGGGGGCGAATGCATTATCCTCGGGGGAGATTTCAACTGTACCCTCGAGGCACGGGACCGCACCGGCCCCTGGCTGTGCACCCCGGTGATGGTGAAGTTGCGGGACCTGCTCGGGTCCCATGACTTGGTGGACATTTGGAGACATCTCCATCCTGGCTCCAGAGCTTTCACTTATGTGAGGCCTGGAGTCGGAGCGTCCAGGCTCGACCGCCTTTACATTTCGAGGGCGAACGTGTCCGGTGTGTCTTCGGCTCCATGCGGCTGGTGTCGTGCACGGACCACCACCTGGTGTGGGCGGACTTTGCGCCGTCTTGCATCCGGCGGGGGTCCGCGTACTGGCACTTTAACAACACGCTGCTGGAGGACGAGCGCTTCCTGGACTCGTTCCGTCGATTCTGGGCCGGCTGGAGAAGGAAGCGGGGAGGCTTCCTCTCCTTGTGGCTCTGGTGGGATGTGGGCAAGACTCACGTCCGCACCTTCTGTCAGGAGTACGCAAGGGGGTCGACAAAGGGACGGAAATCCAGGCTCGAGGAGTTGGAGAAGGAGGTGCTCGACCTGGAGGCACGTCTCAATCAGCCTGACGCGGACCCGCCCCTGCGTTCGGAGTACAGGGAGAAGAAGGACGCGCTGCGGGACTTGCAGCTCGCCAGGTCTCGCGGCGCGTACGTGAGGTCGCGGCTCCAGTTCCGGGTGGACCTGGACCGCGGCTCCCCCTTCTACTCGCTGGAAAGAGGGCGGGCTAACCGTCAGCAGCTCCTTACGCTGCTGGCCGACGACGGTTCCCCCGTCTCGGATCCGGAGGGCATCCGGGCCATTGCCCAGGAGTATTACACCTCCCTCTTCTCTCCGGATCCGTCCAGCGAGGATGCCCGCAGACTTCTGTGGGAGGACCTGGCGCAGGTCAGCCCGGAGGGCGTCGGCAGGCTTGAAGCCCCTACCACCATGGCCGAGCTGACCGGCGCCCTAAATGGCCTCAGCCGGGGCAAGGCCCCTGGGCTGGACGGGCTGACAGTAGAGTTCTTCAGGGCGTTCTGGGACATCCTGGGGAGCAACTACGCGGGAGTCCTGGGGGAGAGCATTGCTCCCGGGGAGATGCCCCTTTCGTGGCGCAGGGCCGTCATTGCCCTGCTGCCCAACAAGTGGGATCTATGCCTCCGAAAAAACTGGCGCTCGGTCTCCTTCCTCAGCACGGATTATAAAATCTTTGCCAAGGCTATTGCTTCACGCCTTGGATCCGTGCTGGACCACATGATCCACCCTGACCAGTCCTACACGGTCCCGGGCCGTTGTATACACGATACCCTCCAACTGGTCCGGGACCTAATCGGGGACGTGCTCGATGGCGGAGGAGCGGGCTGGATGAGTCCCCGCGTGCTGGCTGAGTGCGCGGGGACGTCCGTCTGGCGCGCGGCCAAAGCCATCCTAGACCTTAGGACGGTCGTGCTCGGCCCTGAAAATACAAACTCGAGGCGGCGCAGGCGTGCGGTGGGATCCGCCGCCTCGCGGAAATGTCCTCCGTGCCTTTTTCTACCGCGCGGAGGCGTTTCCTGTGCGGGCTGCTGCTGCACACCTTCCACTACCGCCTCCTCGCCTGTCGCCCGGATACACCTTGGCGGGCCTTGTTGCCACCGGGCGGCGGAGGTCCCCACTGGAGGTCCCTCTATGGAGGGATCTCCCCCAATTACGTCGGGGACCTGGGGTGGAGGGTGATGCATGCAGCAGTTCCGCACAACTGTAGGATTCACTGGTTCACGGGCTCCGAAGACTGCCCTTTCTGTGGCCTTGCAGAGTCCGTGGACCATGTCTATGTTGTGTGTCTTAGGCTGCACTCCCTTTTTGTTTTCCTAAAGGACCTTTTATTGATGTTTTGTTTGCACTTCAGTCCCACGCTCCCCTGATCTACAGACACCCAGTGCGGAGAGGGGAGGGTCGGGATGGCAACCTCCTCGTGAACCTGCTCCTGGGCCTGGCGAAACGCACCATTTACAGGTCCAGGCAGCAGGCGATCGAGGGGGCCGTCCATCCTGACTGTCTTCCCCTCTACCGCGGCTATGTTCGCGGCCAGGTGTCCCTGGAGAGGGAGCATGCGGTGTCCACGGGCGCGGTTGACGCCTTCCGTGCCCGTTGGGCACCGCAGGGGTTGGGGTGCATTATTGACCCTGATAATCACATTATGATTTGATGTTTTTAAGTTTCCTTTGTACTTTGATTTCTGTTCGGGCTGTTCCCCCTCCTTTTGGGGAGCTGCCCCTTTTACTTTGTCCTGACTTAATTTGAGTTTGTTTCATTGGTTTGACCTAAAAAGGGGTCCAACATCTGTGAGTAAAACACTTTCTTTTCAACCCCTTTTCCATTTCTTTTCTCATTCTGGGGGAAATTGGGGACTTGCAGCAACTGAAGGGAAAGGAAGTGAATCCAGGGAGGCTGCAGACTCTGGAAAGGTTGGTCCAGGTTTCTCTCTCTTAAACCAGAAAATGATCCATTTCTGCCCACTGTTTGCTGTTAGCCAATCTTCTATCCACGCCAATATGTTCTCCCCGCAGCATGAATTTTTATTTGCTGCAATAACCTTTGATGTGGCACCTCATCAAATGTCTTCTGGAAATCTGAGTACAGCGCATCCACCGGTTTCCCTTTATCCAATTCCCGATGGGGAATTTTAGAAAATTGAACAACACATCAACTATCTCACTCTGTTAAGACCCGAGAATGAAGCCCAGCAGGACCCGAGGACTCATCAGCCCACAGCTCCAACAGTTTGCTGAGGACCACTTCCCTGGGAATTGTGCTTTTTCAGAGTTCATCCCACACTTCTGTTTTCTGATTTCCAGCTGTTTCTGAGTTTTAACTGTATCCTCTATTGTGAACACCGAGGCAAAATACTTGTTCAATTCATCTCCCAGCTCCTTATTTTTCATTATCAATTCCTGGACTCACTTTCTATGAGACAGTTAAGAAATGAGGTGGAGCAAGTGACTGAAGTGTCAGTCAGGGAGCACTATTGGGAGCACCAATAGTTTCAAAATAGTTCTGGAAAAAGATAGGACAGGTCCACAGGTCAAGGCCCTAAACTGGAGCAGGGCCACTTTTGTGGGCATTAGGCAGGATCGAGCAGATGTCGATTAGGTGAGTTTGTTTGAAGGGAAAGGAATGACTGGCAAATGGGAGGTTTTAAAAGTGTGATATCAAGAGTCCAGGGGCAGTATATTCCTGTTAAGATGAAGGGAAAGAATGGTAAATTTAGGGATCTCTGGCAGACAAGGGACATTGAGGCTCTGGTCGGGTAAAAGAAGGAAGCATACATTGGGTTTAAAGATTAAAGAAAATTCCAAGAGGTTCTATAGCTATATTAAGAGTAAAAGGGTGGCTCGAGAGGGAATAGATCCCCTTAAAAATCAGTATGGCCATCTGTGTGTGGAGCCACTGGAGATGGGTGAGATTTTTAATGAATACTTCTCCTCTGTGTTTACTGCGGAGAGCACCATGGGTGCTAAAGAAATAAGGGAAACAAGTGGTGATGTCTTGGGCGCACGCATGTTACTTGGGAGGAGGTATCTGCAGCCTTATAAAAGCAAATTACTGCGGATGCTGGAATCTGAAACCAAGAGAGAAAATGCTGGAAAATCTCAGCTGGTCTGGCAGCCTCTGTAAGGAGAGAAAAGAGCTGATGTTTCTTGTCTAGATGACCCTTTGTCAAAGCTCTGAAACATCAGTTCTTTTCTCTCCATCCAGATGCTGCCAGACCTGCTGAGAATGGGGAGAGAGTATGTGGGATGGAGATTTCCAGCTTTTGGGGAATGAGAGAGGAAAGAATGTTCCATAGAAATGGTCTGTTCTGAATTTCTATCCTGTACTGACACTGATGACTTTTGGAAACTCATTTTACAGGATATTGAAAGAGGAAACACAGGCTGAAATCTCAAACGTCACGTCTCGATCTGACAGTCATATTCCTTGGGACCTCAATATTATCGGACTTTGAATCCAGAAGGAGAAATGATTGTCCAGTCTGTCGATTTGAAAAGATTTGAAATGTCAGTGTGAGTGAAAAAGCATCAACACACTGCCACACTCGAGTGAGAGTGTTCCAGTGCACTCACTAAAGAGCTTTAACCAGTTACACAGCCTGAATAAATATCACACCATTCACAGCGGGTAGAGACTGTAATCTTGTTCTGTGTGTGGACGAAATTCAACTAATTGTCCACCCAAGACAGAGGTAAGGACACCTGCACCATGGAGAAACCATGGAAATGTGTGGACTGTGGGAAGGGATACAGAACCCCATCAGAGCTGGAAGCTCATCGGCGCAGTCACACTGGGGAGAGGCCGTTCATCTGCTCTCAGTGTGAGAAGGGGTTTAATCAGTTATCCAGCTTACGGGCACACCAACGAGTTCACACTGGGGAGAGACCATTCACCTGCTCTCAGTGTGGGAAGGGATTCACTCAGTCATCCAACCTGCGGACACACGAACGGGTTCACACAGGGGAGAGGCCGTTCACTTGCTCTCAATGTGGGAAGGGATTCACTCGATTATCCGACCTGCAGATACACCAGCGAGTTCACACTGGGGAGAAACCATTCACCTGCTCTCAATGTGGGAAGGGATTCATTCAGTTATCAGACTTGCGGAGACACCAGCGAGTTCACACTGGAGAGAGGCCGTTCACCTGCTCTCAGTGTAGGAAGGGATTCGCTCGATTATCCGAACTGCGGACACACCAGCGAGTTCACACTGGGGAGAAACCATTCACGTGCTCTCAGTGTGGGAAGGGATTCACTGTGTCATCCGACCTGCAGAGACACCAGCGAGTTCACACAGGGGAGAAGCCGTTCATTTGCTCTCAGTGTGGGAAGGGATTCACTCAGTTATCCAACCTGCAGACACACCAGCGAGTTCACACTGGGGAGAAACCATTCACCTGCTCTCAGTGTGGGAAGGGATTCAGTCGGTCAACCCACCTGCGGACACACCAGCGAGTTCACACTGGGGAGAGGCCCTTCACCTGCTCTCAGTGTGGGAAGGGTTTCAGCGTTTCATCCCAGCTGCTGAGACACCAGCGAGCTCACACTGGGGAGAAACCATTCACCTGCTCTCAGTGTGGAAAAGGATTCACTCAGTTATCCAACCTGCGGACACACCAGAGAGTTCACACTGGGGAGAGGCCGTTCACCTGCTCTCAGTGTGGGAAGGGATTCACTCGGTTAACCCACCTGCGGATACACCAGCAAGTTCACGAGTGATGACAGTGGTTGGATTCTGCTGTTATTGTTTCTGCTCTCAGTTGCATCCAGGATTGCATTTTGTTCATTCTCACAGTTGGTCAATGGGGCGGGTCAGAGGGTTTGTTTGTGCTGGACTGGCTGGTCTCAGCCTCCAGTGGGCTGATGCTCTTTGAGTCTTTTTGTGAATACCTGGTTTCAAATGTCACAAGGATCACAGAGTGACAGGGTGTTAGGAAGTTTCGAGATATTTAGTCAGAAGAAAACAGGTTGGCAGTGCAAAGGTACATTTCTGAATGGAGGGCTGTGACAAATGACGTTCCTCAGGGATCAGTGCTGGGACTTTTGCTGTTTGTAATATATATAAATGATTTGGAGGAAAATGTAACTGGTTTGATTGGTAAGTTTGTGGACGACACAAAGGTTGGTGGAATTGCGGATAGCGATGGGGACCGGCAGAGGATACAGCAGGATATAGATCAGTTGGAGACTTGGGCGGAGAGATGGCAGATGAAGTTTAATCCGGACAAATGTGAGGTAATGCATTTTGGAAGGTCTAATACAATGGGAAATATACAGTAAATGGCAGAACCCTTAAGAGTATTCATAGGCAGAGGGATTGAGGTGTACAGGTACACAGGTCATTGAAAGTGGCAATGCAGGTGGAGAAGATAATCAAGAAGGCATACGGCATGCTTGCCTTCATCGGCCGGGGCATTGAGTTTAAAAATTGGCAAGTCATGTTGCAGCTTTATTGAACCTTTGTTGGACCGCACGTGGAATCAATTCTGGTCACCACACTACCAGAAGAATGTGGAGGCTTTGGAGAGGGTACGGAAAATATTTATTAGGATGTTGCCTGGTGTGGAGGGCATTAGCTATGAGGAGAGGTTGGAGAAACTTGGTTTGTTCTCACTGGAACGACGGAGGTTGAGGGGAGCGACCTGATAGAAGTCTACAAGATTATGAGGGGCATGGACAGAGTGGATAATCTGAAGCTTTTTCCCAGGTTGGAAGAGTCAATTACTCGGGGCATGGGTTTAAGGTGCGAGGGGCAAGGTTTAAAGGAGATGTACGAGGCAGGTTTTTTTACACAGAGGGTGGTGGGTGCCAGGAACCCGTTGCTGGGGAAGGTAGTGGAAGCAGATAAGATAGTGACTTTTCAGATGTGTCTTGACAAATATATGAATAGCATAGGAATAGAGGGATATGGTCCCCGGAAAGGTAGGGGTTTTAGTTCAGACATGGTTGCTGCAGGCTTGGAGGGCCAAAGGGCTTGTTTCTGTGCTGTAATTTTCTTTGTTCTTCGTTCTGTTTGGAACATCCCAAATGCCCATCCAATTTCCTTTTTAATTGTTTATTGTCTCCACTTCCTCCTCCCTCGTAGGCAGCGAGTTCCAGGTCATTACCATTCGCTGCATCAGAATATTCTTCCTAACATCTCAACCCCCCACTGCCCCCCTTGCACCTCTGACCCAAAATAAGAAATCTGTGTCCCCCTCGTCCTTGTCCCTTCAGCTAATGGGAACAGCTTTTCTTTGTCCACCTTATCTAAACCTGTCAGAATCTTGTCCACCTCTATCAAATCTCCCCTCAACCTCCTTTGCTCCAAGGGGAACAACCCCAGCCTGACATCGACAATAAAGAACAAACTAACAGAATATGTTACTGTCTGAAATCAAATGGGAATGTTTAATTTCTGTTTTAAAGATATTGTGAAGATATTGTCCTGGACAATAAAGGAATTGGAATAACTCACCTTGGATGTGGTTGAATGGAATATATCAATCTGATATCCACCTACAGTCCAGTGAAAGTCTGGAATATGTAGCTGGAAGTCCCTTCCAAACAGCACTGTGGGTGGACGTATACCTCAGGCATTGCAGCAGTTCAAGAAGGGGTTGGGGTTGACCATGGCCAAGGCAGCTACATACAGTCACATATTCTGTTAAAATTGAAGGGGCGGCACGGTAGCACAGTGGTGGGGTGGCATGGTAGCTCAGTGGTTAGCACTGCTGCTTCACAGCTCCAGGGACCTGGGTTCGATTCCCGGCTTGGGTCACTGTCTGTGTGGAGTTTGCACATTTTCCTCGTGTCTCCTCGTGTCTGGGTGCTCCGGTTTCCTCCCACAGTCCAAAAATGTGTGGGTTAGGCTGATTGGCTATGCTAAAATTGCCCCTTAGTGTCCTGGGATGCATAGATTAGAGGGATTAGCAGGTAAAATATGTCGGGATATGGGGGTAGGGCCTGGGTGAGATTGTGGTCGGTGCAGACTCGATGGGCCAAATGGCCTCTTTCTATACTGTAGGGTTTCTATGACTGCAGATTGAATGTGAGGCATTGTGGGACTGCACTATCTTGACCATATTCCTGTGACTGCCCGGAAACTCATGTCTATTTTAGTTTATAATTGAGGTTTTCTGGGAATAAGTTAAATGTGGAAATATTAAGCATAGCCTGGAGGGATTTGGAATAACTGAGAATTTTATCCCCAGATAAAGAACAAAGATTTTGCTGGTGTTTGGGTGTAACGTGTTTGGGATTTTAAATCAACAAAGATGTTGCCTCTAAAATCAGTCCTTGTAAGTTGGCTTAAAAAAGGTTAAGTTATAATGAAGGATCTTGGATCTTATTTTAATCAAGGAGTTGTGAGTTTGTAGTGCTCTGTCACTTTAAGAAGCTATCGCTGCGAGAGAGAATGCTGAGGATTCATTGCTTGAAATTGACGAGCTGTGAGAATCTGTGTGTTTTGTTTGTTTTATGTGGATGTTTGTAGATGTGTTTTATCATTGTTTTGGGCTACATTTGTTAAGGTTTATCTTTCTGGCGGATTAACCTTATCTTGAATCTTTAATTAAAGGCATTTTTGGAAGTTTAAAAACAGGATCACAAGAACGCTTAAGTAATTAATTTTGGTTATTGTTGTTGTAAAGCACATGCTAAGTTTCTCTGTTTGTGTATGGATGATATTTGTGGGTTGAACGCTTCAAGCTTTGAGGTTTTCTGTCTGTGATTTAAATCAGACAGATTTTTAAAAAAGGAAGTGTGATTAATAAAACTTTTTTTGTTCAGAAGTTATGAACCTGGAGCCATATTTACTGGCCAGAGACAGGATTCCAGGATATTTTACTAAACATGTGGGAATTTTAATCCAGATACAATTCACCCATGTGAGAATGAGAGTTTTAATTTGTAATGGTTATTTAAAATTTGACACATGTGAAATGATTCTGACCAATCCTGTGTTGGATTGATCTTGGGTTAAACTTCCTGTCAGGTCCAAAGATTTATTCCTGACGCAAGTAACACAAAGAAAAGGAAAATTCTGGAATTGGATACTGAAGAAAAGAGTTTAAAAAGAGAGAGTATTAAATAGAAATGTTCCCAGACCATGTGGTTAGCAGATTAAAACAAAGGAAGGGTGCTGACATCCATTTGAGAACTTTTAATCCACCCCATTTCTAACTAAGGGAGTCTATGTACAAAGAAAGCCCAAGAAAGACCCCCCCAAGGGGGGTCTGGAAAGCATCATGATGGGGGCACCTGTCCATGAGATGATCACAAAGCCCCATAATGCCCAGATACTAATTTTATTGAACCTATAATGTGTGTAATCTATCACCATTCTGATTGGATTATGTCCAGCCGGGATGGGCTGAGTAACTGGATAAGAATTGATGATATTCTTTGTTGGGTGGAGTTACACATGGTCAGTCCCTGTGGCTTCTCCCCGCTGGCGTAACTCAATAAACTGTTTGTCAATTGAATCAGGCACAACACACTGGGTACATTACCACTTCATCCTTGGGAGTGGCCTGATAGGCCGTGGTCCAGAATAAATGTGGCCTCTGGGGGGCCTTTCATGAATCACATGTGTTTGGTCGTTGTAAATGTGCATTCAAAATGGTTGGAAGCACAGATCATGAGTAATATTCCAGCTCCTGTGACAATAGAGAAGCTCTGTCAAATTTTCACAAGCCCTGGGTTACCAGATTGGCTTGTTTCAGATAACGACATTCTGTTTACAAGTGAGGTGTTTCAGGAATTCCTGTAAAGGAATGGTCTACGCCATGTGCGTACTGCATCGTTTCATCTGGCTACAAATGGTCTGCATGATGTGGAGATGCCGGCGTCGGACTGGGGTAAACACAGTAAGAGTTTTAACAACACCAGGTTAAAGTCCAACAGGTTTATTTCTTCGCAAATGCATTTGTTAGCTCGTGGCATTTGCTAACAAATGAACCTGTTGGACTTTAACCTGGTGTTGTTAAACTTCTTACTGTACAAATGGTCGAGCAGAAAGAGCTGTTCAAACTCTGAAGGAGGGATTGAAGAGAATGGCAGGCGATACTTTAAGAACAAGCTCTCAAGATTTTTGTTCTAGTTTCGCATCACACCACAATCCACAACCGGACTCTCTCCTGTGGAATTTTTAGGTAGAAGGTTGAAGTCTGGATCTGCTTCATCCAGATCTCAGAGCAAAAGTGAGCAGGAGACAAGAGAAGCAGAAGGAGGGACACGACTACCACTCCAAAGAGAGGCAGTTCAAACCGGGTGATCAGGTTTACATCAGAAACTTTGGGAGTAACTAAA
This sequence comes from Mustelus asterias, assembly GCF_964213995.1. Taxonomy (NCBI): domain Eukaryota; kingdom Metazoa; phylum Chordata; class Chondrichthyes; order Carcharhiniformes; family Triakidae; genus Mustelus; species Mustelus asterias. The sequence continues at coordinate 214,133 of NW_027590205.1, forward strand.
GGTGGTTACCGGGAATAATTTTAAACCAAAGTGGTCTTGGGTGGTGAGACTGTAAAACGGAAGAGTTGTTCACAGACACCAAGACCATATTCGCTTGCGGTGTGACCCCGAGTCAGGAACAGTTTCAGAGTCAGCAACCATTACTGAGAACATGGCAGAGGGTCATGCTGCTGTGGATGTTCACCAGGAAATGGTTCCAGCTTTGCCAGTTGACTCTGCTGTGGGAGTGGAAGAGGAATGTTCATGTACAGATTCTCAAACTACCTCTTCACCTCCCATTCCAGAAACACCATTACAAGATTTACCAGTGGTATTGTACAGGTCGCAATGCAACCACAAAGCTCCTGACAGACTTCCGTATTGTTAAAGACATTACTTTGTTGTATTTCTGTCCTGATGGGGGATTGAAATTTAAGGGGAGGAGAAGTGTTACAGAGTGTTCTTCTCAACCTCTCTCCCTTCTGAGCACGTGCGGGCTTTGGGTGGGGTTTCAGTCTGCAAGTCCAGGCTGGTTCCAATGCTCCTGTTTCCTTTTGTTTACCAATGAGTTTTAAACTTTGTCTTTAATTTATATAAAGAACATCCTGCTTTTAACAATGCATTCAACTACCTTATTTGTGGAGTGAAGTTCCCACAATTGTAAAACAGCCAGATTAGTTAAATGGACAGCTTGAACTGTAAAACAATTAAAGAATAAATGATTCCAGCGAAAATGAGTGTGAAACGGGCAGAGGGGCTGTGGGGAGTGTGAAGCCAATGTGGTCGAATAGCAACAAAGATTTTTTTTAAAAAGTTTATCAGTCACAAGTAAGCTTACATTAACACTGCAATGAAGTTATTGTGAAAATCCCCTAGTCACCACACTCCAGCGCCTGTTCGGGTAAATGATTCATTAATACAGATGTTAGGCTAGAAATGTAAATTTGAACACAAAAGTTTATAAAGTTTAGAATTATAAAGATATAAAGAATGGTTAAAATGCTGTGGGAATTATAAGATATTGCCTTCTGATGCCAACAGAATGGAAAAAACATAACAAGACTTGTTAGGGTGGCCCGGTGGCACACTGGTTAGCACTGCTGCCTCAGCGCCAGGGACCTGGGTTTGATTCCCGGCTTGGGAGACTCTGGACTTTGCACGTTGTTCCCGTGTCCGCCTGGTTTTCTTCCGGGTGCTCTGGTTTCCTCCCACAGTCCGAAAGATGTGCTGGTTCGGTGCATTGACCGTGCTAAATTCTCCGTCAGTGTAACCCAAACAGATGCCAGAGTGCGGTGACTCGGGGATTTTCCCAGGAACTTCATTTATTAGTGTCACAAGTCGGCTTACATTAACACTGCATTGAAGTTACTCTGAAAACCAGCATGTCTTGCGGACTGTGGGAGGAAACCGGAGCACCTGAAGGAAACCCACGCAGACATGGGGAGAATGTGCATACTGTGACCCAAGCCGGGAGTCGAACCCAGGCCCTAGCGCTGTGAGGCAGCAGTGCAAACCACTGTGCCCTACAGAGAGGTGTTGGGAGCTGTTGATTTTACAAGTTATCCATGTTTTCGGAGCCATCACTTCATGTCCTGGTCTGAAAAGGATAGAGAGAAATCTGTTCATAAGATCTTGGAGCAGAATTAGGCCATTCGGCCCATCGAATCTGCTCCGTCATTCGATCATGGCTGATGTGCTCCTCATCCCCATGTTCCTGCCTTCTCCCCATAACATTTAATCAGTTCATACATTCAATTGTTAAAGCTGAGCTTTCTCCTTTTACTGTTAATCGATACTTACCTTTTTTATCTTTCTGACTTGTTACATTTCTAATGGTTAATAAACTTCCTGAATTCACCATTTAAAGTATTCTTTCGAGCCACATGGTTAAGTCACTGGAATCTGGTGTGATTTACAGTTATGGAGTTATTGTAAACAAGAGAACCTCATAAATCTTAGTTCAAATAAATCAACATTCTCACAAATGGAATGCTATCCTTTATTCTGAGAGAAATTGAACACAGAAGTAGATATTCTGCTTCAGTTATACAGGGCGTTACTGAGACTGCATCTTGAACACCGGGTGCAGTTTTGTCTCCAATTAAACAAAGGATCGTAGGATCCCTGCAGTACAGACAGAGGCCATTCTGCCCATTGAGTCTGTACCAAACAGCATCCCACCCAGGCCCTATTCCCATAACCCCACACATTTACCCTGCTAATCCCCCTGACACAAGGGTCAATTTAGCATGGCCAATCCACCTAACCCGCACATCTTTGGACTGTGGGAGGAAACCGGAGCACCCGGATGAAACCCACACAGACATGGGGAGAACATGCAAACTCCACACAGACAGTGACCCAGGCTGGAATTGAACCTGGGTCCCTGGTGTTATGATGCAGCAGTGCTAACCACTGTGCTGCCGTGCTGTCCCATTTTATAAATACCATGGAAGCAGTTCAGAGGAGGTTTACTAGATTGACTCCCATCCAGTAGTGTGAAATGTTAACTCTGTTTCTCTCTCCACAGATGCTGCCAGACCTGCTGCGTTTTTCCAGTCCTTTCTGTATTTATTTCAGATCTACCTGTAGTGGGGGGAAAAACACTATTTACTATCCAGGATAAAATAAATGTCCTTCATCAGCTTTTGTGGATCATTTCAGTGGCAATGTGCTCTCCCAGGCTCAAAGAGCATTAGCCCACTGGAAGCAAAGTCGTGCGATCGGCCAGTCCAGCAGAAAGAATCTCTCCTACCCTTCCACTTCACCAACTATAAGAATAAACATGGTTCAGTCCTGGATGTGATTAATGGCAGGAATAACAGCAGAATCCAACCTGTCATCACTTGTGAACTTGCTGGTGTGCCCGCAGGCTGGATGACTGAGTGAATCCCTTCCCACACACACAGCAAGTGAATGGTCTCTCCCCAGTGTGAACTCGCTGGTGTATCCGCAGGTGGGATGATGTTCTAAATCTCTTTGAGCAGTGAGAGCAGCTGAACGGTCTCTCCCCAGTGTGAGTGCGCTGGTGAATCATCAGTTCCCGAGAACTTTTGAAATCACGCCCACAGTCAGAGCATTTAAACGGTCTCTCATTGGTGTGAGTGAGATTGTGGTTCTGCAGGCTGGATGACTGAGTGAATCCCTTCCCACACACAGAGCAGGTGAACGGTCTCTCCCCAGTGTGAACTCGCTGGTGTATCCGCAGGTGGGATGATGCTCTAAATTTCTTTGCGCAGTGAGAGCAGCTGAATGGTCTCTCCTCAGTGTGAATGCGCTGGTGGATAATCAGTTCCCGAGAGCTTTTGAAACCACTCCCACAGTCAGAGCATTTAAAGGGTCTCTCCTGGCTGTGAGTGACTTTGTGTTTTGACAGGTTAGATAACTGCGTAAATCCTTTCCCACACACAGAGCAGATGAATGGCCTCTCCCCGGTGTGACTGCGTCGATGAATTTCCAGTTTACAGGGGGCTCTGTATCTCTTCCCACAGTCCCCACATTTCCACGGTTTCTCCATGGTGCGGGTGTCCTTGTGACTCTCCAGGTTAAACAATCAGTTAAATCTCACACAGAACACGGGTACAATCTCTCCCCGCTGTGAATGCTGTGATGTACTTTCAGGCTGTGTAACTGGTTAAAGCTCTTTCCACACTCAGTGCACTGGAACACTCTCACTCGGGTGTATCTGTGCCTTGGTGCTTTTCCAGTCACATTGATATTAAAGGCCTGTTGATGCAGACAGAACAGAGAAACATTTCTCCTTCCAGATTCAAAGGCCGATAATATTCAGGTCCGATGAATTGAGTGAGGGTGTCAGATGCTGATGTGACGTTTGTTTCAATCCTCTGTCTGTCAATCCTCACCTTCTGATATCCTGTCAACGAGTTTGGAAAATTCATCAATGTCAGTGCAGGATAGAAATTCAGAACAGACAATTCTAGTTTCTATGGAACATTCTTTCCTCTCTCATTCCCGAAAAGCTGTGAATCTCCATCCCACACACTCTCCCTCCATTCTCACTCTGCTGTATCTAATATTCACCCTCCCAATTCTCCTGAAGGTGCTGATTGAGGCTGATTGACAGATCCATGCTCACTGCTTCCTCTCCTGGACACAGAGAGCTGAAAATCTTCCTGCAGGCTGCCAGACAGATATTTGTCTAAATTACTGGGCTAACAATGTGTGGAACATACCGACTGGATTCACTTCCTTTCCCTTCAGTTGCTGCAAGTTCCCAATTTCCCCCAGAATGAGAAAAGAAATGGAAAGGGAAGGAAAAGAAAGTGTTTCACTCACAGATGTTGGCCTCTTTTAAGGCTTTGCATTGACCAGGAATACGAACCCAGGCCTCCCGCGGGGCAGGCGAGAATTCTACCACTGAACCACCAATACTCAAGGGAGAGAAAACTGCTCAGTTCTTTCAGCCAGTGCTTTCACATGCAAAGAAATGTTGATGATTTGCAGCAGCAAATTCAGTGCTGCTACACACACACAACACTGTTGGAGACAGGAGGAAGATTGAATCTGCCCACTCCCCCATGCCCCGGGGCTGCGCATGTCCAAGGGAGAGAGGAAGCTGCGCATGTGCGGTGGAGTGCCCACCCCTGAGATGTTGACCAATGGGAACTCTGGAGGACCGGAAGGACTCTGGTCCTCCAGCCAATCAGAGCTCCCCCATATGGGCGGCACGGTAGCACAGTGGTTAGCACTGCTGCTTCACAGCTCCAGGGTCCTGGGTTCGATTCCTGGCTCGGGTCACTGTCTGTGTGGAGTTTGCACATTCTCCTCGTGTCTGCGTGGGTTTCCTCCGGGTGCTCCGGTTTCCTCCCACAGTCCAAAGATGTGCGGGTTAGGTTGATTGGCCAGGTTAAAAATTGCCCCTTAGAGTCCTGAGATGTGTAGGTTAGAGGGATTAGTGGGTACAATGTGTGGGGGTAGGGCCTGGGTGGGATTGTGGTCGGTGCAGACTCGATGGGCCAAATGGCCTCCTTCTGCACTGTAGGGTTTCTATGATTCTATGATTGTCTGAATGCGGAAGTGGACAATGAGCTTGTTCAGCTGCTCATTCCTGCCCAGCAAAGCTGCTGCTGCTCTCTTTCTGAATGAAGATTGAGCTTCAGACAGACTCAAACTTCCTCCTGGCTCTCCAACAGCTGTGAGAGTGTGGGTCAGTGGCGCAATGGATAACGCGTCTGACTACGGATCAGAAGATTCCAGGTTCGACTCCTGGCTGGCTCGATGTCAATTTGAAAAATAGTTTGTGAGCTCCTTTTGACCTAAAAGAGGCCAACATCTGTGAGTAAAACACTTGCTTTGCTCCGCTTTTGTGTTTCTTTTGCATTCTGGGGGAAATTGGGGACTTGTTGAATTTTTAACTTCCAGGTCACCACTCGCTGTCTAAACAGAAATCCTCCTCACATTCTTCATGTATCTGTAACCAGATAATACAGTGTATTACACACAGCATTTATGGCCAAATGTAAAACTTTAACGTGGCTGTCAGCTTGAAGATTAATCATGGATCATTTGCACTTCCACAACCCCCTGAGGCAGCGGCTTCCAGGTAATGACCTTTCTGCACCAAAGTAAAATTCTTCCCCACATCCTTCTCCTTCTCCCAATCCAGTTATCCAGTCCCACATATGGCACAGATTTTAATTTCTCGCGTGTAGGCCGGACGTTACACGTAGGTTTTCAGATCTCTGTGTCCAGTACAGGAAGTGGTCAGCATGGATCCATTAATCAGCCTGAATCAGCACCTTCAATAGACTTGGGAGGTTGTATACTCAGGAGAGCAGAGTGAGAATTGAGGGAGAGTGTGTGGGATGGAGATTGACAGATTTTGGGGAATGAGAGAGGAAAGAATGTTCCATAGAAACTAGAATTGTCTGTTCTGAATTTCGATCCTGTACTGACAGTGATGTCTGTTGTAAATTCCTTTTATAGATATCAGGAGATGAGGATTTATAGACAGAAATTTCAAACTAAACACCACATGAAGATTTGACAGAGTCATTCGATTTATTGGGACCTGAATATCATCGACCTTTGAATCTAGAAAAGCAATGTTTGTTTGATCTGTTTGCTTGAGGAGATTTTAAACATCAGTGTGACTGGAACACACCTGAGTGAGAGTGTTCCAGTCCACTGATAGTGGAAAGAGCTTTAACCAGTTACACAGGCTGAAACAACATTGCACCATTTACAGTGAAGAGAGACCGTACACGTGTTCTGTGTGGACAAGGATTCAACTGATCATCAAACCTGGAGAGTCACAAGGACACCCGCATCATGGAGAAACTGTGGAAATGTGACGATTGTGGACAAGGATTCATGTTGCCCTGTGATTTGGAAATTCATCAACGCAGTCACACTCGGGAGAGACCCTTCACTTGCTCAGTGTGTGGGAAGGGATACATTAAGTTCTCCCACCTGCTGAGTCACAATCTCACTCACACCAATGAGAGACCCTTTAAATGCTCTGACTGTGGGAGCGGATTCAAAAGCTCTGGAGAACTGGTGTCCCACCAGCGCACTCACAGTGAGGAGAGACTGTTCAGCTGCTCTCTCTGCACAATGAAATTTAAATGGTCATCCACACTGCGGAGACATCAGCGAGTTCACACCGGGGAGAGACCGTTCAGCTGCTCCATGTGTGGGAAGGGATTCTCTCGGTCCTCCGAACTGCGGGCACACCAACGAATTCACACTGGGGAGAGACCGTTCACCTGCAATGTGTGTGGGAAGGGATTCTTTCGGTCATCCGCCCTGCTGACGCACAAAGTCACTCACACCAATGAGAGACCCTTTAAATGCTCTGACTGTGAGAGTTGCTTCAAAAGTTCTCGGGATCTGATGTCCCACCAGCGCATTCACACTGAGGACAGACCGTTCAGCTGCTCTCTCTGCACAATGAGATTTAGATCATCATCAAACCTGCGGAACCACCAGCGAGTTCACTCCGGGGAGAGACCATTCACTTGCTCTGACTGTGGGAAGGGATTCACGCAGTTATCCGCCCTGCTGACACACCAGCGAGTTCACACCGGAGAGAGGCCATTCACCTGCTCTGTGTGTGGGAAGGGATTCACTAATTTACCCAACCTGCTGAGTCATAAAGTCACTCGCACCAGTGAGAGGCCCTTTAAATGCTCGGACTGTGGGAGCGAATTCAAAATTTCTGGGGAACTGGTGTCCCACCAGCGCATTCACACTGAGGACAGACCGTTCAGCTGCTCTCTCTGCACAAAGAGGTTTAAGAGGTCATCCACACTGCAGAGACACCAGCGAGTTCACACCAGGGAGAGACCATTCATCTGCTCTGTGTGTGGGAAGGGATTCAGTCAGTCAGTCATTCACCCTGCTGACACACCAGCGTCTTCACACCGAGGAGAGACCATTTACCTGCACCGAGTGTGGGAAGGGATTCACTCAGTCATCCACCCTGCTGACTCACCAGCAAGTTCACAGCGGGGAGAGACCGTTCACCTGCTCCGAGTGTGGGAACAGATTCACTCGGTTATCCACCCTGCAGAGACACAAAGTCACTCACTCCCAGGAAAGACCCTTAAAATGCTCTGACTGTGGGAGTGGCTTCAAAATTTCTGAGCATCTGATAGATCACCAGCGCATTCACACTGGGGAGAGACCGTTCAGCTGCTCTCACTGCACAAAGAGGTTTGGAAGGACATGCACACTGAGGAGACACCAGCGAGTTCACACTGGGAGAGACCATTCACCTGCTCTGTGTGTGCGGAAGGATTCTCTCGATACCCCAGCTGCTGAGGCACAATGTCCCTCACACCCAGGAGAGACCCTTTAACTGCTCTGACTGTGGGAGTGGTTTCAAAAGCTCTCAGGAACTGATGATCCACCAGTCCATTCACAGCTGCTGTGTGTGCAAAGAAATTCACCAGTTCATCCCTCCTGCTGAGACACCAGCGAGTTCACAAGTGATGACAGGGGTTGGATTCTGCTGTTATTGCTGCTGTTGATCACATCCAGGACTGAACCATGTTCACTCTGACAGTTGGTGAAGTGGGAGGGTCGGAGGGTTTCTTTCTGCTGGACTGGCCAGTCTCACGACTTTGCTTCCAGTGGGCTGATGCTCTTTGAGCCTGGGAGAGCACATTTCCACTGAAATGACCCACACAAACTGACGAAGAACATTTATTTTATGCTGGATAGTAAATAATGTTTTTCCTACCACTACAGGTAGATCTAAAATAAATACATTTGTCTCTGTTCCAGTGAGTCTACAGCACAAGGCCGGGCCAGTTGGCCCAATTGGTCTGTGTCAGTATTTATGCTCCACATGAGCCTCCACCCACCCCTCTTCATCTCCCCCCATCAGCATATCCTTCTATTCCTCTCTCCCTCATGTATGTATCTAGCTTCCCCTTCAATGTATTCATGCTGTTCACCTCAACCACTCGCTGTGGTAGTGAGTTCCACATTCTCACCACTCGCTGGGTAAAGAGGTTTCTCACTGAACTCCCTGTTGGATTATTGAACCCCTTCATAACCTTAAATTCTTCCATCAGGTCACCCTTCAGTCTTCTGTTTTCCAGAGAAAAGCAGTGCCAGCCTTTCCTGAAGGTTAAATGCTCTCAGTTCTGGGATTATTCTTGTGAATCTTTGTTGCCGCTTCTCCAGTGCCTCTATTTCCTTTTTCTAAATGGAGATCACAAATGTTGACAGTGCTCCCAGTGTAGCCGAACCCTGATTCTAAACAAGTTGAACAGAACCTGTTCAATTCTATTCCTCGAGAATGGAACCCTGTATATGGGCCCTACACTTTAGGAAAGATGTGAAGTCCTTAGAGAGGGTGCAGAGGAGATTTACGAGAATGACTCCAGGGATGAGGGACTTCAGTGAGTTCGAGAGACTTGAACAGCTGAAATTTCTCTCTTTAGATCAGACAGGCATTAGGATTGGGAATGGGGCCATTCAGCCCATTGAGTCCATGCTGGCTCTCTGTAGATCAAACTGTTGCCCTGTTCTCTCTCCGTGTCCCTGCGGATTTATTTCCCTGAAGTTCCCATCCAATTTCCTTTTGGAAACATTCCATTATCTCTGCTTCAGCCGCTCGTAGGAAGTGAGTTCCAGATATTTACCACTTCAAATGCAAACGAGGAGCAGAGAGCACAAAAGGAGGCCGTGTGACCCATTGTGCCCCTGCTGCCTCTTCAAACATTCTCAGCAACAAGGTCAGGGAGGCCATAGAACCATAGAAAATTACAGCTCAGAAACAGGCCTTTTGGCCCTTCTTGTCTGTGCCGAACCATTTTATGCCTAGTCCCACTGACCTGCACTTGGACCATATCCCTCCACACCCCTCTCATCCATGAACCCGTCCAAGTTTTTCTTAAATGTTAAAAGTGACCCCGCATTTACCACTTCATCCGGCAGCTCATTCCACATTCCCACCACTCTCTGCGTGAAGAAGCCCCCCCTAATATTCCCTTTAAACTTTTCTCCTTTCACCCTTAACCCATGCCCTCTGGTTTGTTTCTCCCCGAGCCTCAGCGGAAAAAGCCTGCTTGCATTCACTCTATCTATACCCATCAAAATCTTAAACACCTCTATCAAATCTCCCCTCAAGCTTCTGCGCTCCAGGGAATAAAGTCCCATCCTATTCAATCTCTCTCTGTAACTCAGCTTCTCAAGTCCCGGCAACATCCTTGTGAACCTTCTCTGCACTCTTTCAATCTTATTTACATCCTTCCTGTAACTAGGTGACCAAAACTGTACACAATACTCCAAATTCGGCCTCACCAATGCCTTATATAACCTTACCATAACACTCCAACTTTTATACTCGATACTCCAATTCATGAAGGCCAATGTACCAAAGGCACTCTTTACGACCCTATCCACCTGTGACGTCACTTTTAGGGAACTCTGTACCTGTATTCCCAGATCCCTCTGTTCAACTGCACTCTTCAGAGTCCTACCATTTACCCTGTACGTTCTTCTTTGGTTTGTCCTTCCAAAGTGCAATATCTCACACTTGTCTGCGTTAAATTCCATTTGCCATTTTTCAGCCCATTTTTCTAGTTGGTCCAAATCCCTCTGCAAGCTTTGAAAACCTTCCTCACTGCCCACTACACCTCCAATCTTTGTATCATCAGCAAACTTGCTGATCCAATTGACCACATTATCATCCAGATCATTGATATAGATGACAAACAACAATGGACCCAACACCGATCCCTGCGGCACACCACTAGTCACAGGCCTCCACTCAGAGAAGCAATCCTCCACAACCACTCTCTGGCTTCTTCCATTGAGCCAGTGTCTTATCCAATTTACTACCTCCCCATGTATACCCAGAGACAACCTTCCTAACTAACCTCCCATGAGGGACCTTGTCAAAGGCCTTGCTGAAATCCAGGTAGACAACATCCACCGCCTTCCCTTCTTCCACTTTCCTGGTAACCTCCTCGAAAAACTCTAATAGATTGGTCAAACATGACCTACCACGCACAAAGCCATGTTGACTCTCCCTAATAAGTCCCTGTCTATCCAAATATTTGTAGATCCTATCCCTTATCACACCTTCCAATAACTTGCCCACCACCGACGTCAAACTTACTGGCCGATAATTTCCCGGATTTCTTTTGGAACCTTTTTTAAACAACGGAACAACATGAGCCACTCTCCAATCATCTGGCACCTCCCCCGTGAATACTGACATTTTAAATATGTCTGCCAGGGCCCCTGCAAGTTCAACACTAGCTTCCCTCAAGGTCCGTGGGAATACCCTGTCCGGTCCTGGGGATTTATCCACTCTGATTTGCCTCAAGACAGCGAGCACCTCCTCCCCTTTAATCTGTAAAGGTTCCATGGCCTCCCTACCAGTTTGCCCTATTTCCGTAGACTCCATGCCCGTTTCCTCAGGAAATACAGATGCAAAAAAACCATTTAGTATCTCCCCCATCTCTTTTGGTTCCATACACAGTGTACCACTCTGGTCTTCAAGAGGACCAATTTTATCCCTCACTATCCTTTTGCTCCTAACATACCTATAGAAGCTCTTTGGATTTTCCTTCACTCTGTCTGCCAAAGCAACCTCATGTCTTCTTTTAGCCCTCCTGATTTCCCTCTTAAGTCGCTTCTTGCACTTTTTATACTCCTCGAGCATCTGATGTGTTCCTTGCTGCCTGTACATTTCATACAACTCTCTCTTCCTCTTAATCAGTGTGACAATCTCCCTCGAGAACCAAGGTTCCTTATTCCTATTTACTTTGCCTTTAATCCTGACAGGAACATACAAACTCTGCACTCTCAAAATTTCTCCTTTGAAGGCCTCCCACTTTCCATTTACATCCTTACCAGAGAACAGCCTGTGCCAATCCACACTTCCCAGGTCCCTTCTCATTTCATCAAATTTGGCCTTTTTCCAGTTCAGAACTTCAACCCAAGAACTTCAACCATGTTAAATTCTAACATGTGACTGGAGCTTTATTTTAAAAATTAATGTTGGATTCACCTACATGCTTGTGGAAGCTGCATAGCTGGCAGGAATTGTCTGAACTAAGAATTTCTTCTATGAATTTGATCAGTTGGAGGACATTATATTCTGTCAAATCTGGCTCAAGAATAAGGTTGATTGCTCAGTTCAAGTAAGAAGGAAAGCTATTGGCTTGCAGCAAGTGTCTTTTCGAACCAGGATATCTTGTATTAACCTTATTCAGTTGTGGGACATGGGCGTCGCTGGCTGGCCAACATTTATTGCCCATCCCTAGATGCCCTTGTTCAGAGGGCAGTTGAGAGTCAACCACATTGTATGAACCAAATGTGTTCATTAAATATTACTGTATTTAGAACAAAGAAAGTTACAGCACAGGGACAGGCCCTTTAGCCCTCCAAGCCTGCTGCCGGACTAAATTAAAACCCCCTACCCTTCCGGGGACCATTTCCCTCTATTCCCATCCTATTCATGTATTTGTCAAGATGTCCCTTAAAAGTCACTACCGTATCCGCTTCCACTACCCCCCAGGCAACGAGTTCCAGGAACCCACTGCTCTCTGTGTAAAAAATCTGCCTCGTACATCTCCTTTAAACCTTGCCCCTCACACCTTAAACCTGTGTCCCCTAGTAATTGACGCTTCCACCCTGGGAAACAGCTTCTGACTATCCACTCTGTCCATGCCTCTCATAATCTTGTAGACTTCTATCAGGTCGCCCCCTCAACCTCCCTCATTCCAGTGAGAACAAACCAAGTTTCTCCAACCTCTCCGCATAGCTAATGCCCTCCATACCAGGCAACATCCGGGTAAATATTTTCTGTACCCTCTCCAAAGCCTCCACATCCTTCTGGTAGTGTGGCGACCAGAATTGAACACTATATTCCAAGTGTGGCCTAACTAAGCTTCTCTAAAGCTGCAACATGACTTGCCAATTTTTAAACTCAATACCCCAGCCAATGAAGGAAAGCATGCCGTATGTCTTCTTGACTACCTTCTCCGCCTGCATTGCCACTTTCAGTGACTGTGTACCTGTACACCCAGATCCCTTTGCCGACCAATACTCCTAAGGGTTTTGCCATTTACTGTATATTTCCTATCTGTATTAGACCTTCCAAAATGCATTACCTCACATTTGTCCAGATTAAACTCCATCTGCCATCACTCCGCCCAAGACTCCAACCAATCTATATCCTGCTGTATCCTCTGATGGTCCTCATCACTATCCGCAAATCCACCAACCTTTGTGTCGTCCGCAAACTTCCTAATCAAACCAGTTACATTTTCCTCCAAATCATTTATATATATATATAACAAACAACAAGGTCCCAGCACTGATCCCTGAGGAACGCCACTTGTCACAGCCCTCCATTCAGAAACGCACCCTTCCACTGCTACCCTCTGTCTTCTTTGACCGAGCCAGTTCTGTATCCACCTTGCCAACTCACCTCTGATCCCATGCGACTTCTCCTTCTGCACCAGTCTACCATGAGGGACCTTGTCTAAGTCCATGTGGACAACATCCACTGCTCTACCCTTATCAATCATCTTCGTCACTTCCTCGAAAAACTCGACCAAGTCCGTGAGACACGACCTCCCCTTCACAAAACCATGTTGCCTCTCACTAATACATCCACTTATTTCCAAGTGGGAATAAATCCTGTCTCGAAGAATTCTCTCCAATAATTTCCCTATCACTGATGTAAGGCTCACCAGCCTGTAATTACCTGGATTATTCTTGCTACCCTTCTTAAACAAAGGAACAACATTGGCTATTCTCCAATCCTCTGGGACCTCCCCTGTATGATGTGGAGATGCCGGCGTTGGACTGGGGTAAACACAGTAAGAAGTTTAACAACACCAGGTTCCTCTGGCTCCACACATAGATTCCCTCCCCTATCCTTGAGTGGGCCGACCCTCTCCCTGGCTACCCTCTTGTTCTTTATATATGTATAAAAAGCCTTGGGATTTTCCTTAATCCCGCTGGCCAATGATTTTTCGTGACCACTCTTAGCCCTCCTTACTCCTTGCTTAAGTTTCTTTCTACTTTCCTTGTATTCCACACTTGCTTCGTGTGTTCCTCCCCTGTAGCCAGTGAGGATACAAAGATCTCTCTCAAGACCCCAGCAATTTCCTCCCTTGCCTCTCTCAGTATTCTGGGGTATATCCCATCAGGCCCTGGGGACTTGTCTACCTTAATGTTTCTCAAGAACCCCAATACCACCTCCTTTTTGATCTCAACATGACTCAAACTATCTACACATCCTTTCCCAGACTCATCCACCACCAAATCCTCTTTGGTGAATTCTGACGCAAAGTACTCATTTAATATCTCCCCATTTCCTCTGGCTCCGCGCATAGATTCCCTCCCTTGTCCTGGAGTGGGCCAACCCTCTCCCTGGCTACCCTCTTGCTCTTTATATATGTATAAAAAGCCTTGGGATTTTCCTTAATCCTGCTGGCCAATGCTTTATCGTGACCCCTTTTAGCCCTCCATTCTCCTTGCTTAAGTTTCTTTCTACTTTCCTTGTATTCCACACTTGCTTCGTGTGTTCCCAGCCTCCTCGCTTTGACAAATGTTTCGTTTTTCTCTTTGACGAGGCTCACAATATCTCTCATTATCCAAGGTTCCCAAAACTTGCCATACTTATCCTTCACCCTTACAGGAATGTGCCGGTCCTATCAGCTTACAGTTGAAAGCCTCCCACATGCCAGATGTTGATTTGCCCTCAAACATCTGCCCCATCTGGTAGCTATTTATTAGCAACCAGACATTAACAGACGAGAAATTAATGAGCCTTAATTGAGTTATAGTTAATCAATGAATCAGTCGTCATAGTAAAAGATTGAGTTTTATTTGCTGTAAAAGTTTAATTGCTGTGGATGTAAAGAATGTGCAATGAGGATAAATGTACTGGCGAGAGAGACCTTCAAGCTCTGATTAGCCTCAACATTTGAAACTGTGAGAATAAGGGATTGTATCGAATCAGATAAAGGGATAGTATGAACCAGTTCTCTTGTATTCCTGTCTAAGATAATGAGAGAAGGTGGTGTCAGTAATTGAGGATCCAGTTAAATTAATCTAGTGGTCAAATTGACCAATTGTCATGATACAACAGGCCCAAATCTGACGTGAGGTAATCGTCACTTTGTGGATAAAAGTAGAGGTTCTGAAGGTCTTCCTTGGGAGCCAAATACTGAAAACTCCCGAGGCTGAGTTCCAAGGAAATTACTGTCAGAGAAGGAACCAGACTCCCAAGGCTGAATTCCACATGAATTCCTGTGAAAGAAGGAGCCAGAGAGGGTTATGCTTCTACGGACCGATCACCTGCATGAAGTTGTAAAAGTCAATATCTTAAAGTTGTTGAGTAAAACTTTTTCATTCAGGAAACTTCTTTTTAAATTTCCTATCCAGAGAATTCTGCCTTTACCACAAAAAGGGCAGGGAACAGGCTACAGATGAATTAAAGAGAAACCATTTGTGTCCAGAACATTGTGAATATCAAAGAACAACAAAGAACAAAGAACAATACAGCACAGGAACAGGCCCTTCGGCCCTCCAAGCCCGCGCCGCTCCCCGGTCCAGGATTGAATCCTGAATCCAGGATCCCCGCCCAATTTTCCAGCCTATCTACATACCAATATCCTATCCACCGAGCTGTCCCTCACAGCTACGATGCTTTGTTCATTACAACCTATTAACTCACCCCCACCCCCCCATTCCAGACAATGTGATCTCCAGGGAGAGGCGAAAACCCAGAGTGAAAAACCCCAGGGCCAATATGGGGAAAAAAATCTGGGAAATTCCTCTCCGACCCCCTGAGGCGATCGAAACGAGTCCAGGAGATCACAATGGCCCTGATCGGGAAATGCTTCCCAACCCTAGTCATTTCCACTTCCACGAACACCATATGAATTCCCTGCCCCCGAGACAGGTTCCCAACTATCCGCAGTCTCGCTCTGTACTGGCACCAGCAAGATAATCATAGAATGAAGCCTTGAAACGAGAAACAAGGAACAATTAGCCCGCGCCGCTCCCTGGTCCAGACTAGACCACTCTTTTGTATCCCTCCATTCCCACTCCGTTCATATAGCTGTCTAGATAAGTCTTAAACGTTCCCAGTGTGTCCGCCTCCACCACCTTGCCCGGCAACACATTTCAGGCCCCCACGACCCTCTGTGTGAAATATGTCCTTCTGATATCTGTGTTAAACCTCCCCCCCTTCACCTTGAACCTATCCTTTTACTCTGGTTGTCTTTGATGCTCAAGTCATTTTCTGATTGTTTTAACCATGTTCTGTTTCATTAATAAACTTTGATCAGTAAAATATTTGATTGTTCTGGACTTTTCCTGATGAGATTGATGCACTTTAGGGAAAGTGGGTGAGAGGGGTTGGCAGGCTCTTTAACAGAAAGTGAGTCCCTCTAAGGTAATTGGCAAAGGAGCCAGAGGGGGAGATGAGATTTTATTTTATATTTTTGACACAGCGAGTTGTTCTGATCTGCCTGAAAACAGATTCAATAGAATCTTTCCAAAGGTTAAAGACTTGAAAGGGAAGAATTTGCAGGGCTGTGGGGACAGATCAGAGTGGTAGGATGAATCAGACAGTCCTTTCAAAGAGATAGCAGGGGCACGATGGGCTGAATGGACTCTTCCTGCAGCCTGTCAATCTCAGCCTCCTGCTTTTGTGCAGGTTAAAAGGGACAGATTTCATTGCAGCCTCTTCCCTGTATCTGTATTTAAAGAGACAGGTTTCTCTTTAGCTCTGAGTGACTGATATAACAATTGGTTGGAGGCCCATTTCCCAGTCAGTCCTCCAGCACCTTCCTGTCTCTCTATTAGTGCGACGCCCAGGGCAGTTTCCCAACTGGGGCGCAGGCCCCATTATTCTCAGCTAAGTTCAGCCCTCAGCTCCGTCGCCTGGCTGTCATTGACACGAGCAATAGAGAGACAGAAAGGTGCCCCAGGCTCAAATGGGAAATCAAAACTCGGGGCTTTAAATGAACTGTTAGGATCTCTGTAACGATCAACAATTTAAAAAAAAGAATTCTAAGCCCAGTGAGTAAATTAAAGAATCACACGACAAAACTTCAAGTTTCTGGCGTTTATTCCAACAAACTGGAAGCAACAATGACTAAACACTTTTTTGAAGGGAACATTGCTCTTAAACTTAAAATTAAACTTTGCCCTTTTACTCTTAACACCATCAAATATCCCACTCAACCGTTATATTTTATTCTGCCTTGGAATGTTCACACTCTTTCTCCAAAAACCAGTCCAAAGTGATTCTTTCCTCCCCAAGGGTTTATTTCCATTGTTTTCCTTTTCCAGTCTGGCAACCTTTAATCCCAGAACTGTCCTTCACAGTGATGGTTCTCCTGGACATTTTCCCACTAACACAAGCAAGGCGAATCTTCCAGCCTTGTTTCACAATCCTCAGGAATTTGTGACCAACATTCAACACCGGAGCAGATGTAGGTCATTTGGCCCTTTGAGTCGGCTCCACCGTTTATTTAGGTCATGGTTGATCTGTTTGTGTGGAGTTCCACATTCTCGTTCTAGACCCAATACTTTTGATTCTCTTACCCAACAAGAATTGGGATAAAGGCAAAATTCTGCTGTTGTTGGAATCTGAAACAAAAACAGAAAATGCTGGACAATCTCAGCAAGTCTGACAGCATCTGCAGAGAGAGAATAGACACAGCATTTTGAGTCAGGATGACCCTTTGTCAGAACTGAAGACAAGGAAAATCGGACATAATTTATACTGTGAGGGTCAAGAATTGGGAAGCAATCTATTAAACCTCCTCTGAACCACTTTCAATGCATTTGTATCATTTCTTAAATAGGAGACAAAGCTGCACCCAGTATTCAAGATGCAGTCTCCGTAATGCCCTGTATAACTGAAGCATAGTAAGAAGTTAAATGGGATTATATTCATTGGAGTTTAGGAGGTTGAGGGGAGATCTGATAGAGACTTACAAGATAATGAACGGCTTAGATAGGATGGACGTAGGGAAGTTGTTTCCATTAGCAGGGGAGACTAGGACGCGGGGGCACAGCCTTAGAATAAAAGGGAGTCACTTTAGAACAGAGATGAGGAGAAATTTCTTCAGCCAGAGAGTGGTAGGTCTGTGGAATTCATTGCCACAGAGGGCTGTGGAGGCCGAGACGTTGAGCGTCTTCAAGACAGAAATTGATAAATTCTTGATTTCTCGAGGAATTAAGGGCTATGGGGAGAGAGCGGGTAAGTGGAGTTGAAATCAACCATGATTGAATGGTGGAGTGGACTCGATGGGCCGAATGGCCTTACTTCCGCTCCTATGTCTTATGGTCTTAAACAACACAGGTTAAAGTCCAACAGGTTTATCTGGTAGCAAATAAACCTGTTGGACTTTAACCTGGTGTTGTTAAACTTCTTACTGTGTTTACCCCAGTCCAACGTCGGCATCTCCACATCATAACTAAAGCAGAACATCTTTACTCCTGTGTTCAATTTCTCTCATAATAAAGGATAACATTCCATTTGTAAGAACTTTGATTTATTTGAACTAAGATTTATGGGGGTTCTCTTGTTTACAATAACTCCATAACTGTAAATCACACCAGGTTCCAGTGACTTAACCAAATGGCAAGAAAGAACACTTTAAATCGTGAATTCAGAAAGTTTATTAATCATTAAAAATGTAACAAGTCAGAAAGATAAAACAGAGTGTTGATTAACAGTGAATAGAGAAAGAATAGAAAAATGTTGAAAGCCCATCTTAGCCAATTCCCATAAATCTTCAATTATAAACTAAAATAGACATGAGTTTTCAGATGATTTGAAAAGAAATGAATTGTCTGCTGAAAGGGTTAACTTTTCTACAGAACCTAAAGGGATGGGGAGTGAGCAGAAAAAAATTGGCACACAATAATACCACTTTACACAAGTAAAAAAATCAAAACAAACTAGATTGTAAACTTCAGCTCTTCATTTTTTTGTTATATTCCATAACCTAATTATTTTAATTTGATCAGTTTTTTTAGGGATGGATAACTTCTGTTCTTTATAAACTGCTTCACTCATTTTGTTGATTCTACATGGGCTCGGAGAATCAGAACCCAGACTTTATCATCCTTATCCTTTTTCCCCTTTTGCCACCACTCCCTCTGTTTTGCAGGAAGGTCGTAGGGATTCCAATCAGAACTAATCATTTTATCATAAAAGTTAAATACTGCGGATGCTGGAATCTGAAACAACAACAGAAAATGCTGGAAAATCTCAGCAGGTCTGACAGTATCTGTGGAGACAGAATAGAGTCAATGTTTAAAGTATGGATGACCCTTCATAAGAGCGGTTATGAAGTGTCTTCCAGACTCGAAATGTTGGCTGTATTCTCTAATAATTTTATCGATACGTTTCTTGTTCTTAGTTTCCAATTAGCAGGTAAGAGACCTATCCAGTCCTCACTCGAGCTCTGATTTTTTCACTGGCCATGCTTGAGTCAGTTTATAACCATTAGAATCTACTCAGAGGTCTGCTTTTCAGTCCAGTGCTATTTGGAGTATACCGTTACTTCACCGACTAACGGGTCACAAGTCCCTCAAAGTTCTTATCACAAATTTGGGATAAAATAATTTAAACAATGCCTGAGAATGCTTTTTAACTTCTTAACCAACTATCTCCCACTGTTTGTTGATTGGTCAGACCTTCTCTTCACAGATTCGGGTATCTCAGCCACTGAACACCAGCCGGTCCTGGAATAAGTTTAATTCTAACTCATTCTGAGTAAATATTCTCACCAGGTCCTCTGTTGGGCACTAAGCAGCTTTAATGGTCCGTGATTGCAGAAACTGAGCAGTCACAGGAATGTGGTCAAGATAGTCCAGTCCCATAATGCCTCACATTCAATCTGCAGTCCTTCAATTATAACAGAATATGTGGCTGTATGTAGCTGCCTCGGCCATGGTCAACCCCAACACTGCCTTCCTGAACTGTTACAATGCCTGAGGTGTAAGTAAGCCGACAGTGCTGT
This sequence comes from Mustelus asterias, assembly GCF_964213995.1. Lineage (NCBI taxonomy): Eukaryota > Metazoa > Chordata > Chondrichthyes > Carcharhiniformes > Triakidae > Mustelus > Mustelus asterias. Next base: position 233,602 of record NW_027590205.1, read on the forward strand.
TAGGGAGGGATTTCCAGCTACATATTCCAGACTTTCACTGGACTGTAGATGGATACCAGATTGACATATTCCATTCAACCACTCCCAAGGTGAGTTATTCCAATTCCTTTATTGTCCAGGACAATATATTCACAATATCATTAAAACAGGAATTAAACATTCCCATTTGGTTTCAGGTTCTAACATATTCTGTTAGTTTGTTCTTTATTGTCAATGTCAGGCTGGGGTTGTTTCCCTTGGAGCAAAGGAGGTTGAGGGGAGATTTGATAGAGGTGGACAAGATTCTGACAGGTTTAGATAAGGTGGACAAAGAAAAGCTGTTCCCATTAGCTGATGGGACAAGGACAAGGGGGACACAGATTTAAAGTTTCAGGTGAGAGATGTAGGGAGGGATGTGAGGAAGAAAATGTTGATGCAGCGAATGGTAATGACCTGGAACTCGCTGCCTATGAGGGTGGAGGAAGTGGAGACAATAAACAATTACAAAGGAAATTGGATGGGCATCTGGGGGAGTTTCAAACAGAAATGCTGACTAAATATCTCTGAATTTCCTCACACCCGGTCACTCTGTGATCCGTGTGAAATTTGAAACCAGGTATTCACAACAAGACTCAAAGAGCATCAGCCCACTGGAGGCAAAGTTGTGAGACCGGCCAGTCCAGCAGAAAGAAACCCTCTGACCCTCCCCATTGACCAACTGTGAGAATGAACAAAATGCAGTCCTGGATGTAACTGAGAGCAGAAACAATAACAGCAGAATCCCACCCCTGTGAACTTGTTGGTGCCTCAGCAGCTGTGATGAAATTCTGAACACTTTTTATACACTGAGCAGGTGGACAGTTTCTCCCCAGTGTAACTTCACTGATGTCTCAACAGGTGGGATAACTGAGTGAATTCCTTCCCACACTGAGAGCAGGTGAATGGTCTCTCTCCATGTGAATTCGCTGGTGTCTCTGCAGGTTGGATAACTGACTGAAACCCTTCCCACACTGAGAGCAAGTAAATGGCCTCTCCCCAGTATGAACTCGCTGGTGTCTCCGCAGGTGGGATGACTGAGTGAATCTCTTCCCACACTGAGAGCAGGTGAACGGCCTCTCTCCAGTGTGAACTCGCTGGTGTTTCTGCTGGGTGGATAACTGACTGAAACCCTTCCCACACTGAGAGCAGGTAAATGGTCTCTCCCCAGTGTGAACTCGCTGGTGTGTCTGCAGGTCGGATGACCGAGTGAATCTTTTCCCACACTGAGAGCAGGTGAATGGCCTCTCCCCAGTGTGAATTCGCTGGTGTGTCCGCAGGTCGGATGACCGAGTGAATCCCTTCCCACACTGAGAGCAGGTGAATGGCCTCTCCCCGGTGTGAACTCGCTGATGTGTCCGCAGGTCGGATGACCGAGTGAATCTCTTCCCACACTGAGAGCAGGCGAATGGCCTCTCCCCAGTATGAATTCACATGTGTGTCCATAGATTGGATAACTGGTTGAATTCCTTCCTACACCGAGAGCAGGTGAACGGCCTCTCCCCAGTGTGAATTCGCTGGTGTCTCTGCAAAGTGGATAACACAGTGAATCCCTTTCCACACTGAGAGCAGGTGAACGGTCTCTCTCCGGTGTGAACTCGCTTGTGTGACTGCAGGCTGGGCAACAGAGCAAATCCCTCCCCACACTGAGAGCAGATGAATGGCCTCTCCCCAGTGTGGCTGCGCCGATGAGCATCCAGCAGAGAGGGGGCTCTGTATCTCTTCCCACAGTCTGCACATTTCCATGGTTTCTCCATGGTGCAGGTGTCCTTGCCTCTCCCTTGGGTGGCCAATCAGTTGAAGCCTTGTCCACACACAGAACACGGGTACCGTCTCTCCCTGCTGTGAATGGTGTGATATTTATTCAGGCTGTGTAACTGGTTAAAGCTCTTTATGTGGAGATGCCGGCGTTGGACTGGGGTAAACACAGTGGCTTTTGCCACCAAATAAACCTGTTGGACTTTAACCTGGTGTTGTGAGACTTCTTACTAAAGCTCTTTAGTCAGTGCACTGGAACACTCTCACTCGGGTGTGGCAGTGTGTTGCTGCTTTTCCACTCACTGATGGCCGAAGTCTTTTCAAATCCAAGTGGAAGGTTCAATCTGAAGCTCAGTGGCCAACTTCCGCATTGAGACGTCACAATGGAGCGCTGCCTGAATCAGCCAATAGGAATTACTCGGCTCCGCAGTGACGTGTCGGGGTTCCATGGCGCAGGCCCGGCTCGCGGACCCGGGAGCCCCGCCCCCGCCCATTGTTCCTCCTCCACCTGCACCTCCTCCATTCACGGTTTCCAGGCAACCGGCTGGCGGCTCCGGCCAGAGCGAGAAGCCGCTCGGTGATCTCCCCCTCCCCCCTGTCTCTCTGCGGCTGCTGCTCCAAAAAGAGAGCGGGAGCGACCGCTGGCGGCAGCCGCAGTGCGCCTGCTCCGGACCGCTCGGCTCAGCAGCGCTCTCTGCGCCTGCTCCGGACAGCTCGGCTCAGCAGCGCTCTCTGCGCCTGCTCCGGACAGCTCGGCTCAGCAGCGCTCTCTGCGCCTGCTCCGGACAGCTCGGCTCAGCAGCGCTCTCTGCGCCTGCGTGCTGGGCTGCCAGCTGAGGGAGTGGGGGAGGGGACTTTGCAAAATCTGTTCCCATCATTTTCTTCCAAGTCTCGCAGTTTGATTTGAAACAGAACAGCTTCTGTTTGTAGCTTCACCACAGACTCCAACTTCACCACAGACTCAAACTTCACACACAGACTCAAACTTCACACACAGACTCAAACTTCACCACAGACTCAAACTTCACCACAGACTCAAACTTCACCACAGACTCAAACTTCATCCTCTGGACAACATCTGTGAGGAAAACACTTTCTTTCTCCCCCTGGGAAATACAGAGACAGAGAAATTCTCTGGAACTGGAATTAGAGCCAATATACTGAGGGGGAAACTGTGATTTTGTGGAACCTGTTTTTATTGTCTGAGCTTTTTAAAGTGTAATTTATCCTGTCTGTTCAAATAATGTTTCTAAATGCATGATTCAGTGATGTTAATTTTAGATTAATTTTTAAAATGAAACATTGTCTTTCAGTTTATTCCATTGGGATTTGTGGGAATTTGTTTATTATAAGGTGACCATGAGGATCGTAATAACATTGATATGTCTGGTGTTATATGGTGCATATGATGTGGAGGTGCCGGTGTTGGACTGGGGTGGGCACAGTAAGAAGTCTCACAACACCTGGTTAAAGTCCAAATGGTTTATTTGGAATCACGAGCTTTCAAAGCGCTGCTCCTTCTCACCTGATGAAGGGGCAGTGCTCTGAAAGCTTGTGATTCCAAATAAACCTGTTGGACTTTAACCTGGTGTTGTGAGACTTCTTACTATATGGTGCATATTAGGTATATTATTTATGGATTTGTATTACAGTTGATGTTGTTTAATTCCAGAATAGTATTGTAACTACACTGTATATTTTCCAGTCAAAGAGTCAGCAGAGCACAAGATAAATCAATTCAGCAGCTTGAGTCCGTGCCAAGTCTCTGTCGGGGAATCCACTCAGTGCCATTTTTCCTCGATATCCCTGTTCCCCAGTACGTTTCATTCCTTCAAGTGCCCGACCAATTTTATTTTGAAATCACTGGTCGTCTCCACTTCCACCACTCTCATCATCAGTGAGTTCCAGAACATGATTGCTTGCCCCCTCAGTCAAGTTCTTCCGCACCCATCTATCATAGAATCATAGAAACCCTACAGTACAGAAAGAGGCCATTCGGCCCATCGAGTCTGCACCGACCACAATCCCACCCAGGCTCTACCCCCATATCCCTACATATTTTACCCACTAATCCCTCTAATCTATGCATCCCAGGACACTAAGGGGCAATTTTAACATGGCCAATCAACCTAACCCGCACATCTTTGGACTTTAATCTCTAATCATGTATCTCTAATCATGTAATAGAGTTCTGAATATTGCATACATTTTTAGTACACTAAATATGCAAATTTTTTATATGCTTAGACACAAGCCTGTGTGAAGATTTCAGGAATATGTGTCCTGTACATGAAACAGTCGGCACGGATCTGTCGATTAGGATGAATCAGCACCCTCAGGACAATGTCTATTTCAGGTCCAGCAAAGTGAGAATGGAGGGAGAGTGTTTGGGATAAAGGTTTACAAATTTTCAAGAATGAGAGGAAAGAATGTTCCACAGAAACTAGAATTGTCTGTTCTGAGTTTTTATCCTGTACTGACAGCAATGATTTTTGTGAATTTCTTTCACAGGCTATTAGAAGGGGAGAATTTACAGACACAAATCTCAACAAACATGACGTTAGGATCTGACAGAGTCACACAATTATTCTGGATCTGAATACCATCGGCATTTGAAACTGGAATGGGAAATGTTTGTCTGTTCCTTCAAACTGTTTAAACATCAGTGTGACTGGAAAATCACTGAGACACAGATACTCAAGTGAGAGTATTCCAGTGAACTGACTGTGGAAAGAGCTTTAACCAGTTACACAGCCTGGAAAAGATTGAAGGATTCACAGTGAGGAGAGACCATGTATGTGTTATCTATGGGGTCAAACCTTCATCTGAACCTGGAGTTGTACAAAGACACTCAGACCATGGAAATGTAGGGACTGTGGGAAGGGATTCAATTGTCCCTCGAAGCTGGAAACCCTTCGATGCAGCCACACTGTGGAGACACTGTTCACCTGCTCTGAGTTTGGAAGGGGATTTCGTGATTCATCCACCCTGAGGAATCACCAGCAACTTCACATCAGGGAGAGGCCATTCAGCTGCTCTGAGTGTGGGAAGAAATTCAGCGATCCGTCTGCCCTGCTGACACACCAGCGGGTTCACAATGGGGAGAGACCATTCACCTGTTGTGTGTGTGGAAAGGGATTCACTCAGTCATCTACCCTGCAGAACCACCAGCGATTTCACACGGGTGAGGGACTGTTCCCCTGCTCAGAGCGTGGGAAGGGATTCACTCACTCATCCCTCCCGCTGACAAACCAATACATTCACACTGGGCCGAGGCCATTCATCTGCTCCGAGTGTGGGAAGGGATTCACTCAATTATCTAGTCTGCTGAGACACAAACGATTACACACTGGGGAAAGGCCATTCATCTGATGTGTGTGTGGGAAGTGACTCAGTCAATCATCCAGTCTGCTGGAATACTGAGGCACCTCCCCCAATAAGAAACCTGTTCAATGCTCTGACTGTGGGAGCTGCTTTAAAACCTGAGCCTACCTGAGGGTCGACCAGCGCATTCACACTGAGGAGACCCCGTTCAGGCACTCTCACTGTGCAAAGAGGGTTAGAACATCATCTGACCTACTGAAACATCAGGGAATTCACACTGGGGAGAGACCCTGATAATTCCCACTCACTTTCAGCGATTTCTCCTAAAACCTACCAGATTGGAAGCTTCTGCCTGAAATGTTATTTTCCCTTAGTTTCCAAACTGAGACCATTCACCTGCTCAGTGTGTGGGAAAGGATTCACTTGTTCACCCAAGCTGCTGAGACACCATGGCAGTCACACCCATTAGTGATCTTTTGGATGCTCTGACTGTGGCTGTTAATTATACCAATAGAGGTTAAGTTTATTCAGATGGAGGGCACTGATTAGATAGTTATAATGAGCAGGTAAAAAGTGGGACTCACTAATATAGTTTGGAGTCAGAGTTGAACCTGTAATGTTTGATTCTGTGAACAAATCTAGACCAAATAAAGATTGACTCCACCCCAAGGCTGTCAGGATTATAACATGGTAACAGAAAATGCTTGTCTCATGGTGAAGGTTGGAAACTAAAAGAAAGTATATTTCAGACGGAAGCTTCCAATCCCAGCAGCTTTTGTGAGAAATGACTGAAAGGCAGTGGGAATTGTCAGGGTCTGATTACCTGCTGATGCTCTCGGAGTCTGAACCATACAACCAGTGGAAGAATGAAGTGGCGATGTGGACACGGGTTACATCCCGATCAAGGAGGAAACAAGATCTGGCCTTGGCATTGTCACTTCCTAACACAAGGAAAATCAGCAACAAAGCATTTTCTGATCAGCCAAACTGCAAGTTGATAACTGCACTGGCACGGATGATTCATGTAAAGAATTCACTTCAGGTGGTTGGAGGGTAGAATCCCTGTCAATTGGTCTATGGGAGAAATCCCTAATTCCTCTCTGTGCCGGGCGATCGCCCTCCTGCTTGAAAGGGATACAATTAGTTCCATTTTCAGTCATCAATTATCTGATTGTTCCATGAAAAGAATTGCTCGAAGCAACAAATTATTGGAGATACCAGAAGAGGGTTTCTTCATGTGTAACGTTTGGACTGAAGAAGAAAAACCATCTTTTTCTTCGATTTGTTTTGAAACTGTTTGTGTGAATTTTTGCGATCCCGGTCAGGACTGTTAACGTTTGCAGAGAAATTCGAACACCCGGTGATTAACTGAAAGAATTACATCACAAGATTCCACATTGTTAAACAAAAACAAACTTTACTGTATGTTTAAATAAAATTAAAAAGACAACACTACAAATTGAATACAATAAAGATTTATGATATAAACCAAGTTCTATTTTTTTACCTCACCCCAAGAGTTTCATTATACTTAATGATATCTTGAAGGTTCATTCACTTCTGTTCCTAGGACCTCCCAAAGGTATGTCAAAGCTCTCCACAATTCACTTTAATTCTCCCCAGTACTCCAGATATTCTCCAAGCTCCAAGAGTTTATGGGAGACCATCCATTATCTTTTCACGAAACAAGCCTCCAATTTTCCTTTAAGCTCTCAAACTGTGGACTCCTCAGTCCAAACATGGGCTTCACTGCATTCTTGCTGAGGGATTTAAATGTTGGAAACACCCCTGGTTTCTAATGGTCCTCTAGGCTTCTAGTCCCACAGATGGTTCACAGCTCCTGATCCCACAATTGGTGGCTTCCAAGCTAACTGCAGACTGTCCGCTGGAACCAGGTCATTGATTGGAAAGGACTCAAAAGGTTACGGGGAAAAGGCAGGAGAATGGGATTGAGATTTATCAGCCATGATCGAATGGCACAGCAGATTCGATGGGCCGAATAACCTAATTCTGCTCCTCTATCTTATGGTCTAATTCTAACCAAGGGTCCACCCTGAATCACATATCCCCATGGTAACAGAGACGATTGAATATCTAACAGATATTCAGCTTCAAAATTGGACCTTTTTACCTGAGCTCTGCATGAAGAATTCACCTAACAAAAACAGTGCAATAATTGTCAGTCCCAATGTCTCCAGCTAAAAGACCCAGCTGACCTTTTACAGTTCTTACCTCTCGAGTTTTGACTTCTTAAACCAACATGGGCCATGCTTTGTGACTGCGAATTCCCTGAGGGTATTTTCATCAGATTCTCAATCCAGGTTTTCCATTTTTTAAAAGCAATTCTTGCAACTAATTCATATTTCTAAAACATAGGAATTATGAAATTAGATTTTTGTAACAAAAACAGGAAGAAATGAAAACGTATCACCTTCATAATATCCCATTTAGAATATTACAATATACAACATGCTGTATATCTTAACAACAGCCATGATCTTATTGAATGGCGGAGCAGGCTCGAAGGGCCAAATGGCCTCCTCCTGTTCCTAAGTCCACTGTTTTCCTATGTTGATCTATCTTATAACCTGCAATAGACATAATAATCCCTCCATTGTCTACTTCACATTCACAAGTCCAGCTTGGTAACAGCACACTGCTGGGTTCCATGTCCAGGAATTCAGTCCACTGAAGATGGAAATTACTGCTTGCAGTCTTTTCTGAAAGTTTTCTTCTTACAATAATTATAGTCCAAAGTTCCTCCTGCAAAAGGAGAGTCTTCATTGCTGTTCATTTGTGAATTTTCAAGTTCTATTTTGAAAACAGTCTGTACAGAGTTCACATTTTGAAATTTATTTTCTTCCATGTTTGCAGTTTCTCCATTGTTTAAATCCAGAGAGAAAATTCCACTCAATTCCACATTTAAACCGACTTCTTCTTGCTCAGTTATAGCTGATTCCTTTATTGTCCAGGAGAGTTACCCCTCTCGCCCCCTCCCTGATCACCACCTCTGCAGAGTTTCCCCGATCACTAGCTCCCTCCCCCATCAGGACTCCTGCAGAGCTCCCCCCCCCAACCCCCTCCTCAATCACCACCCCTGCAGAATTTCCCAATCACCACTCCCTCCCCCAGGTCAGCTTCACCGCCCCACGGAATGACCCAGGGGTCCATTGGCGCCTCAAGGGAGGAGGGGGGCCTGGGGACAGTGCTGGGGCCTTCCACCCGGGGGATTCCAGCCGATGGGATGCAGGGCTTTCCGACTCCCCCTTTCCTGACACCGGTGCATCTCAAGAGCAGCAGGGTGAACAGCAAGGCAAGGATACATCCATATCACCAGGAAGACGGCTGGACCCCTCTAGGTCCCAGCTCTCCAGCAGACGCCTGTCAGGGGCATCACAGGCAAATGGGTGCGGAGTGCAGCTGGCTGCCTCCAGTTCTGATGTGCATCCTGGGGGGACGTGTTGATGTGGCGCTGGACCACGGGAGATGGAGATGTTGTGGGGTCGCCAGGAGGGCACGGGTGAAAGTCTATATGAGAAAGGTTTAGGGAATTGGGCTCGGTTGATGATCACATCCACCTGTTTTATCGCACTGTTAACTATCGGCCCTTCGTGTTATTGCATTGTTAGTTTCACCAATAAATGTCCAAAGATGTGCAGGTTAGGTTGATTGGCCATACTAAATTGATCATAGAATCATAGAAACCCTACAGTGCAGAAGGAGGCCATTCGGCCCATCGAGTCTGCACCAACCACAATCCCACCCAGGCCCTACCCCCACATATTTACCCACTAATCCCACTAATCTACGCATCTCAGGACTCTAAGGGGCAATTTTTAACCTGGCCAATCAACCTAACCCGCACATCTTTGGACTGTGGGAGGAAACCGGAGCACCCGGAGGAAACCCACGCAGACACGAGGAGAATGTGCAAACTCCACACAGACAGTGACCTGAGCCGGGAATCGAACCCGGGACCCTGGTGCTGTGAAGCAGCAGTGCGAACCACTGTGCTACTGTGCCGCCCCTTAGCGCCCCATGCCGATCCTAGTGTCAGGGGGATTAGCAGGGTAAATGTGTGAACTTGCAGGAGTAGGGCCTGGGTGGGATTGTGGTCGGTACAGACTCGATGGGCCGAATGGCCTCTTTCTGTACTGTAGGGATTCTATTCAATTCTCTATAAAATTACAGCACAGAAACAAGCCCTTTGGCCCTCCAAGCCTGTAGCAACCATGCTGCCCGTCTGAACTAAAACCCCCTACCTTTCCGGGGACAATATCCCTCTATTCCGATGCTATTCATATATTTGTCAAGACACATCTTAAAGTCACTATCGTATCTGCTTCCACTACCTTCCCCGGCAACGAGTTCCAGGCACCCACCACCCTCTGTGTAAAGAACCTGCCTCGAACATCTCCTTTAAACCTTGCCCCTCACACCTTAAACCTATGCCCCCCAGTAACTGGCTCTTCCACCCTGGGAAAAAGCTTCTGAGTATCCACTCTGTCCAACCTGTCATAATCTTGTAGACTTCCATCAAGTCGCCCTCCTCAACCTCCGTCGTTCCAGTGAGAACAAACCAAGTTTCTCCAACTCTCCTCATAGCTAATGCCCTCCACACCAGGCAACATCCTGATAAATATTTTCCGTACCCTCTCCAAAGCCTCCACATTCTTCGGGTAGTGTGGTGACCAGAATTGAACACTAGATTCCAAGTGCGGTCTAACAAAGGTTCTATAAAGCTGCAACATGACTTGCCAATTTTTAAACTCAATGCCCCGGCCGATGAAGGCAAGCATGCCGTATGCCTTCTTGATTATCTTCTCCATCTCATTGCCACTTTCAATGACCTGTGTACCTGTACACCCAGATCCCTCTACCTATGAATACTCTTAAGGGTTCTGCCATTTACTGTATATTTCCCATCTGTATTAGACCTTCCAAAATGCATTACCTCACATTTGTCCGGATTAAACTTCATCTGCCATCTCTCCGCCCAAGTCTCCAACTGATCCATATCCTGCTGTATCCTCTGCCGGTCCCCATCGCTATCCGCATTTCCACCAACCTTTGTGTCGTCCACAAACTTATCAATCAAACCAGTTACATTTTCCTCCAAATCATTTATATATATTACAAGCAGCAAAAGTCCCAGCACTGATCCCTGAGGAACGTCACTTGTCACAGCCCTCCATTCAGAAATGTACCTTTGCACTGCCAACCTCTGTTTTCTTCTGACTAAATTTCTCTAAACTTCCTAACACCCTGTCACTCTGTGATCCTTGTGACATTTGAAACCAGGTATTCGCAAAAAGACTCAAAGAGCATCAGCGCCCTGGAGGCTGAGACCGGCCAGTCCAGCAGAAAGAAACCCTCTGACCCTTCCCATTGACCAACTGTGAGAATGAACAGAATGCAGTCCTGGATGCAACTGCGAGCAGAAACAATAACAGCAGAATCCAACACCTGTCATCACTCGTGAACTTGCTGGTGTCTCAGCAGCCGGGATGAAACGCTGAAACCCTTCCCACACTGACAGCAGGTGAATGGTGTCTCCCCAGTGTGAACTGGCTGATGTGTCAGCAGGGTGGATGACCGAGTGAATCCCTTCCCACACTGAGAACAGATGAATGGCCTCTCCCCAGTGTGAACTCGCTGGTGTGTCCGCAGGTCGGGTAACCGAGTGAATCCCTTCCCACACTGAGAGCAGGTGAACAGCCTCTCCCCAGTGTGAACTCGCTGGTGTGTCTGCAGGCTGGATAACTGAGTGAATCCCTTCCCACACTGAGAGCAGGTGAATGGCCTCTCTCCAGTGTGAACTCGCTGGTGTGACTGCAGGTGGGATGACTGAATGAATCCCTTCCCACATTGAGAGCAGGTGAATGGTCCCTCCCCAGTGTGGCTGCGCCGATGAGCTTCCAGCAGACATGGGGCTCTGTATCTCTTCCTACAGTCCGCACATTTCCATGGTTTCTCCATGGTGCAGGTGACCTTGCCTCTCTCTTGGGTGGACAATCAGTTGAAACTTCGTCCACACACAGGACAAGATTACAGTCTCTACCCGCTGTGAATGGTGTGATATTTATTCAGGCTGTGTAACTTGTTAAAGCTCTTTAGTCAGTGCATTGGAACACTCTCACTCGAGTATGGCAGTGTGTTGATGCTTTTTCACTCACACTGACATTTCAAATCTTTTCAAATTGACAGACTGGACAATCATTTCTCCTTCTGGATTCAAAGTCCGATGATATTGAGGTCCCAAGGAATATGATTCTGTCACGTCTCGACGTGACGTTTGAGATTTCGGCCTGTGATTCCTCTTTCAATATCCTGTAAAATGAGTTTACAGAAGTCATCAGTGTCAGTACAGGATAGAAATTCAGAACAGACAATTTCTATGGAACATTCTTTCCTCTCTCATTCCCCAAAAGCTGTAAATCTCCATCCCACACACACTCTCCCCATTCTCAGCAGGTCTGGCAGCATCTGGATGGAGAGAAAAGAACTGATGTTTCAGAGCTTTGACAAAGGGTCATTGAGACAAGAAACATCAGCTCTTTTCTCTCCTTACAGATGCTGCCAGACCTGCTGAGATTTTCCAGCATTTTCTCTCTTGGTTTCAGATTCCAGCATCCGCAGTAATTTGCTTTTATAAGGCTGCAGATACCTCCTCCCAAGTAACATGCGTGTGCCCAAGACATCACTTGTTTCCCTTATTTCTTTTGCACCCATGGTGCTCTCCGCAGTCAACGCAGAGGAGAAGTATTCATTAAAAATCTCACCCATCTCCTGTGGCTCCACACACAGATGGCCATACTGATTTTTAAGGGGATCTATTCTCTCTCTAGCCACCCTTTTACTCTTAATATAGCTATAGAACCTCTTGGAATTTTCTTTAATCTTACCTGCCAGATCCATATCAGACCCTCTTTTTGTCCTCCTGATTTCCCTCTTCAGTATTTTCTTACACTTTTTATAGTCAGAGTGATTCATTTGTCCCCGATTGTCTAAACCCAATGTCTGCTTCCTTCTATTACCTGACCAGAGCTTCAATGTCCCTTGTCAGCCAGAGATCCCTAAATTTACCATTCTTTCCCTGCATCGTAACAGGAATATACTGCCCCTGGACTCTTGATATCACACTTTTAAAACCTCCCATTTGCCAGTCATTCCTTTCCCTTCAAACAAACTCACCTAATCGACATCTGCTAGATCCTGCCTAATGCCCACAAAAGTGACCCTGCTCCAGTTTAGGGCCTTGACCTGTGGACCTGTCCGATCTTTTTCCAGAACTATTTTGAAACTATTGGTGCTCCCAATAGTGCTCCCTGACTGACACTTCAGTCACTTGCTCCACCTCATTTCTTAACTGTCTAATAGAAAGTGAGTCCAGGAATTGATAATGAAAAATAAGGAGCTGGGAGATGAATTGAACAAGTATTTTGCCTCGGTGTTCACAATAGAGGATACAGTTAAAACTCAGAAACAGCTGGAAATCAGAAAACAGAAGTGTGGGATGAACTCTGAAAAAGCACAATTCCCAGGGAAGTGGTCCTCAGCAAACTGTTGGAGCTGTGGGCTGATGAGTCCTCGGGTCCTGCTGGGCTTCATTCTTGGGTCCTGCTGGGCTTCATTCTCGGGTCTTAACAGAGTGAGATAGTTGATGTGTTGTTCAATTTTATAAAATTCCCCATCGGGAATTGGATAAAGGGAAACCGGTGGATGCGCTGTACTTAGATTTCCAGAAGACATTTGATGAGGTGCCACATGAAAGGTTATTGCAGCAAATAAAAATTCATGCTGCGGGGATAACATATTGGCGTGGATAGAAGATTGGCTAACAGCAAACAGTGGGCAGAAATGGATCATTTTCTGGTTTAAGAGAGAGAGAAACCTGGGCCAACCTTTCCAGAGTCTGCACCCTCCCTGGATTCACTTCCTTTCCCTTCAGTTGCTGCAAGTCCCCAATTTCCCCCAGAATGAGAAAAGAAATGGAAAGGGGGTTGAAAAGAAAGTGTTTTACTCACAGATGTTTGAGACAGGAGGAAGTTTGAGTCTGTCTGAAGATCAATCTTCATTCACACAAAGCCCACGTTCTGCTTGGCTGGAAGACCAGAGTCCTTCCGGTCCTCCAACTCTTCCCATTGGTCAACACCTCAGCATGAAGATCAGAGGGTGGGTTCTCCCCTGCACATGCGCAGCTTCCCCTCTACCCCGCACATGCCGGGGGGAGGGGAAGATCACGGAGCGGCTTCTCGCTCTGGCCGAAACTGTCAGCCGGTTGCCTGGAAAGCTTGGCTCGATGTGGTGTAGGGGGAGGGGAACAATGGGTGGGGGCGGGGCTCCCAGGTCCGCGCGCCCGGGCCTGTGCACTGGAACCCAGAGACGTCACTGCGGAGCGGAGTGATTCCTATTGGCTGAATCAGGCAGGACTCCATTGTGATGTCACAATGCGGAAATTGTCCAATGAGCTTCAGAGTGAAACTCCCTCCTCTTTTGTCCCGACTTCATCTGAGTTTGTTTATTTGGTTTGACCTAAAAAGAGGGCAAAATCGGGGAGGAAATCAATGTTTCCCCCTTTCCATTTCTTTTCTCATTCTGGGGGAAATTGGGGACTTGCAGCAACTGAAGGAAATGGAGTGAATTCGGTCTGTATATTCCACACATTGTTACTCCAAAAATGTCGACATATATCTGTCTGGCAGCCTGCATGGAAATTTTCAGCTCTCTGTGTCCAGGACAGGAAGCAGTGAGCATGGATCTGTCAATCACACATGAGGACGGGCCTCAACAGGGACCTTGGGTTCACGTCACACTATCTGTATCCCCCACGACTTGCCTAGGCTTGCAAAATCTCACTAACTGTCCTGGCTGGAGACAATACACATCTCTTTAACCTGTGCTTAACCCTCTCTCCACTCAGATTGTCTGTACCTTTAAGACTTGAATACCTGTAAAGGCTCGCATTCCAACCATTATCTTGTAAATTGAGTTTGTGTCTTTATATGCCCTGTTTGTGAACAGAACTCCCACTCACCTGATGAAGGGGCAGTGCTCTGAAAGCCTGTGGCTAATGCTACCAAATAAACCTGTTGGATTTTAACCTGGTGTTGTGAGACTTCTTACTGTGCTTACCCCAGTCCAACGCCGGCATCTCCCACTGAGTGGAAACAGAGAGAAGTAGGAGAGGCCGGAGGTGAGGAGAGAGATTTTATACATCTACAACTCAACAGGAACTTTGACAGAATTTCCAAACCCTGTGAACACCATCAGCTCCAAGTTCCTCTCCAACTCACACACCATCCTGACTTGTCTGACATCCAGTACTGAAAGAACAGAAATTTATTTAATTTAAATACTGGAAAGACTGAACCCATTGTGTTCAGTCCCCACTACAAACTCCACTCCCTCGCCAACAACTTTCTCTCTCCTCCTGGCAACTGTCTGAGGCTGAACCCGGCTGTTCACAACCAGGGTAAAATAGTTCATCCCAAGATGAGCTTCCAGCCACATGTCCACATCATCATCAAGACCACCTTCATTCATAGATGCATTAATAGTAATTAATTAACAATAATGAATAATAAAATACAGTGTAGAAGGAGGCCATTCAGCCCATCGAGCCTGCACCGACAACAATCCCATCCAGGCCCTATCCACATATTTACCTGTTAATCCCCCTGATACCAAGTGACAATTTATCGTGGCCAATCTGTCTAACCGGCACATCTTTGGACTGTGGAAGGAAACCGGAACACCCGGAGGAAACCCACACAGACACGGGGGGAATGTAGAAACTCTGCACAGACAGCGACCCGAGGCTGGAATTGAACCCGGGTCCCTGGCACTGTTAGGCAGCTGCACTAACCACTGTGCCACCGGGCCACATGTCAGTGCCATCGCCCGACTCCAGCCCAGTCTCAGCTCATCTGGAACCCTCACCCATTCCATTGTGACGTCACACTCTCACCCATTCCATTGTGACGTCACACCCTCACCCATTCCATTGTGACGTCACACCCTCACCCATTCCATTGTGACGTCACACCCTCACCCATTCCATTGTGACGTCAGGGCTTCACTCTCCGATCACAATCCCTGCCGGCCTCCCACATGCAGCCTCAATGGCGGCAGTCAGCCCGGGCCTAACACTACAAGCTGCAGCTCCATTTGGTACAAAGGGGGGGACCGGGAAGTTCATTTCCGGGGTTTGGGTTTGAACAACAAAGAACAGTACAGCACAGGAAACAGGCCCTTCGGCCCTCCAAGCCTGTGCCGCTCCTTGGTCCAACTAGACCAATCGTTTGTATCCCTCCATTCCCAGGCTGCTCATGTGACTATCCATGTTTACAAAGTCTCTCCACCCATCCGCCACATTTATCATTCCCCGCACTCTACCTCGGATTGATCTCGCTTCCAAGTTGAAACCGTCCGTCCGCCGCCATTACTCGCACTGCGCATGCTTCAGGTCCCGCCCCTCATTCACTTCGATTGGTTGGAGGACCAGCCGCTCCCGCTCGGTCCTCCAGCCCCGCCCCCTCTTCCTATTGGTCCGGAGCTGCCGTCAATCAGCTCCCGGGCATTGTGATGTGGAGCATGCGCAGTGTCATTGCTGTCCTTGGCGCTTGTTTGTCCCGGAGAAGCGGAGTCAGCGTTAGGCGGTGGCTGGGAGAATTTGGAAACACTTTGTGGATCCGCAAACCCTTCAGAATCATTGTCAGCTCCCTTGTTTGCAGCTGCGGGGCTTCTCCCTCCCTCCCTCCCGGGAACAGGCCCAGGTTAACGGCCCCATCCTGGCTCTGCCACTGGAGGATGGTTCACATCAGAGGATGGGGGAGGGGGACAATAAATAAGAGGTTACACTTTGGCCTCAAATCAATGAGGATTCTGATCTCTGGGAAGGAAGGAAACCCTGGGAGGTGGGCGGGGAGGATTCACAAACACCCGCTGGAGGCTCCAACACCACCAATCAGGTCCATTGGTTTTATTGTCAGTCTGCAGACAGGAGCTGGAGAACTGAACCCAGTAAGAGTTTTAACAACACCAGGTTAAAGTCCAACAGGTTTATTTGGTAGCAAATACCATTAGCTTTCGGAGCGCTGCTCCTTCATCAGATGGAGTGGAAATGTGCTCTCAAACAGGGCACAGAGACACAAAATCAACTTACAGAATACTGATTAGAATGCGAATCCCTACAGCCAACCAGGTCTTAAAGATACAGACAATGTGGGTGGAAGGAGCATTAAGCACAGGTTAAAGAGATGTGGCTGTCCTGTCTGGAGACAATACACATCTCTACCCACAGACACATCATGTCTGTGCTAGCTTATTTTCAAACAGTTGTACAATTAGTCCTAATATCATTCCCCTTCATAAAAACATGCATTATTTCTCCTTTCAAATGATTGCTCAATTCTCTTTATGAAAAATCTGAGTTAACAAAAAACAACATCGGAAGAGTTGCAGAAGCCTCTGCAGTATTCATGGTCATTTTTTAAATTAACAAAGTTTCTTTGACTCAATAACATGAAGAGTCAGGTGGGAATTCTCATACAGTTTTGGAAATAAAACTATTTGCAGTCATGCAGTCGATTTTGTACCTTTTCAAGGAACATAAAATCCTACAGTGCAGAAGAAGGCCATTCAGCCCATCGAGTCTGGACTGACCACAATCCCACCCACGCCCTATCCCCATATCCCCATGCATTAATCCTAGCTAGTCCCCTTGACAATTTTTAGCATGGCCAATCCACTTAACCCGCATATCTTTGGACTGTGGGAGGAAACCAGAGCACCCAGAGGACACCCACGCAGACACAGGGAGAACGTGCAAACTCCACACAGATCGTGACCCAAGCTGGGAATAGAACCCGGGTCCCAGGCACTGTGAGACAGCAGTGCTAACCACTTTGCTGCCCCTCAATGTTGGTCTTGGAAACAGGGCAGAATGTCAGTTCTGGAATGTAAGTGGTCAGTTATCCTATTGACAGCAGCACAGCCACACCAGAAAGAGACCATTCAGATATGTTATGTGTGCAAATGGATTTATTCAATTTCCCGTTCTGTTAACATATTTAAAAGTTCAAAGGATTTGATCAATCATGAGTTCATTCTGATTGTCAAGTCCATGTATGTGTGTGTGTGTGGAGAGGGGGTGGATGGTAAATCATCAGCTTGTTACACCAGCTGACACTCCAAGGAGTTCATCTTCAGGTGTAGATGTTAGTTCTGCTATCAATTAAACTCAGATGTGGAGATGCCGGCGTTGGACTGGGGTAAGCACCGTAAGAAGTCTCACATCACCAGGTTAAAGTCCAACAGGTTTATTTACTACCAAATAAACCTGTTGGACTTTAACCTGGTGTTGTGAGACTTCTTACATTAATTAAACTCAGGACGGAGCTAGCTGCTATATTAGTTATTTTCATTATAGAAATCATAGAAACCCCACAGTGCAGAAGGAGGCCATTCGGCCCATCGAGTCTGCACTGACCACAATCCCACCCAGGCCCTACCCCCACATATTTACCCACTAATCCCTCCAACCTACGCATCCCAGGATTCTAAGGGGCAATTTTTAACCTGGCCAATCAACCTAACCGGCACATCTTTGGACTGTGGGAGGAAACCAGAGCACCCGGAGGAAACTCACACAGACACGAGGAGAATGTGCAAACTCCACACAGACAGTGACCCAAGCCGGGAATCGAACCCGGGACCCTGGAGCTGTGAAGCAGCAGTGCTAACCACTGCACCATTTTATACCTTGGTGCTTTGGCTTCAGTCGTAAGTGAATCACAAAACATGATTTTTAAAAATGCAACAACATACTTCAATGGTGGCTATCTTACCCAGCATTCACAGTAATTCAGAATATGATCCAGCCGCTCAACAGATTTTGCGCATGCGCAATGTATGTTGCTGCTGCAGGAGCAGCAAGGTGGTTATTATCGGCTCCGGGTTTCCAGGGAAACGGATTACTCTGGAGGGTAATGGAGGCGGCGGGGTGGGTGGAGAGGCTTCATAAGCACCCAGAGGAGACACGAAAACCCGAATAATAACTGCTCGGTGTCGCGTTCGTACAATTCGGGGCCGCGACCGCAGATGCCTGATTTGGAGGCCCCGAGTTAACGGAGGCCATCTTTCCCGGGGCGATGGGCAATAGTGCGCATGCGCGCTGCTCCCTGTCAGCAGGAGGAGAGAAAGTTGTGAATTTCTCTCCGGGACTGACAGGGATGGACTTTGGAAACTCCTTTTACAGGGAGTGAGAAGGGGAGGATTTACACACAGAAAACTCAACCCAAGAGAAATGTTTCTCGCTTAATTTCTATTCTTGACTGACAGTGATGATCTTTTTTTACAGGAAATTTGATGACAAAATTTGAAGGGAAACTCAAACCAGACATCAGATCAAAACCTGACAGAGTCACTCCATTCATCAGAATCTGATTGTAAGTGTGTCTGTAGAAAAAGATTCAAACATCTGTGTGGCTGGAAACAGGGAACGATAATGTCATGGAAGGATTTGCAAAAAAAGATGCAATGTTTTAAATTGAGTTGTTTAACCAGGAGCCTGTGTGGGTCAGTGTATTCTTTCCTCTCATTCTCCAAAAGCTGTGAATCTCCATCCCACACACTCTCCCTCCATTCTCACTCTGCTGTATCTAATATTCACCCTCCCAATTCTCCTGAAGGTGCTGATTGAGGCTGATTGACAGATCCATGCTCACTGCTTCCTGTCCACCACACACACATCATAAGAAACAGGAGCTGCAGTTGGCCATTCAGCCCATCGAACTGCTGCAACCATTCATTGAGAATTGGCTGATCTACCGCAGCATCATTTCCCACGCTATCCCCCAGATAGAGAGAGAATAGAGCCAATGTTTCGAGTCTGGAGAGAGGAAAGAATGTTCCACAGAAACTAGAATTGCGTGTTCTGAATTTCCATCCTGCACTGACACTGATGATCTCTGTAAACTTGTTTTACAGGATACTGAAAGAGGAATCACAGGCCGAAATCTCAAACGTCACATCTAGATCTGACAGAGTCACATTCCTTGGGACCTGAATATCATCGGCCTTTGAATCGAGGAGAAATGGTTGTCCGGCCTGATGACTTGAAAAGATTTCAAACATCAGTGTGACTGGAAAAGTGCCAACACACTGCCACACTGGAGTGAGTGTGTTCCAGTGCACTGAGCTTGAACCAGTTACACAGCCTGAATAAATATCACACCATTCACAGTGGGGGGAGACTGTTCTGTGTGTGGACGAGTCTTCAACTGAAGAGAGGAAAGGACACCTGCACCATGGAGAAACCGTGGAAATGTGCGGACTGTGGGAAGGGATACAGAGCCCCATCAGAGCTGGAAGCTCATCGGCGCAGCCATACTGGGGAGAGACCATTCATGTGCTCTCAGTGTGGGGAGGGATTCAGTCATTTATCCAGCCTGCAGACACACCAGCGAGTACACACTGGGGAGAGACCATTTACTTGCTCTCAGTGTGGGGAGGGATTCACTCGATTATCCCAACTGCAGACACACCAGCGAGTTCACACTGGGGAGAGGCCCTTTAGCTGCTCTCAGTGTGGGAAGGGATTCACTCAGTTATCCGTCCTGCAGACACACCAGCGAATTCATACTGGGGAGAAACCGTTCACCTGCTCTCAGTGTGAGAAGGGATTCTGTCAGTTATCCAGCCTGCAGGCACATCAGCGAGTTCACACTGGGGAGAGGCCGTTCACATGCTCTCAGTGTGAGAAGGGGTTCAGTCAATTATCTAACCTGCAGACGCACCAGCGTGTTCACACTGGGGAGAGACCATTCACCTGCTCTCAGTGTGGGAAGGGATTCACTCGGTTATCCACCCTGCAGACACACCAGCGAGTTCACACTGGGGAGAGGCCATTCACCTGCCCTCAGTGTGGGAAGGGGTTCAGTCGATTATCTGACCTGCAGATGCACCTGCGTGTTCACACTGGGGAGAGACCGTTCACCTGCTCTCAGTGTGGGAAGGGATTCACTGATTCATCCACCCTGCGGAGACACCAGCGAGTTCACACTGGGGAGAGGCCGTTCACCTGCTCTCAGTGTGGGAAGGGATTCACTCATTTATCCACCCTGCGGAGACACCAGCGAGTTCACACTGGGGAGAGGCCATTCACCTGCTCTCAGTGTGGGGAGGGGTTCAGTCAATTATCTAACCTGCAGAGACACCAGCGAGTTCACACTGGGGAGAGACCGTTCACCTGCTCTCCGTGTGGGAAGGGATTCAGTCAGTTATCTGACCTGCAGATACACCAGCACATTCACACTGGGGAGAGACCATTCACCTGCTCTCAGTGTGGGAAGGGATTCAGTCAATTATCTAATCTGCTGAGACACCAAAAAGTTCATGAGTGATTCCAGGGGGTGGGATTCTGCTGTTATTGTTTCTGCTCTCAGTTACATCCAGGACTGCATTTTGTTCATTCTCACAGTTAGTCAATGGGGAGGGTCGGAGGGTTTCTTTCTGCTGGACTGGCCGGTCTCACAACTGCCTCCAGTGGGGTGATGCTCTTTGAGTCTTGTTGCGAATACCTTGTTTTAAATTTCACAAGGATCACAGAGTGACAGGGTGTGAGGAAGTTCAGAGATATTTAGTCAGTATTTCTGTTTGAAACCTCCCAATGCCCATCCAATTTCCTTTGTTCTTGTTTATTGTCTCCACTTCCTCCACCCTCGTAGGCAGCGAGTTCCAGGTCATTACCATTCACTGCATCAAAATATTCTTCCTCACATCTGCGCCCCCCCTGCCCCCTGCATCTCTGACCCAAAACCATAAATCTGTGTCCCCCCTCGTCCTTCTCCCATCAGCTAATGGGAACAGCTTTTCTTTGTCCACCTTATCTAAACCTGTCAGAATCTCGTCCACCTTTATCAAATCTCCCCTCAACCTCCTTTGCTCCAAGGGGAACAACCCCAGCCTGACATCGACAATAAAGAACAAACCAACAGAATATGTTAATACCTGAAATCAAATGGGAATGTTTAATTTCTGTTTTGAAGAAATCATGAATATATTGTCACGTACAATAAAGGTATTTGAATAACTCAGCTTGGGTGCAGTTGAATGAAATGTATCAATCTCACATCCACCCACAGTCTAGAGGAAGTGTGGAATGTGTAGCTGGAAATCCCTCCCTAACAGCACTGTGGATGTACTTCCACCTTCGGCATTGTAGCAGTTCAAGAAGGCAGTGTTGGCGCTGATCGTGGCCGAGGCAGCTACAGACAGCCACATATTCTGTTATAACTGAAGGACTGCAGATTAAATGTGAGGCATTATGGGATTGGACTATCTTGACCACGTTCCTGTGACTGCTCAGTTTCTGCAATCATGAACCATTAAAGCTGCTTAGCAGGGCTCCGAAAGAGGACCTGGTGAGAATATTTACTCAGAATGAGTTAGAATTAAACTTATTCCAGGACCGGCTGGTGTTCAGTGGCTGAGATTCCTGAATGTGTAAAAAGGGGGTCTGATCAATCAACAAACAGTGGTCGGTAGTTCGGTAAGAAGCGTTCTCATGCATTATTTGAATTATTTTATCATAAATTTGTGATCAGAACTGTGAGGGACTTGTAACCCAATAGTTGTTGAATTGACGGTAAACTCCAAGTAGCACTGGACTGAAAAGGGGGTCTGACCAAGAAGTGAAGTGATCTCAGGCATTGTTTAAATTACATCATCATTGGCCAACTTCCCCTTTGTGATGTCACAATGGAGTCCTGCCTGAATCAGCCAATAGGAATCTCTCTGCTCCGCGGTGACGCCCCAGGTTCCAGAGAGCAGGCCCGGGCGCGCGGACCCGGGAGCCCCGCCCCCACCCATTGTTCCCCTCCCCCTGCACCACATCGAGCCAAGGTTTCCAGGCAACCGGCTGATGGCTCCGGCCAGAGCGAGAAGCCGCTCAGTGATCTCCCCCTCCCCCCGGCCCAGGACTGCGCATGTCCAAGGGAGAGGGGAAGCTGAGAATTGCAGGGCAGATCCCACCCCCTGACCTTCTGAGGTGTTGATTAATAGGAAGAGTTGGAGGACCGGAAGGACTCTGGTCCTCCAGCTGATCAGAGCGCGGGCTTTGTGTGAATGAAGATTGAGCTTCAGACAGATTGAAACTTCCTCCTGTCTCCAACATCAGAGAGGTTGTTTCTGTAGTGAAGTGGTTGTCACATTTGCCTGACACGCGAAAGGTCCCTGGGTCAGAACCGGGCAGAAATGTTAATTTGGTCATTCCAGCATCTGAAAGTGGGAAGGGGGAGGAAGGTGAGCTGTTGCCTGCCTGCCTGCTGTCATCTGGCCTGCCTGCCTGTCGTCTGGCCTGCCTGCCGTCTGGCCTGCCTGCCTGCCGTCTGGCCTGCCTGCCTGCCTGTTTTCTGGCCGGCCTGCCTGCCGTCTGGCCTGCCTGCCTGCCTGCCGTCTGGCCTACCTGCCTGCCGTCCGTCCATCCACTGGAGGGTGCTCTTTCCCTGGAGGGAGAGAGGACACGGAGTGACTTTCTTTCTTTTTTCTTTCCATCTATGGGAGGGAGGACTGCATGTTTCAACATCTAGGGACTGAGTGGTTGGGCTGGTGCCCTCATCATCAGAAGGTCGGTGCCTGAAAGGGATGGGGGGGTGAAGTAA
Source organism: Mustelus asterias (assembly GCF_964213995.1). Classification (NCBI taxonomy): domain Eukaryota; kingdom Metazoa; phylum Chordata; class Chondrichthyes; order Carcharhiniformes; family Triakidae; genus Mustelus; species Mustelus asterias. The sequence continues at coordinate 256,365 of NW_027590205.1, forward strand.
ATTCAGACTGTTTTTTCCATCTGCAGTGGGGGGGGGGGGGGGGGGAGGGGAGGGGGGGTGAAGACACCCCGGACTTGAACTGTTTGCGCCCGAAAGGGCTGGAGGAGTAAAGTCCCCCACCCACTGCTGCTGCCCCCAACACCGGCACCCCCTCCCCTCTTTCCCCCTGACTGGGGCACCGGCCCCCCTCCGTGCCTTGTCCCTCGTCCTCCCTCCTGCTCCTCCGACCTCCTCTCTCCTCTCCGGGGAGAGAGCACCTAGACCCCCATCCACCTACCCTACCCTCCCTTATTTTTCCCTCCCCTTATACACCCTGCCGTGCTTCTGGGCAGTCTCGGGGTGGGCATAGCACTCCCTTGATTACTATGGAGGCATCGCCAGCGTCGTCGATGGCAGAGCCTTCTCGGCCCACCTATGCGGGCGTGGCGGCTACCAGAACCCCCGCCGCTCCTTTTTCGTTGCTCACGCGGCAGCTCGGGGTTAAGTGCTACGCCCACCCCGACATGTCCATCGAGGCCTGTGTCAAGGCAATGGCTGGGGTTGTCGGCCCCTGAGCCATTGTCGCGGCCTCTAAGATGTACGGCCGGGCCGTATTCTTTTTGAAGGCCGAGCGGGCGGTCCACCTCGCCCTGGAGAGGGGGGTCATGGTGGGTGGGGCGTTCCTGGCGGTGGATACATTGGAGGCCACCGCCCATAAGATCATCATCTCGAACGTCCCGCCTTTTCTACCCGGTGAGCTCCTCCTCCCCCACCTCCATCCACTGGGGGAGGTCAGGTCCGGGGTGGTGCCGATCCCGCTTGACCTTTGGGACCCCTCCCTCCGCCATGTCTACTCCTTTTTGTCCATTTCTCCATTTGTCTGCCTGACCCGGGAGGAGGTCCTGGAGGGAGGGTTTAGTATCCGTTCCACCCGGCCGATTACAACCCGGAGTTCTTTTTCAGTATGTCGGGGGACTGGGGCGACACCCCAATGTTCGTGTCCCCGTGCGGCGGTGGCGAGGAAATGGTCCACTCGTCCTCTCCGTCCCGACCTTGGACGCTGGACATCCCCGACCTTAATCCGGAGGTTGTACCGGACCTGGGGGGTGTCCAAGCGTCTGGGGCGGAGCGGGGGACTGAGTCGCCGCTGCACGCGGGCCTGCAAACCGGGGAAGCTGAGCCCGGGGGAACCCCTCCTCCGCCGATCCTGGGGGTGGGATCGGGGAGGGGTTGGGACGAGTTGGCGGCTCCGTGCCGCCCGCCGTACGTCCTGCGGCGGGGGACTCGGAGTCGAGGGGTGACTGCGCTGAGGAGGTCAGCGGCTCGGTGGTGGGCACGGGGGCACTTTTGGAGTCTGCCCAGAGCGAGGCGGGGGACTCCCTCGTGCCTCCCACCGAGTCGTCCCTCGTGCGGATTCACTGTCTGGAACATGGTCGCCTCACGACGCTGCTCCCCAACCCCCACCCACCCTCACCCCCCCCAACCCCATCCCCCGCACCCCCCCAATCCCCCAACCCCCCCCAACCCCATCCCACCCCCACCCCTCCCCACGCTCCCACCCCCCCCCCCACCCACCCCAAACCCCTCCCACCTTCTTCACCACTGTCCATCTTGTGACCTCACTTTCAAGGAGCTCTGAACATGTACCTCTCGACCTCTTTGTTCTGTAACTCTCCTCAACGCCCTACCATTAACTGAGTAAGTGCTGCCCTGATTCATAGAACATAGAACATTACAGCGCAGTACAGGCCCTTCAGCCCTCGATGTTGCGCCGACCAGTGAAACCAATCTAAAGCCCATCTAACCTACACTATTCCAATATCATCCATATGTTTATCCAATGACCATTTAAATACCCTTAATGTTGGCAAGTCCACTCCTGCTGCAGGCAGGGCATTCCACGCCCTTACTACTCTCTGAGTGAAGAATCTACCTCTGACATCTGTCCTATATCTATCACCCCTCAATTTAAAGCTATGTCCCCTCGTGCTAGCTATCACCATCCGAGGAAAAAGGCTCTCACTATCCACCCTATCTCATCCTCTGATCATCTTGTATGCCTCTATTAAGTCACCTCTTAACCTTCTTCTCTCTAACGAAAACAACCTCAAGTCTCTCAGCCTTTCCTCATAAAACCTTCCCACCATACCAGGCAACATCCTAGTAAATCTCCTCTGCACCCTTTCCAATGCTTCCACATCCTTCCTATAATGCAACATAGACGGGGAAACAAAACGATCAATGATTCTCTCTCCCCCAGTTCCACAGTGAGTGGGACAGGGACAAGCAGCAGGATCTTACCACGCACTCTCCAATCACCCATCCGCTGCCAGCAGAAAGCGGCAACTGCAGCTTCAATCAGCGGCTTACTGCCCATCCCTGGGACACAGGATACTCCAAACGGGGTGAAACATAACAATGCACCGACCAAACGCTCATCAAAAAGTTGATCGATTATAGTGCGTTCACTGAATATTCAAACAGCATTTACACAATACCCGAGTAAGTCACAAACAATATTTTTAACAACTTTCCAAAACTTTTCAGTCATAAATTCGTTCATTTGACTGAAAAGCTGAGTGTTGTGAATCTGGAAATGAGCACTGTGGGATTTCTGTTACCCAGTGAATTGTTTTCCATTGTTTGTCCGTCAGATTTGCAATTCCATTTGTGTTGTACATTGAAGAGAATCTCATTTCAAAATGATGAGAAAACCAGGAAAATATTAAATACTGGAAGAAATCCTGAGGGAAATGGGTCACAATGTTGGGAGGCGGTGCAGCTGTGAATGATGTTATTTGTGATTGAGTGGAAAGTATTATATCCTGCGGGATTCTGAGGGATCAACATAACCAAAGAGACTTATATAGAATTGTAAACGCTGCGGTCATGCTGTAGTTCTGGAACAGGTTTTGCAGAAATAGAAGTTGGGTCATTGGCACCCTGGTTTAGAATATCTTTAGCAGCTGTTTTGTCAGTCTCTGTGGCGCAATTAGTCAGCGCGTTCAGCTGTTAACTGAAAAGTTGGTAGTTTAAGACCACAGCAAGAGTTTGAACAACACCAGGTTAAAGTCCAACAGGTTTATTTGGTAGCTAATACCATTAGCTTTCGGAGCGCTGCTCCTTCGTCAGATGGAGTGGAAATGTGCTCTCAAGCTAATGGTATTTGCGACCAAATAAACCTGTTGGACTTTAACCTGGTGTTGTTAAAACTCTTGCTGTGTTCACCCCAGTCCAATGCCGGCATCTCCACATCAGTTTAAGACACTCAGAGACGTAGTTTTCACTGTTTTGACCCCATCAGCATTCATAGGCAAACAGTTGCGGGTTGGCAATGGGCCCGGAGGTGTCATGAAATATATAAGAACAAAAGACCAAAGAAAATTACAGCTCAGGAACAGGCCCTTCGGCCCTCCAAGCCTGCATCGACCATGCTGCCCGACTGAACTAAAACCCCTTACCCTTCCGGGGACCACATCCCCCTATTCCCATCCTATTCATGTATTTGTCCAGACGCCCCTTAAAACTCACCATCGTATCTGTTTCCACTGCATCTCCCGATGAGTTCCAGGCACCCACCACCGTCTGTGTAAATAACGTGTCTCGTACATCTATATATCCATCAAGTGTTACCGGATGGAATGTTATCCGGTGTTATCAACATTCTTTAATGCATATTGATTTCAAACAAATTACACGTAATTTAAATTTGCTTCCATTATCCCATTAAACTTAACAATTAGAATCAAAACATTATTTAAGCTTATTCATTTATTATTCATTATTAGTTTCACAAATAGCCTTACATTAACACTGCAATGAAGTTACTGCGAAAGTCTTAGATTCCACAGCCAGGGAAAATAATGTCTTCCCCAATCAAATTCATAGAATGGTAGATTCCCTGCAGCACAGAAGGAGGCCATTCGGTACACCGAGCCTGCACCAACAACAATCCCACCTCCGTCAAATCCCTGCAACACCACGTATTTAACCTGCTAACCCCTCTGACACTGAGGGGCATTTTAGCATGGCCAATCACTGAATCCACACATCTTTGGACTGTGGGTGGAAAGCGGAACAACTGGAAGGAAAGCCGTGCAGACAAGGGGCGAACGTGCAAACTCCACACAGAGAGTCACCTGAGGCCGGAAATGAACCGGTGTCCCTGACGCTGTGAGGCAGCAGTGCTAAACCCTGAACAACTGTAGCAATACTTCAAAAACTTCAAAACTTAACTCCGTGTTGAAGGCTGGAAGGAGAGCGTGACAGTGGGTAATTGGCAGTGTGCACATTCCTGCAATCAGTTACTGGGAGGATCAGGAAGATGAGATATCTCGATCTCTTTATACTGTCATCTCTAAACTCCATCTCCTCTCAGTACCGTGTGTCTTACATTCCCTGCCCCTGCTTTCCAGGTATAGCTCGGGCTCACTACTTGTCTCTGTCTGCATTAAGCAGCTAATTGACCCTGGGAGCTGGACGGTCAGAGGAAGCTGGAGAACAGAAACAGGAAGAGAAGCGACATGATAGTGTTTCGTAAATGACTTGAATCACTTGCTCTCCGTGATGAATGCCTACCGTGTGTTACCCTGTAAGTTTCACAGGAGCCACAGTGATGGAGTTGGTGGGTTTTGGATATTGAAAGTGTCACATGGCAGCTTGCGGGACTATTTCACCTCACTGTCGATTTCATGTTCCAACTAACAGAATTCGCTGTTTTCATTGGCTGAAGCAGTCACTTGTGTTCCATCTAAACATTAAACTTTGAAGGAGAAACATGCTCTGGTGAATAAAATGTCCAACATAAAATAAAAGGCAGGTGGTCCATGTATAAATTAGTGTTTTAAAGAATTCGTATCAATTTCCCTGATGGTCTAGTGGTTAGGATTCGGCGCTCTCACCGCCGCGGCCCGGGTTCGATTCTCAGTCAGGGAATGTCGATTTATTGCTATACCCTGTACAACAATTCCGGGTTAGCAGCAGTTCTATCGCAATTAGTATCAGGGAGGTTTCCTCCTTTGTGTCTGAATTGGAAATGTCACATGTCAAGAATGTTTAAAAAGCGATGGGCTGGAAAGCGCTGACGATAGAGATGGTGATGCGGGGTAAAATTTGGCTGATAATGGGGTGGATTTCATTGTTTCCACTGACACAAAGATCTTGCAGATCAGGGTCCAAATCTCGGGCTCAGTGACAAGAAAACCTTTAATTGAATTCAACAGCAAACTTTCTGACCTCCAGTGAAATGGAGGCAGTTTTCACTCAGGAACCAGTATCGGTGAGATTAACAGCGCGGGATGGAGAGGGACTCAGTTTGAGTGGTGAGACTGCGGGTGGAATGGCGAGCTGGAGTTCAACCAGAAATGCAGCAAAGTTTAAAAACAATCGCGCTCAACGTGGGGCTGGAACCCACGGTCCATTAACGGTGATAAATTCATGTTGTTCAGCAGAATTACCACAACGTGATTTAATCACAGGTTGATACTAACACTGCCCTTTGAACGCAGCGAGCTGCAGTAAAATTGAATGCAGTAGAAAGGACGACACGTTGGGACAGTTGTTCGAACTGATGCCTCACAGCGCCAGTGACTAAGGTTCAATTTCTCGGGTTACTGTATATGCGGAGTTTTCACGTTCTCCCCCTGTCTGCGTGCGTTTCCTCCTGATGATCCGGTTTCCTTTTCAAAGATGTGTGGGTTAGGCTGATTGTCATGATGTGGAGATGCCGGCGTTGGACTGGGGTAAACACAGTAATGAGTTTAACAACACCAGGTTAAAGTCCAACAGGTTTATTTGGTAGCAAAGGCCACAAGATTTCGGAGCCTTAAGCTCCTTCTTCAGGTGAGTGGGAATTCTGTGAGTGGAGAGAGCATTAAGACAGGTTAAAGAGATGTCCAGATAGGACAGCCAGTGAAATTCTGCAAGTCCAGGCAAGCTGTGGGGATTACAGATAGTGTGACATGAACCCAATATCCCGGTTGAGGCCGTCCTCATGCGTGCGGAACTTGGCTATCAGTAAAGAGATTAAAAGGGAAGGTCTGTGATAGAGAGCATAACAGGATGGATTAACTGACACAAGGAATGATGGACAAGGGCAACATTGGGTGGTTCTCATTATTTTTAAACTTTGCTGCTTTCCTGGGTGAACTCCAGCTCTCCATTCCTCCGGCAGCGTCACCAATCAAACTGAGTCTTTCTCTATCCCACTTTGTTAATCTCACAGTTACTGCTTTCTGAATGAAGACTGCTTGGAATCAGTCTAAGTCAAATAGATTACTGCTAAATTCAGTGAGAAGTTTCTTGTCATTCAGCACGATATTTTTATCCAGAAATGAGTGATATTTCTGTCAGTGCAAATGGTTAACTCTGACACATTACCACACAGATTTTACCTTGTATCAACGTCTCCATCGTCAGCGCTTTGCAGACTATCACTGTCTTTCACTATCAGTATTTGTTCTCGACCTGACCCTGTTGCCCATATGACATTTCCAACTCGGAAGCAAAAACACAAATCTCACTCCACTGTTTCTGGCAGAGCTGCTTTCGAGCAGAAAGTATTGCAGGTTTGTTTATCAAAGCATTTAAACCTTTATATATCGAAGCCAGTCTGCGACCCTGAAAGGGCTGAACCCTAACCACTGGATCACCAGGATCTCATCTTCTTGATTCTCCCAAATACTTACGACAGGAATGTGCACGGTGCCAATTATCGACATTCATACACTCCTCCCTGTCTCTTAAGACATTAAATTGTTCATATTTTCACACTGGTTTCCAGTGTGACGAAAGCAGAGCTGTGATATGCTGATGTTCGAACATAGAACAGTACAGCACAGAACAGGCCCTTCGGCCCACGATGTTGTGCCGAGCTTTGTCTGAAACCCAGAATCCAGCTATTTCCTCCCTATCATCCCGAAGTACTCCATGTGCCTATCCAATAGCTTCTTAAATGTTCCTAAAGTTTCTGACTCCACTATCCCTGCAGGCAGTCTATTCCACACCCCAACCACTCTCTGAGTAAAAAACCTACCTCGGACATCCTTCCTATATCTCCCACCATGAACCCTATAGTTATGCCCCCTAGTTACCACTCCATTCACCCGAGGAAATAGTCTTTGAACGTTCACTCTATCTATCCCCCTCATCATCTTATAAACCTCTATCAAGTCTCCTCTCAACCTCCTCCGCTCCTAAGAGAAAAGCCCAAGTTCCCTCAACCTTTCCTCATAAGACCTACCCTCCAAACCAGGCAGCATCCTGGTAAATCTCCTCTGCACTCTTTCCAGTGTCTCCACATCCTTCTTAGAGTGAGGTGACCATGTTGTTCAGCATTTTTAACACAACAGGTTTATAAAAGTTCGATGCTAACATTGCTCTTTAAACGTGGTGAGCTACAGTGAAATATAATGCAGCTGAAGGTAGCTTACTCATTTTTGCGGAAGGAATCAGCAAGGGCAATGTAAATATGAATTGCTGTGGGTAATTGACGGAATTGTGCAATGGGACTGATATTTCGCCCTGCTGTTCAAATTGGCACAGGTACTGAGCGACCATTTTCAGATTGCTCCCGTGTGCTGGGTTCCGTGGTGTAATGGTGAGCACTCTGGACTCTGAATCCAGCGATCCGAGTTCAAATCTCGGCGGAACCTTGCTTTAATTTGCAGATGATGGATATACTAAAGGGCGTTTAATTTTCTCACCAAGTCCAAATCGAGAGGACAATTTGTCAGCCAGTTCAGCTGCGGTTCCAATGCACATTGCTGAACCTCTGGCGCCAGATGCCTGCAACATCAGTGCTTTTCATCTTTTCGCTACTCTTTACCTCCTCTGTTGAAAGATAGAAGTAGTTGGTGTCACACAATAACAATTCGATTGGAGCCTGGCAATTATTGAGCAAAATGTGTGTGTGTGTGAGTGCGTGAGAGAGAGAAAGAGAGTCGGTGCGTGCGTGTGTTCTGGAGAAAAGACTGCTGTCGATTCCACGGTGAAATGGTTCGCACTCTGGCCTCTCGCCTCCGAATTCTGGTTTAAATTGGGATGAATGAGTGAATGAGTGACACATGTAGGTGGACCCCCTGCCCACTGTGGTGACTCTGCTTCTCAGCCCTTTGTGTTCTTGAGCAATCGTTCTCTGGAGCTGATGCAATGACGCCGGGAGAGTCATTCGCTGCATCGTCTGCAATGTGATTGCGGTGGAATTTGCTGAAATTTCCTCAGTGTTTAGTTTTCCACTTTCTGAGAATTAAAAATGAAATGCGCTTCAGCAAACTCATCATCGTCTTCAGCAAATAAAAACAATCTTTCACCGAGTTCTGAACTCCGCTTACTCCATTCGGAGTCCAGAGTGCCCACCGTCACACCACAGAAACAGGAACAGAGCCACCTGATGCAAATGGTTACTCAAAGCATGTGACCTTTTTCATTCAATGTGGCAGCAACAGCAAGTGGGTCAAATGCTTTGAGTGACCATTTGCAGCCGGCTGCTATGTTGTAGGTCCTCTGGCCTAATGGTGACCACTCTGAATCCAGCGAACCGAGTTTAAATTTAGGCGGACCCTTGCTCTTCTTTGCCATTGTTGAGGATTGATTTGTCGATGGATCTTTTATTTCAGTTCCTCATAAAGCAGGAATCGGGAGGACAATTTGTCAGCCAGTTCAACTTCCATTACATTGCACAATGCTGAGCCTCTGGCGATAGATGCCGACATCAGCAATGTTTTTTTTCATCTTTCGCTACTCTTTAAATCATCTGCTGAAAGAAAGAAGCAGTTGGTGTCACACAACAGCAACCATTCGACTGGAGACTGGCAATTATTGAGCAAGTGTGTGTGTGTGTGTGTGTGTGTGTGTGTTTTGGGAGCAAGGTCTGGTGTCATAGGTCAGAGTGCTGTCGTTTCCTTGGTGTAACGCTGAGCAATCTGGACTCTCGCCGTCCGACTTCTTGTTTGAATTGGGACAGATGAGTGAGTGAATGGCACCCGGAGGTGGACCCCCTGCAAAAGATATTTTGAATTAGTAACATCTTTTGGAATGATTGATCCTCATTTTGTTTCATTTTATGTCAAATAGGGTGACACATTCTTGTATCTTACTTTTTAAAACCTCAGCCCTTTAACGATTTAAACAGGGAACATTCAGTCCAAGAAAACTAATCCACATTGAACTTGAAAAAGAAACACTGAAGTTACTGAAAATCCCACCTCAAAACAGAAAATATTGGAAACACTCAGCAGGTCAAACGTCGTCTTTGGAGAGGGAAACAGAGTGAATGTTTCGGGTCGGTGACGTTATATCCAAAATGGAAGAAGTTAGAGATTTAATGGTTTACAAGCAACTACAGAGTGAAGGAAAAAAAGAGGACAAGAACTATTTTTATGACCCTGTGACAGGAGGTAAGGTTGGAGTGACTGAATGGCAATGGGGATGATTATTGTTTCCACTGACACAATCTCCCAGATCTTGTTTCCAATCTCGCGCAAAATGAGAAGAAAACTTCTAGCTGAATTAAGCACTAAACTCTTCGACTGCCAGGGAAGCAGAGGTCGCTTTAACTCATGAAAGCAGTAACTGTGAAATTCATAGAGCGGCACGATGATGGGACAGCTCAGCACTGCTGTCTCTGAGCGCCAGGGACTTGGGTTCGATTCTCGGCTTGAGTCACTATCTGGGTATGGCTTGCACGTTCTCCCCGTGTCTGCGAGTGTTTCATCCAACAATAGGAAAGATGTGCTGGTTAGGTGCATTGACCCGAAGAGGCACTGGAGTCTTGCGACTAGGAGAATTTCACAGTAACTTCACTCATGTAAGCCTTCCTTGTGACTACTAAATAAACTTTAAAACAAAGCAGGATGGAAAAAGGTTCAGTTTGAGCGGCGACACTGCTGGAACTTAACCCAGTTAGAACAAAGCCCAACGTGGGACTCAAATGCACGACCCTGAGCTAGACGGACACATATCAGAACTGGCACTCCATACACTAAAATGCATGGAGACAAATATGGCTTTTCCATCTAGTATCTCAGCTTATTCCAATTAGAAAGTTGACGATTAATCAACCGACAGAATCTTTGAGGTTAGAATGCATTCCTCTCAATGATCGACAACTTCATTCGCATCTTGCACTTCTGAGGTGCATCTCCTTCCAAACATTGCAAACTCCTCTTACATCTTTCGCCTTAATATTTTTGACCTAACTACTCAAACCAGGTGGGGAAACAGCATCTCAGTATGCCCGGAGTCAAACTATCGCCCCATTTTCAGACTTTTCTGTCTGACCACCTCTCATCCCAAAATCATCCCACTGAGTCTCTCCTCCCCGCACACCCGCCTCATCACAGGATCAAATCCAGTAAACATTGGTGAAACATAGACAGCGAGAGAATAGAGGGTGCAAAGAGCAAAAGAGGGAACAGTGATCGATGCACAGACAGAGAGACTGAAAAGTGAAAGAGTCAGAGACAGGTCTCCAGCGACAAAAAGAGACAGACAGGGAAAGGAAGTGAAGCAATCACCCACAACTCAATATATACAAAACAACTGTCCGAACCCACAAAACATGCGGTCCTCTGAATGGGTGAATAAGGATTAAATGAATGTCTGCAAGCATTGTCACCTTTTGAAAATGTCTGGACCTCTGTGAGTGTGTTGTGCGAACAGAATTTTATTCGATTTATTGTCACATGTATTAACATACAGTGAAAAGTATTGTTTCTTGCGCGCTATACAGACAAAACATACAATTCATGCAGCAGGAAACGAGAGAGTGCAGAACGTAGTGTTACAGTCACAGCTAGGGTGTAGATAAAGATCAACTTAATGCAAGGTAAGTCCTTTCAAAAGTCTGACAGCAGCTGGGAAGAATCTGTTCTTGAGTCAGTTGGTACGTGACCTCAGACTTTTTGTATCTTTTCCGGATGGAAGAAGGTGGAAGAGAGAATGTCGGGGTGCGTGGGGTCCTTAATTACGCTGGCTGCTTTCCCGAGACAGCGGGAAGTGTAGACAGAGACAATGGGAAGCCTTTCAGTGTGTTCTCAGGTTCTCAAATCATGTCCCATGTGAACCAATTCCGCAATGTCACGGGAAATAAACTAACAAAATCCACGACATGTCCATTACAAAGCAAGGGCTTGTCCGGGATTTAAACCAGGGACCTCTCCCAAGCCTGCGGATTTTAACACCCAAAGCGAGAATCATACCCATCGACCAACAGGCCCGCGTCAAAAAAGCACATCAACTAAATATATTTTCATTGCCATCTAACAGCGGATCAGAAATTTGCAATGAAATGTGATAATGTTGGAAAAACTCAGGAAGTCAGACAGCGTCTGTGCATAGGGAAACAAAAGATAAACTTTCACCTCCATGACCTTTCGTTAACATTGGGAATGTTTAGAAATGTAGGAATTTAAAAAAAAGTGAAACCCAGCAGGGAGGAAACATAACAACATCTGATATGGTGGATGCCAGGGGAAAATAAATGAGGGAAACAGAGAATGACAGAATGATTACAGCACAGAATGAGACGATTACAAATTTACTTGCAGGACTCACATGCGTTGTGGGTGAAGGGGAACCAGAGGGCGTACTGTACATATATTTCAACAAAACCGCAGTGATGAGGTTGGTGGGCTTGAAAATTGAACGCTATACATAGAAACATAGGAACATAGGAATTGGGAGCAGGTGTCGGCAAATTCAGCCCTGTGATCCTGCTCTGCCATTCAATCAGATCATGGTTGATCTCTCCTTGATCTGAAACCCACCTCCCACCTATTCTCCATATCCCTTTAATGTGTTTTTCTTCATCAGAAATATTTCTATCCCTTCTTGAAATCATTCAACGATTCAGATTCCAACGCGCTATGGAGCAGCGAGTTCCACCAATTCACTGCCCTTTACGAGAAGTAGTTTCTGCTCACCTCAGTTTTAAATCAACGGGCTCTCAAACTATACACGTGAGCTCTTGTCCTTGATTGCCCCAGAAGAAGAAACTTTTGGTCTTCCTTTTCTTTATCAATCCATTTAGAATTTTATATACCTCTATCAGATCCCCTCCTCATCCTTCTAAACTTTAGCATTTTGTGGGACCATTTCACCTCACTGTCAATTCCATGACCCAGCGAATTCAATCCGTGTTGTCATTGGCTGAAGGAGGCAATTATCATAGAAACCCTACAGTGCAGAAGGAGGCCATTCGGCCCATCGAGTCTGCACCGATCACAATCCCACCCAGGCCCTACCCCCACATATTTGCCCGCTAATCCCTCTAACCTACACATCCCAGGACTCTAAGGGGCAATTTTTAACCTGGCCAATCAACCTAACCTGCACATCTTTGGACTGTGGGAGGAAACCGGAGCACCCGGAGGAAACCCACGCAGACACGAGGAGAATGTGCAAACTCCACACAGACAGTGACCCGAGCCGGGAATCGAACCCGGGACCCTGGAGCTGTGAAGCAGCAGTGCTAACCACTGTGCTACCGTGCCGTCCAAACAGGACATTTTGAAGGAGAAACGTGTCACAAGTGAAAAAAAGATCTGAGAGGTAAATAATGGGCAAAGGGACATATGTGAAGTCAGTTTGAAAAACACATTTCACCGGTTTCCGGTAGTCCAGTGGCTTGTGTTCAACACTCTCCTTGTGGTGTCTGGCTTCAATTCACACTTTGGAAAAGAGGACTATTTGCTCTCAGTAAACCATTAATAATGATCTGATTTACTCTCTGATCGAAAGCAGATCTATTAGAATTAGCCGAGTGAGGTTTGCAAGTTTATATCAGAGCTGGAAATTTCACCTGTGCAACAGTTCAAGAACAAACACAGAAAGAGAAGGACAGTGATAGGGTGCATCGTACGAACGATTGAGACGTTGTTGCAAGGTAAAATCTGTCTGGTAATTGGTCAGATTTTACCGTTTACATTGACGCTGAATTATGAAACGTTTTCCCCCACTCTGCATTGAAAAGCATTTGGAAATATTTCTGTCCGGTTTCGAACCGTCGGAAGCGAAAGTGATAATTGCATTGGAGTGTTTGGTATATGTTACCATTGGCAGAACACATCACTGGCGTTGAAACAGAAGGCGCCATTTTGCAAGAGGAAGCAATTTGTGGCGAAAGTGGCGTGAACATTAAAGTAACAAAAGCAATGTGGATAAATTCAATTCTAAAACAGGCTGTACGCTGCTGATCTGGTTGTTAGAATTTGATTCCTTCGCTGCTGTTTAGATGACTGTTTTGGAATTGAAGATTTATTGCTCTCATCCAAACTGTGAAAACACATGTGAGGTATTGCCTGGATGAAGATATAAAACATAATCTCGCCTCGTGTACTGAAGTGCAGACCGTGAGCAAATTCAACAGGACGTTCTCTTTCATTTCTGCCAGGAAATTGGGAAGAGACGAACTTAAGGACAGTTTCAATGATGCCGGTCCTTCACTACAGCTCATTGTGTTTCTGACGTGAGACGATTTCTGTTTGTTACCCAGTTCAGGCTTACCTGATTCAGTGAAGGAGCAGGCTCATGCTTCCTGATGGCCTTTCCCAGCTCCATTGCATTTCATTAATTTCAGTAACATTATCGTTAAATAACACGATTGCGATGTGTTTCAACGTGGTCGCGTGGCCGAGCGGTCAAAGGCGCTGGATTCAGGCTCTCGTCTCTGCGGAGGCGTGGGTTCGAATCCCACCGCTGCCAAAATGGATTTGAGCTTTGGTCATTGTAGCTGTAGCCTAACAGTTCAGATTGAAAGCCGGAGTGTGTGCGGTGTCGTTCTTGTCATGAACAACGAGCAAAGACATTACCAACTTAAAACGTTGTTGGGGGTGAAGCATCGTGTGTGCAAGTTGCTCCTTTCGAGAGCACACATCGGCTGAAATTCTGATTGCCGAGTTAAACAACCTGATGAAGGAGCAACGCTCCGAAAGCTTGTAATTCCAAATAAGCTTGTTGGACTTTCACCTGGTGTTGTGAGAATTCTTATGTCCACACTCCAGTCGAACGCCGACATCTCCACATCAGGATATAAATAACAGGATTACAAACAGTGAGACTGTATTCCCTGCCCAGGAATTCAGGGGGTGGACTTGAATTTTCTAACTGAAGTTCAAATCCTATCATGTACACTTCCCATCATTCCTCGTTCTAACCAGATATTTACAGAATTAACCTGGCTCTTGTGATAACCACCGCACGACAGAAACACAGTGATGACCTCAGGCCAAGTAGATCCGGTTTAATGGAAAAACAATTAGGCTGGCTCCAGAAGCCCAACTTTTGCCCATGGCAATTGATATTATATTGTCTCTGCTGGTTCCCCCTGTCAAAATGAATAATGATACTTCCCACCGCATTAAAGTTTCATAATAACATGTTCGAGAAAAAATATTCATGACTTTTCAAGCAAATCAACTGAACACCTGAAATTTGCGGTATTTGATCACTTTGCCCCACAAATACTGGCGCCTCGAATTCAATGCCTCTGAACACTCAGCAACACTTTCAGCAGAAGCAATCACTATTACATCTGGTATTGACATGGAACAGAATTAATGGAGTAGGACTTTGTCACATGTCCCATTGTGCTTCCCCCATAACCTCAGGAGATCATGATGAATCCCTGGACTCAACCCGAAGTTCCAACTCTACCCTGGTGACTCTTCATTCCCTTAGATTCCAAAAATCTCTCCCTCTCAGGCTTCAATGTCCTCATCAACTCAGGACCCACAGACCTCTGGCGAACGGACATCCAGACTCGAAACGTCAGCTCGATTCTTTGTCCACAGATGCTGTCAAAGCTGCTGAGATTTTCCAGCATTTTCTGTTTTTGTTTCAGGTTAAAGCATCCGCGGTATTTTGCTTTTTCCGCCACCATTTACATTCCGTTTGTTTTTTTTCGATCACAACTTTGTCAACGCTTATGATCGCCCCCACCCTCGCCCGCATCTCCCACGCTTCCATTGTAAATCTCATCCTCTTTTCCTATCTTCAGCTTTGACGAAAGATCGTACAGATTTGAAATGCTGGCTCTGTTCTCTCTCCAGAGATGCCTTCATGCCTGATGAGATTTTCCAGCATTTTCTGTTTTAAGTTTCTTTTAAGTTTCAGCAACTGCAGTAATTTGCGTTTGGCTCAAGGAATCATTCGTGTTCTGTCTAAATATGAGTGTTTTTCCGACAAAACTTTTTCGGGTATTTGAAAAATGCAGCAATGTATGAGCCAGATTAAAGCACTGGCTTCCATCTTCGCTGGTGATATAGCGGTTAGCATTCGGCGCTTTTACCACCACAGCCCGGGTTCGATTCCCGGTCAGAGAATGGAGATTTATTGCTCCCAACCAGCACATGAATTAGGAGGGGCTGAAATTACTTCCTGATCAAAAACAGGAGTGATCCTTGTGAAGAGCGGTGAAGAAATACTGCTCTTCTCTCCGACAGCTGAAGAAGCACTCCTTTTCTCTCCGACAGGGGCTATGAAAAAGGGTCATCTGAACTCGAAATGCCAGCTCTTTTCTCTCCTTACAGATGCTGCCAGACCTGCTGAGATTTTCCAGCGTTTTCTCTTTTGGTTTCTGATTCCAAAGTCCGCAGTAATTTGCTTTTATCCAGTGATCAACGAGCAACAAAGAACAAAGAACAATACAGCACAGGAACAGGCCCTTCGGCCCTCCAAGCCCGTGCCGCTCCCTGGTCCAAACTAGACCTTTCTTTTGTATCCCTCCATTCCCACTCCGTTCATATGGCTATCGAGATAAGTCTGAAACGTTCCCAGTGTGTCCGCCTCCACCACCTTGCCTGGCAGCGCATTCCAGGCCCCCACCACCCTCTGTGTAAAATATGTCCTTCTGATATCTGTGCTAAACCTCCCCCCCTTCACCTTGAACCTATGACCCCTCGTGAATGTCACCACCGACCTGGGGAAAAGCTTCCCACCGTTCACCCTATCTATGCCTTTCATAATTTTATACACCTCTATTAAGTCTCCCCTCATCCTCCGTCTTTCCAGGGAGAACAACCCCAGTTTACCCAATCTCTCCTCATAACTAAGCCCCTCCATACCAGGCAACATCCTGGTAAACCTCCTCTCTACTCTCTCCAAAGCCTCCACATCCTTCTGATAGTGTGGCGACCGGATCTGGACGCAGTATTCCAAATGCGGCCGAACCAACGTTATATACATCTGCAACATCAGACCCCAACTTTTATACTCTATGCCCCGGTCTATAAAGGCAAGCATGCCATATGCCTTCTTCACAACCTTCTCCACCTGTGACGTCAGCTTCAAGGATCTATGGACTTGCACACCCAGGTCCCTCTGCGTATCTACAGCCTTTATGGTTCTGCCATTTATCGTATAGCTCCTCCCTACATTATTTCTACCAAAATGCATCACTTCCTTGTGCCAATTTGAATTACTGGGAGAAACAAAATAAGCCCATTTGAACAATCCCGTCAACTGTACCCGGAAATTTATATTTACATCCCCCTTGCTGCTTCCTCCTGTCAAAATGAATAACAATATATTCTGCATCATTAATTTTCACTGTAGCTCACCACATTAAAAGAGCATTGTCAGCATCTCCCTCTCATAAACCTTCTTGTGGAAAATCTGCTGAACAACGTCAGCTGATCACAGCTCTACTGTGATATCAGAGACCTGTATGTCACTGATCATCATTACTGTCTCCATTGCTTCATTCCAGGTTACTGACGTTACAGATATAGTCACACAGTCATTCTATCATCTGCAGCAAATGATGCATCATTCCTTTGTTTCCCGATACTTTCACCTTCAGGAACTGATTACATGCTGAGTAAAATGCTCTGTTTAGTTCACAGTTTATCAGCAACTCCGGGCGTTGGCGGTGAAAGCATTGACTGTGAAGGACTTGACCACCAGACCTCCACCATTATCAGATAAATGTTTCCTTATTCATAACTCCTTGTGTCGTTTAGTTATCCTCCCTTGTTCTCTATCACAGAACATTCCTTTTGTTCTTTTCACAGGCTGATTCATGACATTACCATCAGCAAATGTTGGAAATACTCGGCAGGTCAATTAATGTTTCGTGACAAATGCGCGAATAACTGAAAGCCGAATAGCTCTGAAATTGAAAACATTTGGAAATGTTTCTGTAAAGATAAAATACTACGGATGCTGGAACCTGAAACACAAACAGAAAATACTGGAAAATCTTTCGCGTGTAAGGCGAACGTGATAACCACTGCACTCGAGAAACACTGCAATGCAATGATGGTTGGAAACTGGCTCCATAAACACGTCAATTGCCCACAACAATTTATATTTACATTGTGTGCGCTGGTACCTCCAGTTAATGTGTTTAATGATACACTCTACTGCATGAAATTCGTACGATAACATGTTCGAACTATCTTGCATTGCGTTCTTTCTCTACACCCTAGCTATGAGTGTAACACTACATTCTGCACTCCCTTGTTTCCTTCTCTGAACGGTATGCTCTGCCTGTAGAGCGCGGAAGAAAAAGATACTTTTCACTGTATGCTAATATATTTGTCAATAATAAATCGAATTATAGGTACTCCACAAAGTAAATTGGTCGACATTTAGCAGTGATGGGCTTCGATCGCACGCCTATAGCTCATGTGATTACCCGGAATTCGGTACTTAAGACAATTCATCAACGCTGCCAGTGGAAGCCTTTAGTGTGGATCTCGTATTGACAATGAACAGAATCAATGGCGTAGGACTGGGTTACATGTCCCATTGAGCCTCCTCAACGACTAATTCAAGGCAGATCCGCTACCTCAACCCCAATTTCCCAGCTTATCCCAATAGCCCTTCATTCCCTTAGATTCCAAAAAACCACTCCAACTCAGCCTTCAATATCCTCATCGACTGAGGATCCACACACCTCTTGACGGCTGCAGAATTCTAAAGATCCACAAGTCTTTGAGAGAAGAAATGTCTCCTTTTCTTAGTCATAAATGGCTGACACATGATCCAGAGAATGTAAGCCAAGGGTGCCTGACCGAGACAGTTGTCGTCACCTTAACCCACTTAACCCCACACATTTACCATGGCTAATCCATCAAACCAACATCAGCTGCACCGTGAGTGAGACAGGGAAAGCAGAAATCATCAATAGGCCAGTGGCGCTTTTACGGAGTGCATTTTTTCCAATAATTGGTGAAGAACAAATTAATATTTTGATTGGTCCATATTCAGTTCACATTGAACAACGAACTACAATCGAGCAACTTTCCAGCAGTAAATTTCGTTCATGTTCAATCCCGTTTCGAATCGGGGAGCCTATCCGATATGATAACCCCTACAATATAGTAACTCTGCTCATGACCAATGTGACCGGCCTAGAATATCAAACTGTGCAGTCTGATTGCAATTTAGAACGTTGTTTTCTTGAATTCCAATTCGGCAGAAAACCTTAGCCATGTCGCATATTCATTGATCTACCGTAAGATTCAGAAAATAACAATTGCTCCAATTTGTGTTCTTTTTCTATAACTGCAGTTGTACAATATTATTCAAGGCATGGCGAAGTGTAAATGTCCTATGGCTGTGAGATAATGCAATGCCTTAATATTTAACAAAAACTGTTTGAAATGAGTCAGTTGTTTTGAAAATATTTTGCCGCTTTGCAAACGCAATAATCGCTATAATTCCGAAACAGCTAACGCATGGAAGTGTTTAGATTTTTATGTGTCCACAGATGCTGCCAAACCTGCAAAGAATGTTTATCATTTGCTGTTTATGTTATCAATAGAGGTTTTTATGTTATCAATAGAGGTTTTATCACAACATAAAATACACAGAAAGTCGGTAATGATCAGAGGAGTGATGATAGACCTTTTAAAGAGCGTGCGTTTAAACCTGCAAAATGCTGAGGTGGAACGAAGATAGTTTGAAGCGATGAACATTTGCTGTGTGTTACTTCATAAGTTTCACGGGATCAGCAGTGATGAGATTGGTCGGTTGTGGAAATTGCAAGACACACATGAACAGCCGGTAGGACCTCACTGTCGATTCCTCGTTCCAGTCTGCAACAATTAGTGTTTCATTGGCTGAAGGAGGCATTCGTGTTCTTTCTGGATATGACTTTTGTCCAACAAATATTTCTTGTGTATTTAAAAAAATGCTGTAGTGGAAAAGTCAGGCTAAACGTTGTGTCGCCATCTTCCCTGATGGTCTAATGGTTAGGATTCGGCGCTGCCATCGCCGCGACGCTCATTCGATTCCCGGTCAGGGAATCAAAATTTATTGAACGCGTGCAGAGTATGAATTAAGAGGAGCTGGAATTACTTTCTGATTGGAAACAGAAATAAGAGTCAATCCAGTTTGAACTGCGGCGAGAAAAAAAATCGCTCATTTTCACAATCTTGTCAATTGCCCCCAGCAGCTTTTTGCCTCTGCTGGTTCCTCCTGTCAAAATGAATAACATTCATTCTGCTGCATTAAATCTGAGCTACTTACAAATTTCTCGTCAGAAATGGAATAAAACTGCATTCCTTGTACAATCGCAACCAAATCAGCATCAACACTCTTAAATTTCTCACTTTTGAAAGCTCATTGGAGTATCGATACATAAACAATTCATCCAGAGACTCATGCGGCAGAGGATTCCACAGGTTCACTAACCTCAGAGTAAAGATATTTATTTCACTGCATCGCAGACCGAAGTGGCTCACCCGTATCCTACCACTGTGAACACTTGTTCCAGAACCGACCCCCCACGTCGCCATAGCAAACCATACCCCTGTGTCGAGTTTCTAAAGCCCTGTCAAAATTGTGTAAGTTTCAGAGAGATCCTCTCTCATTCTTTAATTCATTTATTCGTCACAAGTCCAGCTTACGTTAACATTGCAGTGAAGCTCCCTGAGTCGTCACAGTTCGTGTCAATGCACTTAACCAGTACGCGCGAGAAAACCTCAGCACTCGGAGAAAACCCACGCAGACACGGGGAGAACACACACACAGACAGTGGCTCATGCTGGGAATCGAACCGCGGTACGGCAAGTTTTGTGAAAGTAGCGGTAATCACTAACCCTTCTTCTATTCTCCAGAACTGCTCGCAAGAGATTTGGAATGAGACCAGCTCTCTCGCTGAACACACTTCAGGCTGGGGTGGACAGATTTCTGATTGAACCGGGAATGAAGTGGAGTGGGTGGTAAAATTAAATTGAAACCCAGGATTAATCATGAGTCAAAGTTTCGCGTTCAGTTATTAAGTTTAATAGTATTTGAAATACATAAATTACTACAAATATGTTTGAGACAAATATTTACGAAATTAATAATGTCGGTAACACTGGTTATCAGCAGAGCTGGAAGCACATGAGAAATACTTTCATTGACGCCCATGGACTAAATGATAAACAAAAGCTTTGTAACAATAAAAGCTGGTGGCGGAGGGGGGGTGGGGGGAGGGGGGCGGGGAGGGGGGGGCGGCGGGCGGAAAGCACAGCGGCAGTTCGGTCTCTGGATGGTCTCGAATCACCAATCTCTCAGTTAATAACCAAGTTCGCTGACTGATCGCGCCAGAGAGGATGACACGGCTGTCGCTATGCGTGACATTCTAAATTAGGCTGGAAGCTTTTTCTCTGCAAATTTGACGCCAGTTCTATTTGCACCAAACCTGATACATGAAGACCACATGATGATATAGGTTACAAATCTAAACACGTTCCTTAGACTACTTTACCTCCACAGTGTTGTTTTGATGCAGTGGCTAAATCCTTCTGCCAAAAAAAAGAAAAAGGGCCGTTTGATAGAGCAGATCCCGACCAACTACTTCCATTGACTTGAGTCCGGAAACAGAGGACTGGGATTGAAGATCATTAAAGACAGAGAGACTTGCATTGGTATGGAGCCTCTTCCGACCAGCGGACGTCACAAAGAACTTTCCAACCACTGAAGGACTGTCATAATTGAAAAAATAAATCCAGTTAAATACTGAAGAGGACATCACGAATTGAACAAGGAACCTCTAGATATGCAATCAAATGCTCGACAACTGAGCGTCAAGCCTCCGCCTTTGTCGTTCCTCAAGCGCCTGTCACGCTCACTGTCTGTACTTACGTTTGCTCCTCTGTGTGCGTCACTGTGGTTACGTACCCGGAGGGTGTGAACACATTTTTAGCATCAAAACCTCTGTTCACTTACTGTATAAATCTTCACGGTAAATGGTACAAAAAATAACAAAAGTTTTGAAGTTGTAAGAGGAATTGATACTTTCTGTTTCTTTTTGAGTGGAGACATTTTTGACTCAGTTCCAGTATGTTCCATAGCGGAAGCTGACTAAAATTTCACTGATCAACATTTAAACGGACATTGGTTTACTTGCTGCGATGGTGGGTTACAGTTCTATATCTACAATCACATTTCTATCAGTTACTGAGCATGGCATTAGGTTTGATAGTATGTGCAGGGCTGATATAACTTGTCGAATTTTATTTGAATTCGACATTGCTAAATCTAATCCTATTATAGCGTCCCTGCAGTGAAGAATCAGGACATGCGGCCCATCAATTTTGAACCAACTCTTTGATATATCATCTGACCCAGTTCTAAATGATTAGCCCCACATCCTGAGACTGTGTCCCTTTTTTTAGATTCCCTGACCAGCGGAAACAATCTCATTTCTTTCGTCTGACTCCAGAGAATTATAACCCAATTTACTCAGCATTTCATCAATTTCAACATGGGAAACACGACAAGCCCCCTTTGTTCTACAGAACTTCCAATTTCATGCCGTTCGTTGAATATTTCGATGTCAAATTGCTCCTAAATTTTATCACCACACCCTTTTCAGGGTTAAATTCCATCTGCAACTTACCTGCCCATTTGAACATTCCATCCATATCTTCTTGTCGTCAAACAGACTCAACCTCAGTGTTAACTACTCGCCAAATGAAAGTTGTCACCTTTCAATCTGCATTCTCTGATAACGCTGGCCACTTTAGACTTCGCAGTCATCTGATGTGACGAGTGGAATGTGCAGGAAACGTTTTGATTGCAATTTATTGAGGGACTGAATGTGGATTTTTCTCTCTCCCTTTGGCTCTCCACAATCTGGCCTATGAAAAACAGAATGAGAGAGAGTTGGAAAAGATAGGAGTCTGAGGAAGATGTTGATGTGGGGCGGTTTATTAAGAGAGGCAAAGGTTCTGTAGTTCTCTACAGAGTTGGAGTGGGGAGAGGTGACTGATAGAAGTTGGAGCTCAATTGCTGATGCTGAATGTACATACAGCACCAGTCCAGGCATGAGGAGGTTTAGTGGTTGTGCAGGGAGAACCTGGCCAAACATCTTCAAAAGGAACCCCACCGATTCCTGTTAATCATCTAGAAAATCTGAACTGGACCGCCTCGACGACAATTATATTTCCCATATAATAACGAGACGCAGGAGTATACACATTATTTCTAAGATGGGTTCTCCATCTACAGTGCTGCAACCGTCAAAGCCTAGGATCACTTGTTAGAGTATGGTATTAAAAGGAGCTACTCGCTCCATTTGTCGCTGTTGTGTCCAGCGCCACACGATCAGCTGAATGACCACTGTCTGCACCATCGATTTCTACTGTTCTATTTTTCACCAGAGGTTTGCAAACTGAAAGGGTACTTATACATTATATCGGGTCTATTTCAGATTAAATAATATTTTATTGCCAGTTTTACAAAAACTCTGGACTGATACTTTTTTTTTCAATCTACCAATCAAAAGTAATCGAAGGCTTTGAATATTACCAGAATAAGTTAGTTGAAAGTCCAAGACATTTCGAGAATGCAACAGTTCAAGATCGAGGGAATAGCTTCACACAGACTGCAAGGAACATGGCATAAGGAAGAAGATGAAAGTTTGAATGAATGATACAGGACACATCCTCACTTATCTCCAAAGATACCAGAAATTTTACATGTGTTTCCGAAAGTAGTTTGGACACGTGATTTACCCCTCTCTCGGAGTAATCTCCATAAAATATTATCTGTGAACAACTTGAGGGTAAATGTCTGTCTTATTAATTTTAAACTGTTTCTTGCTGAATAGCAGCAGTGCAATGTTTCCAATCATCCTGCTTCTGACACCTCTCTTGCATGAACAGAAGAATCTCGAATCTGCACTAATTTCATGATTACAATTTCATTCAAATTCTGAAATTGTAGACTGACATTATGTGATAGAAATATTCGTAACTCCTTTAATTCACTTCAGTTCAGTACATAGTGTTAATCAATATTCATATTTTTTCACCAAACTGCTGGACAAATCTGTTTGCCGTCAGTCAGTTCCGATACTATGAGTGCAAAAGACTTTCAATAAACATATATTTTGCAATAAAAGCCGAAGTCATCATGTTTGTTCATTGATCGTGATTAATGTCATTCCGCACATCATTTAATTGTTTCACCAGGGATTTTCCTCACTTGGTAAATATAGAATGTTTTCATTGTGCGCATCAGTGTTAAAAGTGAGAGTGGTCTCCAGTACAACCAGTGATCATTGAATCTCAGAGTAACTAAACCATGTTCTGGATTATTCCACTTGAGCTTCGTGTTGCTTGGGTACTTCACGATATCCAAAGGATTTACTACCCACTCCTCGCTGCAGTTGGTGTAGCTGGTGAGTTAAATTTCACTCTGTTGATTGCACTTGTCCATGAGACCCAATTAATAATTTTATAATGTGAAACTTCATGTTGCATATGTGCTAATGCAATTGGAAAATTTCTCTTTCTTCCCAGCAGACATTTTCCCTACTCTTGCCTGGTGGTTGCTCTCTATTTCCCACTCTTCGCCCTCCCCACTACCAACCCCCTCTCCTCACTCCCCCCACTCCCACCACACCTTCACCGGCCACTTCCACGATTCCTGCCTTAATATCTACAGGGTCCTGCCTCAGTAAAATAAAATATATAATTTCTAGTTTTGTGATTTACAGCCAATTCCAAATCAACTTATGCAATATCTTCAGATGCACAGTCTGCAGCACAGCCACAGCAGAGTGACCCAGACCAGGAATTTTTCGTCCAAACCCATCGGCACCATTGTGTCTCCCAAATACAAATAAAGAGAAGGCAGGGAATTGGAGATCTGCTCTGTTGGTAAATTTAGTTTCTTGATAGCTCAGTGCGATGCTTTCCTACTGTGAACCCAGTCTCAGCAGAACAGGTGAATCCATGTTTTTCTGAGGCTGGACTCTGTAAAACAAAATCCTGCAGCTGTTCCCCAGAAACCTGCCAGATTACTGCTCCTGTTCTCAGTCTGAAATATGAGTTAATTGCCTCTCTCTTCCCTGCAGTGAACTTATTGACGATTCTTATCCTGTCTCGAGGAAGGTGTGGACTTTCCAAATGTGTCTCACGTTACCTAATTTCCATGTCAGCGGCGGATCTACTCGTCGTCATCATCGACCTCGTATTGAGGCAAATTCCCATCAGTTTCAGAGATCAATTTGTCTTCATGTATCATGTTAAAGTGTGCAATATCCATGCCGTCCTGCTTTACGCAGTCACTGACTGTTCTGTCTGGTTCACTGTCACTTTTACCTTTGATCGATTCGTGGCCATTACTTGTCAGAAGCTGAAAATAAAATACTGCACTGAGGAAACGGCAACTGTGGTTCTAGGAACAGTGAGTGTGCTATTCACTGTAAAAAACACTTTCTGGTACTTTATGTGTGAGAGTAGCTATTGGCTTTCCAATACTCCCTATTTCTGTTCTGTAGATTTTGATGTCTCCTCCTCACCAGCATGGGCAGCAGCTGAAAGTCTCCACTATATTTTAACCCCGACTATTCCTTTTTTGTTGGTTGTGCTGTTCAACGTTTTAACCGTTAAATACATTGTAGTGTTGAGTAAAGTCCGCAGGAGACTTCGGACCCACAAGAATGGGGAAAGTCCAAGTGACCCAGAGATAGAGAAAAGAAGAAAATCTATCATCATACTGTTTGCAATATCGGGAAATTTTCTCCTGTTATGGTCAGTGTTCCTCTTCTATTGTTTTTATGAACGACTGTACATGTTGAAATTATTTCTGTTGGGTTTACCACATTTTCTTCAGGAATTAGGATTTATGCTCCAACTCCTGAGTTGCTGCACCAACACATGCATCTATGCAGTGACACAGACACAGTTCAGAGAGGATCTGAACAATGTGGTGATGTTTCCAGTAACAGGAATTTTGAAATTCATTAAACAGTAATAGGTTATTCTATCATCACAACGTATTTATCTGATGTTTTGCACAGAAACTCATCTCAATCAGAAACACACTGAGGTCGATTTTGCTTTATTCATCCCGATAAATCCATGAACAACAATTGTAGAAATTCAAAAGGAAACGACTTCAGATCCAAAGCTGTCTGGATTTGAATCAGTTAAAATCAGCGATTTAACATGGGCTGGACACATTGAGTTCCAGAATAAAATTTTCGCCTGTCAAATTCGGGAGGAGGTTACTGACCTTAGCATTTTACATCAACACTCATCCCACAACGAAAGTATCTGCCAGCACCACCCCTACCAGCCTCACGGTACCGGCCCCACCACCCGATCTCTCACATCACACGTCCCCCTGCGCACCCCGCCCATCCCCCCCCCCCCCCCCCCCGCCCCCACCGCCACCCCTAACCCCGTTCGGGAAATATTCACTATTGTATCTAGTGATGGTGAATTGAAGAAGTGGATGTGAGATTAATGAAGGCTGGTATTGTGGAAGAGGAAGTGAAGGGAGGGGTGGTGGGCGTTGCGAGTCATTTGTCGTGTGCTGAGACGACAATGTCCATAAAATATTAGCCCGAAACATCCATTCAGTTGCAATCAGAGTCATGTTGCAGCTGCAACGACATTTAATAAAATCCAGTGCCAGCATTCGACAGCGCACTTGCTTCAATTCACTGAGAACTCAAATAACTGCACAGCAAATCAGTCCAATGCGCCCCTGAATTTTGCAGTGTGTGTTATAGGTCAGAGTGACTTAAGGCCTCAAATGTGCCGGAGTGTAATCTTCAAATCAGCAAACACATTTTAATATAGATGGAACAGAATACAGGCAGGGTTGTGAAGGGTCTCTGGAACACATGAGAACTCAATAATGGAAAATTCAGAGAAAATTAGATTTGTGTCCAATTATAATGAAATAATACTCAATAAAATCTAGATTTAAAAAGCAGCCAGCTCTTCAAAAAAATTAAAGTGAATGTAAAGAAATAATTAGCATTTAAGAGACACATTTATTCGCGAGTGGATGAATATAAATCAAGTATTAAATTCCCTATCCTTGGGCCAGATTTCCTTGTGGATATTATTGAGAGGGATGCTGATGCCGTTGCTTTGCTAATTGTTTCCTTTTTGGGGAAGCAAGGTATTCAATTTATATCGAAAATCACCTCAAAACTGTTTATTTATCTTGAGCTTACAAATGATACAATGCCACCATCTGCTGACAACCCACAACTGCTGCAGACGCTGGTCTTTGTGAGTCTCAGAAAAGTTCAGTAACTCGAGACTGCATTTTTGATTTGATTTGATTTATCATTGTCACATGTATTAACATACAGTGAAAAGTGTTGTTTCTTGCACGCTATCCGAATAAACATATTCTACTTAAAGAAGGAAAGGGGAAAGTACAGCATGTATGGCTACGGTCATAGGTAGGATGGAGAGAAAGATCAACTTTGGTCCATTCAACACTCTGATGGCAACATGGAAGAAGCTGTTCTTAAGTCTGTTAGTACGTGGCCTCAGGTTTTTGTATCTTTTTCCCAACAGAAGGTGGAAGAGAGAATGTCGGGATGCGTTTGGCCCTTAATTATGCTGGCTGCTTTTCCGCGACAGCGAGAAGAGTTGACAGTGCCAACGGATGGCAGGCTATTTTGCGTCATGGACACTTTATAGTTTCCTGCAGGCTTGGAGAGAGTAGGAGCCGTACATAGCTGTGATACATCCAGAAGTAATGCTTTCTATGTTGCATGTGCAAAAGTTGTTTAGAGTCATAGCTGACACGACACATTTCCTTAGCCTCCTGAGAAAGTAGAGGACCGGTTCCTGAAATGTGAAGATTGAACAATATTTTTTGGGATTGAAGTTTACAGCAGGAGCTCGGTGGGCGTATTCGCCCTTTTTAGAAGCAGACACTGTCCATGTACTCTGTTCCTCATGACCATTGGAAGATATTGCCTTGAGATAGAAGGTGGAATTATTTCAGGCTGCAATGTATACATTTGAAACAGTTATCAGATATAAATCACACTCAGAATGGGAGTAAGTAAACTTTGCTGCCCTCTGTAATTCCTCTGCCAGACATTGTCAATGTTTCAGCTTAGCGGAACACCCAAAATACAGAGATATTAATAGGGGCACACACACACACACACACATTGAAATTTAGGGGCACACACAAGTATATGGGCACACACACATGCACAGAGATACATGGGCATACACACAGAGACAGACAGTTACAGGGGTGTGCGCGCGCACACACACACACACAGGTCCTGCTAAAAAGGTTTTCACAGTAACTTCATTGCAGTATTAATGTAAGCCTATTTGTTACACTAAAACATAAATTTTAATGATTCCATTATAATTGCGGAAATTTCTCAGAATTATTCTTCGAAAATTGAAGACGCAATCATTTTAAGGCACAGATTCATTTATATATATATATATTATATATATGTGTGTATATATAAAGATACATATATATACACACACACACACATATCCGTTATTCACATTCTGTCCGTGCTCTTTCAGAAAGAAAGAGTTAAACAAACTATGGCCATATCGTGATACAGGATAAACACTTGAGTTGGAATCTAAATGCTAAACTTCTATTCTTGCCCCAATTTGACCTGCCATTTATAGAGTCGTAGAGTCATTATTCCATGACCTCAACAAGTTTCACACCTACTTATCAGGGGAGGTATAGGGTTTTTTTCAGAGGCTATGCACGGATCTGAACCTTTGCTAATACAAAGACTCACGCACTTTCCTGGTGAAAGACTATTTTTTATTCACGAACACATGCCAGGAGAGAAGGGCTGTGCAGTCCAATTCTTCTCTGAAGTGGCAATTCAATTATACAAATTTCAATAGTGATTTTACCCGCCTCCTGGTTCATCATGAGCCAATCATCTTTCGAACAGGTCAGTCATTATTAGTAAATGTAATGTACCTTGGCCAATTGCAGATATTCTCTGACAGCATGGAAACAATAAGTTCTCGCGGTTTTGGACTGATATTCCTACGGCCACCTGTCTTGGCTTTTATCTGGCCTATTTTTTAAGCTGTCTGGAACCACTAGTTTGTCCTTGCTCAATCAATGTCTCTTTCACTGAGCTGTCTGGTACCCATGCTGATAACAGCTGTGCTTTGATGTGTGTATTGCTATAACGACGGTGGTTGACTTTACTGGCCTACTGTCCATGAAACGTTAGACCCCTGTGGGAGTAGCCAAGATGTATGCATGTTCAATAATACACTTTCAAAAATAGTGTATTATTGAACATGTATACATCTTGGCTAATGTCTAAATTTTCTAACTGTCGTTATATATCTTTCTATGCTGAGAGCACATCTGTAAAATATATATAAGGCAGTCTGGCATTCTTATCCTAAGGTAATCCATTCTGTTCTCAGAGTCTTTATGAGTATTTTAAATCCCAAAGTTTTTTGAGCTCCTTTAACGGGAGGGTTTGGTGTTGCCTCTTGTGAAACAGGTGGGCCATTCGCTAACACAGGTCAACCCAGAGGCTAAATGATATTTCAATTGTTTCTGGAACTGTGAACTTCCAGGATGGGCAGATTGGTTGAAGTGATTCTGATTCAAAGGTGAAATTTGTTTCTGTTAAACCAACTCAATCTCACAGAGACATTGACACTCACTCAAGCACAAGCATGTCCTCACAAGCGCACGCTGTCATATTCAAACACTCTCTCACATGCACATGCTGTCATACACACTCTCTCATACACATCTCATAAACCACGCACACATGCATCCACGCACACATCTCCACACACAACTATACACACACAGACACACACACACGCACACGCACACACACCATTAAAGAAACAGAAGCATAGACTCACACACAGGGATGCAGACAGTGAGAAACTGAAAACCTCACCGATAGAGGGACACACACACAGATACAGGGACACACTCAGATGCAGGGCACACAGATACAGGGAGACACACGCACAGAGATAGGGCACAGACACGCATATGGGGCACACACGCATAGATATAGGAGCACAGGCACTGATACAGACACACACACAGATTCAGGGACACACAGGTGCAGGGACACGAACAGATGCAGGGATACAGACACTGATAAAGCGGCACACGCACGCTGACACAGAGGCACAGTCAGAGATACATGACACACACAGATACGGGAACAGGCACAGGCACAAACGCACACACACACACACAGGCATACACATGCACACAGACATAGTGGTACACAGAGATACAGCACAGTGATATGACCACAGATGCTGCCAAACTTGCTGAGAATTTCCATCATCTACAGTTTTTAATATGGCTTTATAACAACGTAAAAGAAGCACCAAGTCGGCAATGATCAGAATAATCAGGACAAATTTAAACATTGACCAGAATGGCATTTTACATTGCAAAATTCTGAATTGGAACGTAAGGAGTTTAAGCTAAATGTGTGTAAGTTGCTTTGTGTTTCTATTTTGTGTTGTCTTGTATGTTTCACAGGAGCCACGGGGATGAAGTTGGTGGATTTTTGAAATTGAAAGATATACATGAGCATTTTTGTGGGACTATTGCACCTCACTGTAGATTTCACTTTCCAGCTAACAGCAATCGGTGTTGTCATTGGCTGAATGAGTCACTCGTTCCGACTAAACTTGGCATTTTCTCTGTCTCGTGTCTGAAAAAATACTGAAATGGAAATAAAGTGCAAAATTTTCATACATTGGTGAGGTTAAAGCGCATGCAAATACCTTCCTTAGTGGTCTAGTTGTTTGCGTTCGATGCTTTCACAGTCGTGCTCCGGGTTCGATTCTTATCCAGGGAATGACGATTTGCTGCTCTCGTGTAGCACATGAATTAAGAAGAGTTGGAATTGCTTCCTGATCGAAAACAAGGGTGATGCTTGTTATTGATGCTATTTCCAGTTAATAGAATCGATGGAGTAGGATTGGGTCACATGTCTCATTGAGCCGCTTCCACTCAATAAAATCAAGGTGAATCCCAACTCAAAATTAATTTCCCATTCTATCCCGACATCCCTTCATTTCCTTACAGTTCAAAATTCTCTGCATCTCAGTTTTCAACATCCTCATTGGTTGTGGGTCCAGAGACCTCTGGACTAGAGAATTCCTAAGATTCACAAAACTTTGAGAGAAGAAATGTCTCCTCACCTCAGTCCTAACTGGCTGACACTTTATCCGGAGAATGTCAGCCCAGTTCCAGATGCCTTAGCCGAGGGGAAACTACCTCTCAGCATGTACACTTTCAAACTGTCTCCCAAATCCAGACTTTGCAGTGAAATCACCTCTGATTATGAAATCTCCAGAGACAGCAGAATGATCCAACTGAATTTTTGCTCAAAGGGCAACTGTCTCATCACAGGAATCAATCCAGTGAACTTTGGTTGGACACAGGCAGCGAGAGAATAGAGGGAAAAAAAGAGCAAAATAGAGAAAGGAGATAGAGATACAAACAGGGAGATTGTGAGAGTGAAATAGACTGAGATAGATACACAGGAACAAAGAGAGACAAATTTAGACAGATAGTGGGGTAGACAGTCATAGCTCATAAATTACAATGTACAGACAGCCAGCTGCCTGAATTCACAAGCATGGGATCCTCTCAGTTGGGGAATATAAAGATAATCTCCGCAACCATAGCCACTGAGTGAAAATTTCTCGATTTATTGTGGGATTGTTGTGCTGATAGATTCCCTGCAGTGTGTTCTCAGGTCCTTAAAATCAAACCCCGTGTAAACCAATCCCACCCTCTCCACGGTAAAGAAACGAACAAGACTTGGCCATCAGAAAAAAAAACAAAGAGCTCCGGTACGGCTGTTTGTTCCATAGCTCAGTGGTTAGAACACTGCTCTGTGTAATTGGAGAGTCGCGAATTCAATTCTTGCTGGAGCCTCTGGGTGAAATTTAGCTATGGGATCTGCAGGGAAGACACAGAGGGACTGGAAGAAATTATAGGCTGCTTTGACGAGTGGGAAAGCTGACAAACCGGTTGTCATTTTGGAAAGTGAATCAATATTCTCTTCTTCACAAAAATAGGAAGAGCGGGATGTATTTGAAAAGGTGAGAAAGTTAAGTGTTGATATTCAATCCAAACTAGCTGTGCTTGTACAAGGAATGCATAAAGCTAGCATGTAAGCGCAGTAAATAATAAGGAAGGGAAGTGGAGTCCAATAATAACGAATGTTTCTGGAGTTGGAAAGGGCTTTGTTGAGAGCACATGTTGAATATTCTGTGCCGTTATGATATCCACATTTAATTAAGGATATGCTTGCTTTGGAAACGGGACAGAGAATATTTACCAGATTGGTCCCTGGGATGGGGAGTTGTCCTGTGATGAGAGGCAGAGTAAAGTGGGCTGAAATTCTCTCGAGTTTGGAAGAATGAGAGGCTCTCTCATTAAACCTACACAATTCTGATTAGGTTTGATAGGCTGGAGGCTGAGATATTTTTCTGCTGATTGGGGAATGTAGCAAAGGGCGGCACAGTCTCAGGATCAGGGGCTTATCATTTAGGGCTGAGATAAGAAGAAATTACTTCGTTCAAAGGGTTGTGAATCTGTGGAATTCTCTGTGACAGACTGTTATGGATTCTCCATCATCGAGCACATTTATGGGAGGGATAGAGAGGTTTCTGGTCTCTTGGGGAATTCAGAGATACGGGGAGCTGGTGGAAAAACTGAGTTGTAGCCCAAAATCAGTCATGATGGTATTGAATGGTGGAATAGGCTCGATGACCTAGTGTTCTACTGCTGTTGCTATTTATTGTGTTCTTGTGTATGATAAAGCTAATAATTCATGCTGTAATAAAATCAGAAAGTGCTGGAAGTTCTCAGCAGGTCTTGCAGAAGATGTGAAGTAAGACATGGACTGAAAGTTTCGATTTCAATATGACTCTTTTAAAACGAGTAACTGAGTGCCTTTACATCAATTAGGACAGCAGCGGGACAGGGAATTGAATTGAATCCAGGCAGCGAAAGCCCTGAAGTTAAACTGCTCATACAGTCATAGAGTCATAGAGGTTGACAACATTGAAACAGGCCTTTGGCCCAACTTGTCAATGCCGCCCCTTTTTAACCACGAAGCCAGTCCCAATTGCCTGCGTTTGGCCCATAACCCCGATACCCATTTTACCCATGTAACTAAGTTTTTGAAACACAAAATTATACCCGCCGCTATTACTGCCTCTGGCAGCTTGTTCCAGAGATTCACCAACCTCTGTGTGAACTAAATGCCCCTCTGGACCCTTTTGTATCTCTCCATTCTCAATTGAAACTTATGCCCTCCAGTTTTAAACGACCATACCTTTGGGAAAAAATGTTGACTATCTTACTTGATCTATTACTGATCATTATTTTATATACCCCTACAAGATTGAAACAAAGAAGATGGGAACAGGAGGAGGCCATTTGGCCCTTCAGCCTGCTCTGCCACTCATTATGATCATGTCTGATCCTCCAACTCAATAGCTTAATCCTGCTTTCTCCCCATAACCTATAATCCCATTCTCTCCAGTGCTACATTTTGCAGCCTCTTGAATACATTCAATGTTTTGGCATCAACTACTTCCTGGAGCAGGAATTCCATAGGCTCACCATTCTTTGCGTGACTGTGACCCCTCAGACTGTGACCCCTGGTTCAGGACTCCCCCACGATTGGGAACATCCTCCCTGCATCTACCCTTTGTAATCCTGTTAATTTTCTAAGTCTCCATGAGATTCCCCCCTCATTTGTCTGAACTCCAGCGAAAACAATCCTAACCTAGTCAATCTCTCCTCATAAATCAATCCCACCATCCCCAGAATCAGCGTTATAAACCTTCGCTGCACTCCCTCGAGAGCAAGAACATCCTTCTTCAGAAAAGGAGACCAAAACTGCGCACAATATGCAAGCTGTGGCCTCAGCAAGGCCCTTTATAGTTGCAGCAACACATCCCTGCTCCTGGACTGGAAACCTCTCGCAATGAAGGCCAACATGTCAGTTGTATTCTTTACCGTCTGCTGCACCTGCATGCTTATCGTCAGTGACCGGTGCACAAGGACACCCAGGTTCCGCTGTACACTCTTCTCCCCCAATTTACAGCCTTTCTGGGAGCAATTTGTTTCTTGTTGTTGCCTCCAACGTGAATAACCTGAAACTTATCCAAATTATACTGCATCTGCCATCGATTATTCCACTCTTCCAAATTGTCCAGATCATTCTGAAGGATCTCTGCGTCCTCGTCACAGGTCACCCTCCCACCCAACTTGCTCTCAACTGCAAACTTTGAGATGTTACATTTTGTTCCCTCATCCAAATCATTAATATATATTGTGAATAGCTGGGGTCCCAGCACCGATCCCTATGGCACCCCATTAGCTACTGCCTGCCAATTTGAAAGGCACCATTAATTCCTACTCTGTGTTTCCGCTCTGCCAACCAGTTTTCTATCCATCTCGGTACACTTCGTTCAATCCCATGCGCTTTAATCTTGTACGATAATCTCTTGTGTGGGACTTTGTCAAACACTTTCTGCAAGTCCAAATATACCACATCGACTCTTTCCCCTTTGTCAGCTCTACGAGTTACATCTTCAACGAATTCCATCAGATTTGTCAAGCATGATTTCCCCTTCATAAATCCATGCTGACTCTGCCTGATCCTGCCACTACTTTCGAAATGCTCTGCTTTAAAGTCCTTGATAATGGATTCGAGAATTTTCCCCGCTACCAATTTTAAGCTTACTAGTCTATAATTCCCTGTTTTCTCTCTACCTCCTTTTGTGAATACTGGAGTGATTTAGCTACCCTCCAATCTTCAGGGAATGTGCCAGAGTCCTTAGAACCCTGGAAGATGACCACCAATGCATCCAATATTTCGAGAGCCACTTCCTTAAGTACTGTTTGATGAAGATTATCAGGCCTTGGGGATTTAGCCGCCTTCAATCCCATCAACTTTCCCAGCACCATTTCTCACTAATTTTGATCTCCCTCAGTTCTCCCCTCTCACTAAATCTTGCATATAAACAACCCGATGAAGGAGCAGCGCTCAGAATGCCCGTGAGTTCAAATAAACCTGTTGGAATTTAACCTGGTGTTGTGAGAATTCTTACTGTGCCCACCCGAGCCCAACCTCAGTGGTTTCTCCACATCATGACA
The DNA here is from genome assembly GCF_964213995.1 of Mustelus asterias. Classification (NCBI taxonomy): domain Eukaryota; kingdom Metazoa; phylum Chordata; class Chondrichthyes; order Carcharhiniformes; family Triakidae; genus Mustelus; species Mustelus asterias. The sequence continues at coordinate 290,736 of NW_027590205.1, forward strand.
TAAACAACAAGATTGCAAACTGTAAGACTGTATTCGCTGCCCAGGAATTAAGGTGATGGACTTGAATTTTCTCACTGAAGTTCACATCCTGTCATGTACACTTCCCATCATTCCTTGTTCGAACCAGATATTTACAGAATTAACCTGACGCCTGTGATAGCCACCGCACTACAGAAACACGGTGATGGCCTCAGGGCAAGCAGATACCGTTCACTGGAGGAGCAACTAGACTGGCTCCAGAAGCCCATTTTTTGCCCACAGCAATTGATATTACATTGTCTCTGCTGGTTCCTCCTGTCAAAATGAATGACGATACTTTCTACTGCATGAAATTTTAATGATAACATGTTTGAAAAAAGGCACAATGACGTTTAAAATAAATCAATTGAACACCTGAAAGTAGCGGCAATTGGTCACTTTCCCCCACAAATGCTGCTGCTTCGAATTCAATGCCTCAGAACACTTATCGACACTTTCAGCAGAAGAGTTTGCTATCAGATGTGGTGTTGTCAGTGAACATAATTAATGGAGAAGGATTGGGCCACATATCCCATGGAGTCTCCTCCACATCCTAAGGAGATCATGGCGATCCCCCAGATTCAACACCAATTTGCAACCCTATCCTGATGGGCCTTCTTCCCTTTTAGATTCCAAAATTATCTCCCACTCAGCCGTCAAATACTCATCAACAGAGGATCCACAGACCTCTGGCGAAAGGTCATCCAGACTCGAAACATGAGCTCTATTCTAGAGGATGAAAAGAGGGATGTAATAATTGGAAACGAGAAAATGGCTGAGGCACTGAACAGATATTTTCTGTCGGTCTTCGCAGTGGAAGACATAAATAACATGCCAAAAATTGATGACAGGAAGGCTATGGCAGCTGAGGACCTAGAAACTATTATTATCGCGAAAGAGGTCGTTTTGGGTAAGTTAATGGGGCTAAGTCTCCTGGTCCTGATTGGAATGCATCCCAGGGTACCAAAAGAGATGGCGGGGGAAATAGCAAATGCACTAGTGGTAATTTACCAGAATTCGCTGGACTCTGGTGTGGTTCCTGCAGATTGGAAAACAGCAAATGTGACGCCACTGTTTCAGAAAGGAGGTAGACAAAAGGTGGGTAACTATATGCCGGTTAGTTTAACTTCTATAGTCGGGAAAATGCTTGAATATATCATCAAGGAAGAAATAGCAAGACATCCGGATATAAATTGTCCCATTGGTATGACGCGGCATGGATTCATGAAGGGCAAGTCATGGTTGACTTATTTGGAGGAATTCTTTGAGAATATTACATGTGCAGTTGACAATGGGGAACCTGTGGATGTGATGTATCTGGATTTCCAGAAGGCATTAACAAGCTGCTGCACCGAAGACTGCTACATAAGATAAAGGTGCACGGTGTTACGGGTAATGTATTAGCATGCGTAGCGGATTGGATAACTAACAAAAAGCAAAGAGTGGGGGTAAAAGGGTGTATTTTCCTGCTTGGCGATCAGTGATTACTGGTGTGCCTCGGGGATCAGTGTTGGGACTGCAATTGTTTCGGATTTACATCGATGATTTGGAGTTGGGGACCAAGTATAGTGTGTCAAAATTCGCACTTGACACTAAGATGAGTGGCAGAGGGAATTGTTTAGAGGATGCTGAAAGTCTGCAAAGGAATATAGATATTCAAAGTGAATGGGCGAGGGTCTGGCAGATGGAGCACAATGTTGGTAAACGTGAGGTCATCCATTTTGGTAGGAATAACAGCAAAATGGACTATTATTTAAATGGTAAAAAAAAATGCAGCATGCTGCTGTGGAGAGGGACCTGGGTGTCCTTATGCAAGAACCACAAGGAGTTGGTTTGCAGATGCAGTCGGTAATTAAGAAGGGAAATTGAATTTTGTCCTTCATTGCTAGAGGGATGGAGTTTAAAAACAGCGAGGTTATGTTGCAGCTGTATACGGTGCTGGTTAGGCCACACCTGGAGTACTGTGTACAGTTTTGGTCTCCTTACTTGAGAAAGGATATACGGGAACTGGAGGGGGTGCAGAGGAGATTCACGAGGTTGATTCCGGAGTTGAGAGGATTAGCTTTTGAGGAGAGATTGTGTAGACTGGGGGCTATACGCATTGGAATTCAGAAGAATGAGGGGAGATCTTATGGAAACATATAAGATTATGAAGGGGATAGATAAGATAGAAGCAGGGAAGTTGTTTGCAGTGGCAGGTGAAACTAGAACGAGGGGGCATGGCCTCAAAATAAGAGGGAGCAGATTTCGGACTGAGTTGAGGAGGAACTTCTTCACAGAAAGGGTTATCAATCTGTGGAATTCCCTGCCCAGTTGAGGCTCCCTCATTGATTGTTTTTAAGGCAAGGATAGGTACATTTTTGAACAGTAAAGGAATTAAGGGTTATGGTGAGTGGGCGGGAAAGTGGAGCTGAGTCCATGGAAAGGTCAGCCGTGATCTTATTGAATGGCGGGGCAGGCTCGAGGGGCCAGGTGGCCTACTCCTGCTCCTTGTTCTTATCTTCTTATGTTCTTATTTTCTCTCCACAGATGCTGTGAAACCTGCTGTGATCTTCGAGCATTTCTGTTTTTGTTTCTGATTCCATCATCCGCAGTAGTTTGCTTTAACCGCCACCATTTACATTCCCTTTGACTTTTTCTATCACAACTCCTACCCACCCTGACCCCCGCATCTCCCATGCTTACAGTGTAAATCTCGTCTTATTTTCCTGTCTTCAGCTTTGACGAATGGTCATACAGATTTGAAATGTTACCGTCATGCTTGTTGAGAAATTCAAGCATTTTCTGTTTTTTTTCTTTTAAGTTTCAGCATCTGCAGTAATTTGCTTTAGGCTGAAGCAGTCATTCGTATTCGACATAAACATGAATTTTGTCCGACAAAACTTTCTCGTGCATTTGAAAAATGCTGCAATGTGTCGGTCAGGTTAAAACATTTGCTTCCATCTTTCCGAGTGGTCTAGCGGTTAGGATTGGGTGCTTTCACTGCCACAACCAGAGTGCGATTCCCAGCCAAGGAATATGGGTTTTATAGCTCCCGATCAGCACATGATTTAGGAGGCACTGAAAACAGGAGTGATAATTGTGCCAGTTTGGACGACCTGGAGGAACAAAATAAGCCCATTTGCACAATCCCGACAATTGTTCCCAGCAATTTATATTTACATTTCCCTTGCTGCTTCCTTCTGTCAAAAGAATAACAATATATTCTGCTCCACTAAATTTCATTGCAACTCACCAGTTCAAAGGCGATTGGTAGCCTCTGCCTCTTTCAAACTTCTTGTGGTAAATCTGCTGAACAACATCAGCTGATCACAGCTCCGCTGTGATATCAGAAGTTTGTATCTCATTGGTCATCATTACTGTCTCCATTACCTCATTCCAGGTGACTGTCACTACGGATATAGTCACAAAACCATTCTGTCATCGGCAGCAAATGATGCATCCTTCCTTTGTTTTCAGATTCTTTCACCTCCAGAAACTGATGACATGCTGAATAAAATGCCCTGTTCAGTTGACAGTTCATCAGCAATTCCGAGCTTTGGCGGTGAAAGCATTGACTCTCAACGACTTGACAATCAGGCCTCCATCATCATCAGATGCATGTTGCCTTATCCATCATTCCTTGTGTCATTTAATCATCTTCCATTGCTCTCTATCACAGACCATCCCTTTTGATCTTTTCAAAGGCTGATTCATGACATTACCATCAGAAAATGTTGGAAACATTCGGCAGGTCAGTTAATGTTTCGTGACAAATGCGCAAATAATTCTGAAAGCCGAATTGCTCTGAATTTCAAAACATTTGGAAATGTTTCTGTAAAGGTAAAATACTACTGATGCTGGAACCTGAAACACAAACAGAACATACTGGAAAATCTCAGCAGGTTTGGCAGCATCTGTGAAGAGAAAACATCGTAGTGTGTCGAATCAGGATCTCTGATGAAGAGTCATCCAGGCTTGAAACGTTGCTTCTATTCTCTCTCCACAGATGCTCTCAGACCTGCTGAAAATTTCCAGAAATTTCTGTTGTTGTTGAAAATGTTTCTGCTCGGTATCGGGCCGTGAAGCTTCCGCGTGTAAGGCGATCATGATAGTCACTACACGATAGAAACGGTGCAATGCAATGATGTAAGGAAACTGGCTTCACTAACACGTCAATTGCCCACAGCAATTTATATTTACAATGTGTCTGCTGATACCTCCGGTTAAAATGTTTAACGATACATTCGACTGCATGGAATTCGTGTGATAACATGCTCGACCTACCTTACATTTAGTTGATCTTTCTCTCCACCCTAACTATGACTGTAACACTACATTCTGCACTCTCTCGTTTCCTTCTCTATGAATGATATGCTCTGTCTGTATAGCACGCAAGACAAAAATACTTTTCACTGTATGCATATATATTTGACAAAAATAAATCAAATTAAATCATAGGTACTCCAGAAAATAAATTATTCAACATTTCGCAGTGATGGGCTTCGATCGAAGTGTCAATTGCTCTTACAACTTCAAAGCTCAGTCAGAAAGGTCAGCTTTGAGAAAGGGACATCTGGACTCAAAACGTCAGCTCTTTTCTCTCCTTGCAGATGCTGTCAGACCTGCTGAGATTTTCTATAATTGTCTCTTTTGGTAAGCTTGAGGATGCTGTTGGTCCGTTAATTGCAAACTTTGTAATCAGAACAAGTTGAGACACCAGATTCGAACAACATTTGGCTTATCATAGAAATCATAGAAACCCAACAGTGCAGAAGGAGGCCATTCGGCCCATCGAGTCTGCACCGACCACAATCCCACCCAGGCCCTACCCCCACATATTTACCTGCTAATCCCTCTAACCTACACATCTCAGGACTCTAAGGGGCAATTTTTAACCTGGCCAATCAACCTGACCCGCACATCTTTGGACTGTGGGAGGAAACCGGAGCACCCGGAGGAAACCCACGCAGACACGAGGAGAATGTGCAAACTCCACACAGACGGTGACCCGAGCCGGGAATCGAACCCAGGACCCTGGAGCTGTGAAGCAGCAGTGCTAACCACTGTGCTACCGTGCCGCTTCATGTATGTTACGAAGAAATAGTCTGGCTAGCTTAGTCTGGCACAGGGTAGACATAATTTCAGAGCCGTAAGTTCAAACCCCACGCTCAGCGCCATTGTTTTTAAACTTTGCTGCTTTCCTGGGTGAATACCAGATCTCCATTCCTCTGACAGCGTCGCCGCTCAAACCGAGTATTTCTCCATTCCGCTGTGTTAATTTCACAGTTACTGCATTCTGAATGAAAACTGCTTGCAATCAGTCGAAGTGAAATAGTTCAGTGTTTCTTTCAGGGAGATGTTTTCTTGGCATTAAGCTGGAGATTTTTATTCGGAAATGCGTGATCTTTCTGTCAAAGCAAACGATTAAAGCTGGCCCATTGTCACCCAGATTTTTATCTTGTATCACCATCTCCATCGTCAGCGCTTTGCATCCTTTCACTGTCCATCACTATCTGTGTTGTCCATGTGACATTTCCAGCTCGGAAGAAAAGCTACAAACCTCACTCCTCTTTCTCACCCGATGAAGGGGCAGCGATCCGAAAGCTCGTGCGACGAAACAAACCTGTTGGATTTTAACCTGGAGTTGTGAGACTTCTTACTGTCCACTGTTTCTGACAGAGCTATTTTCGATCAGGAAGTAGTGCGGGTTTGTTTATAAAAAAAATAACATCTTAATATATTGACGCCAGCCTGCGACCCTGAAAAGGCCAAACGCTAACCACCAGACCACCAAGACCTCATCTGCCTGGTTCTCCCAGATACTGAGTACAGCAATGTGCACAGTGCCAAATATGAACAATCACACGCTCCTTCCAATCTGTTAAGATTTGAAATTGTTCATGTTTTCACATTGACTTCCTGCGTGATGAAAGCTGTGATATGCTGATGTTGTTCAGCTTTTTTAAAATCACAATCAGGTTCATATCAGTTCGATGCTAACATTGTTCTTTGAATGTGGTGAGCTACAGTGCAATTTGATGCAGTTGAAGGGAGAGTACAAATTTCGTCAGGATTAAACGGCAAGGACAATTTAAGTATGAGTTGCTGTGGGTAATTGACGATATTGTGCAATGGGATATTTCACCCGGCTGGTCAAATTGCCACAAGTATTGAACGACCATTTTCAACTTGCAGCCTTGTGCTGGGTTCTGTAGTGTAACAGTGAGCACTTTGGGCACATGAATCCAATGACCCGAGTTCAAATCACGCCAGACTTTTTTTAAATTTTACCAATGCAGATGATTGATTTGCTGTAGGATATTTCGTTTAATATTCCCATAATATACTAATGTAGAGGACAATTTGTTAGCCAGTTCAACTGCTATTACAATGCACATTGCTGAGCCTCTGGCGCTCGTTGTCTGCAAAGTCAGTGTTTTTTATTCATCTTTTCGCTCTTTTATTCCTCTGTTGAAAGAGAGGAGCAGTTGGTTTCGCACAAAAACAATTATTGGCCATTGTTGAGCATGTGTGTGTGTGCATGTCGGATTTGGGAGAATGGCCGAGTGTCTTAGGTCAGAGTGTTGTTGGTCCCATCGTGTAAATTGTTAACTCTCTGGGGTCCCGCTTCCAAACTCTTGTTTAACTTGGGACAGATGACTAAGTGAATGACAGCAGTAGATGGACCCCCTGACAACTGTGGCTTCTATGCCTCTCAGCGCTGTGTATTGTTGAGCAATCGTCTTCTGGGGCTGATGCAATGACACCAGGAGAGTGACTCGCTGCATCATCTGCAATGTGATTGCGGTGGAAGTTGTTGAAATTTCCTCAGTTTTTAGATTTGCACTTTTAAAGAATTTTAAATAAAATACCCATCAGCAAACCAATCAGCGGTTTGAGCAAATAAAAGCACGGTTCTGCAGAGATTTGAACGCGGATTCCTGAATTCAGGGACCATTGTACTCAGCGTAACACCACAGATCCCAGAACACGCCCACCGCCAGCAAATGGTCACTCGACTCATTTCACCTCTTTCATTCGATGTGACAGCTACCGCAACTGCAACAACAATTTGTCATTATAAGCCACCATTGATAGGAGAAAAGCTCAGAAGCAACAGTCCCCCAAATCTACAGCGAGCTGCATCGGGAGTTACCAGCAGAAATAGTCATGTTTCACAGGTCATTTGCAGCTGGTTGCTGTGTGTTGGGTTCTGTAGTGAAATGATGAGTACTCGGGACTTTAAATCCTGGAATGCGAGTTCAAGTCTCGGCGGAACCTTGCTTTCCTTTGCCAAAGCTAATAATTCATTTGCAGAAGGGCACGTTGTTTAATTTTTTTTGACGAAGTACGAATCAAGAGGCATTTTGTCAGCTACTTTAACTGCCATCACAATGCACATTGCTGAGCCTCTGACGTCAGATGCCTGCAGCATCAGTATTTTTCTTTTTTTTTCTTCTTTTCGCTGTCGATAGAAAGGAGCAGTTGCTGTCAAAGAACAACTCTTCGACTGCAGCCTGGAAATTATTGAGCAAGACCTCTAGGCTTCATAGTTCCAAAGATTCACAAGACTGTGAATGAGAAAATATATTTTCCCCTCAGTCATAATTGGCTGAAACATTATCCGGAGAATGTGAGCCCAGTTCTACATGTTCCAGCCAGTGGTGAAGCCACCTCTCAACATGTGCATTGTCAAGATGAACCCATTAGCATGCAGTCATCTGAATTGATGAAGAGGGATAAAGTGAATGTTCACAACCGTAGTCACATTTTGAAAATGTCTTGATTGACTGTGTTGTGCTCATTCCTTTCAGTATGTGCTCACATTCTTACACCAAAATCCCATCTAAACGAATCACGTCGTGTGCACGGGAAATACACGAACAAAATCCACGATTTTGCATAACGGAAACATCAGCCAAGTGAGGACTCGTCCAGGATTTGAATGCGCGCTTGTAAAATTCGGTTGATGACACCCAGAGCGAGAATCATGCCCCGAGACTTCATGTTCCAGCTAACAGCAGTTGCATCTAGTCTGTCCAGCTGTTCGTTTTGTATATGTTCTGACCATATCTCCTCTCACTCTTTTAAACTCTGGTGAATACACACACAGTAGAACCAAACTCTCCATATCGGACAGTCCCAGCAAACCTGGTATCAGCTTAGCGAACCTCTGCTGCACTCCCACCATGGCAAGTAGATCCTTCCTTAAGGAGACAAAAATCACAATGTTCCACGTGTAGTCTGATCACGGCCTTGAATAACTGCTGTTAGACATCTCTACGCCTGAACTCAAATCCTCTTGTAATGAAGGCCAACATACCTTTTGCCTTCATAATTGCTTGCTGCACCTGCCTTTCCAATTTCGTCGAATGGTGTGAAGAACGTCCCGATCCCATCGTACATCCACATTTTCCAATATGTCATCATATAAATATTAATGTACCTTTTTGTTTTTGACACCATAGTGAATATCTTCACCCAACCAATGAGAGATATTGGGTTTGAAGGATCTGATGTAAGTTCATTGTAGGATTCCAGATACACACATGGAAACACACTAACGCAGCTGTGTGTTGAAACGTTGCTCAGTGGAAATATTAATCATCGTCCACTGTGTAATATATGGGAATTGAGTCAATCATTAGTCTCCATTCAAAAGATTGATATAGAAAATATGGTGAACTGGTGGGGCGACAATAATCTCTCCCTCAAATCCAACAAAACGAAGGAGATTGCCATCGACTCCAGGAAGTGTAGAGGAGAATATGCCCCTACATCAACGAGGACAAAACAGAAACGGTCGAGTGTTTCAAGGTTTTAGGTGTCGCGATCACCAACAACCTGTCCTTGTCCCCCCCGTGCTGACACTATTGTTAAGAAAGTCCACCAACGCCTCTACTTTCTCAGAAAACTAAGTAAATTCGGCATGTCAGCTAGAACTCTCACCAACCTTCACAGATGCACTATAGAAAGCATTCTTTCTGATTGTATCACAGCTTGGTATGTCTCCTGTTCTGCCTAAGACCGCAAGAAACTACAAAAGGTCATCAATGTAGCCCTATCCATCACTCAAACCAGCCTCCCATCCATTGACTCTGTTTACACTTCCCGCTGCCTCGGCAAAGCAGCCAGCATAATTAAGGACCAGGCACTCCAGATATTCTCTCTTCCACCTTCTTAAGTCGGAAAGATTATACAAAAGTCTGAGGTCACGTACCAACCGACTCAAGAACAGCTTCTTCCCTGCTGCCATCAGACTTTTGAATGTACCGACCTTCCATTAAGTTAATTTTTCTCCACACCCTAGCTATGACTGTAACACTATATTCTGCACTCGCCTTTCCTTCTCAATGAAGAGTATGCTCTGTCTGTGTTGCGTGCAAGAAACAACACTTTTCACTGAATGCAAATAATAAATCAAATGAAATCAAATTAAGTAAAAAAAACCCCACATAAATGGGCAATTATATCTTGCAACTTTCAAAACCATTGTTATTCATTGTACCATTTACCATGAAGATTTATAAAGTGAAAAAATCTTGATGATAAAAATGAGTTCTCCCCTTCGCGAACAAAACGATATGGATACACACAGGCAGATAGAGCAGGACTGAAAGAAGCCTTGAGTAGAATCAAAATCGCAAGATTCATAACTGAGGAGGTGTAACTCAGTGGCAGAACATTTGACGGCAGGAAGCAAGGTCCTCGGTTCAAATCTGATGGACTCGTTCAGCCATTGACTGGAAAGTACGTTGTGACGTCCAATCGTCTGAAAAGACGCTGTTTAAATACAGGTCTGAGTTTATTGAATGATCCTGAATCACAGTCCTCTGATTGCTTAACCACGATAGTGGAGACACGTTCTCCCTATCTGCTCTGTCCCTTTTCCCATGTTCAGTGAAGGGGAATAGCATTAACACCACAGCACCACTGTGGATATAAAGTAGTCAAAGGGATATATTTAGAATTGCAAACAGAATCGCCATGCGGTAGTTCTGGATGCGGTATCACCGAAAGAGAATTGATTCTCTGTGGTGCAATTTGTCAACACGGAGATCAGTACTATCCAGGCATGGCCTTCACTGTTTTCTCCCCATCAACATTTACTGTTACAGAGCTCCAGCTTGCATTGGATAATTAGGCAACAATCAAAATATATTTCAAGTGTTGCCAGCTTCACTTTTATCCGGTGAAACCAACATTAATTATTGAATGAATTTTTAAAAAAAATCCAAAGCTCGTGTTCAAATCTGCAATCAAATCAGCAGTGAAAGTACCAATCTCTATCCACCAGACCATCAGGTTACAACGAATGTCACTATTTTCTTTATCCATGCTCCTATTGTTATTTTAATTTTCACTCCAGGTCACTCTCAACACAAACAAGTGTTTCCTGCAAAATGGTACGTTCAGACTTTGCACAAATGATTTGTTCAGCCCATGAGAAGATATAACACTCTACTGCAGTTTTCATGTTGGCGTTCCACGGCCCAAATCATTTCCAAATGGTATTCATTTCGGAGTGAGGGAAGAGTTGAATGGTACATGTTTGTGCTAAATTTTAACTGATCTGCTGAGAATTTCCAGCAATTTCCGGTTGTAAAGTCAGGAGTGCATCAGTACAAATAAGAGAGTAGAAAGTCCGTGATAAAGAGCAAGGCATGATGGAGTAACGGCCACAAGGAACGATGGAAATGGCAACATTGATCTGGTGCAGTTGGACCTTGATCGTCCAGTAGTTCAGAGTCACTGCTTTCACCTCTAGGGTGCGGGCTCGATGGCAGGGTACAAATGGTAAACTAAAAAGAACATTTTTTATTTGAAACTGGTCAGTTGTGCAAGAGAACTGAATGAAGGCAATGGGTAAAGTAATGATAGATAATTGGGAACACTTCCGTCAGTTTCCCTGGTAATTCAGTGTTGAGGATGAGGCCATTTTTAAATGTTGTTTGCCGAATATGGGCATTGCTCTCTCGGCCAAAATTATTTTTCCATCCCTCGATGCCGTTCTGAAATTAGTGACGAACTGCCTTCTTGAACCGTTGCGATCCAATTGATGTAAGCAGAGCCACAGTGGTTTTTAATCAGTAAGACAATTAAAGGATATGGTGCAGGAAGATGGACTCAGTGACTTCTTCCAGTAAAATAAATGTGAATCAATGGCGGAACAGGCTGGATGGGCTGAATGGAACAAAGCTGTTCCTATTGGTTGTGGACTAATTGGTCCTCAGGCTTTCGACATCTCTTCCTGAAAAAAGAGTGTTTGCCGAGTTTTTGAATATTTTTAAAGAAGATGTAGATACTTTCTTGGTCAGCAAGAGATGATTGGTTATCACTGTAGGTGGGATGCAGTTTGATGTTTGTCTTAAATTCGGCATAATCAGATGAAATTGGGGCACTGGCTTGAGGTGATGAATGGCATACGGATGTTCCTCATTTGTTTACACACACAATGGTAAGAGAGACAAAACTTTCCTCGTCATTGTCTTGAATGAGAGACCCCTTATTTTCAAACATTGTCGCCTGGTTTTGGTTTCTTCCAGAAGTGCAACCATTCTGTGCACATCCACAATGTCAAGGCCCCTCAGGATCTTCAACTTTCCAACCAATTCGCCTCTTACTATTCGAACTTCCAGTCTGTATATGTCTGCCGTGTCCAACCATCTCCAATAGACTGCCCACCCATTCCTAGTAATCATCTAGAAAACCTTCCCTGGACTGCCTCAAATACATGTCAATTTCCCTTAAATAACGAGACCCATGAGTGTTTCCATCATGGGCTCAGAAGCTAACGTGCTGCACTTGGAAGGCCTCGGGCCAGGTGTTGGAATGTGCGATTAAAAGGAACGGCGAGTTCAATTCTTCTCTGTTGTGCTCCGGCTCACAGACGATGGGCTGAAATGCCCCTTTCTGCACCATCACTTTCCAATTGTTCTATTTTTCACCAGAGCTTTGTACGAACATAAATTATATTGGGGGTAAATGAGGTTAAATAATGTTATTTTTTGCCAGGTTCATAAACAGTCTGGACAGACCTTTTTATTTAAATTCCCAGCAAAATTGAAAGAAACTGTTAAGTATTACGAGGTAGAGTGAATTAATAGTTCAAGATATTCTGAAGAGGGAAAACCTCCAGATTGAGGGAATTGCTGCCACACAGACTGGAAGGAGTAAGGCATGAGGAGAAAGATGTAAGGTTGAGTGAAGGATACAGACCACATCCTCACTTACCACTGAAAATAAGGGAAACTTTACACGTGTTTCAGAAAGCAGGTTCGTCACGTGACTTACCTCTCTCTTGGATAAATCTGCATAAAATAATATCTGTGAACAATGTGAGGATAAATGCCTGTCTTATAGGGTGGAGACCTGTTTTTGCTGGATAGCAGCAAACTAACATTTCCATTCATCCAGCTTCTGGCACCTCTCTTGCATCAAGAGAGGGATCATCATCATTACCCGAATCTGCAGTAAATTCACCCGTAAAAAAGGGCTGAACTTCTGAAATTGTAGACTGACAACGTGTGACAGCAACATTCATAACGGTTTTAATTCTCTTCAGTTCAGTAACACACTGTTAATCAATGCTCCTATTTTTGGCCAAAATGCATGGACCAAAATGTTTGCCTTCATTCAGATTATTTAGCATTAGTACAAAGGACAATAGCCATGTAATTTGCAATAAAAGATGAAGTCATCTTGTTTGTTCAGAGGCTGTGATTAATGTCATTCAGCACACAGTTTAATTGTTTCACTGGGGACATTAGATGCTCCATAAATAGGAATCTTCGCAGTGCGTGCAATAACGTTTAACTGAGAGTGGTCTCCAGTACAGCCAGCGATCATTGCATTTCAGAGCCATGTTCTGGATTATACCACTTGAGCTTCGTATTCTTTGGGTATTTTACGATATCCAAATGATTTACTACCCGTTCCTTGCTGTAGTTGGTGTCACTGGTAAGTCATATTTCTCTGTGTTCATTGTCCTTGTCCATGTTACCCAGGTATTGACATCATTTTGTGTAACCTTCATGGTTTGTAGCTGCTGATGCACTGGGAACAATTATCCTTGCTGCCCAGCAGCTGCGCTACTGCCCACACTCCCAGGCATCCACTTTCAATGTTTCCACTTTATGAGCGACAGGGTCGTTCTTATTTAGCATGATTTCCAGTATTATGATTCACAGCCAATTCCAAATCAGCTGTTTCAACATCTACAACTGCACAGTCTTCAGCACAATCAAAGCAGAGTCACCCAGACCACAAACATTTGGCCCAAACCAATTGGCACCATTGTGTCTGCCAAATACAAATCTGGAGAAGGCAGGAAATTGGAGAATTTGGCTTCTTGCTGCATTAAGTGGGACTTTCTGCTGTGAACTTTGCCTCGAACGGAACAGGTGAACTCATTCTATTCTGAGGTGGGTTCAGTAAAAATGCTGCAGCTGTTCACGAGAATCCTGACGAGATCGCTGCTCCTATGCTCAGTCTGAAATACGAGTAACTTGTGCTTCTGTTCCTTACAGTGAATGCATTGACGATTCTTATCCTGTCACGAGGAAAGTGTGGTCTTTCCAAAAGTGTGATACGTTACCTCATTTCCATGTCAGCAGCGGATCTACTGGTCGTTATCATCGATCTCATATTGAGGCAAATTCCGATTAAGTTTCGTCTCCAATTTATATTCATGTATCACATTAAAGTGTGCAATATTCATGCGGCCCTGCTTTACACAGTCACTGATTGCTCTGTCTGGTTCACTGTCACGTTCACCTTTGATCGATTTGTGGCCATTACTTGTCAGAAGCTGAAAATGAAATACTGCACCGAGAGATCCGCAGCTGTGGTTCTCGGAACAGTGAGTGTGCTGTTTGGTGTAAAAAACATTTTCTGGTGTTTCATGTATGGTGATAGATATGCGTTTCATAATATTCCCTATTTTTGTCATGTCGACTTTCATGTTCTCTCTTCAGCAGCATGGGGAGCAGTTGAAAATCTACATTATATTTTATCACCGTTCATTCCTTTTTTGTTGATTCTGTTGTTCAATGTTTTAACTGTTAAACACATTCGAGGGTCGACCAAATTCCGCAGGAGACTTCGGAGCCACACGTTTGTGGATAGTTCAAAAGACCCAGAGCTCGTGAAGAGAAGAAAATCCATTATCTTACTGTTTGCTCTATCAGGAAATTTTATCCTGCTATGGTCAGTGTTACTGTTCCTCTCCTTTTGTAGACGATTGTATAATTTAAATTTAATTCATTTTTATGTTCCTGGATTTGTGCAGGAACTGGGATTTATGCTCCAACTCCTGGGTTGCTGCACCAATACATGTATTTATGCAGTGACCCAGACACAATTCAGAGAGGATCTGAAGAATGTGATGAGATTTCCATTTACTGGAATTATGAAATTACGTACAGAATGAACAGGTATTTCATCAGAACAGGGTGTTTATTTGGTGTTCTGCGCAAAACCATATCTCAGTGAAACGCGCACAGTGAGGATAGATTTTGCGTTACCAATTCTGGTTAAGAAGTGAACTGAAATTGTAAAAATAGGGGGAAAAAACGAATTGAGTCCAGAAAGAATCCGGATTCAAATTAACTAATATTTATGAACCAGTCTGGACATCATGTTGAGCTCCAGTTCAGTACCCACCTGTTAACTCGGGTGGGTGTTTTTTATTTTACTTCAGCTTCACCACAACTCCCTCAAGAAATGAATCTCAAATCTCAGCCCTCCTAAACTCTCTTCACAATCCCACCCCACCGCCACCCACCCTCCCCGTCAGCTCGACCCTCAGCCCAAACACTCCCGCCCCCATTGCAGAATATTCATTATTGGATATAGTGATGGTGAATTGAACAAATTGGAGTAGAGATTCATGACTGGGAGGGCTTATGTGACAAAAGTGGTTGTAAAATATTACATTAAACTTCCATGGCTTTACAGTGGGAGTCAGATGGCAGCTTGAGACAGAATGTTGGACTGGCAGTGATTGCATTTAGTAAAGCTCAATGGCAGCATTTGACAATGTACTTGGTACAATTAACTATTAAAAACTCAGCCAAGTGCGCATTAAGTTCCACTACCCTCATGGATTTTGCTGTATGCGTAACAGGTCAGAGTTAGTTTGTGCCCCAAATGTACTGGAGTGTTAGCGTCAAATAAGCAAATACATATATTAAATATGCATAGAGCAGAATATAAGCAGGGTTGGTCTTTATTCGTAAAGGGGCTGAGAAATAAATGATTGCTCAAAAATTCAGAGAAAAGTAAGTTTATGTTCAGTTATGACTAAATCATTTTTAATGAATTCTAGCTGAAAAAATAGACAACTATCTAAAATAATAAAATAGAATATAATGGAATAATTAGCGACAATCTGAAATGTCTGTTAGCAGGAATAACAATGCAAGTATGATATTCATAATCTTTCCACTGCGAAAGTTACTGGAAAATATATAACTGGCTTTTTTATTCACTCGTTCCTACCGTTAAAGAATCTCCTAAGACCTTTTTCACTGTAAATGTGATTACAGTGATACAGTTTCACCATCTGCTGGCGACACACAGCGCTGGTCTCTTGTGTCTGAGTTCAGTAGCTGGATGTCTGCACTTGGGAACCAGTTGCCCAAGTGTGGATATTGGACAAAATTGGTCGGGGTTGAATTTTCCAACAGGTGCTCGGCTGGTCTGTTTGCCTTTTTAATCAGCACTCACTGTGCAGGAACTCTGTTCCTCTTTTCCACGGGAGATAGTGTCTTGAGACTGTAGATGTATATTTAATACATGCATTTGTACATTTGGTGGAATTATCAAACACAAATCCAATTTTGAATGGGAGTGGCTGAAATTTCCTGAACTCTGTAATTCACCTATCACACATTATCGACTTTTAATCTTACACAATGGACCTATCTCAACGTTGTCTATGTTTCCATGAGAATTGTTTCAAAGGATATGCTGGCCCTTGTCACTAAACTATCAATCCAGAAACCATTCACTTGCATCTCTTTCAATTTGGTATATTGCATTCGCTGCTCCCAATGTGGTCTCCTCTATATCGGAGAGACCAAGCGCAGATTTGATGATCACTTTGTTGATCACCTTCGGTCTGTGCACAAGCAGGAATCTGACCTTCCGGCTGCTTGCCATTTTAAAACACGATCCTACTCCCATGCCCATATGTCTGTCCTTGGTTTGCTGCAATGTTCCAGTGAAGCTCAATACAAACTGGAGGGTAAGCATCTCATCTTCCGACGAGGCACTTTTCAGTCTTCCAGTCTCAACATCGAACTCAACAACTTCAGATGGTTTCCTTGAACCCACCTCGGCCCCCTTTGTTTTCATTCTATTTTTTTTTTTACTGTT
The DNA here is from genome assembly GCF_964213995.1 of Mustelus asterias. NCBI lineage: Eukaryota > Metazoa > Chordata > Chondrichthyes > Carcharhiniformes > Triakidae > Mustelus > Mustelus asterias. Next base: position 307,116 of record NW_027590205.1, read on the forward strand.
CTCTACCTTTTATTTCTTTATTGTCTTTCATCATTTATCTTCCCTTCCACTCTTTCACCCGACTTCAACCCCCTTCCCTGACCTTTTTCTCCCCCCGCTTCCCATTTTCTACATTATACTTCTGTCCTATTTCCAAACCCCTCCCTTTTTCTTCTCCCCCAGCATCTTCATTTGGCACAGCTTACAGCTTCTGTGTCATTTGGCCACCACACCCTTTATTCTCTCTGCGGACGGCTAATAGCAGTCTTCTCCCCTGTTTTCTATGACTATGACACATCTTTCATTCCCTCCCTCTGCAGCATAAATATCTCCCACTTTCTATGCCTTTTAGCTTTGACAAAGGGTCATCTGGACTTGAAGCGTCAGCTCTTTTCTCTCCTTATAGATGCTGCCGGGCGTACTGAGATTTTCCAACGTTTCGTCTTTTGGTTATTGATGCAGAAACTCGGCTATGAGTTCAATGAAAAAAAGTATCTGGAATTAAAATCTCCTGATGACATGAAACCATTGTCTATTGTGGGGAAAAGCCACCTAGTTCATTAATGTCTGTTAGGGAAGGAAATCTGTCGTCCTTATCTGGTCTGGCCTACATGTGACTCCAGATCCACGGCAACGTGTTTGACTCTCAACTGCCCTCAGACATCTAGGGATGGGCAATAAATGTTGGCCAGCCAGCGCCGCTCATGTCCCACGAATGAATTTTTAAAAAACTACTCTGGTAATTTGAACATTGAAATCACAAACATTTTATGCCACGGATTTCATTTTTTGTATCTTTACTGCCTTTATTAACATTGTGCCCGTGGTTCAATCAGAAAAGCAGTGTTGTACCAACTTCGTATTTTACAGCTCTTGATCTAAAATTTTACATGTTACGGTGGAACAGAAAAAGCAGAGTTGGAAGTCAAATCTTCGACCTCCAATCCTGCACCCCCTTGGTGAAACTGGGGGTTTTCTTCACCCAAACAGCACCAAATAAAGTTTTTTGATTGAGTTGTTTAAGTTCCTGAAAGGTAAATCCACTCATTTATTCCCCAGCAGGGGGAAATGTTTGCTCTTTATCAACACTTCCTTTTTTTCATGACAGAATTATTTGATCAAATCGCCCCTTCATCTAAGTTCCAGGCATTCGGTGTAAAGCTTTATCGAAATTGTTGATTTACCTAACACACGAAACACACTGTTCCCAATTCGAAAGTGGATGGAAACATTTGCACTTGCTTTTAAACTCAGAGTGAGGAAAAGAATAATTCAAATTAATTGCTGAATATTAACTTAATACATTACCTTGCAGTGTTACATTTCCCCTTCACCTCTACATTTCTGTATACACTCAAACCCGACAAATTATCTTTAACTGGCTGCCGTTTCCAGCTCTGACGGTTCAGAAAGCTTCTGTCAAAACTGTACATTCCAGCTTTTTATTTTGTTCATTCGTGGAATATGAGCGCCGCTTACCTCCCTATGCTGCCCATTGAAATGGAACCACATTGCCGTGGCTCTGGAATCACATGTACGCCAGACCAGGTGAGAACGGCAGATTTCCTTCTTAAAATGCATTACTGAATCATATGGGTTTTGTCAACAATCTAAAATGGTTTCATGGATCCTTAATCCCAATTTTTATTTTAATTGAATTTAAATTCCTCTATCTGCCATGGTGGGTCCCCAGAATATGAGCTGTCGAGCGATAATACCAATAAGCCATTGCCCCCACCTAAAATACGCGCTCGACGTAATGTTCGAACTCATGATCTCAGCATAGCCTGCTGGCTGCATTGCTGTATAAGTACTGCATGCTAACCGATTGCACCACTGGGGCACTGCACCCGAATGACTTGTGCCATATTATCAAAGGCTTCTGCAGAGTCATCTCCGTTATCAACACTCATTCGAAGCCACATGGACCGGGTAGCAAACCCATCAATGATTACCTCTTCCCCGGCTCCACAGTGAGTGAGACAGGGACAAGCAGCAGGATCTTACCCCGCACTCTCCAATCACCGGCTGCCGGAAGAAAGCAGCAACTGCAACTTCAATCAGCAGGTTACCTCAATCCCTCGGAAACAGAATACTCCAACTCGGGTCAAACCTCACAATACACCTAGCAGAGACTCATTAAAAAGTAGATAAGTTATAGCCCGCTCACTGAACGTTCGAGCAGCATTTACACAATACCCGAGTGAGTCACAAACAAAATTTACACCAACTTCCCAAAACTTTTCAGTGATAAATTCTGTAATTTGACTGAAAAGCTGAGTGTTGTGAATCTGTAAATGAGCACCATGGGATTTGTCTTACCAAGTGACTTGTTTCCCACATTTTGTCCGTCAGGTTTGCAATTCCATTTGTGTTGTATATTGAAGGGAATCTCGTTTCAAAATGCGGAGAAAACAAGGAAAATATTAAATCTTGGAACAAATCCTGATGGAAATGGATCACAATATTTCGACTGAGATGTAGCTGTGAATGGTGTTATTGACCATTGAATGGAAAGTATTAGCTCCTTTGGCTTCTGGTGGTCGGTTCCCATCCCTCCCATTGATTTCCTCCCTGTGAAAAGAGACCTGGATTAATTTTACCTGCACGTTCATAGGAGAAAGGGAATGACCGCTACATCACAGCAATCCTGCGCGATAAAAATAACCAGAGAGACTTGTATAGGATTGTAAAAGGTACGGTCATGCTGTAGTTCTGGAACAAGTTTAGCAGAAATATAATTGTGGTCATTGACACCCTGGTTTAGAATATCGTTAGGAACCGCTGTCTTAGTCTCTGTGGCGCAACTGGTTAGGGCGTTCGGCCGTTGACCAAAACGTTGGTAATTTGAGACCATCCAGAGGTGGAGCCTTTACTGTCTTCTCCCCATCTTCATTCAAGCAATTGTGGGTTGGTAAAGGGTCCGTGGGCATCAATAAGAAAGAGCTCTCAATTGTTACCGGCTGTGCTGCTACCTAATGTCACCAACATTATTTAATGACTATTGAGTTCAAACGTATTGCATATAATAATGTATATATGCTTTCATTATACTATTAAACTTTTATTTGTGGCTGAGCATTTGTTCCAATTCCATATTCCTGTTCCCAGACATTGCTGCATAGATCAGAAATCTGTCTAACCCAGACTGAAATGTGTTCGATGATGGAGCATCTACAAGCCTCTGGCGTCGAGAATTCCGAAGATTCCCAACATTTTGAGTGAAGCAATTTCTCCTCACCTCGGGCCTAAATCATCAGCCGCTTATCCTGAGATTGTGTCCCGTGCTTTAGATTCCGGGACCAAGGTACATATTATCTCAGCATCTACTTACGTGGAATCAGAGAATCCCCCAGTACAAAAGGGGACCATTCGGTACACAAGATATACCGATAACAATCCCACCTACACTTTAGCCCCGTCACACCACGTATTCACCTTGCTAATCCCTCTGATACGGAGATGCACTTAAGCATGGCCAATCCACCGAACCCACACATCTTTAGACCGTGGGAGGAAAGTGGAATACCGAGAAAGAAATGCACGCAAAGGGAAAACCTGCAAATTCCACACAGACAGTCAGGTGAGACCGGAACTGGTCCCTGATACTGTGAGGCATCAGTGCTACACTCAGTCAGTACTGTGTACGTTTCATTGAGATCTCCTGTCATTCTGCGAAGATCCAGAGAATTTCAGTTCAATTCCGTCAGCCTGTCATCACACGGTAACGCCCTCATCCCAGAGAAGAATCTAGTGAACCTTCGCTGTACTGTCTCCCATAAATGTATAGCCTACTCTGACGAAGGGTCATCCTGACTCAAAGCGTTGACTTTATCTTCTCCCCACAGATGCTGTAAGACCTGTTATGATTTTGCTGCATGTTCTGTTTATGATTCAGTTAGCAACATCCTCACTATTTTGTTATTAATCTGTCTTAAATATGGAGATCCAAACTGCACTGACTATTCCAGATGTGGTCTCAACAAAACCCCGAATAACTGTCGCAAGAGTTCAAACACTTCAAAACTTAACTCCGTGCTGAAGGCTGGAAGAAGAGAGTGACAGTGGATAATTGGCACTGTGTACATTCCTGTAATCAGTCGCTGGGATAATCAGGAAGATGAGATATCTGTGTTTCTTTGTACTGTCATCCCTAAGCTCCATCTCCTCTCTTTACCATGTGTTTTACACTCCCTGCCCATGCTTTCCAGGTGAAGTTCAGGTTCACCAACTGTCGGTGTCTGTATCAAGCAGCAAGTTGACCCTGGGAGCTGGACAACCAGAGGGAGCTGGATGAGAAGCAGCGACAGAAACAGGGGGAGAGGTGGCATGTTGATGTTTCGTAAATGACTTGTGTCAGTTGCTCTCCGTGATGAATACCTACCGTGTGTTACCTTGTAACTTTCACAGGAGCCACAGTGATGAGTTTGGTGGGTTTTGGAAACTGAAAGTGCCACATGAGCTGCTTGCGGGACTACAGTGAGGCATTATTTCACTACACTGTAGATTTCATGTTCCAGCTAACATGAATCACTGTTTTCATTGGCTGATGCAGTCAATGTGGCCTTCAATCTAAACACCACAGTTTAAAGGAGAAACTTGTTTTCAGTGAAAAGAAAGTCTGAAATAAATATAGCAGGAAGACGGTTCATGGCTAAATTAGTTTTTTAAGGAGCTTGCATCAACTTCCCTGCTGGTCCAGTGGTGAGGATTCGGCGCTCTCACCACCGTGGCCCGCGTTCGATTGCCGGTCCGGGAACGTAGATTGATTGGTGTGTAACAACCCTGCGTGATTTCATAGTCAGCACCAGTTCTGTCGCAATCCGTACCTGGGATATTCCCTGTTTTGCGTCTGAATTGGAAATGTGGAATGTCAAGAACAAAAAAAAAGAGAGCGATAGGCTGCAAAGCGCTGACGATAGAAATGGTGATGCGGGTTAACATCTGACTGTTAATGGGGTAGATTTTATTGTTTCTAATGACACAAATATCTTGCAGATCTGGGTACAAATCTCGGCCTCAATGACAAGAAAACCTTTAATTAACAGAGTGAAGTAGAGGCAGTTTTCACTCAGAAACCAGCAACTGTGAGATTAACTGCGCGGGATGGAGAAAGACTGAGTTTGAGCGGAGAAACTGCGGGAGAAATGGAGAGCGGGAGTTCACCCAGAAAAGCAGCAAAGTTTAAAAGCAATGGCGCCCAACGTGCGACGGTCCATTAACGGTGGTAAGTTAATGTTGTTTAGCAGAATTACCACAAGATGGTTTACCACAGGTTGATTCGAACACTGCTCTTTGAATGCAGGGAGCTGCAGTAAAATTGAATGCAGTAAAAAGGACGGCACGGTGGCAAGTAGTTAGCACTGATGCCTCACAGCGCCAGGAATACAGGTTCAATTTCTCGGGCCACTGTGTGTGCGCAGTTTGCACGTTCTCTCCGTGTCTGCGTAGGTTTCCTCCGGGTGTTCCGGTTTCCATTCCAAAGATGTGTGGGTTAGGTTGACTGGCCATGCTAAATTGACCCTCGTATCAGCGGGATTAGCAAGGTAAATATGTGGGTTTACGGGAAGAGCGTGGGTGGGATTGTTGTCGCTGCGGGCTCGATGGGTCAAACGGCCTCCTTCTGTACTGGAGGAATCAAAAGAGGCAATGCAAATATAAATTGTTTTAGGTAATTGACGCGATTGTGGAATGAGGCGGATTTTTCTCTCTGCTCTTCAAACTGGCAGAAATATCGCTCATGTCTTCGATCAGGAAGTAATTCCAACTCTGCTTAAACCATGTGCTTCAACAAAACAATAAATCTTATTTCCCTGACCGGGAATCGAACAGCTGCATGAAAGCGCCGAATAATAACAACCAGATCAGCAGGGAAACTGCCTGCAAGAATTTTAATCTAATAGAGCGAATTTGGCGCTCTATTACCAGTTCAGCAGGTTTATTTTGTATACCAGGAACAATTCTGTCTGACAAGTGCCTCTTGATATAAAGACATTTACTGTGGATGCTGGAATCTGAAACAAGAATAGAAAATGCTGGAAAATCTCAAAAGGTCTGAAAGCATCTGTGAAGAGAGAATGGAATTAACGTTCAATGTCTGGATGACCGTTCGTCAGAGCTGAAGACAAATAATTTAGGACGAGATTTATACTGTACTGGTGAAGGGTTTGGGTGTGGGGTGGGTGACAAACGTGTCACATATAAATAACAAAACAAAGGGAATTTAAATGGTGGTGATCATGGCTAAGAAGGCTGCTCATTCAGAGATCAGAATGTGTAAATAGCAGGACAAAGGAAATGTAAGAGACGGCCCGAGTGGGGTGGAGGGAGAGGGGGCAACAAAATAGAAAGTGAGATTTTAAATAAACAGTGCATAAAATGGAAATTAAATGATGAATATATATGTATAAAAGAAGATATAAAGAATAAAAATAAATAAATAAGCCAAGATGAAACAAAACAAAATAAGTGGAAATGGGGTGAAGATGGAGGAGAGGAGATGTTCTGAAGTTGTTGAACTCAATGTTCAGTCCGCAATGCAGGATTTGACCTGATTTTTGTAAAGTGGGCACTCTTGCGCAAATTGTATCATTGGTGGTTAGAACTTAAGAATATAAGAACTAGGAACAGGAGTAGGCCATCTGGCCCCTCGGGCTTGCTCCGCCATTCAATATGATCATGGCTGATCTTTTTTATGGACTCAGCTCCAGTTACCCGCCTGCTCACCGTAACCCTTAATTCCTTTACTGTCCAAAAATGTATCTATCCTTGCCTTAAAGACTTAGATGCCAGTGTTGTGGCTGAGGAACAGCTTAGCTAAGTTTGTGGCAAGTTCTGAAGCGCAATTCTTCAGCACCATTGCCAGAATATTTCTTCAGGGCTGTAGTATTGCTGATGACACCAAGATTGGTGGAGTAGTGGATGAGGTGGACGGCTGTTGTAGGCTGCAAAGAGACATAGATATAATGCAAGGCTGTGCTGAAAAATAGCAAATGGAGTTTAACCCTGATAAATGTGAGGTGATTCATTTTGGTAGGACTAATTTAAATGTGGATTACAGGGTCAAAGGTAGGGTTCTGAAGACTGTGGAGGAACAGAGAGATCTTGGGGTCCATATCCACAGATCTCTAAAGGTTGCCACTCAAGTGGATAGAGCTGTGAAGAAGGCCTATAGTGTGTTAGCTTTTATTAACAGGGGGTTGGAGTTTAAGAGCCGTGGGGTTATGCTGCAACTGTACAGGACCTTGGTGAGACCACATTTGGAATATTGTGTGCAGTTCTGGTCACCTCACTATAAGAAGGATGTGGAAGCGCTGGAAAGAGTGCAGAGGAGGTTTACCAGGATGCTGCCTGGTTTGGAGGGTAGGTCTTATGAGGAAAGGTTGAGGGAGCTAGGGCTGTTCTCTCTGGAGCGGAGGAGGCTGAGGGAAGACTTAATAGAGGTTTATAAAATGATGAAGGGGATAGATAGAGTGAACGTTCAAAGACTATTTCCTCGGGTGGATGGAGCTATTGCAAGGGGGCATAACTATAGGGTTCATGGTGGGAGATATAGGAAGGATATCAGAGGTAGGTTCTTTACGCAGAGAATGGTTGGGGTGTGGAATGGACTTCCTGCAGTGATTGTGGAGTCAGACACTTTCGGAACATTTAAGCGGGTATTGGATAGGCACATGGAGCACACCAGGATGATAGGGCGTGGGATAGCTTGATCTTGGTTTCAGATAAAGCTCGGCACAACATCGTGGGCCGAAGGGCCTGTTCTGTGCTCTACTGTTCTATGTTCTATGTTCTATTTGCTCTTTCCAATGCTTCCAAATTTGTTTTTTTCTTGAAATCATAAGGAATGGTCAAATGTATCTGTTCCGTTCATTGTCTACCCCACTCTGTCTCTATATTTACCTCTTTGTCTCTGGATATCTGCCCTGGTCTTTCCCTCTATCAGTCTAACTATCCATTTCCCCTCTTTTGTTTTTGTTCCTTCTATTCTCTCCCTGTCTGGGTGGAATCAAGTTTCATTGATTTGATTTCTGAAATGAGGTAGTTGTTGAGCTGGGGATCTGTCTCGACTTTTAAATGGCAGAGGAGCCTCAATGGGACATGTGATCCAATCCAACTCCATTAATTCTGTTCACTGCCAATACCAGCTCTGACAGCAATGACTTCTGCTGGTGTTGTTGATGTGAAGTCTATCGGACTAAATTTAGGATAGCGATGTTTGTGGAGGAGTGGGATCAAATCCCCCCACTGTCAGATTTCCACTTAAATTACTTCAAACGTTCTGAACACCTTTGATCAAGCATGTGATTACTGGAATTGAATGCAATAAAATGTATCATCATTCATTTTGATTAGAAGAATCAGCAGAGACAATGCAAAGAGAGTAACTGACGATCTTGAAACGAGTTTAGTTGTTCCACCAGTTAGCCGGATCTGCTTCGCATGCATGCATCGCCGTTTTTCTGTCGTGTAGTGGTTATCACGTTGGCCTCACGCGGAAGCTCCCTGGTTCGAAACCTGGCAGAAACATTTCCAAATGATTCTGATTTCAGAATTGTTCTCGTTTCGCACGAAAGATTAATTGAGCTGATGAGTTTTTCTGGCTTTTAAGACGGGAGTCACACAGTGAAGAAAGTAAATGGGAATGCCTGTGATAGCGAGCACGCCCTAGAAACCCTACAGTACAGAAAGAGACCATTCGGCTCATCGAGTCTGCACCGACCACAATCCCACCCAGACCCTACTCCTATATCCCTACATATTTTACCCACTAATCCCTCTAACGTTCGCATCTCAGGACACAAAGGGGTAATTTGAACATGGCCAATCAACCTAAACCGCATATCTTTGGACTGTGGGAGGAAACCGGAGCACCCGGAGGAAACCCACGCAGACACGAGGAAAATGTGCAAACTCCACACAGACAGTGACCCAAGCCGGGAATCGAACCCAGATCCACTGGAGCTGTGAAACCGCAGTGCTAACAACTGTGCTACCATCCCGCCCTCTAACCACTGTGCAACCGTGCCGCCCGAGCAAGACAGGATGGATTAACTGACACAGTGAATGATGGACAAGGCCAACGTTGAGTGGTTCCCATTAGCTTTAAACATTGCTGCTTTCCCGGGTGAACTCCAGCTCTGCATTCCTCCAGCAGTATCACAACTCAAACTGAGGCTTCCTCTGTCCTCTTTGTGAATCTCACAATTACTGCTTTCTGAATGAAGTCAAATAGTTTAGTGTTTAATAGAGTGAGAAGTTTTCTTGACATTTAGCCCGAGAGTTTTATCCAGAAATGTGTGATATTTCTGTCAGTGCAAACGGTTAAATCTGATCCATTATCACCCAAATTTGAGCTTGTATCACCATCTCCATCGTCAGTGCTTTGCATCACAACACTGACTTTCACCAGCCGTGTTCGTTCTCAGCCTGTTACCCTTGTGACATTTCCAACTCGGAAGCATAACTACAAATCTCACTGCAGTAATGCTGACAGAGTTGCTTTCGACCAGGAAGTAATTCAGGATTGTTTATCAAAAACATTGATTTTTAACATATCGAAACCAGTCTGCGAACCTGCAAGCGCCGAACACGAATCACGAGAGCACCAACATGGCAGGGCTGTTAGGAAAGTTACAGAACATTGAGATCTAGGAGTACATGGTCAGAGCTCATTGAAAGTGGAGGAACAGGTGGACATGATGGTGAAGAAGGCATTCTACATGCTCAGCTTCATTGGTCAGAACATTGAATACAGGAGTTGTACAAGACATTAGAATACTGTGTACATTTCTGGTCACCGTATTATAGAAAGGATATTATTAAACTGGAAAGAGTGCAGAAAAGGTTTACGAGGATGCTCCCGGGATGGATGGTTTGCGTTATAAGGAGTGGTTGGATCGACTGGGGCTTTTTTTTCTGGAGCGTAGGAGGCTTACGGGTTATCTTATAGACGTCTATAAAATAATGTGGGGCATAGATCAGCTAGATAGTCAATATATTTTCCCAACTGTAGGGGAATCTAAAACTAGAGGCATAGGTTTAAGGTGAGAGCGGAGCGATACAAAATGGTCCAGAGGAGCATTTTTTTACACAAAGGGTCGTGAGTGTCTTGTTTTAAATAAATGTTACGTCCTTATGCACAGATATCTACCTCGTGAGTTTTATATTGTCTGTAGTCAAAGACAGTATTGGTCACCTCAAATTATCCCACAACACTAGTCAAAATTTGGAAATTTGTAATCTATTATGCGCTTATGTGAAATACACATCAATCTCTTGGTTCAACCTCACGGTTTGCACCTCTGTTCTGTATGTGTTTTCTATCCAGCTTGTGGTATGCCTGCCTTGAAAGTATTTCATCGGACGATGTATAGAGAAATTCACTGTCAATACACGCTGTAGCGACTGTGATAGTGTTTTTAAGAGGCAGTGCAAAGGAAACTATTTCCTGCCAAACACTGCCCTGCATCGCCGTTTGATGAAGCAGAGCCTTTGCTGTTTAGAGTTATCTGAAACTCGTCAGTGACAGAGTTTATGACTGAAATCACCGAGGTTCTCCTCAATCTTCATTCATTCTGTCTCTGGATTTTATCATAAAAAGGCAGAGATGAAGGTGTCTTTTCACGGATGGGTCACTGGATGGCGCAGTGACTCTTTCACGAAAGGATCTTGAGTTCAACCACATCCCACACATGACTGGGGGAACATGCCTGTCTGGGAAAGGGGAGAAACCGTATAAGAGGGAAAATGGAGCGGAGTTGATGGGTTTTGGACAACTGAATTAAGTCAAGCCAGAGATGGTTCAATTTTTATTCAAAATTTATTTTCAAAATTCAGAGAATATTTTACAGTGAAATTATTTTTTTAAAGTTAGAAAAGTGAATATAATGATTGAGCTTCACTTTGAGAACAGAACACATGCACAGGGAATCGGTCAATATTTGTACATCTGTTACAGTATCTGATACAGATACAAGAGAAAACAGGACCTTAAAGAGGAATTACAAATGTGAATAAGGAATGAGAAAAGTTTCTCATTTATACATGATATTTAAACGACGGGGAAACTATTAACCACAATTGCATTATAACACAAAATGGCTCGTATATTTCACACTGAAAACTGAAATAACGTCTATGATTGCCTCCGTTACAGATTCAGAATGATAAACTGAGAGAATATTACTGTTCGAGTCACCGAGAGCAGATATTGTATCTGTGTCATCCAGAGATCTTGATAATCAGCTGAGGGAAATCTGCAGCGTCTAAAATTCAACCCATCATTTGATCTGTAAAAGAAAGATACAAAAATGAAGCAGATGTTTGTGATGCGGGACATTAATGTTGGAATTTTTAATCAGTGAAACATTGAGAGATTTTTCAAATCCATTCTGCCAGTTTGAAATGCGAGTGAATTGAATCATCTCACCTTCACAAGACTGACCGCAGCGCTGTAGAAAATGCTCAGGAAGAACAGGACAATGAATGTGGAAGCGGTTGTCCAGATGTTGCTGTTCTCATCCTCATTGTCTTCAATCCAGATGCGGTCGGCGGCGTCGAGGGGACAGAGACCAAGAAATTAGATCAGATTACTTTATTTATCCAGGGAATATTACTGTTAATTTTCTTTTCCCCGTTCTCCAACATAAGTTGTTAATTTATTCTCTTGTATAATTTTCAATGTATATCTACTGTTAAGTTCAGGACACTCAGTACCCGATCTCCATAACTATTTTCACACCTGATCTTTATTGACATTCCTTGGACAGTCCATGTCAGAAAGCACTGAAGATGTTTTCTTGAGTATCAGTTCATTTTTGAACAATTTGGCACTATCCCTTATTGAAAAATATTATGACTGATATCGAGGAACGTTCACTGATCAATGATTGTTTTCACAGATGGTTGCTGATCTGTAAACTGTGAATGCTGTTGTTTAAGAGCTAGGATGTAAATTCCGATCTGCGCTCCTTTATGGTGGAAATGTTTAGTAGATCATTAGTTTAATTCAGTTCCTCAACGTGTTTCAGTAATCTCTACCTCTCTCAGTTATTACAATCTGGACCTTGTTTCAATAATCTCTGTCATAAACCTCTCTCAGTTATTACAATCTGGGCCTTTTATCAGCAATCTCTGCCCTAAACCTCTCTCAGTTATTACAATCTGGGCCTTTTATCAGCAATCTCTGCCCTAAACCTCTCTCAGTTATTGCAATCTGAGCCTTGCATCAGTAAACTGCCCTAAACTTCTCTCAGTTATAACAGCCTGGGCCTTGTATCAGTAATCTCTGCAATAAACGTCTCTTGGTTATTACAATCAGGGCCTTGTATCAGTCATCTCTGTCCTAAACCTCTCAGTTATTACAATCTGGGCCTCGTAAAAGTAAACTCTGTCCTAAACCTCTCTCATTTATTACAATCTTGGGCTTTGTATCAGTAATCTCTGCCCTAAACCTCTCTCAGTTATTACAATCTGGGCTTTGTATCAGTAATCTCTGCCATAATCTATACACATTTAGAACTGGATACTCTTATTAGCGATAGACAACATGGTTTCTTCGAGGGAGGTCATGCCTCACAAATTTGGTTGAGTCTTTTGAGGAGGTGACAAAAATGATTGACGAGGGAAGGGCCGTGGATGTCGTCTACATGGATTTTAGTAAAGCATTTGACAAGGTCTCTCTTGGCAGGCTGGTGTAAAAGGTTAAATCTCACGGGATCAAAGGTGAACTAGCTAGGTCGGTACAGGACTGTCTTGGCCATAGAAGACAGAGGGTAGCAGTGGACGGGTCATTTTCTGATTGGAGGTCTGTGACTAGTAGTGTTCCGCAGGGCTCTGTACTGGGACCTCTCCTGTTTGTGATATATATATAAATGATTTGGAAGAAGGTATAGCTGGTCTGATTCGTAAGTTTGCGGATGACACAAAGATTGCAGGAGTTGCGGATAGTGATGAACATTGTCAGAGAACAAAGCAGGATATAGATAGGCTGGAAAATTGGGTGGAGAAATGGCAGATGGAATTTAATCCAGATAAATGCGAAGTGATGCATTTTGGTAAATCAAATACAGGGGGGGAGCTATACAATAAATGGCAGAACCATCAGGAGTATAGACACACAGAGCGATCTGGGTGTGCAAGTCCGCAGATCCTTAAAGGTGGTAGCACAGGTGGAAAAGGTGGTGAAGGAGACATATGGCATGCTTGCCTATATTGGACGGGGCATCGAGTATAAAAGTTGGCATATGATGTTGCAGTTATATAGAACGTTGGTTCGGCCACATTTGGAATACTGCGTCCAGTTCTGGTCGCCACACTACCAGAAGGGCGTGGAGGCTTTGGAGAGAGTGCAGAAAAGGTTTACCAGGATGTTGCCCGGAATGGAGGGTATTAGCTATGAGGTGAGGTTGAGTAAACTAGGGTTGTTCTCCCTTGAAAGACGGAGTTTGAGGGGCGAACTAATAGAAGTTTATAAAATTATGAAGGGCATAGATAGGGTGAACAGTTGGAAGCTTTTTCCCAGGTTCAAAATGACAAACACAAGGGGTCACAAGTTCAAGGTAAGGGGGGAAAGGTTCAATACAGATATGCAGGGGCCGTATTTTACACAGAGGATGGTACAGGCCTGGAATGCACTACCAAGCAGGGTGGTTGAGGCAGACACGCAAGGATCATTAAGACTTATCTAGATAGCCACATGAACAGACTGGGAATAGAGGGATACGAACGGATTGTCTAGTTAGGAACACATGATCGGTGCAGGCTTAGAGGGCCGAAGGGCCTGTTCCTGTGCTGTATTGTTCTTTGTTCTTTGTTCATAAACCTCTCTCAATTATTACAATCTGGACCTTGTATCAGTAATCTCTGCACTGAACCTTTCTCAGTTATTACAATCTGGGCCTTGTGTCAGTAATCTCTGCACTTCAGCTGATTGGAGAATATCATTGTGAATATTACTGAGTTTGCGATGTAATATTTTACTGCTGCTGCCAATATGGCTATTTTTAATATATTTTCTGGGATTCTCCAGCCTCCCCTCAGCTGTTTTCTGGGCAGTGAGAGGTGACACGCCGTTCACTAGTGGAGGGAGTTTTTGGTCCTGTCGCTGTCGATGGGATTTCCCATTGAAGCCACCCCATGCTAGCGGGAAAGAGAGCAGAGAATTCACCACGAGTGAACAACCGGAGAATTCCGGACATTAGCTCCTTTCACAGTTATCAATGCACTCAACTCTGTCGCTGTTTATATTCTCAGTTGTCTCAGTTATTACTACATTACATCATGCTGCTGTGGACACCGCAATGAACCCTTTTTGCGTTCTTACTGTATTAATACCATGTACAGATTGATATTTCAATGGACAAATGTGCTGGGTTATATGAATATTTATTGATTCTTGTGATGTGGGTGTCAGCATTGATTGCCCATTCCTAATTGCCCTTTGAGAAGGTGGTGGTGAGCTGCCGTCTTGAATCACTGCTGTCTATGTGGTGTAGGTACACCCACAGTGCTGTTAGGCAGGGAACCTGCTTAACTTATCACTGCATTTAACCATGTCACCCTTTATAGAAAAAATAAATTAGACCAGTCCTCCTGGATTACTGCTCTGTAACATATCACTGTGTAATCCAACAATTAATCCAGTTCTCCTGGATTACTGCTCTGTAACATATCACTGTGTAATCCAACAATTAATCCAGTTCCCCTGGATTACTGCTCTGTAACATATCACTGTGTAATCCAACAATTAATCCAGCTCTCCTGGATTTCTGCTCTGTTACATGTCACTGTGTAATCCAACAATTAATCCAGTTCACCTGGATTTCTGCTCTGTAACATATCACTGTGTAATCCAACAATTAATCCAGCTCTCCTGGATTTCTGCTCTGTTACATGTCACTGTGTAATCCATCAATTAATCCAGTTCACCTGGATTTCTGCTCTGTAACATATCACTGTGTAATCCAACAATTAATCCTGTTCTCCTGGATTTCTGCTCTGTGATATTTCACTGGGTAATGGTACCCGCTCCTGCTGCAGTGAACACAAAAACACAGCGAGGGAGCTCCCTCTTCTGGTGATGTGAGGTAAACAGTCTCTGCCTTGGAAATCACTGCATTCTCAGACGACTGAAGGATCTTTTTGGAGGATTGTGCAATTGTATTTTTCTTACTCCTATGGGCCCCAGTTTTTTGAAACTTCTGCATTTTATTTTCTCTGTGGTCAATCCCATAGATCCCAATCTAGTCATAATTCGGAAATTTGTAATCGATTCTGTGTTTTTGTGAAATACGGCTGAAGGGGAAAATTATTAACCAATTTATAAGGTTTTTGATAGAATACATAAGACACTACAAACAAAGAGTTAAATGATTCTTGAAACAATGATAATAAGGTAATGAAACAAATAGTTACATATATGTGGTTGCAATAAGAGAATTCAACAAGTAATTATGATTTTAAAGCATATATGCTGATATTTTAAATATCTTTTAAGGATTTAATGAATTTTTGTTCATTTCAACCAGAAACAAATTGCTACAAAGTATGATGGTTCAAGCGAAGAGTTTCGAGCTAAAGGCCTGGGAATGTTATTCGTTAACAAAATTAATATCCAGAAGTTTCTGGCAAGGAAAAACAGCAAGGGAACACATTTTACAAATTTATGAATGGGGACATGCAATGTCTAGACATAGAATAGAAACTTGCCGGGACGAAGGAACACATGCCTATCCAGTTTTGGCAATGAGCCGGTCGGAATGTTCACTTTGACCTCCAGTTGAGCGTCCTTTGTTACACTGCAACAGGGAAGTGAGTTCAGCCAAGATGGGAGTCAGCATACAAATTAAATGGACGAATTAGATATTATTATGCAGGGATGAAAAATGCGATTAGCTGAGAAACTTGTCAGGAATTACTATTGATGTATGTTTATTGAATTTAATTGATTTTAAACTAATATGAGGCGGCAATGATCGGTAAGAAAATCTATAATTGATCTGCTATTGATTGTACACGTTAGATTCATTGAAAGGTTCTGCCGCTCTATTCCAGAGCTATTTATCCCTTTTGGTGATCTCCAAGCAGCTGCTTGTTTTGTTTTTGTTTTCAACAAATGGTACGTCCTTATACAGAGATATTTGCCTCGTGAGTTTTGTATTGTCTGGAATTAAAGACAGTATTGGTCATCTCAAATCATCCCACAACACTTAGTAATAATTTGGAAATTTGCAAGCAATGATGTGTTCATGTGAAATATAACTCAGTCTCTTGGTTTCACCTCATGGTTTGCACCTCTGTTCTGTATATGATCTCTATATAGCTTGTGGTATGCGGGCCTCGAAGTATTTACTTGGATGATATATAGAGAAATTCACTCTGTTAACCCACGCTGCAGCGACATTGACAGTGTTTTTAACGGGCAGTGTAAATGAAACTATCTTCTCCCACACACTGTCCTGCATCGGCCTCCGATGAAGCGGAGTCTTTGCTGTTTAGAGTTACCTGAAACTCGTCAGTGACAGACCAGTTTGTGAATGAAATCACCGAGGTTCTCCTCATTCTTCGCCCATTCTGTCTCTGGACTTTATCATAAAGTAAGAAGTTTAACAACACCAGGTTAAAGTCCAACAGGTTTATTTGGTAGCAAACGCCACACAAGCTTTCGGAGCTGCAAGCCCCTTCTTCAGGTGAGTGGGAATTCTGTTCACAAACAGAGCATATAAAGACACAAACTCAATTTACATGAATAAGGGTTGGAATGCGAATACTTACAACTAATCAAGTCTTTAAGAAACAAAACAACACGAGTGGAGAGAGCATCAAGACAAGCTAAAAAGATATGTATTGTCTCCAGACAAGACAGCCAGTGAAACTCTGTGGGGGTTACAAATAGTGGGACATGAACCCAATATCCCGGTTGAGGCCGTCCTCGTGTGTGCGGAACTTGGCTATCAGTTTCTGCTCAGCGACTCTGCGCCATCGTGTGTCGCGAAGGCCGCCTTGGAGAACGCTTACTCGAATATCAGAGGCCGAATGCCCGTGACCGCTGAAGTGCTCCCCAACAGGAAGAGAACAGTCTTGCCTGGTGATTGTCGAGCGGTGTTCATTCATCCGTTGTCGCAGCGTCTGCATAGTTTCCCCAATGTACCATGCCTCGGGACATCCTTTCTTGCAGCGTATCAGGTAGACAACGTTGGCCGAGTTGCAAGAGTATGTACCGTGTACCTGGTGGATGGTGTTCTCACGTGAGATGATGGCATCTGTGTTGATGATCCGGCACGTCTTGCAGAGGTTGCTGTGGCAGGGTTGTGTGGTGTCATGGTCACTGTTCTCCTGAAGGCTGGGTAGTTTGCTGCGGACAATGATCTGTTTGAGGTTGTGCGGTTGTTTGAAGGCAAGAAGTGGGGGTGTGGGGATGGCCTTGGCGTGATGTTCGACTTCATCAATGACATGTTGAAGGCTCCGGAGGAGATGCCGTAGCTTCTCCGCTCCGGGGAAGTACTGGACAACGAAGGGTACTCTGTCCACTGTGTCCCATGTTTGTCTTCTGAGGAGGTCGGTGCGGTTTTTCGCTGTGGCGTTTTGGAAAAACCGCACCGACCTCCTCAGAAGACAAACACGGGACACAGTGGACAGAGTACCCTTCGTTGTCCAGTACTTCCCCGGAGCGGAGAAGCTACGGCATCTCCTCCGGAGCCTTCAACATGTCATTGATGAAGTCGAACATCTCGCCAAGGCCATCCCCACACCCCCACTTCTTGCCTTCAAACAACCGCACAACCTCAAACAGACCATTGTCCGCAGCAAACTACCCAGCCTTCAGGAGAACAGTGACCATGACACCACACAACCCTGCCACAGCAACCTCTGCAAGACGTGCCGGATCATCGACACAGATGCCATCATCTCACGTGAGAACACCATCCACCAGGTACACGGTACATACCCTTGCAACTCGGCCAACGTTGTCTACCTGATACGCTGCAAGAAAGGATGTCCCGAGGCATGGTACATTGGGGAAACTATGCAGACGCTGCGACAACGGATGAATGAACACCGCTCGACAATCACCAGGCAAGACTGTTCTCTTCCTGTTGGGGAGCACTTCAGCGGTCACGGGCATTCGGCCTCTGATATTCGGGTAAGCGTTCTCCAAGGCGGCCTTCGCGACACACGACGGCGCAGAGTCGCTGAGCAGAAACTGATAGCCAAGTTCCGCACACACGAGGACGGCCTCAACCGGGATATTGGGTTCATGTCCCACTATTTGTAACCCCCACAGAGTTTCATTGGCTGTCTTGTCTGCAGACAATACACATCTTTTTAGCCTGTCTTGATGCTCTCTCCACTCACATTGTTTTGTTTCTTAAAGACTTGATTAGTTGTAAGTATTCGCATTCCAACCATTATTCATGTAAATTGAGTTTGTGTCTTTATATGCTCTGTTTGTGAACAGAATTCCCACTCACCTGAAGAAGGGGCTTGCAGCTCCGAAAGCTTGTGTGGCTTTTGCTACCAAATAAACCTGTTGGACTTTAACCTGGTGTTGTTAAACTTCTTACTGTGTTTACCCCAGTCCAACGCCGGCATCTCCACATCATGACTTTATCATAAATGCAGAGGTGAAGGTGTCTTTACACGGATGGGTCACTGGATGGCGCAGTGACTCTTTCACGAAAGGGCCTGGAGTTCAACCACATCCCACACATGACTGGGGAAACATGCCGTCTGGGAAAGGGGGGAAACCATATAATAGGGAAAATGGAGCGGAGTTGATGGGTTTTGGACAACGGAATTAAGCCAAGCCAGAGATGGTTAAATTTTTGTTCAATATTTATTTTAAAAATTCAGAGAATATTTTACAGCGAAGTTATTTTTTAAAGTTAGAAAAGTGAACATAACGATCGAGCTTCACATTGAGAACAGAACACATGCACAGGGAATCCGTCAATATTTGTACATCTGTTACATACATCAGAAAGAGAAAAGAAGACCTTAATAGAAAGAGGAATTAACAAATGTGAATAAGGAATGAGAAAAGTTTCTTATTTATACATGATATTTAAACTATGGAGAAACTATTAACCACAATGACATTATAAGAAAAAATGTCTCGTATATTTCACACTGAATTCTGAAATAACGTCTATGATTGCCTCAGTTACAGAACCAGAATGGTAAACTGAGAGAGGTTTACTGATAGAGTCACCGAGAGCAGATATTGTATTTGTGCCATACAGAGATCTTGATTAGCAGCTGAGGGAAATCTGCAGCGTCCAAAATTCAACCCATCATTTGATCTGTAAAAGAAGATACAATAGTGAAGCAGATGTTTGTGATGCGGGACATTAATGTTGGAGTTTTTAATCAGTGGAACATTGAGAGATTTTTCAAATCCATTCTGCCAGTTTGAAATGTGCGTGGATTCAATCATCTCACCTTCACAAGAGTGACGGCAGTGCTGTAAAAAATGCTCAGGAAGAACAGGACGATGAATGTGGAAGCGGTTGTCCAGATGTTGCTGTTATCATCCTCATTGTCTTCAATCCAGATGCGGTCGGTGGAGTCTAGGGGACGGAGACCAGGAAATGAAATTAGATTACCTTTATTTATCCAGGGAATCCTATTGTTAATTTTCTTTTCCCCGTTCTCCAACATAAGTTGTTAATTTATTCTCTTGTATAATTTTCAATGTATATCTACTGTTAAGTTCAGGACACTCAGCAACCGATCTCCGTAACTATTTTCACACCTCACCTTTATTGACATTCCTTGGACAGTCCATGTCAGAATGCACTGAAGATGTTTTCTTGAGTATCAGTTTATTTTTGGACAATTTGGCACTATCCCTTATTGAAGAATATTATGAATGATATCGGGGAACGCTCGCTGATCAATGACTGTTTTCACAGATGTTTACTGATCTCTAAACTGTGAATGCTGCTGTTTAACATCTGGGATATAATGTCCGATGTTTTCTTATTTATTGTGAAAATGTTTAGTAGATCATTAGCTTAATTCAGTTTCTCAACGTGTTTGTCGATGCATTGTACATTGAGATAGTTGTCGGTGGATATGTCCATTAAAATTCACGTTTAAATTTTACTTTAATCATTTGCCTGCCGTTTGTATTTAAGATTTTGCGTTTGTGCATGAGCATCTCGTGGTCTGCATTAATCTTTGGTCCTGAGTTAATATGTGTGCATGTGGGTTATTGAACATGTTTATTTGCCTGTGTTTGCTGATTTGTGTAGTTGTGTGTCTGCATCTGTGTGTATATTTTATTCTTCTGACATTGTGGATATATGACCATTATTGTGTGAAGTCTATGTATATGTGAAGTCTATATATGAGTATGTGTATTTGTCCGTGTATTTGTGCAATTGTGTCGATGTGTCTGTGTTTGTGTGCGTGTGTGTGTGAGTCCGTGGTGTATGCCTATGTGTGTATATATAATTGTGACAGTTTTGTGCAGTATTGTCAGTATTTTTTAACTGTTGCTCCAAGTTTCACCGGCAATCATTAACTGAACATGATCCAGTCAATACGAATAATGGAGCATATTTTCAATGTTTTGCTGTATGAATTTAGTTTATGTGAGTGGCACGGTGATATCAGGAGAACGAATGAAATCATTCACTGATGCATCTCAGAAACATCAGGGACAGAACAGTGAAAACCGGGGAGGATTCAATCATTTGTTTAAATTTGTATTATGGGAAATCAATGTCAGGACATGATTAACAGGAACAAGAGTGTTGAAACATTTTTAAATTATATTGCATAAGTATATACGTATTAAACTGATTAAGATATTGATACTTCAAAATCTGCAGCAAGTAAACCGGAGGCTAATTTGTACTGTTGACAACTGAATCCTAAGAGTAGAGAGCCGTTCCCTTCCAAACACGCTACTTGCGGAGAGGGAGGACATAGTTTCCCTCTCTCTACCCGGTGAAGCAATGTACCTGATGGTTCTAACCACTGAGGAGTTGGACGTACAGTAGATTAAATAATGACATCCCTCCTCTTTTCATTGAGGAAGTGCTGGTACATGGGTTAGCTGCTGCTCCTCCCCTCTCTTTGTTGGGTGAGTAGGAATCCGGTATGTTAACAATTTCTCCCTCTCTCTGATGAGTGGATTGTTGCTCCATGTTTCTGTGTGACCCTCACTTCAGTTCCCAGTGGGTGTAGTGCAGCAGCTTAAAGCTGGCATTAATGGTAAACGCATGGACAATGAAAGAAGCAGGAGCACCGAGAACTAAATGTTATGTTTTTTTTGTCAGAAATGTTGAAATTGTCGGATTTCTCCTCAGCGGCAGGAAAGTCAGTGAAGATATTTTGCAGAATCCTGCAATGAATGTTCTCTACTCTGCCTCTAACCCAGGGTGTATCTGAGCTGGGTGCACTGGTTCAACAAGACTTGAGTCCGAGACCTGAAAATAGCTGAGTCAAACCAAAGACATATAATGGAAGTAAAACTGAAAAACAATCAATTAAGCAATTGGGTATTTCATTTATCATTAGAGGAAAAATATTTTATCCTTTTTATTAAAGTTCTTAATGTAACCGAGTGATTCGCATTGACATGAATTAACGGTGTCCATCAGTGCAAGGGAAATGTTCACAAAACTGGGTTTACCGCTGGGTTTGTCAACTGTTCTGTTGATGATCTTCAAGGGGATGGCTTCATGTCCCACCACACATTAGTAAGAAGCGCGTCTGGACCATTCCTCTGCTGCAATGGTAACAGGCTGTACATGAAGAAGGAGCTATTGCCGTTCTCCGCGACCACCTCGGTGTTCCTGTAGTTCCTGGGATTCACCCGCTTGTCATTGACGGTCCACTTGACGAAGATCTCTCGGGGGGAGAAACCTCTCACTAAGCAGCTGATTGAGACGATTCTCTGAGCGGAGACTTCTTCTGCCGAGGGCAGGAGGACAGAAACGGACGGTTCCCGTGTATTTGGATCTGCAGAAATGTCAATAAACTGGAGAATTCTGGAGACAACGAAACCTCTGGCAAGCTATTAGAAAAATGTGTTTCGCTTTCGATTTTAAATGTTTCTATTTTTGACTCCCAGCTTGGAGGAGAGGTGATCACAATCGTTTTCTCAAATAACTCAGGGGGTTGGACTGGGAAGTTTCAGGAAGTTTACAGCACAGAATCAGGTTATTCGGCCCAACTGCTCTGCTTTTTTTGGTTTTCTGTTTTTTATGCTACGCACCAGGCTCCTCCCTCCTTATTCGATCCAAACACAGTAACATCGCCTTCAGTTCACTTTCCATTCATCAGCAGATCAAATTTCCCCGTAAAAATATCTACAGGCCCAGAGTGTTTAGTTAGTAAAGTTTCCACTCCGGGGAGACTATCAATGCACTGAATATTAAATATTGACCCGTACGCTTACACTGGAAATAGACAAAGTGACGCATTTATTGCTTCAATCTCTCAGCACACCTGATTCCTTGTGGATGGATTTTCTTAAAGGGTTCGGCAGATCCTGATGGCTCACCACGCAGTCAAACATAGGCCCAATCAGCCAGGTTTGTGTGGAGATGTTTAAGTTGTTGACCACGCTATCAGGAACCTCTCCAGGCTTTTCTGCAATCTCCGATTTCAAATAATTCCTGTCTCGGATCCAGGACACGTTGACTCCATAAGGAGCATTAGAAATGATGCAGGTTAAGGTCACGGTCGCCTCCAGTAAGACCTGTTCTATTGGTGGTGGCTGTATCGTCACTGTGGTATCAGGGCACTGGGGAGGATCTGTGAATGACAAATGAAAATCAACCCAAGTTCCCTCTTCAGAAGCAGGACAGCAGTGCTCAGCCTGAAGGGGAAAAGGTCGCCCTCGAGATATCAACTTCTAACTATCGCCTTGAAATTTCAATAGATGACGGCAAACCAGCTTGCTCTGTGAAATTATCCTCTTTATTAAAATATTTTAGCAGCGGTATCATTCTGATGAATTAGCATTGGAAACATAGAAAACTACAGCACAAAACAGTCCCTTTGACCCCACAAGTTGTGCCGAATGCATTGCAGCATTACCAAAAAAATATACCATGCCCAAACTCAGGAACACAGAACTTGTCATTGATTTATAAAGAGGATGAATGCACTTTCAACATTTTACCCCAACGCTGTGACCTGCGAAACAGTGCGACACCAACTGTCTCTCCAAATCTTACCAGCTGTCTCAGGAAAAAGCTGACATCAAGGCCGCCTCGCTCACTATGTTACTTCAAAACAGAAAAAAAAACACTCTTTCAAGGGGAGGCAGTGGTATTGTCAATGGACTTGTAATCCAGAGACCGAGGACAAGACTCTGATTGCAGAGACACGGATTCGAATCTCACCACTGCAAATGGTGACATTTGAATTGAATAAAAATCTATCATTAAAAGTAAAGTGATCATCATGAAGCCATTGTTGTAAAAGCCCACCTGCCTACGAATGCCCTTTAGAAAAGTAAATCTGCTGTCTTTATCTGGCCTGGCATGCATGTTTCTCCACATCCACAGCAACGTGGTTGACACTTAAGTGCCCTCAGGGATGGGAAATAAATGCACATCTCACGAAGGAATAACACAAATTGCTGTTGTGATGAAATTCCGAATGGGGCACTGTCTTAATGCAGCAAAGCACATGACAGTAACTTAGAAGTTGTTCTATGCTTTGTACTAACTTTAATAGATCCCTAATTGCGATGAACATGGGAATGATATATTTTACCCTCGGTTTGAGTCTCTTACCCAGAGGTCCGCTGATGTTCTGACTCTGGGTGAATCCTTGATGAGTGACCTGGCAGGTATCGACCGCTTTGCTGATCCATTCCCGAGCGGAGACTGTCAGCCTACTGCTGGCCGAAAATTTCCCGTTCACCTCATAGGCAGGAGAGGTGACAATTCCTGAATCCACAGGTTTCCCATTCTTCAGCCACTCCACTGACTTTGGCTGGAAATCGATGATTGAACAGACGATGGTTGCAAATTTGCTGCTTGTGATTTCTTCACTGGAACTCACGGTGAGGATAACGGTTGGGGGGATGTCACGTTCAACAGGCGCATGTTCAGACGTTACTTGAAGATTCAATTGAAAACAATTCAAATTAGTTTTTCTTAATTTTAGCACCATAGCTGCCGATTTGATCATTATATCCATGGTTTGGTTGAATTGGTAGGGAATGGCGAATGGAATTCAACCGTCAAAAGTGCCACGCAATGCATTTGGGGAGGGCAAACAAAGCAAGGGAATAGTCAATGAAATGGAAGGTTGAGAGGGATTGAGGAAATGCAAGACCTTGGAGTGCACGTCCACAGGTCCTTGTAGATGGTAGGGCAGCTGGACAAGTTGATCAAGAAAGCATATCGGATTAGTTCCTCTCGACCAACGAGCCTGCACGTCAGTAGTGAGCAAAATAAAAATTGTTTAACTTTCGACAAAGCAGTTTTGACACCTCGAGTGGAAGCCGAAATTGTTTAAATAACTCACCTCATCAGCATTTGTGGACTTTAAGCTCCAGCAAAATATCCGTCCAATATTGTTACCTCGACTGTTTGCAACTGGGGGCTTTTGTTTATAAAGTACACATGTTACAGTCAATAATTTTAATCCAGCGTCTTCAACATGTGACAACTCTGAATCTGCCTTTGATATTTGATCACTTTTGAAAGGTGTGGTCTGTCACACAGTTAACTGCTCTGGAAGATTTAAAGTACAGATTGATGACATTGTTCACCTGGGAGATCTGCGGGTTTGTATGAATGGGATAGGGGAATGATTGGACTTGATCTGATAGCAATATGAGTAAAAATATGTCAAATTTCCCAATAGTGACAATCATTAACCTCAGTGAGGGAAAACACTCAGACGGGGCTGTATTGTCACGTTCACTATGAGTAATTATTCTCTGATGTTTAACCCCATGTGTTGTCCTGACAATGAATCATTGATTTTCGACCTGTGTCAGATTTTTTATGAGGCCCGCGGGAGCCTCTTTTACTTTGGCTCTCAGTGCACAGTAATACTCGGCGCTGTCTGTCACCTTCAAATCTTTCATGGGCAAGTGAAAAGTGCTTTGTCTCAGGTTGAGATTCCCGCTGAAGTGTTCAAAACCTGGAGCCCTATCGGTAAATTATCGACTCTGAGCAGTTAATGAGGAGCTCGGTGTGTATACTGGCGATACCAAAACAGGTAATGCTGTGTTGTTAAACTCGGTACTGAGTAACTGCAGGATATTGCTGAATCTTCACCCTCTGCTGCTTCAACTCCTGGTTCTGACTGAGACACTGAGTCACCGTTACTCATGTCTGTAAATAGACAACAGACGCGCAGTGGGTTAGAAGGAGTAACAACAATGGAATAATCCCCTCGAGATGGAAATGGGGAATGAATGTGGTGACTGGCGGATTTCACGCAGAAGTTCAAAACGACAGACCTGTAATCAGGACAATAACCAGAGTGAGACAGAGTTTCACCCCCATGTTTCGAGTTTGAACACCAGAAACAGAGAGACTGATCACTGTCTGCATCAGATCTTCAATTGGAGAAGTTGAAACAGTCAGGGGGATGTTATGAGATCGAAGGTGACTCCATCTCTCCGCCCATTTTTTCATCTTCAAACAGGCGCTTCCTTTAGAAGGGGATCGGGATCTTTCGTAAGGGATCAGAGAGCGCCCTCCCGTGGACAGCACAGCCGCATATTGGAAACAGGTGCCCACACGGTAACCTGCAAAGACTGACACATATAAAGATCGTATAATCATAGAACCCCTACAGTAGAGAAGGAGTCCATTCGGCCCAGCGAGTCTGTCCCGACCACAATTCCACCGAGGCCCTATTCCCATAACCACACACGTAATCTCCATGACACGAGGGGTCAATTTAACATGGCCAATCCACCTAACCCGCACATTTTTGGGCTGGTGGAGGAAACCACATCACCCGAGGAAACCCAGCAGACATGCGGAGAACAGATACACACATGGTCACGTGGAAACACCAACACGAATAAGGATATATAACCATATAGATACATGCCCAGACAGTGACATCAATTCTAACGTCCCTCGTTATAAATCCAGAATTATTCTGCAGATTTCTGACACCGACTAGTTTGCATTGCTAACCATGATAATGCATGAATACCTCCACCTCTGTGTTCACTGGAAGCCTCGGATACTGCACAGAATCAACACAGAGACAAGTAAACTAAGTGATAGATTCCCAAACCGATCGCTCAAACATAGAGTCATAGAGTCATACAGGTTCACAGAATGGAAACAGGCCCTTCGGCCCAACTTGTCCATGCCGCCCTTTTTTAAAACCCCTAAGCTAATCCCAATTGCCCGCAGTTGGCCCATATCCCTCTATACCCATCGTACCCATGTAACTATCTAAATGCTTTTTAAAAGATAAAATTGTACCCGCCTCGACTACTACCTCTGGCAGCTTGTTCCACTCGACACACGGACAATCGCTAAGAAAGATAACCAAGCAGATTAGCACAGCCATTGACATACAAAATAAAAATGAACTCATTGGGAACGTAAAAAGCGTGCTAGCTCCAGAGTAAACTTCCTGAACTGGAATTCCCTGGTGTGGTGTAAGTGCGGCAATATCGTGTTAGATACTCATTGCGATGGAACACGACATTTTAACAACAGAAGCAGCCAGAAATCTATTTCTCATCAATTATGATCATTGATTGAAGACTCGACGTGGACCCTTTTGCAGGATAAGCAGTAATGGATGTAATTATTTGTACCGCCAAACATTCTTGATGTGTCCGTGTCCAAAATGTATTTACTGGTGTCACAATGAGGCTTACATTAATACTGCAAGTTACTGTGAAAATCCCCTCGTCGCCACATTCCGCCGCCTGTTTGTGTACACTAAGGAGGAAGTTGAATTGAACCCAGGTCCCTAGCGTTGCGAAACAGCAGTGCTAACCACCGTGCCACTATGTTGCCCTATGTGAAGTCCGTGTGAGTAAGACAGATTCCCCATCCATTCTCGAGGTTCTCCGATCGGATGTTCGGGACACAGGAGGACAGCACAAGAAGACGGCTTCAGGTGTAGGTGATTCATTCTCGTCTGTTATATTCCACACTCTGTGAAAGGTTGTGGTGTAAATGTTATATTAGATATAATTCAGAAATAATGAGGAGATGCTTCATCAGATTTAAACTCGTTTTGTAAAATCGATATGAATTCAATTACATAATTGAGTATATGTTTACATTGAAAACTATATCGGGAAGCTAAATCCAGTACATCCTGCATTGGGTAAGGGAAAGGTTGTTAAAGGAAATTGTACATGGATTCCGCAGAAATGAGGATTTTTCAATGACTGAAAAGGGAGAAAAATCAGCTTCATGGAATGAGAGAAGGAAATTGAAATTGGAAAAAAACACAGTTCAGCACAGGAACAGGCCCTTGGACCCACCAATCCCGCAACGACATATTAATTGTTTAGCTCCTCATAAAATAATTCGCATAGATCTGATAGATCGATGGGCCTCTCATCGTTCTGTGCGATTGTCAACCATTTTCAATCATTCTTAGATTAATGTGTCTACAGCATTCCCAATGAATCTTGCAACATTTCAAGGCTGTCCCATTTGGCTACGGAGCAGCCAACAGTTTCCGTGGTGTAGTGCTGATTGCATTTGCCTCACGCACGCAAGGGCCCACGTTCGAAATCGAGCAGAATCATTAATGAAATGTGTTCATTAATGTTGAGGGAAGTCTGTATAATTTCAGACTGTCGCTGAACATTATCCTAAACTCGATGTTACAGCCATGTTATATTTGAGCTCACCTCGGCCTCAAAAGTTTTCAGCAAAATCAGAAATCGTGTATTTTCATGACGCAATGAGAGGAAATAGATGTTCCCATTTTACAACCGTGCACATGTTAGCAATATTTTCAGTCCACACCAGAATTTAATCGGTTTACAGATGCAGACTAATAGACTTAGTCACAAATTGAAACATGTGTAATAGTATCGTGTGCTCAAAAATACAGACACAAGTGATACTGTAACTGAACTAGAGAAAATAGAGCACATTTCGCCGAAGCATCTTTTTTAAATTGTTCTTCACAAAACCTCTCAGACAGAAGAGGAAATCGAGAATCAAAGCGGAAATATGTGCCAGGTGCGTGGAACTGCAGCTCTTGAGAGACCGTGTTAGGGAACTGGAGCTGCAGATCGCTGACCTTAGCCTAATCAGGGAAAATGGGAGAAAAATTGACAGCAGTTATAGGCAACTAGTTACACCGGGGCATCGGGAGAATGACACGTGGGTCACAGTTAGGAGGAGTAAAGGGCAGAAGGGTAAAGTACAAGGGAGGTCTCCAGAGGTGTCTCAAAATAGGAAGGGCTTGGTGACAGGTGTGAGAGGGGAGGGGAGTGGACAGTTAGAAGAAGGGTCACCTGTGGTTGTCCCACTCCAAAACAGGTACATTGTTTTAGATAGTGTGGAGGAGTGTGCCTCTCCAGGGGTAAGACACAGTGACCAGGTCACTGGCACACAGTCAGGCTCTGTGGCCCGGAAAGGGAAGAGAGGGGTTAGGAGAGTGATAGTGGTGGGGGATGCGTCAGTTAGAGGGACAGACAGGCGATTCTGTGGGGGCGAACGGGACTCCAGGATGGTAGTCTGCCTACCTGGTGCTGGGGTCACGGATGTCTCCGAGCGGATAGGAGGCATTTTAAAAGGGGAAGATAAAGAAACGGATGTCATTATACACATTGGTGGAAATGACGTAGATAGGAAGAGTAGGGGGGTCCTAAGGGAGCAATTCAGGGAGTTGGGAAATAGGTTAAAAAGTAGGGTCACTAGGGTGGCCATCTCTGGGCTGCTCCCAATGCCTCGTGCCAGTGAGGATAAGAATAGGGAGTTGGTTCAAATGAATGCCTGGCTAAAGGACTGGTCCAGGAGGGAGGGCTTTATTTTCATAGACCAATGGGAGGTTTTCAGGAGAGGATGGCACCTGTACAAGAGGGAGGGGTCACAACTAAGTTGGAAGGGCACAAATATCCTGGCTGGGAGCTTTGCTAATGCAGTTCGGGGGGGTTTAAACTAGTGTGGCAGGGGGGTGGGGATCAAACTATTAGGTCTATAAGTGTGGTGGCTGGGGACGAGCTTGGGGCTGGGACAAGGCTGGCAAAGAAGAAGAGCACTCTGGGGGAGGACGACCTCACTGAGCCTGGGGGTCTGGAGTGCTTATACTTCAATGCAAGGAGCGTAGCAGGTAAAACAGACGAACTTGGGGCCTTAATGCGCACGAGGAATTTGGATGTGGTTGCGGTGACGGAGACTTGGTTGAAAGAGGGACAGGACTGGCAGCTGAATATTCCAGGGTACAAGTGTTTTAGGCGAGACAGAGGAGGGGCCAAAAGAGGTGGGGGAGTAGCGGTATTGGTTGGAGAGCATATTACAGCGGTGCAGAGGGAGGACAATTCGGAGGAGTCGTGTAGCGAGTCACTCTGGGTGGAGCTTAGAAACAGGAAAGGCGCAGTCACTATGTTGGGGGTGTACTACAGGCCCCCCAACAGCCCAAGGGAAGTGGAAGAATGGATATGTCAGGAGATACTGGATAGGTGCAGGAAATATAGGGTTGTTGTAGTGGGAGACTTCAATTTCCCTGGTATAGACTGGAAATCGCTGAGGGCAGGGACTCTGGATGGTGAGGCATTGGTAAAATGTGTACAGGAGGGTTCGTTGGAACAATATGTGGACAGCCCAACTAGAGAGGGGGCTATACTGGACCTGGTGCTGGGGAATGAGCCCGGTCAGGTCTTCAAAGTTTTGGTCGGGGAACATGTGGCAAATAGTGACCACAATTCTGTTAGCTTTAGGATAGTGATGGAAAAGGATGAGTGGTGTCCCAAGGGTAAGGTGTTGGATTGGGGGAAGGCTAACTTTATTGGGATCAGGCAGAAATTGGCAGCTCTTGATTGGGAGAGGCTGTTTGAGGGTAAATCCACATCTGGTATGTGGCAGTCTTTTAAGGAACGGTTGTTAGGGCTACAGGACAAGCATGTGCCTGTAAAAAAGAAGGATAGGAAGGGTAGGATTAGAGAACCGTGGATAACCAGGGAAATTGAGGGACTGGTCAAAAGGAAAAGAGAGGCGTATGTTAGGTCCAAGCAGCTAAAAACGGAGGGAGCTCTGGAGGAGTATAATGAAAGGAGGAAAATACTCAAACGGGGAATTAGAAGAGCAAAAAGGGGTCACGAAATGTTCTTGGCAGACAGGATTAAGGAGAATCCCAAGGCATTTTATTCATACGTTAGGAACAAAAGGGTTGTAAGGGAAAAAATCGGACCTCTCAGGGACAAAAGTGGGGACTTATGCTTGGAGCCCAAAGAGGTAGGGGAGATCCTAAATGAATACTTTGCGTCGGTATTCACTAAGGAGAGGGATGTGTTGACTGGGAGTGTCTCGGAGGGGAGTGTTGAACCGTTGGAGAAAATCTCCATTA
Organism: Mustelus asterias; assembly: GCF_964213995.1. Lineage (NCBI taxonomy): Eukaryota > Metazoa > Chordata > Chondrichthyes > Carcharhiniformes > Triakidae > Mustelus > Mustelus asterias. The sequence goes on from NW_027590205.1 coordinate 337,593, forward strand.
CAAAGGAGGAAGTGTTAGGTTTGTTAGAGAATATAAAGACTGACAAATCCCCAGGGCCTGATGGAATCTATCCAAGGCTGCTCAGGGAGACGAGAGGTGAAATAGTTGGGCCTCTGACGCAAATCTTTGTCTCGTCACTGGACACAGGTGAGGTCCCAGAGGATTGGAGGATAGCCAATGTGGTCCCGTTATTTAAGAAGGGTAGGAAGGATAACCCGGGTAATTATAGGCCGGTGAGCTTGACGTCCGTGTTGGGGAAGTTGTTGGAGAAGATTCTTAAAGATAGGATGTATGCGCATTTAGAAAGGAATAAACTCATTAACGATAGTCAACATGGTTTTGTGAGAGGGAGGTCATGCCTCACGAACCTGGTGGTGTTTTTTGAAGAAGTGACCAAAATGGTTGACGAAGGAAGGGCCGTGGATGTTGTCTATATGGACTTTAGTAAAGCGTTTGACAAAGTCCCTCATGGTAGGCTAGTGAAAAAGGTTGGATCCCATGGGATAAAGGGGGAGGTGGCTAGATGGGTGGAGAACTGGCTTGGTCATAGAAGACAGAGGGTGGTAGTGGAAGGGTCTTTTTCCGGCTGGAGGCCTGTGACTAGTGGTGTACCGCAGGGCTCTGTATTGGGACCTCTGCTGTTTGTGATTTATATAAATGATCTGGAAGAAGGAGTAACTGGGGTGATCAGTAAGTTTGCGGACGACACAAAACTGGCAGGACTTGCAGATAGTGAGGAACATTGTCAGAGGCTACAGAAGGATATAGATAGGCTGGAAATTTGGGCAAGGAAATGGCAGATGGAGTTCAATCCTGATAAATGCGAAGTGATGCATTTTGGTGGGAATAATGTAGGGAGGAGCTACACGATAAATGGAAGAACCATAAAGGGTGTAGAGATGCAGAGGGACCTGGGTGTGCAAGTCCACAGATCTTTGAAGGTGACGTCACAGGTGGAGAAGGTGGTGAAGAAGGCATATGGCATGCTTGCCTTTATAGGACGGGGCATAGAGTATAAAAGTTGGGGTCTGATGTTGCAGATGTATAGAACGTTGGTTCGGCCGCATTTGGAATACTGCGTCCAGTTCTGGTCGCCACACTACCAGAAGGACGTGGAGGCTTTGGAGAGAGTGCAGAGGAGGTTTACCAGGATGTTGCCTGGTATGGAGGGGCTTGGTTATGAGGAGAGATTGGGGAAACTGGGGTTGTTCTCCTTGGAAAGACGGAGGATGAGGGGAGACTTAATAGAGGTGTATAAAATTATGAAAGGCATAGATAGGGTGAACGGTGGGAAGCTTTTCCCCGGGTCGGTGGTGACGTTCACGAGGGGTCATAGGTTCAAGGTGAAGGGGGGGAGGTTTAACACAGATATCAGAAGGACATATTTCACACAGAGGGTCGTGGGGGCCTGGAATGTGTTGCCGGGCAAGGTGGTGGAGGCGGACACACTGGGAACGTTTAAGACTTATCTAGACAGCTATATGAACGGAGTGGGAATGGAGGGATACAAAAGAGTGATCTAGTTTGGACCAGGGAGCGGCGCGGGCTAATTGTTCCTGGTTTCTCGTTTCAAGGCTTCATTCTACGATCATCTTGCTGGTGCCAGTACAGAGTGAGACTGCGGATAGTTGGGAACCTGTCTCGGGGGCAGGGGATTCATATGGTGTTCGTGGAAGTGGAAATGACTAGGGTTGGGAAGCATTTTCCGATCGGGGCCATTGTGATCTCCTGGACTCGTTTCGATCGCCTCAGGGGGTCGGAGAGGAATTTCCCAGATTTTTTTTTCCCCATATTGGCCCTGGGGTTTTTCACTCTGGGTTTTCGCCTCTCCCTGGAGATCACATGGTCTGGAATGGGGGGGTGGGGGTAAGTTAATAGGTTGTAATGAACAAAGCATCGTAGCTGTGAGGGACAGCTCGGTGGATAGGATATTGGTATGTAGATAGGCTGGAAAATTGGGCGGGGATCCTGGATTCAGGATTCAATCCTGGACCGGGGAGCGGCGCGGGCTTGGAGGGCCGAAGGGCCTGTTCCTGTGCTGTATTGTTCTTTGTTCTTTGTTCTGAATCTCCTATCGATGAACGAGATTTAGGCACCAGAATGTTTCACACACAGAATAAAGAGGGATCAAGTATAACCAACAGATCATTCTTGAATCTCTTCCCTTTAAAGATATTTGATTTGGTTTCAAAGCTGATCATGTTCAAACTCAGAAAAACACCATTGGATGTTTATTACCCGTGACTGGATTTAGGATGTTTATTGCCCGTGACTGGATTTATTTTGTTGGTCAGTAATTTTTGCAATTCAATGTTGTATATTTCAGACATATTCAATTCGCAATGAGGACATCTGTGTGCAATAAATGGATTGATATTAAATGTTGTTTACCGAACAAATACTGGATATAACTTCTTGAAGTTAATCGATCGTATATGAGAATGATGCATCAATGATTGAGCAGAAATCGTTGCTCCCTTTGACATTTGTCCGAAAAACGCTTTTAAATTTTGGAATTCGAGACAAGTTGAGACATCACGTTGAAAGTAGCGGTTGTCTTCTTGCACTGAGGTAAATGGACTCTCAGTATAACCATTCGAACCTGCAGCAATAGAGCGGAGTTGAACAATGCAGTCAGACCGATTGTATATTCCAGAGATATGAAATTCAGAATTTGGACATATATATTAAATAACTGTATTGATTTTAAAAATTGAATGAAGATCCAAGGTGGATTGGGCATGCTAAATTGCCCCTCGGTTAGATAGATTAGTCATGGGAAAGGAGTAGCGTTGTGGGGAAAGCAGGGGAAATGGCCTGGTTTTGATACTCTGGCGTCGCTGCTGATTCGTTGGGCCGATTGGCCGTTTCGGCACTGATTCTATGATTCCATGAAACAGATACTGAGTATAATTGGTTGAAATTATTCGCAGGAAGATAAGAATGACGCATTAATGATTGAGCACAAACCAGTGCTTCCTTAGATATTTGCCGGACGAACTCTTCTTCATTTTGAAGAACAAGATAAGTTGCGATATCAGGTTGAAAGTCAGGGATGTGCCGTTGTATTAAGTGACATGGGCCCTCAATCATACCATTCAAACCTGCAGCAACATAGTGGAGTTAAACATTGCAGTCAGGCCCATTGAGGCCCCAATGCTAGCTGCAGTGGAGGGGTTATCCCGTTCTCCTAAAACACGAAAAGTCCCCGGTCCGAAACAGGGAAACAGCATTCGTTAAGCTTGCTCATGTAAGATGAGGGGAATCCTGTATGATTTCAGTTCGTTGCTGAACATTATCCGAATCTCGATATTACAGCAATATTAACTTTGCTCTGACCTCAACCTCAAATGGTTTCTGTGAATAAGAAATGCTGATTTTTTTTTGACGCACTGACAGGAAAGAAACGTCTCTACTTTGACAACGTGCACATAGTATCATCTTGTTCAGTGGACAACAGAATTAATGGGTTCACAGGGGCAAACTAAAATGGCGAATCACCATCTGAAACATGTCTAATGGGAGTGTGTGCTCAAAAAGACAGACACAAGTGATACTCAAAGTGAACTAGGGGAAATGGCGCACAATTCCCGAAAGAATCTTTTTTTTTTAAATCTTGCTTCATCACATGGAAATCGGAAAAGAAAATACTCAGATGGATGAGGAAATGGAGACTCAGTGCGGATCAACTAATCTTTCCTATAGATGGCTGGAATTTATGCGCCTGAATGTTTCACACTTATAATAAAAAAGGCTCAAGTATACCTAACAGATAATTCTTCAATCTCTTCCATTTAATTATAGTTGACTTTGTTTAAAAGCTGACGATGGCCAATCTCAAGCAAACACCATGGGATCTGTATTACCCGGTGACTCGACTCTTTTCGTTGGCCAGTTATGTTTGCAATTCAGTGATATTCAAGTTCAGAGATATTCAATTCATACTGAAGACATATGTGTTAAATCATGTATTGATACTAAATATTGAAACAAATACTGAGTACAATTGTACAATGAGCTTTGACAAAGTGTCATCTGGACTTGAAACGTCAGCTCCTTTCTCTCCTTACATATGCTGCCAGACCATGTGAGATTTTCCAGCATTTTCTCCTTTGGTTTCAGAATCCATCATCCGCAGTAATTTGCTTTTATTAATGAGCACAAGTGGTTGAGATTATTCGAAGGAAGATGAATATGATGCATTAGTGAATGAGCAGAAATCATTGATCCCTTAGATATTTGCCAGGCGATCGCTTTCAAATTTTGAAGTTCAAGATAAGTTGAGCAATCACATTGAAAGTAACGGTTATCTTCCTGAAACAAGTGACATGGGCTCTCAGTCTAATCATTTGAAACTGCAGCAATACAGCGCAGTTGAAAATTGCAGAGAGGCGAAAGGTTCCGGGTTCAAAACCTGGCAGAAACATTTATTGAGCTTCCTAATTTAGATTGAGGAAAATCTGTACGATTTCAGTACAAAGAACAAAGAACATTACAGCACAGGAACAGGCCCTTCGGCCCTCCAACCCTGCACCGACCATGCTGCCCGAATTAACTAAAACCCCGACCCTTCCGGGGACCATATCCCTCTGTTCCCATTCCTATTCATGTACTTGTCAAGACGCCCCTTAAAAGTCACGACCGTATTCGCTTCCACTACTTCCCCTGGCAACAAGTCCCAGACACCCACGAAACCCTGTGTAAAAAATCTGCCTCGTACATCTCCTTTAAACCTTGCCCCTCGCAACTTAAACCTATGTCCCCTAGTAATTGACTCTTCCACCCTAGGAAAAAAGCTTCTGACTATCCATTCTGTCCATGCCTCTCATAATCTTGTAGACTTCTATCAGGTCGCCCCTCAACCTCCGTCGCTCTAGTGAGAACAAACCAAGTTTCTGCAATCTCTCCTCGTAGCTAATCCTCTCCATACCACGCAACATCCTGGTAAATCTTTTATGTACCCTCTCCAAAGCTCCACATCCTTCTGGTTGTGTGGCAACCAGAATTCAACACGATATTCCAAGTGCGGCCTAAATAAGGTTCAATAAAGCTGCAACATGACTTGCCAATTTTTAAACTCAATGCCCCGGCCGATGAAGGCAAGCATGCCGTATGCCTTCTTGACTACCTTCTCCACCAGCATTGCCACTTTCAGTGACCTGTGTACTTGTACACCCAGATCCCTTTGCCTATCAATACTCTTAAGGGTGCTGCCATTTACTGTATATTTCCTATCTGTATTAGACCTTCGTTGCTGAACGTTATCCGAATCTTGATATTGCAGCCATATGATCTTTGCTCTGACCTCGGCCTCAAATGCTTTCTGTAAAATAAGAATGTTGATAGCTTTGTGACGAAATGACAGGAAAGAAACATTTCGATTTTGACACTGTGCACATATTCGCATCACGTTCAGTCTACAACAGAATTTAATGAGTTTATGGGTGCAGATTAACGTAGCTAATCACCATCTGGAACTGTTCGAATTGTAGTATGTGCTCCAGGGGACTAACACAAGTGATACTGCAAGCGAACTATCGGAAATGGCGCACATTTCCCAGAAGAATCTTTTTCATTAATCGTTCTTCAAAACAAAGAAATAGGAAAAAAAAACACTCAGACAGATGAGGAAATCGAGACTTAGTGCGGATCTACTGGACTTTCATTTAAGTGGCCGGAATTTATGTGCCTTCATATTTCACGCCCATAATAAAAAAGACACAAGTGTCAATAGCAGATAATTCTTCAATCTCGTCTATTTAAATGTAGTTCACTTTGTTTAAATGTAGTTCGCTATGGTCAATCTCATAATTGTGATCTGTATTCCCCGGTGACTCGATTCATGTTGGTCAGTTATATTTGCAATTCTATTGTATTGAATTTCAGAGATATACAATTCATAATGAAGACATATGTGTTAAATAATGCATTCAGACTAAATACTGAAACAAATACTGAGTACAATTGTACAATGAACTTTGTTAAAGTGTCACCTGGATTCGAAACATCAGCTCATTTCTCTCCTTACAGGTGCTGGCTGACGTTTTGTGATTTACCAGCATTTTTTCGTTTGGTTTCCGATTCCAGTTTCCGCGGGAATTTGCTTTTATCGCTGAGTAAAATTGGTTGAGATTAGTCGAAGGAAGATGAGAATGATGCATTAATGAATGGCCAGAAATCATTGTTCCCTTAGATATTTGCCAGAAGAACGCTTTTAACTTTTGAAGTTCAAGATAAGTTGAGCAATCAGATTGAAAGCAACGGTTATCTTTCTGAATTAAGTGACATGTGCTCTCAGTCTAACCATTGGAACCTGCAGCAGTTGAACATTGCGGACAGGCCGATTTGCTGCAGCTTGCGTCCAGCTGTTTCTGTAGTGCAGTGGTTATTATGTTCGTCTGACACGCGGAAGGATCCTGGTTCCAAACGAAGCAGAAACATTCATTAAGATTTCTCATGTCGGGTGAAGGAAAATTGCATGATTTCAGTTCGTTCCTCAACATTATCTGAACCTCGATATTACAGGCATATTATCGTTGCTCTGACATCGGCCTCTAATGTTTTCTGTAAAATAAGAAATGCTGATTTTGTTTTGATGCACTGACAGGAAAGAAACGTTTCGATTTTGACACTGTGCACATATTAGCATCTCGTTCAGTCTACAACAGAATTTAATGGGTTTACAGGTGCAGACTGACATGGCTAATCACCGTCTGAAATATATCTAATGGCAGTATGTGCTCCAGAAGACTGACACAAGTGATATTGTAAGTGATCTATCGGAAATGGCGGTAATTTCCCAGAAGATTCCATTTTAAAATCGTTGTTCACAACAAAGAAATAGAAAAAAAAAAACACTCAGACAGATGAGGGAATCGGGACTCAGTGCAGATCTTCTGGACTTTCCTATAAATGGTCGGAATTTATGCGCCTGAATATTTCACCCCCTAGATAAAAAAAAGGCCCAAGTGTCACGAAAAGTTCATTTTTGAATCACTTCCAATTAAACGTAGTTGACTTTGTTTAAAAGCTGGCTATGATCAATCTCAAAATTGCGATCTGTATTACCCGGTGATTCGATTCGTTCTGTTAGTCAGTTATGTTTGCAATTCTGTGACATTCAATTCCAGAGATATTCAATTAATAATGAAGACATATGTGTTAAATAATGCATTGATACTAAATATTGAAACAAATACTGAGTGCAATTGCTCAATTAGCTTTGACACAGTGCCATCTGGACTCGAATCGTCAGCAATTCTCTCTCCTTACAGATGCTGAGATATTGCGAGATTTTCCAGCATTTTCTCTTTTGGTTTCCGATTCCAGCATCCGCAGTAATTACTTTTATTAATGAGTACAATTGTTTGAGATTATTCGAAGGAAGATGAGAATGATGCATTAATGAATGGGCAGAAATCATTGCTCCCTCAGATATTTGCCAGACGAAAGCTTTTAAATTTTGATGTTCAAGATAAGTTGTGAAATCAGGTTGAAAGTACCAGTTTTCTTCTTAAATTCAGTGACATGGGCTCTCAGTCTAACCATTGGAACCTGCAGCAGCGCAGCGCAGTTGGACATTGCAGACATGCCGATTAGCTAAAATATGCTGTCAGCTGTTCATGTAATGTCATGGTTATCACGTTCGCCTCACACTCGAAAGATTCCCGTATCAAAACCCGACAGAAACACTTTGGGACCTTTCTTATTAATGGCGCGCGAAGCCTGCATAGTTTAACTTCCGAGAATCACATACTGAAGAATGAGGCAATTCGGCCCATCGAAGCTGCACCGAACACAATCCCACCCAGGCCCTATCCCCATTACCCCATGTATTTACCTGGCTCGTCCCCCTGACACTAAGGGGCAATTTTGCATGGCCAACCCGCCTCACCCGCAACTCTCTGGACTGTAGGAGGAAACCAGAGGACCCGGGGAACCCCACACAGACACGGGGAGAACGTGCAAACTCAACACAGACAGTGACCCAAGCCAGGAATCGAACCCAGGTCTCTGTGAGACCGCAGTACTAACCACTGTGATGCTGTGCCGCCCCCACTGTGCAACCATCATTGCTCAACGTTATGTGAATCTCGATGTTACACCAACTCAAATGCTTTTGGGAAAATCGGATCTTACAGTAACTCAATTGTCTTTAGGAAAATCAGAATTGCCGTGTTTTAGGATGCAATGGCAGGAAATAAATGTCTGTATTGTTTGTATGCATATTCGCAACCCGTTCAGTCCACAATAAAATTTAATGCGTTTACAGGTGCAGACTAAGAGCTTTAATCACCATCTGAAACATGTCTCCCAGCAGTGCGGGCTCATAAGGACAGACACAAGTGAAACTGTAACTGAACTAGAGGAAATGGCACACATTGCTTCGAAGCTTATTTTTAAAATTGTTCTTCCTGATAAAGAAATGGGAAAGACCGTTCAGGCAGATGAGGAAATCGGAAATCAGTGCGAACCTCCTGTAGATGAAAGATATTTAAGCGCCAGAATGTTCGACACACAGAATAAAGAAGGATCAAGTATAACTAACAGATCATTCTTAAATCTCTTCCCTTGAAAGATATTTGCTTTTGTTTGAAATCTGACTGCGGTCAATTTCAAAAAGGTACCATGGGATGTGTATTTCCCAGTGACTCGCTTTCTTTTGTTGGTCAGTCATGCTTGCAATTCAATGTTCTCTATTTCAGAGATATTCAATTCAGAATGAGGACATTTGAGTTAAATAAATGTATTGAAGTTAAAGGTTGAATCAAAAGAACCGGGAAGATGCAATGTGATTGGATGGGATTTATTTTCTCCGCCCATTTTCGCATCAGCAAATTGTCACTTTCTGCAAAAGGAGACTGATGTTCGGTAAGTGATCAAAGAGCGCCCTCCCGTGGACAGTACAGCAGTGGTAACAGACGCAGAACCAAGATCTGAGATATCGGCACTCAGAGAATATCCAGGACAGCTACAACATTGGACAAGAGGAAACATCCGCTCAACATCCACACTGTTCGCACCCCTTAGGGTTTTGAAGGTTTCAGCCAATATGCCTCTTACTCTTCTAAACTCCCGTGGGTACAAACCTGACGGTACCATTCTTTCCTCATAAACTGACCCGCTCATAGCTGGTAATAGCTAAGTGAAACTCCTCTGAACTTTTTCTAACGCATTAACATCTTTCTTAAGATAAGGAGACAAGTAGTGCACACAATATTCGAGACATGCCCAATGCCCTCGCCAATGCTCAATTTTCCGATCTATCTTTGTGTCGTCAGCAGATTTAGCATTTATATCTTCACTCTCTTCATCACTGCAGCAATCATCCCACTTATATGTTTCGTGACAAATTCAGCCAGAATGCATTTGTTCAGGTCAAATCGTGTATAATTAACTTGCTTGAGTTTTATGCTGAGTAACAGAGATGGTTTGTGAGGGTATTTCTCTTATTGGGCGTCCAAAAGTCATGTGATACGGTGCTGCACCACAGCTTGTGAGTAAATATGCAGCTCACAGAATAAAATGGACAGGAGTAACATGGATAGGAAATTGGCTGAGTGCCAGGAAACAACTCGTCGCTATTTTTCGGACTTGAGCAAAGCTTGTAGTGAAGTTGCCAGGAATAGTTGACCTTCCTGGCATAGTAATGACCGAGAGCTTGGTATGGAAGTCAGACTTTCAAGACCTGTGAATGATACAGAACTTGGAAACATTGCCAACCATCAGTAGATCATGCAGAACTTTAGAACGAAAAAGAACCTAATTGGTGCAATGGGCGTGCAATTAGGAGGTTTAGTTTATTGCAGAGTAAAGTTACATGCTTAGCTTTGTTGTGCAAAATGTGAAGAGACAAATGGAAATGATGAAAACGCTATGAAAGTGGGTGTCGACGCCGAGGGAACTGAGAGAATATGTGAATAAATCATCCATGGTGGAAGACAGTTGAGACTGCAGTAAATAAAATAGTTAACAATCTTTGTCTATTGGGGAATAGAATACAGAAGCAAGGAAATTAGGCCATATCTGTCGAAAGCAATGGAAAATAGTCAACAGAAATATTGCGTCCAATTCGGGGCACCAAACTTAAGGAGGAATGTAAAGCCAACAGGATGGCTGCAGAGGAAAAACACGAGAATAGTTCCAGAGTTCAGAAACTTCAATTACAAGAATATATTGGAGAGGTTAGGACTGTTTTCCTTGACAGGGAGTTACTGACGTGATCTTAGCATGGGTTCGTGAAGGGAAGGTCATGTTTCACTAATTTGGTGGAATTCTTTGAGAACGTTACATGTGCATTGGACAATGGGAACCTGTGGATGTGGTGTATCTGGATTTCCAGAAAGCATTTGACAAGGTGCCGCGCCAAAGACTGCTGCATAAGATAAAGGTGCACGGTGTTACGGGTAATGTATTAGCATGGATAGAGGATTGGCTAACTAACAGAAAGTTAAGAGAAGGGGTAAATGGGTGTTTTTCTGGTTGGCGATCAGTGACTAGTGGTGTGCCTCAGGGATCAGTGTTGGGACAGCAATTGTTTACGATTTAAATAGATGATTTGGAATTGGGGACCAAGTGCACTGTGTCAAAATTCGCAGACGACACGAAGATGAGTGGCAGAGCAAAGTGTGCAGAGGATGCTGGAAGTCGACAAAGGGATATAGATAGTCTAAGTGAGTGGGCGAGGGTCTGGCAGATGGAATACAAGGAATTCCCTGCCCAGTGAAGCAGTTGCGGCTACCCCATTGAATGTTTTTAAGGCAAGGATAGCTACATTTTTCAACAGTAAAGGAATGTAGGGTTATGGTGAGCGGCGCGGTTAAGTGGAGCTGAGTCCACGAAAAGATCTTATTGAATGGCGGAGCAGGCTCGAGGGGACAGATGACCTACTCCTGCTCCTAGTTCTTATGTTCTTATTATGTTCTTATTGAGGCATTCAAAATCCTAAGTGGTCTGGAGAGAGTCGATAGAGAGGAACCGTTAACTGGGAGAAGGATCTTGTACCAGAGGGTGCGGGTCGAAGTTAATTGGGAAAAGAAGCATGGAGACATAACGGAAAACATTTTCAGACAGTGACTGACTCAGATTTGGAATGTGCTGTTTGAGAGTCTGGTGCAGGCAGCGCCAATTGATGGTTTCAAAATGGGATTGAATTATTGTCTGAAAATGAACAAAATGCTGGACTGTGGGGTAGAGAGTGTTATTGGATGAATTGCTCCTTTAGAGGGCAAACACATACACGACGAGTCAAATGGCCTTCTCCACTGTTGTAAATGCTCTATGAATTTGAAAGGGGAGGCAGTGGCATAGTGGTAATATCACTGGGCTAGTAATTAGGAGGGGAGGCAATTTTCTCAAGGTATATATTCAAAGACAACTACAACAGTACGTGGGATTTAGAATGCAATTAAAATTTTGAATTTAAAGTTTGTTTCCTTAATTGCTGCTATTACAAAAAAACACGTTAGATTGCTAATGCCCTCTGGAAAAGGAAACCTTCCATCCTTCCCCAGCTTGGCCCATACGTAACTCCAGGCCTCCAAGTGGTTGGCGCTAACTGCCTGCTGTGATGTTTTAGAAAACCAATAAATTCAGAGTATTAGCGATTACCTACAATTGCTGGCCTCTCCAGCTGGGTTTACAGACAATGAAAAAATAAGAAACAGCAACTAAAATCAGCATTTCACAACATCTGCAATAGCAAAGGTTGTCCAGGAGATGGCAGTGAAATCGTGATTTTTGGCATGACACAAAACTGAGATTGTCTCAATTATTGCTGCCATGGACTCAGGCTTTGCCCATCGTAAACTAGAGCCAGTTTATATGACAAGAAATCCTATTTCTGATAATATGACAATAATTCTGAGTTGATTCCGTACTCATCAAAATCCCAGTTGTTATTATACTAAACAAAGCCTGAGTTGATATTGCACCGTGCATTCTGGCAGTTACGGCAGCACGGAATTAATTCTCGGCTAATGTCATGATTCTCCATGTCTCTGTTGTTACGTCACTTGACCCTCTGTCTTCTGATACTGCACCAGAACACGTTACTGTTTTTATTACACGAGGCGCAGTCTCAGTTATTGCTCGGTAGCACAGTGGTTAGCATTGCTGCTTCACAGCTCCAGGGACTTGGGTTCGATTCCCAGCTTGGGTCACTGTCTGTGTGGAGTTTGCACATTCTCCTCGTGTCTGCGTGTGTTTCCTCCGGGTGCTCCGGTTTCCCCCCACAGTCCAAAGATGTGCGGGTTAGTTGATTGGCCATGCTAAAATTGCCCCTTTGACGTCCTGGGATGTGTAGATTAGAGGCATTAGCGGGTAAAATATGTAGGGATATGGGGGTAGGGCCTGGGTGGGATTGTGGTCGGTGCAGACTCGATGGGCCGCATGGCCTCTTTCTGTACTGTAGGATTTCTATGATTGCTGGAACCTGCCACGTATATAGAAACATCGACAATATCTCAATCACTCCTGCACCAGTCTACCTCCATGTTTATAGCGAACAGCATCCTGTCTCTGTAATTATTGTTTTATTACACGTTTCATTTATTGATGCACTTGCCGCGTCAAAGCTTATATCAATCTAAGGCCTTGGTCTAAATTACTGTGTCAGGCTTTGTCTCATTTTATATTATACAATGCCCAGAATCAGACAAAATTATTCTCGGCCCGGTGTCAATTTTATTACGTTTGATGTTCTCTCCTTTATTATGCGCTAAACCATACTGCTGTTCAGTTTGCACATCATCCTCTCTCAATTATTACTTTACTCTGCATTGCCTCACTTTTTATTCCACTGGGCTACATCTCTGTTTGTATCACGCTAGATCATGTCCCTATATTCTGATAGCACCTATATGAGTTTACATTACACTAGAACCTGTCTCAGTTGAAATTATTGTGCACATTGTCTCCACTGATATTAGAATAAATCTTGTCTTTGTTACAGCTGCATGTCTCTGTTTATATTAGAAAGTACCACGCTACTTACTAATACACTAGACCTTCTCTCAAGAATTACTGAACTGAACCCAGCCTCCATTCATACGAGTGCAGGTACTGTATAAATAATTGTTGCACTCGGCCCTGTCTCTGTATTACGGAACAAACGCCTACCCTCAATTTTTATTTAATCATACCCTGTTAGATGGATTGGCCATGCGAAATTGCCCGTTAGTGTCCAAAGATGTGTAGGTAACGTGGATGAGCCATCGTAAATGTGCAGGGCCATCGGGGATAGGGTAGAAGGAAGGGTAGAATGGGATAGGGTAGAAGGAAATTTGGGCCGAATGACCTGGATGGGATGCAGACTCTATGGGCCAGATGACCTTTTTCTGCACAATAGGGATCATATGGCTCTATGTCTAAGAAATATCACATAATTTCCCTCCTTAAATATTTGTCTGCTTATTTATTTAAATTAATCTATTTTCTATGAACCCAATTTGGAGAAATAAACTTTCATTCAGCAAATTCCCTTCAATTTTCCAGTGATAACCTTCAATCCATTTCCGTCTTCCGTGAGTGTATGAAAACCCTAAACAGTTCATGTATTCAATTGAAGAATAGGTAATACTGTAATTATTTATTGTCAACCATTCTGTTCTGTGCTCTTGTTTACAAAATGATTTCAGACTGACTATTTTCCCAGCGTTGACTAACAGAGGGTCTTTAGAGATCAGTTGGAAAATGAATAACTCACATGTCAAATGGCGAGGAGATTTTAAAAAAATGACCTTCTCAGTTTCTCACTGAAATTCCTGATATAAGACTCAAATATGTTCTGATTTGTGAAAATGATGCCGAAAATGAAGCTGGATATATAGCCGACAGGAGATAATTATAACTTTAATTCTCAGTCCTCTTATTCCTATTGATGCAAAGGATGGAAACATCTGCTGCTCTCCAGAGAAGGAGCAATATTTCTGTGTAACCGTTACCTTCACCAATTCCATGGTAACCAACCTAAATATTTTCTACTGTGTCTAGGTTGTACAATGTCGGTAATACGACGAATCAGGATCAGGTGTATCATAAGGGTGTTCAGACCTTGTGTGGTATGAACAGTGATACGGGCTGGTGAACATGGATCGCAGTGGTTCAAGATGGAAGCTCATCACCACTTTGTCAGGGGCAATTAGGGAAGGGCAACAGATGCCAGTGCTGCCCAAATCCCATAAATGATTAAAAATTATTCACGAACAACAGAGACAGAATCTAATCTAATATAGACAGATATGCTAGCGCAATGATGCCATAAACTGACCGGGAGAGTCATGTAAACCAATGTATGGGATATATAGAATAAGAGAGACAGAACATGATATAACATTTAAATAAACATTTTTGTGCGTGTGATCATTCTCGAAAAAAGTAATTTGTCCAATGATAACCGGCAGGTGTCAAATGAAACAAAATCAGATATAGGTTCTAATTCACAACTGATTGGCTAACGGTTTCCAGAAATAACCATGGAGAATTAGAATATTATAATTTGAATGGCCGGCTCCAGTGTATCACTAACAGAGGCAGCTGGGCCCGGAGTCGGACTGGGAACTTATATGAGGAAGCAATCATTTCTAGGGCCTTAGCGCAGGTTTCTTTGTCATGACGAGTCTCGGAGGGATTTGTGTGGCAAACACGGATTGAAAACCCGATGACGACCTCAGGAGTGACTGACTCTACCTGACTCAGAGCTGTTATTCCCAAGGGGGACAATCGTGGCGGGCTCCATAAATTTCTGTTACCTGAGGTAACAATGGTGAATCTGTCAGAGGAACATAAAATAATCTGTTTCTCTTTCCTGCAAACAGTTCCACATTTACAGACAGAATTAGGACATATGATGACTGAAAAGTCTAAATATGAAAACTTCATCGGAGGAAAAAAGAACAATAAATATTAAGGGCAATTGTGCTTTTCCTAAACAATCGATCCAATGCTAATTTGTTCAAAGTGATACTCTTATCTTAACACAAGACGACAGCTGTATAAATATTGCATTCTATTCAGTCTCAATGAAGGGCAGGGAGAGACACAAAAAGGATGCGAGGACAATTATATAGATGAACCATTAAACTGGTCCCATTCTTGAAAATCCTTCAGATTTTAACCCCATGAAGGATATATCTTATTTATTTTCTAAAGTTACTGTGAAATCTGATTCGATCACCCTTTCAAGCTCTTTATTCCAGTTCATAACAACGCTTGTGTAAAAGTAAACAATTATATTTCTGTCTCCCTGCTCAATAAAATAAATTTGTGCCCATTGGTTGCTGACCGTCCTCCCAGTTGAAACATTCTCACTTTAATTACTCCACTCACAACTTCATGATTATGAACACGAATAAAAGTGTTCAAAAGATAGGAGAGTTAGCAGAAAGAAAAGCAGGTTGCTGACAGATAAAAGCTGAGGAACAGCAGATGGAGAGAAAATGATCAAACAATGCAAGATAACAGCTATCATTCCCTTCCTTCACGGAACCCGGGGGAGCTCAGCGGCTAATCCACTGACCATCGAGTTATGTCCGGGAATGGAAACTCTAAGCAGATCACACCAGGCTCATTTGTAAATGTCACCGCAATGTGATCTGTGTGACTCTGCCCTGGCTCTGTGGACAGATATAGGCCGCACTGACAGATGTTCTCACCAGATTGTGGTCCATGGATTTATTTTCTGCTCAGAAGTGAGATGTGTGGTTTGGAACCGGCAGCAAGAAACCGGAAGTTGTGTTACCTGAGAATGAAACAACCGGGGCCAGTTTGATGTTATCACCGTAAACAGTCTTCCTGACTGTGAGGGTGAACTCACTCTGGCAGCATCAAGAACAACCACACAGATTGCTGCCAGTCTCAGTATTACATTCACTTCTATTCCCAGTTTAATGAATCGAGAAAATGATCATATTTGGGGTTTAAATAGATTAATTGAAGTGAAGATGGACCGAAGGCTATCACTGAGAGAAAAGAGGGAAAATTAAAGCAACATTTTTTTCCCCGCAGAGGTATTCCATATAAGAAAGTTTCAGTGTGTTAGGTGTTGTGTGAGAGAAATCGAGGAGTGAGGTTAAGTGAGTGAACCCGCTTTGTTTCCGACGCTGAATTTTCCGCTGATGAGATTTTTGTACTTTATCTTTACAGACACAAGGTGCCTTAAACAACAAAAAATGTTTTAAAACTCGCAGCCAGATCCGTGTCCTGGATACCTGTGTAAGTGAGTTAATGGAGACTGAGAGAGAGAAGATAGGTTATCTGATTTAGTTGCAGTCTGAGACAGAGAAAGAGAGGAGAGAAATTCAGTGAGTAATTTGAAAGATGCATTGCGTTGGCAGCGAAATGGCCAGATGTGCATCACATTCAAGAGGGTCCAGGGCAATTCATTAACTTTAGGTATTGGCTGAGGCATAGAGTGTGTAACCATAGAAACCCTACAGCACAGAAAGAGGCCATTCGGCCCATCGAGTGTGCACCGACCACAATCCCACCCAGGCCCTACCCCCATATCCCTACATATTTACCCACTAATCCCTCTAACCTGCACATCTCAGGACACTAAGGGCAATTTTTAGCATGGCCAATCAACCTAACCCGCACATCTTTGGACTGTGGGAGGAAACCGGAGCACCCGAGGAGAATGTGCAAACTCCACACAGACACGAGGAGAATGTGCAAACTCCACACAGACAGTGACCCAAGTCGGGAATCGAACCCAGGTCGCTGGAGTTGTGAAGCAGCAGTGCTAACCACTGTGCTACCGTGCCGCTACTGCGTTACCGTGAATACTGAATAAATTACCGTATCATGTTTAAAGGTAATAGCAATTATTTACACAGTGGTTAGCACTGGTACCTCACACTGTTACGGGCACAGGTTCCATTTCGGCCTAGTGTGGTGTTTGCACATTCACCCCGTGTGTGCGTGGGTTTCCTCCAGGTTAACTGCTTTCCTCCTGCAGTCTAAAGATGTACAGGTTAGTTGGAGTGGCCATGCTGAATCGCCCTTTAGTGTCCATTTGCTGTGCTGTGCAACGTGGCGTATGTTTATTATGTTCCTCAATCTCTTCTGAACAAGAGGATGTTACAAGTTTCATCCCAAGCTTTCAACAAAATATTGCGGACAATACGAGAGCAATTAAATATTACACGCAGCACCTAATAGTTATTAACAAGACGAAACGCATTCTTAGAACCCCTTTCATCGACAGAAATATATTACGTTTTTTAAGCTAATATCCATCTTTTCTCACTCGCCCCTTCTTTCTTCCCATCTGTCAGACGCATTTTATAGAAAACCAATTGCTGAGACAGTGTCTGCTTTATTATTAGGACCAAATATAAGACAACGTGAGGCACGGATGGTTCAGTAGAGCACGACATAGAGCCTAGCGCAATAATATCTGAGATGGAGCCTAGTGTAAAAGAAATGGCCTCTTGACTGAACAAAAACACAGAAATGATGATTTGTAGCATTGTCGTCATGTAATAATAAATGAAGCGGCATATTATGTAAAGTAATAGCAGCATTTGGCTCCATGGCTCAGTGGTTTAAGCACTGGCTTTGTAAACCAGGGGTTGCGAGTTCAATTCTCATTGGAGCCTGAAAACAAAATCTAGCTGATAGAAGCTGCACGGAAGAGACTGGGAGACGAAGCAAAGAGCTTTGATCAGTGGAGGGACAGATCGGATGTAGTTTTAGGGCGGCAAGGTAGCACAGTGGTTAGCACTGCTGCTTCACAGCTCCAGTGATCTGGGTTCGATTGCCGGCTTGGGTCACTGTCTGTGTGGAGTTTGCACATTCTCCTCGTGTCTGCGTGAGTTTCCTCCGGGTGCTCCGGTTTCCTCCCACAGTCCAAAGATTTGCGGGTTAGGTTGATTGGCCATGCTAAAATTGCCCCTTAGTGTCCTGAGATGCGGAGGTTAGAGGGATTAGCAGGTAAATATGGGGGTAAGGCCTGGGTGGGATTGTGGTCGGTGCAGACTCGCTGGGCCAAATGGCCTCTTTCTGCACTGTAGGGTTTCTATGATTCTAATGTAAACAGACACCAAGATCTATTGCAAATGCTCACATGCAGCATATAAATAGGCATGGCTTAGTGCATTACTGTACATGACTGCGCCAAATGTGTGTGACAGAGAGGGAGGGAGAGAGACAGACAGAGAGAGACACAAGGAGAGAGAGAGAGAGAGAGATGCACATTAATACCACTCCATTTATGATGAATGATCTGCTGAGTGTTTCTGGCATTTTTTTTTCAGACCCATGCATCGGCAATATCTTCCTGATGAGCAACGAGATATTTAATCAAGTTACTGACAGGATGGCCAATAAAAGTGATAGTTTTATGGATTGATTTAGACGAGGAATATGAGGTAACGAGATTTAGGGAGGGAATAACAGAGCTTAGGGCCTCGACAGATGAACACATCCCAAACTGAAAAATAATTTTGAAGATAACAATACGAATTGCAGAAAATATATGTTTTTAATTCTATTCAAACATAACGTAACAGTCAACACTTGTTCTGTGGCCATTTCGGGTTGTTTCTCTCTGAAACAGATGAGCAAATAATGAATGGACAGATATTTAGCCTGTGGGAGCCCATCTGGCGATATTGTGAGGACACAATTCTGTCTCTCACTGTCAGTATATCAGTTGAATGGTATAAAGAAAATAAGATAGGTGAACAATTTTTATCGCTAAACTCTGTGGCATATTGACTCAGTGCAACACAATATTCAACTAATAATGTGTATCACAACAGAGGTTGCTTGATGTTATTGCAACGAGCACTGAACGATTGTTCAGATATTGACTTGTCTCCAATGCCGGTTAATCACTGAGAAATTGTTATAACGTTCACGCTAAATATTACCCACATGATAGCAGAGCAATTAGGCGTTTCTCACAGCTATTTATATATATTAGCAAAAAAATAAACCTACTCTTCGAAACAAGAATGATTGGTACCGGACAGGCAAACCCATATTATATCGTGATTGATAATATCTCGACAGGCAACATATTCATGGTCGTATGTTGGATTAATAGAGACAGGTTCTGATGTAATGTAAAGCGACAAATTCTGTTTAATATAAAAAGAGATGGCATCTGATGTAATATAATCAGATCCGTCGTCTACTCTAGTAATGATTGACAGGACCAAATCTAGCATAAATAGAGAGATGGCCGAGTGTAGCAAGAGAGAAATGACCGAATGTAGCGTGAAGAGAGACAGGGTCGACTGTCATTCAATTAAAGACTGGGTCCAGTACAGCACAAATAGCAGTATGGTCTTGTATCAAGCAGTGCCTTCTGTGTATTGGCCTCTTGCCAGTGGATAACAGTTTCTTCCTAATGAGTAAAACATTCCCATTCATAACTTTGAACTTCTGTACTAAATCTCCCATAAAGATTGGGATCAAAGGTGAACACGGGATCAAAGGTGAACTTGCTAGATGGGTACAGAAATGGCTTGGCCATAGAAGACAGAGGGTAGCAGTGGAGGGGTCTTTTTATCATTGGAGGTCTGTGACTAGTGGTGTTCCGCAGGGCTCTGTACTGGGACCTCTGCTGTTTGCGATATATATAAATGACTTGGAAGAAGATGTCTGATTAGTAAGTTTGCGGACGACACAAAGATTGCTGGAGTTGCGGACAGTGATGAACATTGTCAGAGAATATAACAGGATATAAATAGGCTGGAGAATTGGGCGGAGAAATGGCAGATGGAATTTAATCCAGATAAATGTGAAGTGATGCATTTTGGTAGATCTAATGCTGGGGGGAGCTATACAATAAATGGCAGAACCATCAGGAGTATAGACACACAGAGGGATCTGGGTGTGTAAGTCCACAGATCCTTAAAGGTGGCAGCACAGGTGGAAAAGGTGGCGAAGAAGGCATATGGCATGCTTGTCTTTATTGGACTGGGCAAAGAGTATAGAAGTTGGCATATGACGTTGCAGTGATATAGAACGTTGGTGAGGCCACATTTGGAATACTGCGTCCAGTTCTGGTCGCCACACTATCAGAAGGACGTGGAGGCTTTGGAGAGAGTGCAGAAAAGGTTTACCAGGCTGTTGCCTGGTATGGAGGGTATTAAACAAATAACAGATGCATGTAAAAATGGAACAGCAATAATCATGGGGGATTTTAACCTCCATATTGATTGGTCAACTCAAGTCGGACACGGTGGACTTGAGGAAGAGTTCTTAGAATGCCGTCACGATAGTTTCCTCGAACAGTATGTTACAGAACCTATGAGGGAGCAAACTATCTTGGATCTGGTCCTGTGTAATGAGACAGGTAAAATTAATGATCTCCTTGTGAGGGATCCTCTTGGAATGAGTGATCACAGTATGGTTGAATTTCTAATACAGATGGAGGGTGAGAAGTACCGTCCCAAACCAGTGTCCTCTGCTTGAACAAGGGGGATTACAAAAGGATAAGGGCGGAGTTGGCTAATGTAGACTGGGAACACAGACTAATTGGTGGGACAGTTGAGGAACAGTGGAGGATTTTTAAGGAGATTTTTCTCAGTACTCAGCAAAAATATATTCCAGTGCAAAAGAAGGAATGTAAGAAAAGGGATAACCAGCCATGGATAACCAAGGAAATAAAGGATAGTATCAAATTAAAAACAAATGCATACAGAGTGGCCAAAATTAGTGGCGAACGAGAAGATTGGGAAAGCTTTAAAAAACAACAAAGAGCTACTAAGAAAGCAAGAAAGAAAGGAAAGATAGATTATGAAAGTAAACTAGCACAAAATATAAAAACTGATAGTAAAGGTTTTTACAAACATATAAAACGGAAAAGAGTGGCTGAAGTAAATGTTGGTCCCTTAGAAGATGAGAAGGGGGATTTAATAATAGGAAACGAGGAAATGGCCGAGGCCTTAAACAAGTTTTTTGTGTCGGTCTTCACAGTGGAGGACACAAATAGCATCCCAATAATTGACGGTCATGGGACTGTCGGGAGTGAGGACCTTAAAACGATCACTATTACTAAAGAGGTAGTGCTGGGTAGGCTAATGGGACTAAAGGTACACAAGTCCCCTGGTCCGGATGGAATGCATCCCAGGGTACTAAAAGAAACGGCAGAAGAAATAGCAAATGCATTAGTTGTAATTTATCAAAATTCACTGGACTCTGGGGAGGTGCCAGCTGATTGGAAAACAGCTAATGTAACGCCACTGTTTAAAAAATGAGGTAGACAAAAGGCAGGTAACTACAGGCCGGTTAGCTTAACATCCGTACTTGGGAAAATGCTGGAATCTATCATTAAGGAAGAAATAGCAGGACACCTGGAAAAGAATGGTTTAATCAAGCAGACGCAGCATGGATTCATGAAGGGAAAGTCATGTTTGACTAATTTACTGGAATTTGTTGAGGATATAACGAGTGCGGTTGACAGAGGGGAACCGGTGGATGTGGTGTATTTAGATTTCCAGAAGGCATTCGATGAGGTGCCTCACAAAAGATAAAGGTACACGGAGTTGGGGGTAAAGTGTTAGCGTGGATTGAGGATTGGCTATCGAACAAATGATGTGGAGATGCCGGCGTTGGACTGGGGTGAAGACATTAAGCGCTCCGAAAGCTGATGGTATTTGCTACCAAATAAACCTGTTGGACTTTAACCTGGTGTTGTTAAAACTCTTACTGTATCTAACAGAAAGCAGAGAGTCGGAATATATGGGTGCTTTTCCGGTTGGCAATCAGTGACTAGTGGCATGCCGCAGGGATCGGTGCTGGGGCCTCAACTATTTACCATATACATAGACGGTCTGGAGGAAGGGACCGAGTGTAGGGTAACAAAGTTTGCGGATGACACAAAGATGAGTGGGAAAGCAAATTGCGTGGAGGACACAGAAAGTCTGCAGAGTGATTTGGATAGGCTAAGTGAGTGGGCAAGGATCTGGCAGATGGAGTATAACGTTGGTAAGTGTGAGGTTATCAACTTTGGAAGGAATAATAGTAAAATGGACTATTACTTAAACGGTGAAAAATTTCAAAATGGTACTGTGCAGAGGGACCTGGGGGTTCTTGTGTATGAATCACAAAAACTCAGTTTACAGGTGCAGCAGGTAATCAAGAAGGCAAATGGAACGTTGGCCTTTATCGCGAGAGGGATGGAGTATAAAAACAGGGAGGTCATGCTGCAACTGTACAGGGTACTGGTGAGGCCGCACCTAGAATACTGTGTACAATTTTGGTCCCCTTATTTAAGAAAGGATATATTAGCTTTGGAGGGGGTACAGAGAAGGTTCACCAGGTTGATTCCGGAGATGAGGGGGTTAGCTTATGAGGAGAGATTGAGTAGACTGGGCCTGTACTCATTGGAGTTTAGAAGGTTGAGGGGAGATCTTATAGAGACATATAAGATAATGAAGGGGCTAGACAGGGTAGAAGCAGCGAGGTTATTTCCACTTACTAAGGAAACAAGAACTAGGGGGCATAGCCTGAAAATACAGGGGAGTCAATTTAGAACAGAGTTGAGGAGGAACTTCTTCTCCGAGAGTGTAGTGAATCTTTGGAATTCTCTGCCCAATGAAGCAGTAGAGTCTACCTCGTTAAATGTGTTTAAGTCACAGATAGATAGATTTTTAACCATTAAGGGAATTAAGTGTTATGGGGAGTGGGCGGGTAAGTGGAACTGAACTCACTATCCGATCAGCCATGATCTTATTGAATGGCGGAGCAGGCTTGAGGGGCTAGATGGCCGACCCCGGCTCCTATTTCTTATGTTCTTATGTTCGTAAGTAGCTATGAGGTGAGATTGAGTAAACTAGGGTTATTCTCCCTGGAAAGACGGAGGTTGAGGGGCGACCTAATAGAAGTTTATAAAATTATGAAGGGCATAGATAGGGTGAACAGTTGGAAGCTTTTTCCCAGGTCAGAAATGACAAACACAAGGGGTCACAAGTTCAAGTTAAGGGGGACAAGGTTCAATACAGATATGCAGGGGACGTTCTTTACACAGAGGGTGGTGGGGGCCTGGAATGCACTACCAAGCAAGGTGGTTGAGACAGACACGCTAGGATCATTTAAGACTTATCTAGATAGCCACATGAACAGACTGGGAATAGAGGGATACAAACGGATGGTCTAGTTAGGAACACATGATCGGTGCAGACTTGGTGGGCCGAAGGGCCTGTTCCTGTGCTGTATTGTTCTTTGTCCTTTATTTGTTCTTTGTAAACTGCTCAGCTCTAAGGGAACCAAACTCAGCGTTCAGCTGTTCTGATAGTGCAGCTCATGCATGATTAACGTCAAGATCGATAAGACCTTCTACCCCGCGTGCTTCCCAATGTCATTTTAGGAATTGATGGAACTTTTGGATGGATTCCCATTAATCATTGTCATTATGTCAGCATAACATTCCGGGCTGGGAGAAATCTTGCTTCTGACAATTAAATGCCAACAACATATACATAGTCGTATGTTGAATTAACAGAGACAGTCTCTGATGTAATGTAAAGAGAAAAAATCTGTGTAATATAAAAAGAGGTGGGATCAGATGTAATAGAAACAGATCCGTGGTCTACTCTCGTACTAATTGAGAGGACCTAATGCAGCATAAATAGAGGGATGGCCTCATAACGAGTGTAGTATAACGAGAGAAATGACCGAATGTAGCATAAATACATACTACATTCGGTCATTTCTCTCGTTCTGCTACACTAGGCCATTACAAATTCCAAATTCCAAATTTGGAAATTTCAAATTCCAAACCACAAATTCAATACAAATGAATTTATTCTATACATGTAACCTACGTGTCTGCGTGGGTTTCCTCCGGTTACTCCATTTTCCTCCCACATTCGGAAATACGCACTGTTTAGGTGCATTGACCCGAACAGCCGCTGGACTGTGGTGACGAGAGAAATTTCACAGTAACGTAATTGCAGTGTTAATGTAAGCCTTACTTGTGACTAAGAAATAAACTTTGTATAGTGTACTATTGGACACAGATTTCAGACTGTGTGCACACTGAGCTAAATGTCATCATGTCAAAACACAAATTATGACCAGTTAACAGTCTAATCTCAGTGGAATCCGCATAAGTTTTGAGTCAAACGGTAATGTGTTCAATTCCCACAACAGAAACCTGAGCTCGTGATCCAATCTGTGACCCAGTGCTGAATATTCAGTTTTCCATTATTAGATAGAACAAAGAACAACGAACAATACAGCACAGGAACAGGCCCTTCGGCCCTCCAAGCCCGTGCCGCTCCCTGGTCCAAACTAGACCATTCTTTTGTATCCCTCCATTCCCACTCCGTTCATATGGCTGTCTAGATAAGTCTTAAACGTTCCCAGTGTGTTCGCCTCCACCACCTTGCCTGGGAGCGCATTCCAGGCCCCCACCACCCTCTGTGTAAAATATGTCCTTCTGATATCTGTGCTAAACCTCCCCCCACCCCCACCCCCTTCACCTTGAACCTATGATCCCTCGTGAACGTCACCACCGACCTGGGGAAAAGCTTCCCAGCGTTCACCCTATCTATGCCTTTCATAATTTAATACACCTCTATTAAGTCTCCCCTCATCCTCCGTCTTTCCAGGGAGAACAACCCCAGTTTACCCAATCTCTCCTCATAACTAAGCCCCTCCATACCAGGCAACATCCTGGTAAGCCTCCTCTGTACTCTCTCCAAAGCCTCCACGTCCTTCTGGTAGTGTGGCGACCAGAACTGGACGCAGTATTCCAGATGCGGCCGAACCAACGTTCTATACATCTGCAACATCAGACCCCAACTTCTATACTCTATGCCCCGTCCTATAAAGGCAAGCATGCCATATGCCATCTTCACCACCCCTTCCACCTGTGACGTCACCTTCAAGGATCTGTGGACTTGCACACCCATGTCCCTCTGCGTATCTACACCCTTTATGGTTCTGCCATTTATCGTATAGCTCCTCCCTACATTATTTCTACCAAAATGCATCACTTCGCATTCATCAGGATTGAACTCCATCTGCCATTTCTTTGCCCAAATTTCCAGCCTATCTATATCCTGCTGTAGCTTCTGACAATGCTCCTCACTATCTGCAAGTCCTGCCAATTTTGTGTCGTCCGCAAACTTACTGATCACCCCAGTTACACCTTCTTCCAGATCGTTTATATAAATCACAAACAGCAGAGGTCCCAATACAGAGCCCTGCGGAACACCACTAGTCACAGGCCTCCAGCCAGAAAAAGACCCTTCCACTACCATCCTCTGTCTTCTGTGACCAAGCCAGTTCTCCACCCATCTAGCCCATCTAGATGTGATGATATTTCAGTCTAAGGGGTAGTACAGCAATATCGTTATTAAGCGAGCATTCCAAAAGCTTGAAGTAATGGTCTGGGGACAGGAGTTCCAATTCCAACCTGGCAGCTGAGGAATTTCAATTCACTTAATTGATTATGCTGAAACAAACATCATGTATATTTAAAGTTTAAAGGTTTAAAGTGTATTTATTCGTCACAAGTAGGCTTACATTCAAAATGTAATGAAGTTACTGTGAAAATCTTATGTCGTCAAAGCTCATCTTCTTCTCGAATGTCGTTCAGGAGAGGAAATTTTACTTCTTAGTTCTAAGATATATAAAATTACAGAAGAAGCAACAAACCTGAGGTTTAGGACCGTTTTAGAATTCAACAAAAGAAGACCAAATGATCGCGGGGGGAAATAGAGTATGAGAGTAAAATAGCAGTGAACATAGAAACTGATTGTAAAAGCTTCTATGAATATCTGAAGAGACAAAGATTAGTAAAGACAAATGTAGTACCTTACAGTCAGAATCCAGGGAAATTATAATGGGGAACAAAGAAATGTTGGATGAATAGAACGCAAAGTTTGACACCACCTTCACAAAGAGGACACACATATCCTCCCAGAAATGTTAGGGAACCAAGGGGCTAGTTGGAAGGCGGCGTTTCTGAAAACCAGTATTAGTACGAAAATCGTACTGGGGAAATTAATCGGGTTAAATGCTGATCAATCACTAGGGCCTGATAATCTACATCCCAGAGTATGAAAGGAAATGGCCCTGAACATATTGGATACATTGGTGGTCATCTTCCAATCTTCTATAAACTCTGGAACAGTTCCTACAGATTGGAGAGTGACAAATGTAACCTCAATGTATACAAAGGAAGGGAGAGTAAAAATGATGAATTACAGCCTGACTTTAGTATCATCGAAGATTTTAGAAACTTATAAAAGACATGATAGCAATACATGTGGAAAGCATGAACGGAATTTGATGAACCCAGCACGGGCTTAATAAAGACGTCATTCTTTACAAACCTACTTGCGTTCTTTGAGGATGCAAATAATGGGATAGGCAATGTGGGACCGGTGTATGTGGTGTATTTGCGATTCAAGAAGACATTTGAGATAGTTCTTCATAAAATATCAGGCGGCCAAATTAAAGCGCGTGAAATGGGCTTAATGTATTGGCATAGGTATGGAATTCGTTGACAGATAAGAAACAAGAGAGTGGAAATAAATGGGTCATTTTCCGAGTGGGAGTCAGCGACTCGTGGGGTACCCCAGATCCCAACTTTTTAATTTATTCATTAGTCACAAGTAAGCTTACGTTAACACTGCAATGAAGTTACTGTGAAAATCCCCGAGTCGCCATATTCCAGCGCCTGTTCGGGTACACTGAGGGAGAATTTAGCGTGGCGTAGCTAATGCACCTCGTCAGAACATCTTTCAGACTGTGGGAGGAAACCGGAGCACCCGGAAGAAATCCATATAGACACGGGGAGAATGTGCAGGCTCCGTACAGACAGTGACCCAAGCTGGGAATCAAACCCAGGTCCCTCGCACTGTACAACTGTGGGATCTGGATGAGGGTATCAAATGTAACATTTTCAAAAGGGTTGGCGATACATAACTGGGCGTAATTGTGAGCTGTGTGGAGGATGAAGGGGGGCTTCACTGTGATCTGGACAAGTTGAGTGAATGGGTGAACACGTGGCAGATGCAGTACAGGGTGACTAAATGTGCAGTTATATACTGGTGTGTAAAGCAGAAAGCAACATATGTTTGGAAGTGTGATGTAGAAATGGATCTGCGTGTCCTTGTACACCAGTCAATAAAATTGGAGAGGCATGCACAGCAAGCAATTAGGAAGGCCTTCTCTGCACGAAGATTTGAGTTCAGAATTACGGAAGCCTTACTGCAATTATGCCGGGCCTTCCTCGGACCATGCCCGGTGTAGTGCGTGTAGTTCTGATCTCGGTACATAAGAAAGGGTCTGTGGGGACTACAACTGATACCGGAATTGGTGGGACTGTCCTAGGAAGTGAGGTTGATTCGACTGGGCCTGTATTCACTTGACTCACCTGATGAAGGAGCGGTGCTCTGAAAGCTTGTGATTCCAAATAAACCTGTTGGACGTTAACCTGGTGTTGTGAGACGACGTAAATGATCTCGCACAGATGACTGTGGATGCCATGTCGCTGCATATATTCAAGAAATAAATAGATTTGTGATTAAACTTTAATGCTATCAAGGGGTGTGGACAGAATGCAACAATGTGGCCTGGAGATAGAAAACTATCCATGATCATAATGAATGGCGGATCAGGTTCGAATGGCCTACTTCGACTCCTAGTTTCTATTTACTTAATGTTCAGCTAATGTTCTGAGGACCTGGGTTCAAATCCCACCGCGGCAGATCGAGGAATTTGAATTCAATAAAAAATATCTGGAACTAAAAATCACTTGATGACTGAGACCATTGTTAATTTTTGCAAAAACCCATCTGATTCGCTAATGTCCCTTTAGGGAAAGAAATCTACCGACCTGTCCTTGTCTCGCCTACATGTGACTCCAGAGGCACAGCAATGTGCTTGACTCTCAACAGCCCTCCAAGGGCAACTAAGGATGGGCAAAGAATGCTCGTCAGCCAGTGACGCCCAAGTCCCACGAATAAATAAAAAAGAGTGTGTTTACCCTGTCTGTCCTACATGTGACTCCAGTTCCACAGTGATGAAGCTGACACTTAAATGCCTCTGAGATTTCCGAAATAGCCATTCAGGTGTTTCAAAGCTGCTGCAGAAAGTCAAACACAAATAAAACCGACCAGAGGGCAATTATTTTCAAAAAGGTGGCTCAGATCAGCCTTCTCAGGATGGGCAATTAATGCTGACTTTGTCAGTGATGCCCATATCCAGAGAATGAATAAAACAGTACAAACAGTGTTGTTTCAGAAATCTGACAGAAAAACAACAAAAACGGTTGATCAGTGGGCATCAGCAGAGAGTGAAACGGATTCTCATTTCAGGCCGATGGCAGGATGCAAAATCTCGATGATATAATTCTGTAGAACAGGGCTGTTCTCCCCAGTATCCTGGGCCATTCGTTCTTCAACTAAAATCACAAAATTGCTGTTCCTTTATCACATCTCGGTTTGTGGGAGGCTGCTGTGCCCCAAATATTTGCTGTATTCCCAATATTACAGTAGTGAATAAATTCAGCGAAAATACATCAGAGAGTTTTAAATGCTTTGGGGCGACCTGAGGTCGGGGAAACCGTTATAAAAACGTGGGCGGCACGGTGGCCTAGTGAGACGGCACAGTGGTTAGCACTGCTGCCTTACATCTCTAGAGCCGTGGTTCGATTCCCGGCTTGGGTCACTGTCTGTGTGGAGCTCGCACATTCTTCCACATGTCGGCGAGCGTTTGCTCCGGTTTCCTCCCACAGTGCAAAGATGTACGGGTTAGGTTGATTGGCCATGCTAAATTGACCCTTAGTGCCCCAGGGTATGCAGGTTAGCGAGATTAACAGGGTAAATATGTTGGGTTACGGGGATAGGGCCTGCGTGGGATTTTTGTCGGTGCCGACTCGACGGGCTGAATGGCCTCCTTCTGCACTGTAGGGCTTCTATGTTTCCATAAACTCAATGCAAGTTCTTTCCAAATGTTAACATTAGAAAATGCAAGATTTGATATGTTGAGAGCTCTGAGATTAATGTGATTGTATTCATTCCGCTGCCTGATGTCTTAACTTGTCCAGTTTAAGTAGATTAAATCATCAATCAAATTGACATTCGGTGGAATACCAATCTGTTCAAATATGTTTCATTTATTGTGACATCAGAATACTCTGAACAAATTTTTGATTAGAATGTATCTCTTTATTTGAATTAAATAGCATCTGCTCTAATGGGTATTCACAAAGCTTCTATTCATTTTGAACCAATTGTCAATATACTTAAATTAAACAGTTATTTTGAGTTGAAACGAATCAATAAGTGACTGTTTATCTGGTTTTGCTGCCGTGATACTTCATTCTAACCAGTGAGGTGTTTGTGTAAGTAAACAGTGAAATAGCAATCCCAGAATAAATTTATTGATTGAGGAAAACACAACAAAAACTTCCCCATCAACACAGCACAGAAATAGACAAACATGCATCTAAATCAACGGATTCCAGTCGTGAATGTTTTTTGGACATTTTTCTTCATCTGTTATATGCGCAAAAAAGGCTATGATCATCTCTGTGTTCAAAAGTAGGAAAGATTCCCTCTAATCTCGAAATATAATGCCACGGCAAATATATTTGTGGAGATTTCCTGTGCTTTATCTCTCCGTGTTTTTCTCCTGTCTGATTCTGTCTCTTGCTTTGTCTCTCCACGACAGGTCATTGTCAACAACATCAAGTCAAACTCCAGCTAATGTATTCTCTCAGCCATATTAATAGGCTTCTAACTAAATGGGTCTAATTCAATTAATTGGACAATATCGAGAGAGCTTTTCTCCAAAATGTATATTGGTCATTCCTTGGATCTAACTCGTCCTGTCCCGGCCACCCAATTGTTTCAATGGACAGTGTAGAGAGAGTTTTACTGTTTCTAAACAGCCTACATTTTCTGGGAATGTATGATTCGGACAGTGGAGATGGAGATACACTTCGTATCTATCCCGTGCTACACCTGCCTTGGGAGTGTTTAATGTTGCAATGTGGAGGGAGCTTAACATTCGCTACCTAAACACATGCTTCACCTGTCCTTGGAATGTTTGATGGGACACTAGGCCCTGTCTCTATAATGCACTCGTCTGTGATCCTGGTCTGCTGATGTTAAATTAACTAATCTCTGCGTCAGTTTATATTAAAGAACGTTGTGTCTCTGTTCATATTACACTAGATGTGCTCTCTGTTTATACTAAACTAGATGCTGTCTCTGTTTATATTACACGTCACCATATCTCTGTTTACATTAAGCTCGACAGTGACTCTGCTTCTATTAATGTAGACCTGTCTCTGTACTAAACTGGATGCGGTCTTAGTTCTGCACTTGACTATGTCCACGTTCATTTTATATTGGGCACGGACTCAGTTATTACTGCGCTAGACAAGGTGCAATAATGTGAAAAGTGGCTGGGGGAACACATTTCTCTGCATCCTCCGACAGACACAACTCTGGGATGGAGACTGGTCTTGGGCACTGGAAGAAGTGATATCTGAAATCAAATTCTGCTGACTGCATTGCAAGTAGATATCAAACCCTGCGCTGGATGCACTGTCGATCCAATAGTTTCTGTTTCAGGATCCTGCTGAATACAGATGTTTTTAGCACAGCATATTCATGTATTGTATTATCTCTCCTCCTCACAGAACCGTAGAGTAATGCGACCTTAATTCGAACAGAGGCATAATCTAGTGCATTGATAACAGTGACCTGGTCACATTAAATGTAGGCAGAGTCAGGATCAAATAAACACATACATGGACTGATGCAGCATTAAGACCATACCATAAGACATAGTAGCAGAATTAGGCCACTCGGCCCATCGAGACTGCTCCGCCATTCAATCATGGCTGATACTTTTCTGATCTTCATTCTCCTGCCTTTTGCCCATAACCCCTGATCCCTTTATTAATCAAGAACCTATCTATCTCTATCTTAAAGACACTCAATGACTTGGCCTCCACAGCCTGCTGTGGCAAAGAGTTCCACAGATTCACCACTCTCTGGCTGAATAAATTTTTCCGCATCTCTGTTTTAAAGGATCACCCCTTTAGCGCGAGGTTGTGCCCTCTGGTTCTAGCTTTTCCTACGAGGGGAACCATCCTCTCCATGTTCACTCTATCCAGCCCTCGCAGTATCCTGCAAGTTTCAATAAGATCCCCCCCATCCTTCTAAACTCCATCGAGTACAGACCCAGAGTCCTCATACGGCAAGTTCTAACTAAAACAAGATCGAGTTAATTTGATGTAATGAACTATTCAAGCAAATACTGTGACCGAACATTTGTAATGTAAGAATGTTGTTTCTGTTTAGTATACGCAGATACATGTTGTGATGCAGTAGGAATTGAGACACAGCCAGATTAAAGTTTTAAAGCTTATTTATTAGTGTCACAAGTAGGCTTACATCAACACTGCAATTAAGTTACTGTGAAAATCCCCTAGTCGCCTGTTCGGGTAGAATTTAGGGGAGAATTTAGCATGGCCAAAATGCACCTAAACAGCACGTCCTTCGGACTGTGGGAGGAAACCGGAGGACCCGGATGAAACCCACCCAGACACAGGGCGAACATGCAGACGACACACAGACAGTAACCATAGCTGGGAATTGAAGCCGGGTCCCTGGTGCTATCAGGCAGCAGTGATAACTATTGTGCCACCGTGCCGCCCGTATTAACTGAAACATAGTTCAGCACAGTCATAACTCAGAAAGTATCGTCTAAGTAGGGCCTTGGCTTCTTGTAGGAACAACTGATAATGAGCCGAGTAGGGAAATAACGGAGATAAGACATGTTGTAATGTGATCGAGACATGGCCTATTTCAATACAAACAGAAATGGGGGTTAATTGAATATAAGCAGAGATATGACATGTTCAAAGTTATTTTATGAGATTTTTGTGTCACTGGTAAAGTAGCATTTGTTGCCACTTCGTTTATCCCTTTGAGAATGTAGTGGTGAGCCCTCTTCTCGAGCCATTGAATTCCACAGAGTAAATACACGCACAGTGCTGACAGGAAAGGAGTTACAAGGTTTTCATCCATTGACACTGAAATATACAGTCAAGATGGCGTGTGGGTTTTATGGGCACTTGCAGGTAATTGTGTTCTCCTGCATCTGCTGCCCTTGTCGCTTTAAGTGTCAGAATGAATGTGTTTGGAAGGTGCCATGGAAGGATAATGCCGCTGTTATACAAGTTGTATAGTTCAGACTACTGGAATTGTACATCTGTGATGCAGAGAGTGAATGCTTAAAGTGGCGCGCAGGGCGTTCATCGAGCCACCTGCTTTCTGCTGGGTGGTATCGAGATATTTAGGTGTTGCTTCAGGGTCACACGTCAGACAAGTGGAGAATATTCAATCACACTCCTGACTTTTGCCCTGTACATGATGGAGAGGGTTTGAGAAGTCAGGGGGTGAGTTACTCAACACAAAATTCCCAGCATCTGACATGTTCTTGTCGCAATATTTTTTACGTGGCTGTCCCAATTCAGTTTTTAATCAACGGTAATTCACAGAATGATGATAGTGGGGGTTTCAGCGGTCGTCATGCCATTTAGTGTCAAAGAGAGATGTTTGGAATCTCTCTTAATTGAAGAAGGTCATTGCCTGCCACTTGTGTGGCGTGAATGTTATTCTCCACTCCTCAGACAAGCCTGAATGTGTTCTAAGTCTTGCTGCATATGGACACGGACTGCTTCAGTATCTGAGGAGTCGCAAATGTGCTGAACACTGTGCAATCATTAGTGAACATCCCACTACTGAGCTTCTAATGAAGGGTGAAGATTAGGCCGAGCACACTATCCTGAGGACTTCCTGCAGCAATGCCCTGTGACTCAGATGATTGGCTTTCAACAACCACAACCATCTTACTCTATGTTCGGTTTGACTGAAGCCAGTGGAATGTTTACCCCCGGATCCCCATTGACTGCAGCTTCGCTCGGGCTTATTGATGCCATAATCAGTCAAGTGCTGCGTTATTGTCGAGGGCAGGCACTCTCACCTTACCTTATTAAATCAGCTATTTCTACTATATTTGGACTAAGTTCAAATGATTTCTGGAACCGCGTGCCCCTAGTGGGACCCAGAGAGAGCATCATTGAGCGGATTATTATTATTATTGCTGATCGGATGATCCTTGATACTTTCTATTACGTTGATCGAGTGAGGACGCATTGGGCGATAATTGGCCAGATTGGAGTTTCCCTGCTTTTCGTGACAGGACATGTCTGACAATTTTCCATACTGTTGGGTATGTGACCGTGATGTATATACTTGAATAGATTGGCTGGGGCGCAGCTAGCTCCAGAGCACAAATCGTCATTATTATTGCTGAAATATTGTCAGGACCAATAACCTTTGCAGTGTCCAAAGCCTTCAGCACAGTGTTAGGCCACAGATCAATCATGAACATGTTGCATGGCGGAGCGGGCTCCAGGGCTTGAATGGCCTATTCATCTTCCAATGTTATACTGTGAAATGAATTGAACTGCTTGGAAACTGGCATCTGTGATGCTGGGGACCTCAGGAGGAGGCTGAGATGGAACATCTTCTCGGCACTTCCGGCTGGAGATGGTAGCAATTGTTTCAGTTTTGTTTCTTTACCCTTTGCTGAGGTCCCACATCATTAAGAATGTGGGTTTTATTTGAGGCTCCTGCTGCGGTTAATTGTTTTAATGTCCACGACCATTCAGGACTGCATGCGGCAGAACTGCAAAGTTTGATCCTTCCTGGAAATATTCGGATCAGAGTGATTGTGTGATGTATACATTGACATGTACTGGTGCAATATTAGTTTAAACAGGGTGTCATATAATATAATGTAGTATAATCAGAGACTGTGCCCATTCTAAATAGATACATATGGAGGTCAATTCAAAATGAACAGATACAGGGTCCAGTGTAGTATTTATTGCGGCATTCATTGCGTCATGTAATGTAACCCATCAAGATTTCATTTCCATCTGCTGGCAAAACTCTGTAATTACAGTTACGGTGAAAATATCGCTGTTAGGTATGATCTATGATATGAATGTACCACGAATTCACATCCATTCATGTAATACCACATCCCCTTCTGCGGAAGGTGCCAAATTGTAAGGTGCAACGAATTGTACACGTACGTTGCTGAATCATGCAGCTTAAGTGTTGTCCCGCAGGAATCTGTCTTGGGGCCTCAATTATTGACAGTATTCATTAATGGCTTAGATAATGGCATGAAAAGTCAAATGTCCAAATGATAGATCAAGGTATTTTTAGAAGGCACAAAATTAAATTTAGTGGATGCCCAACGAGATTTGGGGCTTCAGGCGCATAGTTTCTCAAAATGCCACCAACTGATGCAGAAAATAGACATTAAGGCCAACGGAATACTGGCCTTCATACCCAAAGGACTGGAGTATAGGGATGCAGATGTTGTACTGCAATTGTGAAAATCTTTGTTAGACCACAAAAAGAGTACTGTAAGCAGGCATGGGCAAAAAATCTTTGGAAAGATGTTGGCTCTGGAGGGAGTTCAACGCAAGTTGCGAGGAGAGATCAGACAAATTAAGACTTTTCCTCTCGAATTCAGAAGGTTGAGCGCTGCTCTGATAGAAATCTGTGAAATATTTACAGGGAAGGTAGATAAAGATAAAATGTTTCCACACGTTGAAAGTTCGAGAATAAAGGGCCATAGTTTAAAAAAATAGGGACAGGCCGTTCAGGAGAGTTAATAGAAAGAATTTGTACACGCAGAGAGAGATGGATGTTTGGAACTCTCTTCCGCAGACGCCGGTGGGTGCTGGTTCAATTGTTAGATTGAAGTCTGAGATCGATTTTCTTTTATTGAACAGGGGTATCAACATGGGCCGAGGGAAGGTACATGTATTCGGCCACAGATCAGCCATGAACTTATTGAATGGCGAGGCGAGTTCGAGGAGCTGAATGGCCTACTCCTGCGGCTATGTTCCGATGTTGCCAGATCAGCATCAGATCAAAATAGCTCAATCCATGGTAATGTATTTTTGTTCATTTTGGTTAAAAGGAGGAATGTTGACCAGGGCGCTGTTGGAGACCATGGGACCTTTAATGTTCAGCTCAGCAAACATGGCGTTGGGGAAAGTTTATTTGTTCATCGTTCCATCTGAAAGATAGTTGGTCACACATTCCAGTTATTTATCAGGAGTTTCTGTGTGATGATGAGGTGATTCCTCGGAAGCCAAGATGGAGTGTTAAGTTGAAGGAAAGTGTGTGTGTGTGTGTTTGTGTGTGTGTGTGCGCGCGCGTGTGTGTGTGTGTGTGTGTGTTTCTATTTCTGTACGTGTACGTGCGTATGAAAGGGAGACAATTTATGGGACAGAATGAGAACAAGAGAGAATATATGTGTGTGCCTCTGCGTGCCTTGTCGGAAAAATGTCATATTGTTTACAAATCAACGTCACAATGATAACCGGCATCCTCCCATTTACAATAGAAGTTAGAAACACAGTAAACACATTCATTTCAGTTTGGTTTCTTTTGCATATGTCAAATTTGTTGATGACTGAGGAGGACAACTTTTGAGAGTTTGATTCAACTACAAGTGTTGCCCATGACGCTATCAGTTGTACTTGTACATTGTCGTGTTGTGTGTCATGAATGAGACCGAGGACTTTTTGGTGGAGAGCCTAGTTCCCCCAAATCTTGCAGTCTCTGCTCTGATGCGAGTGTCGAATGTCTTCTTGCGATTCACGAAAGTATGGTTATGATACGTATATCTTCCAACACAAGCACAACACTGTGCTTCAGGTTAATCCCGCTCTTCAAGCAGATGAGTAACAAAATTGTAATCCTACCAAAGGCCTTTCCCGTGATGCTATGATTGAGATACAGCTGCAGATGTTGCCGTCTCCTCTGTCGGCCTTGTCTTCGGATAGTGTGATGTTTTTGAATCATGAATCTCCTGTGGAACGGAACCTATCTTCTGGCAGAGAAAGAGAAGGTCATAAATGTTCAGAAAGTTGGTGTTTATTTTCACCAATTGCCATCCATTCACAAAGTTGCACAATTTTGTTCACAAGTTATCATCCATTCATAAACATTAATGCATTTAAGTTTTAATTCAAGGGACATGGGTGTTGCTGGCTAAGTCAGTATTTATTGCCTATACCTAATTGCCCTTAGTAAGCTGGTGATGAGCTAACTGCTTGAACTGCTGCAGAACCTGTGGTGTAGGTACCCACACTGTGCTGTTCTGGGATTTCAATCCAGCGACAGTGTAGGAAGGACGATATGTTTACAAGTCAGGTAGATGACTCCTAGAAATGAGGCTTGGGTCAATGCCAGGAGGAGGGGTAAGAAGCAATCGGGAAGACAATCCCCTGGGGCGGATCCCCTCCATAATAGGTTTTCGGTGCTGGAGGCTACAGTTGAGGAGGAATC
Source organism: Mustelus asterias (assembly GCF_964213995.1). NCBI lineage: Eukaryota > Metazoa > Chordata > Chondrichthyes > Carcharhiniformes > Triakidae > Mustelus > Mustelus asterias. Next base: position 373,967 of record NW_027590205.1, read on the forward strand.
AACTGAGCAGAGAGAGCAGATCTCTGGGGGTGAGCCGAGTGAGAAAGCTCAGGTGGTTAGGGGCTGTAAAAGACTGGGCCTTGTGATTGGGGACTCCACAATTAAGGGGACAGATAGGAGGGTCGGAACTAAAGGTAGGGACTCAGGGTTGGTGTGTTGCCTACCAGGGGCTGGGGTCCGGGATGTGTCTGACAGGGTATTCAGGACTCTTAGGGGGGAGGGAGATAAACCACAAGTTATTGTACATGTGGGGACACACGACATAGGGAGGATAGGGGAAGGGGATATTAGGCTGGGATTTATGGAGTTGGGGTGGAAACTAAAGGCCAAGACTGACAGAGTGGTTATCTCTGGACTCTTGCCTGTACCACGGGATAGTTTAGAGAGGAATAGGGAGAGGGAAGGTTTGAATTCATGGCTGAGGGGATGGTGCAGGAGGGAGGGGTTCAGGTACTTAAGCAATTGGGGCTCGTACTGGGGAAGGTGTGACCTCTATGAGAAGGATGGTCTACACCTTAATCAGAAGGGGACCAATATCCTGGGGGGTAAATTTGCTAAGGCCATGCAGGGAGGTTTAAACTGATTCGGGGGGGGGGAGGGATCCTGAGTAGTGGGGCTGAAAGTGAGGGATGCATGGATGGGGACTGCAATGCACGGCATTGCAGAGGTGGGGTGGAGCAGGGTTTGAAATGTGTATACTTCAATGCCAGGAGTATTCGCAATAAAGTGGGTGAACTTGCAGCGTGGATCAGTACCTGGGACTTCGATGTTGTGGCTATTTCAGAGACATGGATAGAGCAGGGGCAGGAATGGATGCTGCAGGTCCCGGGGTTCAAATGTTTTAGTCGAAGTAGGGAAGGAGGTAGAAGAGGGGGAGGGGTAGCATTATTGATCAGAGATTGTATCACAGTGTCAGAGAGGAGGTTTGATGAGGACTTATCTGTTGAGGTAGTATGGGCGGAGATTAGAAATAGGAGAGGAGAGGTCACCCTGTTGGGAGTCTTTTATAGACCTCCTAAAAGTTCTAGAGAGGTTGAGGGAAGGATTGCGGAGTCAATCCTGCTTGGAGTGAAAGTAATAGGGCAATTGTTATGGGGGATTTTAACTTGACTAATATTGACTGGAATTGTTATAGCTCTAGCTCGTTAGAGGGGTCAGTTTTTGTTCAAAGCGTGCAGGAAGGTTTTTTGACTCAGTATGTAGACAGGCCAACTAGAGGTGAGGCTATATTGGATCTGGTGCTGGGAAATGAGCCAGACCAGGTGCTAGACTTGGAAGTTGGTGTGCATTTTGGTGATAGTGACCACAATTCGGTTACGTTCACCTTAGTGATGGAAAGGGATAGGCATGAACCTCGGGCCAGTGGTTTTAGCTGGGGGAAGGGTAATTATGAGGCTATTAGGAGAGAATTAGGAAACATAGGTTGGACTAGGAGATTACAGGGACTGGGAACGTCCGACATGTGGAGTTTTTTCAAGGAGCAGCTACTGCGAGTCTGTGATAGGTATGTCCCTGTCAGGCAAGGAGGAATTGGTAGGGCTAGGGAACCGTGGTGCACCAAAAAAGTTTCTTTGTTGGTTAAAAAGAAAAAGGAGGCTTATGTTCGGATGAGACGTGAGCACTCGGGTAGTGCACTAGAAAGCTTTAGATTGGCTAAGAGGGAGTTGAAGAGCGAGCTTAGAAGGGCTAAAAGGGGACATGAGAAGACTTTGGCGGATAGGGTTAAAGAGAATCCTAAGGCGTTCTATAGGTATGTCAAGAACAGAAGGTTGGTTAGGGCAAGTTTAGGGCCAGTTATAGATGGCAGAGGGAAGTTATGTGTGGAACCGGAGGAGATTGGTGAAGCATTGAACCAATATTTCTCTTCGGTGTTCACGCAAGGGGACATGAATATAGCTGAGGAGGACACTGGGTTGCAGGGGAGTAGAATAGACAGTATTACAGTTGATAAGGAGGATGTGCAGGATATTCTGGAGGGTCTGAAAATAGATAAATCCCCTGGTCCGGATGGGATTTATCCAAGGATTCTCTGGGAGGCAAGAGAAGTGATTGCAGAGCCTCTGGCTCTGATCTTCAGGTCGTCGTTGGCCTCTGGTATAGTACCAGAAGATTGGAGGTTAGCGAATGTTGTCCCATTGTTTAAGAAGGGGAACAGAGACTTCCCCGGGAATTATAGACCGGTGAGTCTCACTTCTGTTGTCGGCAAGATGTTGGAAAAAATTATAAGGGATAGGATTTATAGTTATTTGGAGAGTAATGAATTGATAGGTGATAGTCAGCATGGTTTTGTGGCAGGTAGGTCGTGCCTTACTAACCTTATTGAGTTTTTTGAGAAAGTGACCAAGGAGGTGGATGGGGGCAAGGCAGTGGACGTGGTATATATGGATTTTAGTAAGGCGTTTGATAAGGTTCACCATGGTAGGCTTCTGCAGAAAATGCAGATGTATGGGATTGGGGGTGATCTAGGAAATTGGATCAGGAATTGGCTAGCGGATAGGAAACAGAGGGTGGTGGTTGATAGTAAATATTCATCATGGAGTGCGGTTACAAGTGGTGTACCTCAGGGATCTGTTTTGGGGCCACTGCTGTTTGTAATATTTATTAATGATCTGGATGAGGGTATAGTTGGGTGGATTAGCAAATTTGCTGATGACACCAAAGTCGGTGGTGTGGTAGACAGTGAGGAAGGGTGTCGTAGTTTGCAGGAAGACTTAGACAGGTTGCAAAGTTGGGCCGAGAGGTGGCGGATGGAGTTTAATGCGGAGAAGTGTGAGGTAATTCACTTTGGTAGGAATAACAGATGTGTTGAGTATAGGGCTAACGGGAGGACTTTGAATAGTGTGGAGGAGCAGAGGGATCTAGGTGTATGTGTGCATAGATCCCTGAAAGTTGGGAATCAAGTAGATAAGGTTGTTAAGAAGGCATATGGTGTCTTGGCGTTTATTGGTAGGGGGATTGAATTTAGGAGTCGTAGCGTTATGTTGCAACTGTACACAACTCTGGTGCGGCCGCACTTGGAGTACTGTGTGCAGTTCTGGTCCCCACATTACAGGAAGGATGTGGAGGCTTTGGAGAGGGTGCAGAGGAGGTTTACCAGGATGTTGCCTGGTATGGAGGGGAGATCCTATGAGGAGAGGCTGAGGGATTTGGGATTGTTTTCGCTGGAAAGGCGGCGGCTAAGAGGGGATCTTATTGAAACATATAAGATGATTAGAGGTTTAGATAGGGTGGATAGTGATAGCCTTTTTCCTCTGATGGAGAAATCCAGCACGAGGGGGCATGGCTTTAAATTGAGGGGGGGTAGTTATAGAACCGATGTCAGGGGTAGGTTCTTTACCCAGAGGGTGGTGAGGGATTGGAATGCCCTGCCAGCATCAGTTGTAAATGCGCCTAGTTTGGGGGCGTTTAAGAGATCCGTAGATAGGTTCATGGACGAAAAGAAATTGGTTTAGGTTGGAGGGTCACAGTTTTTTTTTAACTGGTCGGTGCAACATCGTGGGCCGAAGGGCCTGTTCTGCGCTGTAATGTTCTATGTTCTATACAGCTTCTATCAGCACGATTTTGTTTTCAGGCTCCAGTGAGACTTGAACTCTCGACCCCTAGTTTACAAAGCCAGTGCTTAAACCACTGAGCCATGGAGCCAAATGCTGCTATTACTTTACTTTACATAATATGCTGCTTCATTTATTATTACATGACGACAATGCTACAAATCATTATTTCTGAGTTTTTGTTCAGTCAAGAGGCGATTTCAGTTACACTCGGCTCCATCTCAGATATTATTGCGCTAGGCTCTATGTCGTGCACTACTGAACCATCTGTGCCTCACTTTGCCTTATATTTGGTCCTAATAATAAAGCAGACACTGTCTCAGCAATTGGTTTTCTATAAAATGCGTCTGACAGATGGAAAGAAAGAAGGGGCGAGCGAGAAAAGATGGATATTAGCTTAAAAAACGTAATATATTTCTGTCGATGAAAGGGGTTCGAAGAATGCGTTTCGTCTTGTTAATAACTATTAGGTGCTGCGTGTAATATTTAATTGCTCTCGTATTGTCTACAATATTTTATTGAAAGCTTGGGATGAAACTTGTAACATCCTCTTGTTCAGAAGAGATTGAGGAACATAATAAACGTACGCCACGTTGCACAGCAAATGGACACGAAAGGGCGATTCAGCATGGCCACTCCAACTAACCTGTACATCTTTAGACTGTAGGAGGAAAGCAGTAAACCTGGAGGAAACCCACGCACACACGGGGTGAATGTGCAAACACCACACAAGGCCGAAATGGAACCTGTGCCCGTAACAGTGTGAGGTACCAGTGCTAACCACTGTCTAAATAATTGCTATTACCATTAAACATGATATGGTAATTTATTCAGTATTCACTTGCACATTCTATGCCTCAGTCAATACCTAAAGTTAATGAATTGCCCTGGACGCTCTTGAATGTGATGCACAGCTGGCCATTTCGCTGCCAACGCAATGCATCTTTCAAATGACTCACTGAATTTCTCTCCTCTCTTTCTCTGTCTCAGACTGCACCTAAATCAGATAACCTATCTTCTCTCTCTCAGTCTCCATTAACTCACTTACACAGGTATCCAGGAGACGGATCTAGCTACGAGCTAAAAAAAATATTTTTGTTGTTGTTTAAGGCACCTTGTGTCTGAAAAGATAAAGTACAAAAATCTCATCAGCGGAAAATTCAGTGTCGGAAACAAACCAGTTCACTCACTTAACCTCTCTCCTCGATTTCTCTCACACAACACCTAACACACTTAAACTTTCTTATATGGAATACCTCTGCGGGGAAAAAAATGTTGCTTTAATTTTCCCTCTTTTCTCAGTGACAGCCTTCGGTCCATCTTCACTTCAATTAATCTATTTAAACCCCTAATATGATCATTTTCTTGATTCATTAAACTGGGAATAGACGTGAATGTAATACTGAGACTGGCAGCAATCTGTGTGGTTGTTCTTGATGCTGTCATAGTGAGTTCACCCTCACAGTCAGGAAGAATGTTTACGGTGATAACATCAAACTGGCCTCGGTTGTTTCATTCTCAGGTAACACAACTTCCTGTTTCTTGCTGCCGGTTCCAAACCGCACATCTCACTTCTGAGCAGAAAATAAATCCATGGACCACAATCTGGTGAGAACATCTGTCAGTGCGGCCTATATCTATCCACAGAGTCAGGGCAGAGTCACACAGATCACATTGCGGTGACATTTACAAATGAGCCTGGTGTAATCTGCTTAGAGTTTCCATTCCCGGACATAACTCGATGGTCAGTGGATTAGCCACTGAGCTCCCCCGAGTTCCGTGAAGGAAGGGAATGATAGCTGTTATCTTGCATTGTTTGATCATTTTCTCTCCATCTGCTTTTTATTTTTTGTTCCTTATCTGTCAGCACCCCGTTTTTCTTTCTGCTAACTCTCCCGGTGTCTCTGTCTATCTCCTATCTTTTGAAAACTTTTATTAGTGTTCATAATCATGAAGTTGTGAGTGGGGTAATTAAAGAGAGAATGTTTCAACTGGGAGGACGGTCAGCAACCAATGGGCTCAAATTTATTTTATTGAGCAGGGAGACAGAAATATAATTGTTTATTTTTACACAAACGTTGTTATAAACTGGAATAAAGAGCTTGAAAGGGTGATCGAATCAGATTTCACAGTAACTTTAGAAAATAAATAAGATATATCCTTCATGGGGTTAAAATTTGAAGGGTTTTCAAGAATGGGACCAGTTTAATGGTTCATCTATATAATTGTCCTCGCATCCTTTTTGTGTCTCTCCCTGCCCTTCATTGAGACTCAATAGAATGCAATATTTATACAGCTGTCGTCTTGTGATAAGATAAGAGTATCACTTTGAACAAATTAGCATTGGATCGATTGTTTAGGAAAAGCACAATTGCCCTTAATATTTATTGCACTGTTCCTTTTTCCTCCGATGAAGTTTTCATATTTAGACTTTTCAGTCATCATATGTCCTAATTCTGTCTGTAAATGTGGAACTGTTTGTAGGAAAGAGAAGAAACAGATTATTTTCTGTTCCTCTGACAGATTCACCATTGTTACCTCAGATAACAGAAATTTATGGACCCGCCACGATTGTCCCCCTTGGGAATAACAGCTCTTCGTCAGGTAGAGTCAGTCACTCCTGCGGTCGTCATCGTGTTTTCAATCCGTGTTTGCCACACAAATCCCTACGAGACTCGTCATGACAAAGAATCCTGCGCTAAGGCCCTAGAAATGATTGCTTGCTTATATCAGTTCCCAGTCCGACTCCGGGCCCAGCTGTCTCTGTTAGTGATACACTGGAGCCGGTCATTCAAATTATAATATTCTAATTCTCCATGATTATTTCTGGAAACCGTTAGCCAATCAGTTGTGAATTAGAACCTATATCTGATTTTGTTTCATTTGACACCTGCCGTTTATCATTGGACAAATTACTTTTTTCGAGAATGATCACACGCACAAAAATGTTTATTTAAATGTCATATCATGTTCTGTCTCTCTTATTCTATATATCCCATACATTGGTTTACATGATTCTCCCCCGGTCAGATTATGTCATCATTGCGCTAGCATATCTGTCTATATTAGATTAGATTCTGTCTCTGTTGTTCCTGAATAGTTTTTAATCATTTCTGGGATTTGGGCATCACTGGCATCTGTTGCCCTTCCCTAATTGCCCCTGACAAAGTGGTGATGAGCTGCCATCTTGAACCACTGCGATCCATGTTCAGCAGCCCGTATCACTGTTTATACCACACAAGGTCTGAACACCCTTATGATACACCTGATCTTGATTAATCGTATTACCGACATTGTACAACCTATACACAGTAGAAAATATTTAGGTTGGTTACCATGGAATTGGTGAAGGTAACGGTTACACAGAAATATTGCTCCTTCTCTGGAGAGCAGCAGATGTTTCCATCCTTTGCATCAATAGGAATAAGAGGACTGAGAATTAAAGTTATAATTATCTCCTGTCGGCTATATATCCAGCTTCATTTTCGGCATCATTTTCACAAATCAGAACATATTTGAGTCTGATATCAGGAATTTCAGTGAGAAACTGAGAAGGTCATTTTCTTAAAATCTCTTCGCCATTTGACATGTGAGTTATTCATTTTCCAACTGATCTCTAAAGACAAATAAGTCAACGCTGGGAAAATAGTCAGTCTGAAATCATTTTGTAAACAAGAGCACAGAACAGAATGGTTGACAATAGATAATTACAGTATTACCTATTCTTCAATTGAAATGCATGAACTGTTTAGGGTTTTCATACACTCACGGAAGGCGGAAATGGATTGAAGGTTATCACTGGAAAATTGAAGGGGATTTGCTAAATGAAAGTTTATTTCTCCAAATGGGGTTAATACAAAATAGATTAATTTAAATAAATTAGCAGACAAATATTTAAGGAGGAAAATTATGTGTTATTTCTTAGACATAGAGCCATATGATCCCTATTGTGCACAAAAAGGTCATTTGGCCTATCGAGTCTGCATCCCATCCAGGTCATTCGGCCCAAATTTCCTTCTACCCTATCCCATTCTACCCTATCCCCGATGGCTCTGCACATTTACGATGGCTCATCCACGTTACCTACACATCCTTGGACACGAAGGGGCAATTTCGCATGGCCAATCCATCTAACATGGTATGATTAAATAAAAATTGGGGGTAGGCGTTTGTTCAGTAATACAGAGACAGGGCCGAGTGCAACAATTATTTATACAGTACCTGCACTAGTATGAATGGAGGCTGAGTTCAGTTCAATAATTCTTGAGAGAAGGTCTAGTGTATTAGTAACTAGCGTCGTACTTTCTAATATAAACAGAGACATGCAGCTGTAACAAAGAAAGATTTATTCTAATATCAGCGGAGACAATGTGCACAATAATTTCAACTGAGACAGGTTCTAGTGTAATGTAAACTCATATAGGTGCTATCAGAATATAGGGACATGATCTAGCGTGATATAAACAGAGATGTAGCCCAGTGGAATAAAAAGTGAGGCAATGCAGAGTAAAGTAATAATTGAGAGAGGATGATGTGCAAAATGAACAGCAGTATGGTTTAGCGCATAATAAAGGAGAGAACATCAAACGTAATAAAACTGACACCGGGCCGAGAATAATTTCGTCTGATTCTGGGCATTGTATAATATAAAATGAGACAAAGCCTGACACAGTAATGTCAGACCAAGGCCTTAGATTGATATAATCTTTGACGCGGCAAGTGCATCAATGAATGAAAAGTGTAATAAAACAATAATTACAGAGACAGGATGCTGTTCGCTATAAACATGGAGGTAGACTGGTGCAGGAGTGATTGAGATATTGTTGCTGCTTTTATATACGTGGCAGGTTCCAGCAATCATAGAAATCCTACAGTACAGAAAGAGGCCATTCGGCCCATCGAGTCTGCACCGACCGCAATCCCACCCAGGCCCTACCCCCATATCACTCCATATTTTATCCGCTAACCTACACATCCCAGGACACTAAGGGGCAATTTTAGCATGGCCAATCAACCTCACATCTTTGGACTGCGGGAGCAAACCGGAGCACCCGGTGTAAACCCACGCAGACACGAGGAGAATGTGCAAACTCCACACAGACAGTGACCCAAGCCGGGAATCGAACCACGTCCCTGGAGCTGTGAAGCAGCAGTGCTAACCACTGTGCTACCGTGCAATAACTGAGACCGAGCCTCGTGTAATAAAAACAGTAACGTGTTCTGGTGCAGTATCAGAAGAGAGAGGGTCAAGTGACGTAACAACAGAGACATGGAGAATCATGACATTAGCCGAGAATTAATTCCGTGCTGCCGTAACTGCCAGAATGCACGGTGCAATATCAACTCAGGCTTTGATCAGTATAATAACAACTGGGATTTTGATGAGTACGGAATCAACTCAGAATTATTGTCATATTATCAGAAATAGGATTTCTTGTCATATAAACTGGCTCTAGTTTACGATGGGCAAAGCCTGAGTCCATGGCAGCAATAATTGAGACAATCTCAGTTTTGTGTCATGCCAAAAATCACGGTTTCACTGCCATCTCCTGGACAACCTTTGCTATTGCAGATGTTGTGAAATGCTGATTTTAGTTGCTGTTTCTTATTTTTTCATTATCTGTAAACCCAGCTGGAGAGGCCAGCAATTGTAGGTAATCGCTAATACTCTGAATTTATTGGTTTTCTAAAACATGACAGCAGGCAGTTAGCGCCAACCACTTGGAGGCCTGGAGTTACGTATGGGCCAAGCTGGGGAAGGATGGAAGGTTTCCTTTTCCAGAGGGCATTAGCAATCTAACGTGTTTTTTTGTAATAGCAGCAATTAAGGAAACAAACTTTAAATTCAAAATTTTAATTGCATTCTAAATCCCACGTACTGTTGTAGTTGTCTTTGAATATATACCTTGAGAAAATTGCCTCCCCTCCTAATTACTAGCCCAGTGATATTACCACTATGCCACTGCCTCCCCTTTCAAATTCATAGAGCATTTACAACAGTGGAGAAGGCCATTTGACTCATCGTGTATGTGTTTGCCCTCTAAGGGAGTAATTCATCCAATAACACTCTCTACCCCATAGTCCAGCATTTTGTTCATTTTCAGACACTAATTCAATCCCATTTTGAAACCATCAATTGGCGCTGCCTGCACCAGACTCTCAAACAGCACATTCCAAATCTGAGTCAGTCACTGCCTGAAAATGTTTTCCGTTATGTCTCCATGCTTCTTTTGCCAATTAACTTCGACCCGCACCCTCTGGTACAAGATCCTTCTCCCAGTTAACGGTTCCTCTCTATCGACTCTCTCCAGACCACTTAGGATTTTGAATGCCTCAATAAGAACATAATAAGAACATAAGAACTAGGAGCAGGAGTAGGTCATCTGTCCCCTCGAGCCTGCTCCGCCATTCAATAAGATCTTTTCGTGGACTCAGCTCCACTTAACCGCGCCGCTCACCATAACCCTACATTCCTTTACTGTTGAAAAATTTATCTATCCTTGCCTTAAAAACATTCAATGAGGTAGCCTCAACTGCTTCACTGGGCAGGGAATTCCACAGATTCACAATCCTTTGTATGAAGAAGTTCCTCCTCAACTCAGTCCTAAATCTGCTTAATCTGATTTTGAGTCCATGCCCCCTAGCTCTAGTTTCACCTCCCAGTGGAAACAACTTTCCTGCTTCTATCTTATCTATTCCCTTCATAATTTTATATGTTTCCATGAGAACTGCCCTCATTCTTCTGAACTCCAATGAGTATAGCCCCAGTCTATTCAGTCTCTCCTCATAAACCAGCCCACTCAACTCCGGAATCAACCTAGTGAATCCCCTCTGCACCCCCTCCAGTGCCAGTATATCCTTTCTCAAATAAGGAGACCAAAACTGTACACAGTACTCCAGTTGTGACCTCACCAGCACCTTATACAACTGCAACATAACCTCGCTGTTTTTAAACTCCATCCCTCTCGCAATGAAGGCCAACATTCTAATTGCCTTCTTAATTACCTGCTGCACCTGCAAACCAACTCCTTGAGATTCTTTCACAAGGACACCCAGGTCCCTCTGCAGAGCAGCATGCTGCAATTTTTTACCATTTAAATAGTAGCCCATTTTGCTGTTATTCCTACCAAAATGGATGACCTCACATTTACCAACATTGTACTCCATCTGCCAGACCCTCGCCCACTCACTTAGACTATCTATATCCCTTTGCAGACTTACAGCATCCTCTGCACACTTTGCTCTGCCACTCATCTTCGTGTCGTCTACGAATTTTGACACACTACACTTGGTCCCCAATTCCAAATCATCTATATAAATCGTAAACAATTGCTGTCCCAACAGTGATCCGTCAGGCACACCACTAGTCACTGATCGCCAACCAGAAAAACACCCATTTACCCCTTCTCTTAACTTTCTGTTAGTTAGCCAATCCTCTATCCATGCTAATACATTACCCGTAACACCGTGCACCTTTATCTTATGCAGCAGTCTTTGGCGCGGCACCTTGTCAAATGCTTTCTGGAAATCCAGATACACCACATCCACAGGTTCCCCATTGTCCAATGTACATGTAACGTTCTCAAAGAATTCCACCAAATTAGTGAAACATGACCTTCCCTTCACGAACCCATGCTAAGATCACATCAGTAACTTCCTGTCAAGGAAAACAGTCCTAGCCTCTCCAATATATTCTTGTAATTGAAGTTTCTGAACTCTGGAACTATTCTTGTGTTTTTCCTCTGCAGCCATCCTGTTGGCTTTACATTCCTCCTTAAGTTTGGTGCCCCGAATTGGACGCAATATTTCTGTTGACTATTTTCCATTGCTTTCGACAGGTATGGCATAATTTCCTTGTTTCTGTATTCTTTTCCCGAATAGACAAAGATTATTAACTATTTTATTTACTGCAGTCTCAACTGTCTTCCACCACGAATGATTTATTCACATATTCTCCCAGTTCCCTCGGCGTCGACACCCACTTTCATAGCGTTTTCATCATTTCCATTTGTCTCTTCACATTTTGCATAACAAAACTAAGCATGTAACTTTACTCTGCAATAAACTAAACCTCCGAATTGCAAGCCCATTGCACCAATTAGGTTTTCTTTCGTTCTAAAGTTCTGTATGATCTACTGATGGTTGGCAATGTTTCCAAGTTCTGCATCATTCACAGGTCTTGAAAATCTGACTTCCATACCAAGCTCTCGGTCATTACTGTGCCAGGAAGGTCAAGGGTCACATAACCTATTCCTGGCAACTTCACTACAAGCTTTGCTTAAGTCCGAAAAACAGCGACGAGTTGTTTTCTGGCACTCAGCCAATTTCCTGTCCATTGTGCTCCTGTCTATTTTATTCTCTGAGCTCCATATTTACTCACAAGGCTGTGGTGCGGCACAATATCACATGACCTTTGAACGCCCATTAAGAGAAATACCCTCACAAACCATCTCTGTTACTCAGCGTAAAACTCAAGCAAGTTAATTATACACGGTTTGACCTGAACAAATACATTCTGGCTGAATTTGTCAAGAAACATATAAGTGGGATGATTTCTGCAGTGATGAAGAGAGTGAAGATATAAATGCTAAATCTGCTGACGACACAAATATAGATCGGAAAATTGGACATTGGCGAGGGCATTGGGCATATCTCGAATATTGTGTGCACTACTTGTCTCCTTATCTTAAGAAAGATGTTAATGCGTTTGAAAAAGTTCAGAGGAGTTTCTAAACTATTACCAGCTATGAGCGGGTCATCTTATGAGGAAAGAATGGTACCGTCAGGTTTATACCCACGGGAGTTTAGAAGAGTGAGAGGCAAATTGGCTGAAACGTTCAAAACTCTAAGGGGTGCGAACAGTGTGGATGTTGAGCGGATGTTTCCTCTTGTCCAATGTTGTAGCTGTACTGGATATTCTCTGAGTGCAAGTATCTCAGGTCTTGGTTCTGCGTCTGTTACCACTGCTGTGCTGTCCACGGGAGGGCGCTCTTTGATCACTTACCGAACATCAGTCTCCTTTTGCAGAAAGTGACAGTTTGCTGATACGAAAATGGGCGGAGAAAATAAATTACATCCAATCACATTGCATCTTCCCGGATCTTTTGATTCAACCTTTAACTTCAATACATTTATTTCACTCAAATGTCCTCATTCTGAATTGAATATCTCTGAAATAGAGAACATTGAATTGCAAGCATGACTGATCAACAAAAGAAAGCGCGTCACTGGGAAATACACATCCCATGGTAGCTTTTTGAAATTGACCGCAGTCATCTTTCAAACAAAAGCAAATATCTTTCAAGGGAAGAGATTTAAGAGTGATCTGTTAGTTATACTTGATCCTTCTTTATTCTGTGTGTGAAACATTCTGGCGCTTAAATATCTTTCATCTGCATGAGGCCCAGCAGGTCCGCACTGATTCTCCATTTCCTCATCTGCCTGAATGGTATTTCCTATATCTTTTTAAGAAGAACAATTTTAAAAATAAGCTTCGAAGCAATGTGTGCCATTTCCTCTAGTTCACTTACAGTTTCACTTGTGTCTGTCCTTATGAGCATGTTCGACATGTTTCAGATGGTGATTAAAGCTCTTAGTCTTCACCTGTAAACGCATTAAATTTTATTGTGGACTGAACGGGTTGCGAATATAACAAGACAAACATTTATTTCCTGCCATTGCATCCTAAAACACAGCATTTCTGATTTTCCTCAAGGCAATTGAGTTACTGTAAGATACGATTGTCCGAAAAGCATTTGAGTTGATGTGACATCGAGATTCACATAATGTTGAGCAATGATGGTTGCACAGTGGGGGGCGGCACAGTGGCACATTGGTTAGCACTGCGGTCTCACAGAGACCTGGGTTCGATTCCTGGCTTGGGTCATTGTCTGTGTTGAGTTTGCACGTTCTCCCCGTGTCTGTGTGGGGTTCCCGGGTCCTCTGGTTTCCTCCCACAGTCCAGAGATGTGCGGGAGAGGCGGGTTGGCCATGCAAAATTGCCCCTTAGTGTCAGGGGGACGAGCCAGGTAAATACATGGGGTTATGGGGATAGGGCCTGGATGGGATTGTGTTCGGTGCAGCTTCGATGGGCCGAATGGCCCCATTCTTTACGATGTGATTCTAGGATGTTAAACCATGCAGGCTTCGCACGCCATTAATACGAAAGGTCCCAAAGTGTTTCTGCCGGGTTTTGATACGGGAATCTTTCGAGTGTGCGGCGAACGTGATAACCATGACATTACATGAACAGCTGACAGCATATTTTAGCTAATCGGCATGTCTGCAATATCCAACTGCGCTGCGCTGCTGCAGGTTCCAATGGTTAGTTTGAGAGCCCATGTCACTGAATTCAAGAAGACAACTGGTACTTTCACAACTTATCTTGAACATCAAAATTTAAAAGCTTTCGTCTGGCAAATATCTGAGGAAGCAATGATTTCTGCCCATTCATTAATGCATCATTCTCATCTTCCTTCGAATAATCTCAAACAATTGTCCTCATTAATAAAAGTAATTACTGCGGATGCTGGAATTGGAAAGCAAAAGAGAAAATGCTGGAAAATCTCGCAATATCTCAGCATCTGTCAGGAGAGAGAAGGGCTGACGATTCGAGTCCAGATGACTATAGCATAACTATAGGGTTCATGGTGGGAGATATAGGAAGGATATCAGAGGTAGGTTCTTCACGCAGAGAGTGGTTGGGGTGTGGAATGGACTGCCTGCAGTGATAGTGGAGTCAGACACTTTAGGAACATTTAAGCGGTTATTGGATAGGCACATGGAGCACACCAGGATGGTAGGGAGTGGGATAGCTTGATCTTGGTTTCAGATGAAGGTCGGCACAACATCGTGGGCCGAAGGGCCTGTTGTGTGCTGTACTGTTCTATGTTCTATGTTCTATGACACTGTGTCAAAGCTAATTGAGCAATTGCACTTAGTACTTGTTTCAATATTTAGTACCAATGCATTATTTAACACATATGTCTTCATTATGAATTGAATATCTCTGGAATTGAATATCACAGAATTGCAAACATAACTGACTAACAGAACGAATCGAATCACCGGGTAATACAGATCGCAATTTTGAGATTGACTATCGCCAGCTTTTAAACAAAGTCAACTCCGTTTAAATGGAAGTGATTCAAGAATTAACTGTTCGTGACACTTGGGCCTTTTTTATTATGGGCGTGAATTATTGAGACGCATAAATTCCGGCCATTTATAGGAAAGTCCAGAAGATCTGCACTGAGTCCCGATTCCCTCATCTGTCTGAGTGTTTTTTTAAAAATTTCTTTGTTGTAAACAACGATTTTAAAATGGAATCTTCTGGGAAATGAGCGCCATTTCCGATAGATCACTTACAATATCACTTGTGTCAGTCTTCTGGAGCACATACTGCCATTAGATATATTTCAGACGGTGATTAGCCATGTCAGTCTGCACCTGTAAACCCATTAAATTCTGTTGGAGACTGAACGAGATGCGAATATGTGCTCGTTGTCAAAATCGAAACGTTTCTTTCCTGTCAGGCATCAAAAAAAAAATCAGCATTTCTTATTTTACAGAAAACATTGGAGGCCGATGTCAGAGCAACGATAATATGCCTGTAATATCGAGGTTCAGATAATGTTGAGGAACGAACTGAAATCATGCAATTTTCCTTCACCCGACATGAGAAATCTTCATGAATGTTTCTGCTTCGTTTGGAACCAGGATCCTTCCGCGTGTCGGACGAACATAATAACCACTGCACTACAGAAACAGCTGGACGCAAGCTGCAGCAAATCGGCCTGTCCGCAATGTTCAACTGCTGCAGGTTCCAATGGTTAGACTGAGAGCACATGTCACTTAATTCAGGAAGATAACCGTTGCTTTCAATCTGATTGCTCAAATTATCTTGAACTTCAAAAGTTAAAAGCGTTCTTCTGGCAAATATCTAAGGGAACAATGATTTCTGGCCATTCATTAATGCATCATTCTCATCTTCCTTCGACTAATCTCAACCAATTTTACTCAGCGATAAAAGCAAATTCCTGCAGATACTGGAATCGGAAACCAAACGAAAAAATGCTGGTAAATCTCAAAACGTCTGACAGCACCTGTAAGGAGAGAAATGAACTGATGTTCGAATCCAGGTGACACTTTAACAAAGTTCATTGTACAATTGTACTCAGTATTTGTTTCAGTATTTAGTCTGAATGCATTATTTAACACATATGTCTTCATTATGAATTGTATACCTCTGAAATTCAATATCATAGAATTGCTCCTCCCTCTGGGGGAGGATGACCTCACTGGGCCTGGAGGTCTGGAGTGCTTATACTTAAATGCAAGGAGCGTAGCAGGTAAGACAGATGAACTGAGGGCCTTAATGCTCACGAGGAATTTGGATGTGGTTGCGGTGACAGAAACTTGGTTGAAAGAGGGACAGGACTGGCAGCTGAATATTCCGGGGTACAAGTGTTTTAGGCGAGACAGAGGAGGGGCCAAAAGAGGTGGGGGAGTAGCAGTATTAGTTGGAGAGCATATGACAGCGGCGCAGAGGGACGACAATTCAGAGGGGTCGTGTAACGAGTCACTCTGGGTGGAGCTTAGAAACAGGAAGGGCGCAGTCACTATGTTGGGGGTATACTACAGGCCCCCCAACAGCCCAAGGGAAGTGGAAGAACGGATATGTCAGGAGATACTGGATAGGTGCAGGAAAAATAGGGTTGTTGTAGTGGGAGACTTCAATTTCCCTGGTATAGACTGGAAATCGCTGAGAGCAGGGACTCTGAATGGGGAGGAATTTGTAAAATGCGTACAGGAGGGTTCTTTGGAACAATATGTAGATAGCCCGACTAGAGAGGGGGCTATACTGGACCTCGTACTGGGGAATGAGCCCGGTCAGGTCTTCAAAGTTTCGGTAGGGGAACATGTGGCAAATAGTGACCACAATTCTGTTAGCTTTAGGATAGTGATGGAAAAGGAGGAGTGGTGTCCCAAGGGTAAGGTGTTGGATTGGGGGAAGGCTAACTTTAGTGGGATTAGGCAGAAATTGGCAGCTCTTGATTGGGAGAGGCTGTTTGAGGGTAAATCCACATCTGGCATGTGGGAGTCTTTTAAGGAACAGTTGTTAGGGCTACAGGACAGGCATGTGCCTGTTAAAAAGAAGGATAGGAAGGGTAGGATTCGAGAACCGTGGATAACCAGGGAAATTGAGGGACTGGTCAAAAAGAAAAGAGAGGCGTATGGTAGGTCCAGGCAGCTAAAAACGGAGGGAGCTCTGGAGGAATACAAAGAAAGGAGGAAAGAACTCAAACGGGGAATTAGAAGAGCAAAAAGGGGTCACGAAATGTTATTGGCAGACAGGATTAAGGAGAATCCCAAGGCATTTTATTCATACGTTAGGAACAAAAGGGTTGTCAGGGAAAAAATCGGACCTCTCAGGGACAAAAGTGGGGAATTATGCTTGGAGCCCAAAGAAGTAGGGGAGATCCTAAATGAATACTTTGCGTCGGTATTCACAAAGGAGAGGGATGTGTTGACTGGGAGTGTCTCGGAGGGGAGTGTTGAACCGTTGGAGAAAATCTCCATTACAAAGGAGGAAGTGTTAGGTTTGTTAGAGAATTTAAAGACTGACAAATCCCCAGGGCCTGATGGAATCTATCCAAGGCTGCTCAGAGAGACGAGAGATGAAATCGCTGGGCCTCTGACGCAAATCTTTGTCTCGTCACTGGACGCAGGTGAGGTCCCAGAGGATTGGAGGATAGCTAATGTGGTCCCGTTATTTAAGAAGGGTAGGAAGGATAACCCGGGTAATTATAGGCCGGTGAGCTTGACGTCCGTGGTGGGGAAGTTGTTGGAGAAGATTCTTAGAGATAGGATGTATGCGCATTTAGAAAGGAATAAACTCATTAACGATAGTCAGCATGGTTTGTGAGAGGGGGGTCATGCCTCACTAACCTGGTGGAGTTTTTTGAAGAAGTGACCAAAATGGTTGACGAGGGAAGGGCCGTGGATGTCGTCTATATGGACTTTAGTAAAGCATTTGACAAAGTCCCTCATGGTAGGCTGGTGAAAAAGGTTGGATCTCATGGGATAAAGGGGGAGGTGTCTAGATGGGTGGAGAACTGGCTTGGTCACAGAAGACACAGGGTGGTAGTGGAAGGGTCTTTTTCCGGCTGGAGGCCTGTGACTAGTGGTGTTCCGCAGGGCTCTGTATTGGGACCTCTGCTGTTTGTGATTTATATAAATGATCTGGAAGAAGGTGTAACTGGGGTGATCAGTAAGTTTGCGGACGACACAAAATTGGCAGGACTTGCAGATAGTGAGGAGCATTGTCAGAAGCTACAGAAGGACATAGATAGGCTGGAAATTTGGGCAAAGAAATGGCAGATGGAGTTCGATCCTGATCAATGCGAAGTGATGCATTTTGGTAGAAATAATGTCTGGAGGAGCTATATGATAAATGGCAGAACCATAAAGGGTGTAGATACGCAGAGGGACCTGGGTGTGCAAGTCCACAGATCCTTGAAAGTGACGTCACAGGTGGAGAAGGCGGTGAAGAAGGCATATGGCATGCTTGCCTTTATAGGGCGGGGCATAGAGTATAAAAGTTGGGGTCTGATGTTGCAGATGTATAGAACGTTGGTTCGGCCGCATCTGGAATAGTGCGTCCAGTTCTGGTCGCCACACTACCAGAAGGACGTGGAGGCTTTGGAGAGAGTACAAAGGAGGTTTACCAGTATGTTACCTGGTATGGAGGGGCTTAGTTATGAGGAGAGATTGGGTAAACTGGGTTTGTTCTCCCTGGAAAGACGGAGGATGAGGGGAGACTTAATAGAGGTGTATAAAATTATGAAAGGCATAGATAGGGTGAACGGTGGGAAGCTTTTCCCCAGGTCGGTGGTGACGTTCACGAGGGGTCATAGGTTCAAGGTGAAGGGAGGGAGGTTTAACACAGATATCAGACGGACATATTTTACACAGAGGGTGGTGGAGGCCTGGAATGCGCTGCCAGGCAAGGTGGTGGAGGCGGACACACTGGGAACGTTTAAGACTTATCTAGACAGCCATATGAACGGAGTGGGAATGGAGGGATACAAAAGAGTGGTCTAGTTTGGACCAAGGAGCGGCGCGGGCTTGGAGGGCCGAAGGGCCTGTTCCTGTGCTGTATTGTTCTTTGTTCTTTGTTCTTTATAACTGATCAAAAGGAATCGAGTCACGGGGAATACAGATCACAATTATGAGATTGACCATAGTGAACTACATTTAACCAAAGTGAACTACATTTAAATAGTCGAGATTGAAGAATTATCTGCTATTGACACTTGTGTCTTTTTTATTATGGGCGTGAAATATTCAGGCGCATAAATTCCAGCCATTTAAATGAAAGTCCAGTAGATCCGCACTAAATCTCGATTTCCTCATCTGTCTGAGTGGTTTCTTTTTCCTATTTCTTTGTTTTGAAGAACGATTAAAGAGAAAGATTCTTCTGGGAAATGTGCGCCATTTCCGATAGTTCGCTTGCAGTATCACTTGTGTTAGTCCCCTGGAGCACATACTACAATTCGAACAGTTCCAGATGGTGATTAGCTGCGTTAATCTGCACCCACGAACTCATTAAATTCTGTTGTTGACTGAACGTGATGCGAATATGTGCACAGTGTCGAAATCGAAATGTTTCTTTCCTGTCATTTCGTCACAAAGCTATCAACATTCTTATTTTACAGAAAGCATTTGAGGCCGAGGTCAGAGCAAAGATCATATGGCTGCAATATCAAGATTCGGATAACGTTCAGCAACGAAAGTCTAATACAGATCGGAAATATACAGTAAATGGCAGCACCCTTAAGAGTATTGATAGACAAAGGGATCTGGGTGTACAAGTACACAGGTCACTGAAAGTGGCAATGCAGGTGGAGAAGGTAGTCAAGAAGGCATACAGCATGGTTGCCTTCATCGGCCAGGGCATTGAGTTTAAAAATTGGCAAGTCATGTTGCAGCTTTATAGAACCTTATTTAGGCCGCACTTGGAATATCGTGTTGAATTCTGGTTGCCACACAACCAGAAGGATGTGGAGCTTTGGAGAGGGTACATAAAAGATTTACCAGGATGTTGCGTGGTATGGAGAGGATTAGCTACGAGGTGAGATTGCAGAAACTTGGTTTGTTCTCACGAGAGCGACGGAGGTTGAGGGGCGCCCTGATAGAAGTCTACAAGATTATGAGAGGCATGGACAGAGTGGATAGTCAGAAGCTTTTTCCTCGGGTGGAAGAGTCAATTACTGGGGGACATAGATTTAAAATGCGAGGGGCAAGGTTTAAAGGAGATGTACAAGGCAGACTTTTTAAACAGGGATTAGTGGGTGCCTGGGACTTGTTGCCAGGGGAGGTAGTGCAAGCGAATACGGCAGTGACTTTTAAGGGGCGCCTTGACAAGTACATGAATAGGAATGGGAATAGAGGGATATGGTCCCCGGAAAGGTCGGGGGTTTTGGTTAATTCGGGCAGCATTGTCGGTGCAGACATGGAGGGCCGAAGGGCCTGTTCCTGTGCTGTAATGTTCTTTGTTCTTTGTACTGAAATCATACAGATTTTCCTCAATCTAAATTAGGAAGCTCAATAAATGTTTCTGCCAGGTTTTGAACCCGGAACCTTTCGCCTCTCTGCAATGTTCAACTGCACTGTATTGCTGCAGTTTCAAATGATTAGACTGAGAGGCCATGTCACTTGTTTCAGGAAGATAACCGTTACTTTCAATGTGATTGCTCAACTTATCTTGAACTTCAAAATTTGAAAGCGATCGCCTGGCAAATATCTAAGGGATCAATGATTTCTGCTCATTCACTAATGCATCATATTCATCTTCCTTCGAATAATCTCAACCACTTGTGCTGATTAATTAAAGCAAATTACTGCGGATGATGGATTCTGAAACCAGAGGAGAAAATGCTGGAAAATCTCACATGGTCTGGCAGCATCTGGAACGAGAGAAAGGAGCTGACGTTTCGAGTCCAGATGACACTTTGTCAAAGCTCATTGTACAATAGTACTCAGTATTTGTTTCAATATTTAGTATCAATGCATGATTTAACACATATGTCTGAATATCTCTGAACTTGAATATCACTGAATTGCAAACGTAACTGGCCAACGAAAAGAGTCGAGTCACCGGGTAATACAGATCCCATGGTGTTTGTTTGAGATTGGCCATTGTCAGTTTTTAAACAAAGTCAACTATAATTAAATGGAAGAGATTGAAAAATTATCGGTGAGGTATACTTGAGCCTTTTTTATTATAAGTGTGAAACACTCAGGCGCATAAATTCCAGCCACCAATAGGAAAGTCTAGTTGATCCGCACTGAGTCTCCATTTCCTCATCTGTCTGAGTGTTTTTTTTTCCGATTTCCATGTGATGAAGCAAGATTTTTTAAAAAAGATTCTTCTGGGAAATTTGCACCATTTCCCCTAGTTCCCCTAGTTCCCCTAGACTTCTATCAGGTCGCCCCTCAACCTCCGTCGTTCTAGTTCACTTCGAGTATTACTTGTGTCTGTCTTTTTGAGCACACACTCCCATTAGACATGTTTCAGATGGTGATTCGCTATTTTAGTTTGCACCTATGAACCCATTAAATTCTGTTGTCCACTGAACAAGATGATACTATGTGCGTGTTGTCAAAATAGAGACGTTTCTTTCCTGCCAGTGCGTCAAAAAACAAATCAGCATTTCTTATTCACAGAAACCATTTGAGGTTGAGGTCAGAGGAAAGATAATGTTGCTGTAATATCGAGATTCGGATAATGTTCAGCAACGAACTGAAATCATACAGGATTTCCCTCATCTTACATGAGAAAGCTTAACGAATGCTGCTTCCCTGTTTCGGACCGGCGGCTTTTCGTGTTTTAGGAGAACGGGATAACCACTCCATTGCAGATAGCATTGGGGCCTCAATGGCCCTGACTACAATGTTTAACTCCACTTTGTTGCTGCAGGTTTGAATGGTATGATTGAGGGCACATGTCACTTAATACAGCAGCACATCCCTTACTTTCAACCTGATATCTCAACTTATCTTGTTCTTCGAAATTGAAAAGAGTTCGTCCGGCAAATATCTAAGGAAGCGCTGATTTGTGCTCAATTATTAATGCGTCATTCTTATCTTCCTGCGAATAATTTCAACCAATTATACTCAATATCTGTTTCATAGAATCATAGAATCAGTGCAGAAACGGCCAATCGGCCCAACGAATCAGCAGCGACGCCAGAGTATCATAACCAGGCCATTTCCCCTGCTGTCCCCACAACGCTACTCCTTTCCCATGGCTAATCTATCTAACCGAGGGGCAATCCACCTTGGATCATCATTCAATTTTTAATATCAATACAGTTATTTAATATATATGTCCAAATTCTGAATTTAATATCTCTGGAACAATATCTCTGGAACATGCAATCGGTCTGACTGCATTGTTCAACTCCGCTCTATTGCTGCAGGTTCGAATGGTTAGACTGAGAGTCCATGTACCTCAGTGCAAGAGACAACCGTTACTTTCAACGTGATGTCTCAACTTGTCTCGAATTTCAAAATTTAAAATAATTCATCGGACAAATGTCTAAGGGAGCAATGATTTCTGCTCAATCGTGAATGCGTCATTCTCATATACCATCGATTAACTTCAACCACTTATATCCAGTATTTGTTCGGTAATCAACATTTAATATCAATCCAGTTATTTAACACAGATGTCCTCATTGCGAATTGAATATGTCTGAAATATACAACATTGAATTGCAAACATTACTGACCAACAAAATAAATCGAGTCACGGGTAATACACATCGAATGGTGCGTTTTTAAGTAAGTTTGACCATGATCAGCTTTTAAACCAAATCAAATATATTTAAAGGGAAGAGATTCAAGAATGATCTGTCAGTTATACTTGATCCCTCTTTATTCTGTGTGTGAAACATTCTGGCGCCTAAATCTCGTTCATCTATAGGAGATCCAGAAGGCCCGCTTTGTTTCTTGATTTCCTCTTCTGTCTGAGAGGCTTTCCCTATTTCGTTAGTATGAAGAAACATTTTAAAAAGATGCTTCGGGGAAATGTTCTCCATTTTCTCTCCTTCAGTTACAGTATCACTTGTATCTGTATTTGTGAGCACACAATACTATTAGACATGTTTCAGTTGGTGATGAAGTATGTTAGTCTGCATCTATAAACCTATTAAATTCGGGTGTGGGCTGAAAATATTGCTAATATGTGCACGGTTTTAAAATAGGAACATCTATTTCCTCTCATTGCGTCATGAAAACACAAGATTTCTGATTTTGCTGAAAGCTTTTGAGGCCGAGGTGAGCGCAAATATAACATGGCTGTAACATCGAGTTTCGGATAATGTTCAGCTACAATCTGAAATTATACAGACTTCCCTCAACCTTAATGAACAAATGTCATTAATGCTTCTGCTCGATTTCGAACGTGGGCCCTTGCGTGCGCGAGGCAAATGCAATCAGCAGTACACCACAGAAACTGTTGGCTGCTCTGTAGCCCAATGGGGCTGTCTTGAAATGTTGCAACATTCATTTGGAATGCTGTAGACACATTAATCTAAGAATGATTGAAAATGGTTAACAATGTCACAGAACGATGAGAGGGTCATAAATCCATCAGATCTTTGCGAATTATTTTATGAGGAGCTAAACGATGAATATGTCGTTGCGGATTGGTGGGTCGATGGGCCTGTTCCTGTCCTGAACTGTTCTTTGTTCCGATTTCAATTTCCTCCTTTCATTCCATGAAGTTGATGTTTCTCCCTTTTAAGTCATTGAAAAATCCCAATTTGAAGAAGGAGTTTCTGCGGAATCCATGTACAATTTGCTTTAACAACCTTTCCCTTACCCAATGGCAGCAAGTATTGGATTTAGCCTCCCGATATAGTTTTCAATGTAAACATATATTTATTTTTGCAATTGATTTCATATCGATTTTACAAAACGAATTTAAATCTGATGAAGCATCTCCTCATTATTTCTGAATTATATCTAATATAACTACATTTACTCCACAACCTTCCACAGAGTGTGGAATATAACCGACGAGAATAAATCACCTACACCTGAAGCAGTCTTCCTGTGTTGTCCTCCTGTGTCCTGAACATCCGATCCGAGAACTTCGAGAATCGATGGAGAATCTGTCTTATTCACACGGACTTCACATGGGGCAACACAGCGGCACGGTGGTTAGCACAGCTGTTTCACAGCGCTAGGGACCCGGGTTCAATTGAAATTCCTCCTTAGTGTACACGAACAGGCGGCGGAATGTGGCGACGAGAGGATTTTCACAGTAACTTGAAGTATTAATTGCTGTATTAATGTAAGCCTGGTTGTGACACTAGTAAATATGTTTTGCACACAGACACATCCAGAATATGTTTGGCGGTAAAAATGAATACATTCATTATTGCTTATTCTGCAAAAGGGTCCACGTCGATTTGTCAATCAATGATCAGCATTGATGAGAAATAGATTTCTGGCTGCTCCTGTTGTTAAAATGTCGTGTTCCATCGCAATGAATATCTAACACGATATTGCCGCACTTACACCACACCAGGGAATTCCAGTTCAGGAAGTTTACTCTGGAGCTAGCGCGCTTTTTAGGTTTCAATGAGTTCATGTCCCTTTTGTGCGTCAATGGCTGTGCCAATCTGCTTTGTTATCTTTCTTAGTGATTGTCCGTGTGTCTCGTGGAACAAGCTGCCAGAGGGAGTAGTAGATGCCGTTACAAGTTTATCTTTTAAAAAGCATTTAGATAGTATATGGGTACGATGGGTATGGAAGGATATGGGCCAAATGCGGGCAATTGAGATTAGCTGAGGGGTTTAAACAAAAACGGGCGGCATGGACAAGTTGGGCCGAAGGGCCTGTTTCCATGCTGTAAACCTCCAGAGATTTTAGAGAGAGTGCAGAGGAGGTTTACCAGGATGTTGCCTGGTATGGAAGGGCTTAGTTATGAGGAGAGATTGGGTAAACTGGGGTTGTTCTCACTGGAAAGACGGAGGATGAGGGGTGACCTAAAAGAGGTGTATAAAATTATGAAAGGCATAGATAGGGTGAACGGTGGGAAGCTTTTTCCCAGGTCGGTGGTGACGTTCACGAGGGGTCATAGGTTCAAGGTGAGGGGTGGGGGGCGGGGGGGGGGGGAGGTTTAATACGGATATCAGAAGGAGGTATTTTACACAGAGGGTGGTGGGGGCCTGGAATGCGCTGCTGGGCAAGGTGGTGGAGGTGGTGGGAACGTTTAAGACTTATCTAGATAGCCACATGAACGGAGTGGGAATGGAGGGATACAAAAGAATGGTCTAGTTGGGACCAGGGAGCGGCACGGGCTTGGAGGGCCGAAGGGCCTGTTCCTGTGCTGTATTGTTCTTTGTTCTTTGTTTGTTCTTTGACTCTATGACTATGTTTGAGTCGATCGGTTTGGGAATCTATCACTTCGTTTACTTGTCTTTGTGTTGATTCTGTGCAGTATCCGAGGCTTCCAGTGAACACGGAGGTGGAGTTATTCATGCATTATCATGGTTAGCAACGCAAACTAATAGTTGTCAGAAATCTGCAGAATAATTCTGGATTTATAACGAGGGACGTTAGAATTGATGTCACTGTCTGGGCATATATCTATATGGTTATATATCCTTATTCGTGTTGGTCTTTCCACGTGACCGTGTGTCTATCTGTTCTCCGCATGTCTGCTGGGTTTCCTCGGGTGCTGTGGCTTCCTCCAACAGACCAAAGATGTGCGGATTAGGTGGATTGGCCATGCTAAATTGACCCCTAGTGTCAGGGAGATTATGTGTGCGGTTACGGGAATAGGGCCTCGGTGGAATTGTGGTCGGTACAGATTCGCTGGGCCGAATGGCCTCCTTCTGTACTGTAGGGGTTCTATGATTCTATGTTCTCTATAAGTATCAGTCTTTTCAGGTTGCCGTGTGTGTACCTGTTTCCAATATGCGGCTGTGCTGTCCACGGGAGAGCACTCTCTGATCACTTATGAAAGATCACAATCCCTTTCTAAAGGAAGCGTCTGTTTGAAGATGTAAAGATGGGCGGAGAGATGGAGTCACCTTGGACCTCATAACATCCCCCTGACTGTTTCAACATCTCCAATTGCAGATCTGATTCAGACAGTGATCAGTCTCTCTGTTTCTGCTGTTCAGACTCGAACCATGGGGGTGAAACTCTGTCTCACTCTGGTTATTGTCCTGATTACAGGTCTGTCATTTTGAACTTCTGCGTGAAATCTGCCAGTCACCACATTCATTCCCCATTTCCATCTCGAGGGGATTATTCCATTGTTGTTACTCCTTCTAACCCACTGCGTGTCTGTTACCTATTTTCAGACATGAGTAACGGTGACTCAGTGTCCCAGTCAGGACCAGGTGTTGAAGCAGCAGAGGGTGAAGATTCAGCAATACCCTGCAGTTACTCGGGACAGAGTTTAACTGTACAACATTACTGTTCTGGTATCGCCAGTATACACACCGAGCTCCTCATTGACTGCTCAGAGCCGCGAATGTACGGGTCTCAAGGTTTTTTACATTGCAGCGGGAATCTCAACCTGAAACAAAGCACTTTTCACTTGCCCATGAAAGATTTGAAGGTGACAGACAACACCGAGTATTACTGTGCACTGAGAGCCACAGTGAATGAGGCTCTCGCGGGCCTCATACAAAATCTGGCACAGGTCGATAATCAATGATTCATTGTCAGGACAACACATGGGGTTAAAAATCAGCGAAAATTTACTCATAGTGAACCTGACAATACAGTCCCGTCTAAGTGTTTTCCCTCACTGAGGTTACTGATTGTCACTGTTGGGAAGTTTGACATGTTTTTACTCATATTACTATCACATCAAGTCCAATCGCTCCCCGATCCTTTCACACAAACCCACAGATCTCCCAGGTGAACCATGTCATCAGACAGACCACACCTTTCAAAAGTGATCAAGTTTCAAAGGCAGACTCAGAGTTGTCACATGTTGAAGTTGCTGGTTAAAATTATTGACTGTAACATGTGTACTTTATAAACAAAAACCCCCAGTTGCAAACAGTCGAGGTAACAATATTGGACGGATATTTTGCTGGAACTTAAAGTCCACAAATGCTGATGCGGTAAGTTATTTAATCAATTTCGGCTTTCACTCGAGGTGTCAGAACTGCTTTGTAGAAAGTTAAACAATTTTTATTTTGTTAGCTGCTAACGTGCAGGTTCGTTGGTCTAGGGGTATGATTCTCGCTTAGGGTATTTCGCCCCGTTAACATGCGAGAGGTCCCGGGTTCGAATCCCGGACGAGCCCCGTTTTGACCGAAATATTGTGTTCGAAAGGAGATATTTTGATTTATTTAAGGTGCATACGGCGGGATGGCTTTCTGCTGACTGGCTCCGAAAAAGAGTCATAAAGGCACAGAGTTTTACAGCACGGATAGAGCCCACTGGGACACCCACATGGCAGGCGCGGACACCCATCTGCGCCTGCCACGTGACAGCTGGACGGGAAGCGTTAGTTCTGATTCTCGCTGCACAGATACTTCCAGAAATGCTGACATAACCCAGCATTTTCTGTTTTTATTTCAGATTTTGAAAGTCCGCAGTGTGCGGCATTATATTAGACTTTGGGCTGACAAGTGGCAAGTAACATTCGCGCCAGACAAATGCCAGACAACGTCCATCACAAATAAGAGAAAATCTAACCACCGCCTCTTGACAGTCAATAGTTGTTCCATCACTGAATCCCCCATTGTTAACATCCTTACGGTTACCATTGACCAGATACTCAATTGGACTCGCCACATAAACACAATGGCTACAAGAGCAGGTCAGAGGCCAGGAATACTGTGGCGAATACCTCACCTCCTGACTCCCCAGAGCCTGTCCACCATCTACAAGGCACAAGTCAGGAGCGTGATGGAATATTCCCACCTCGCCTGGATGGGTGCAGCTCCAACAACACACAAGAAGATTGACATCATCCAGGACAAAGCAGCCCGCTTGATTGGCACCACATCCTCAAGCATTCAATCCCGCCACAACCGACGCTCAGGAGCAGCGATGTGTATTATCTAAAAGATACAGAGCGGCAATTTACCAACGATCCTTAGACAGCACCTTCGAAACCCACGACCACTTCCATCCAGAAGGACAAGGGTAGTAGACACATGGGAACACCACCATCTGTAAGTTCTCCTCCAAGTCACTCACCATCCTGACTTGGAATTATATTGCCATTCCTTAGCATGGCCTTATTCTGTGGTGTACTCATTTTCTGATTTAGTGCGGACCTCACCCTGAGGCCGTGAACCGCAAAGTATTTTCTCATTTCTGTCATCTCTCCCTCAATGTCAACAAAACGGAGATTGTCATTGACTTCAGAAAGCGTAGAGGAGAACATGCCCCTGTCTCCATCAAAGGGGACGAAGTAGAAAGTGTCGAGAGCTTCAGGTTTTTAGGTCTCCAGATCACCAACAGCCTGTCCTGGCCTCCCATGCCGACACTATAGTGAAGAAAGCCCATCAACGCCTCTACGTTCTCAGAAGACTTAGGAAATTTGGCATGTCAGCTACAACTGTCACCAAGTTTTACAGGTGCACCATAGAAAACATTCTTTCGAGTTGTATCACAGCTTGATATGGCTCCTGCTCTGCCCAAGACCGCAATAAACTACAAAGGGTCGTGAATGTAGTCCAATCCATCACTCAAACCAGCCTCCCATCCATTAATTCTGTCTACGCTTCCTGCTGCCTCGGCAAAGCAGCCAGCATTGTTAAGGACCCCACGCACCCGGACATTCTCTCTTCCACCTTCTTCCTTCGAGACAAAGATACAGAAGTCTGAGGTCACGTGCTAGCCGACTCAAGAACAGCTTCTTCCCTGCAGCCATCATACTTTTGAATGGCCATTACCTTGCATTAAGTTGATCTTTGTCTACACCCTGACAGTGACTGCAATACCACATTCTGCACTCCCGTTTCCTTCTCTATGAACAGTACACTTTGTCTGTATAGCGCGCAAGTAAAAATGCTTTTCACAGCATACTAATACGTGACAATAATAAATAAAACTAAATCAAATAGTTTCATTTCTCCTGACTTCCACACTCTTCCTGTTGTTACATTTCATCCCTCCTGAGTTTCAGTCGTTTCAAATTCCCACATTTTTCACCTTTTCCTGTTGTAATGAAAGGCCATGGACGTAAAAGATGAGCTTTGTTTCCCTGTCCACAAATTCTGCCTGAATTCCTAAGTTTATGCAGCATCTTCCGCCTTCGCTGCAGTTATCTGATCGGCTTTGAATGGCCAAGAGAGCATCTTTTCTTTCAATCAGTGGCTGCTTATAGGCTCCTTGGTGTAGGGGTATGAATCGCATTTTGGTATGCCTTAACCACCGAGATCCCGAGTTAAAATCCGAGACTAACCCTACTGTTTCTTCTTATCCCTGTTACATCAAAACATCGGAAGCAGGAGGAGGTCATTGGAACATCATCTACCATTCATAGAATCATAGAAACCCTACAGTGCAGAAGGAGGCCATTCGGCCCATCGAGTCTGCACCGACCACAATCCCACCCAGGCCCTATCCCTACCCCCAAATATTTACCCGCTAATCCCTCTAACCTACGCATCTCAGGACTCTAAGGGGCAATTTTGAACCTGGCCAATCAACCTAACCCGCATATCTTTGGACTGTGGGAGGAAACCGGAGCACCCGGAGGAAACCCACGCAGACACGAGGAGAATGTGCAAACTCCACACAGACAGTGACCCGAGCAGGGAATCGAACCCGGGACCCTGGAGCTGTGAAGCAGCAGTGCTAACCATGTGCTACCGTGCCACCCCTACCGTGCCTGATAATCAAATTCAATACCCTGATCCGCCATTTAGCACCAAGAGTATATTAAACTTCTCTTGAAATCATAGTGTTTGGCCTCAACGACTTTCTGTGGGAGTGAACTCTGCAGATTCACCACTCTCTGGCTGAAGGAAGTCTCATCATCTCAGCCGTTATCCTCAAACTATAATCCCCAGCCCTGGACTCCCCACTAACGTGAACATTCTTTCTGAATCTACCCTGTTTCATCCGGTCAGAATGTTATAAGGTTCCATTAGAATCATAGAATCCCTGAGTACAGAACAAGGCCAATTCGGCCCATCAAGTCTGTACTGACCACAACCCCATCCAGGCCCCACTCCTGTAACTACATGCATTCACCCTGCTAATACCCCTGACACTAGGGCCAATTTAACACGGTCAATCAACATTAGCCGCACATCTTTGGACAATGGGAGGAAACCGGAACACCCGGAGGAAACCCATGCAGATACGGGGAGAATGTGCAAACTCCACACAGACAGCGACCCGATGCCAGATTTGAACCTCGGACCCTGGCGTTTTGAGGCGGCAGTGCTAACCAATGTACCACCCAAAACATATCTGCCCAGAAATAGCCAGGATTAGTTGGCAAGAAATGCATTTGCCAATGTTGGACACCTAAGTGTTAAAATAAGCCGCATCCCAGAAGTGACTCGAACACACGCTCCCTGGTTTAGGAAGCCAGTGCCTTACGCGTTAGGTTACTGGGACTATCGGTGAGCTACTGCTGCAACTTTAAAAAGCTGTATATCTCCATCCACATAGACAGTGACTAACCCCAGAATCGAAACCAGGTCCCTGGTATTGTGAGCCAGCAGAACTAGCCACTGTGCCGCCCTCTCCCACGAAGATTTGATCAGATTTCATGAGCTGCAGATTTTGTTTTTTTCTTTGCATTGCAGACTTTGGGATTGGTCCACATGGGGTTTCGTTTGAGAACCTGAGCACAAACTGTGAGGAAACTATCAGCACAACACACTCGCTCGAAAATAAAGATATGATCAACAGGGTTGGCTATGTAACTTGACGTTCATTTTATCTCCATTCACCTCTTCAGCTGGCCCCATGATTATGGGTTCAGTGAGCTGCCTGGATGTTTCTTTTTGTTCATGTGGGTGTCGCTGGCTAGATCAGCATGCACTGCCCATCAGTATTTAGCCTTGAGAAAGTAGTGGTGAGCTGCCTTCTTGAAACGTTGTAATCCATTTGTACAGGTACACTTACAGTGCTGTTAGGGAGGGAAGTCCACGAATTTGTCCCAATGACAGTGAAGGAACGGCGATATATTTCCAAATCAGAATGCTGAGGGAATTGAGTGTGGTGTTGGCTGTGTGGCGTTGGAGGGGGGAGAGGGGGCGGGGGGGGGGGGGGGGGGGGGCTGGCAGGGGAGCTGCCAGGTGGAAGCGGTCTTGGGTTTGGGAGATGCTGTCTAAAATGCCTTTGGTGGATTCCTGCATCATGCAGACAAGTGGAGAATATTCTATCGCACTCCTGACTTGTGCCATGTCGATCGTGGACTGTTTTGTGGGAGTCGGGAGATGAGTTACTCCCATAGGATTCCCATCCTCTGCCCTGCTCTTTTAGCCACTGAATAAACTGATAACATGCGTGCTGAGTCAGAATAGGTGTGTCTTCTTTCCTGCTCAGTTTGTCGTGAATTTTCCGCACTTTTGTCTTTTCCTGAATGTATTTTGAGGCTCAAGTAAGGGCCAATGTCATATGATTGTAAGATACTACATTCAGGTAATATTCAATCGTGGATTCACTGGCGGGAGGGGTACGGTTTCGAGTCATGTTGTTGACGCTGGATTGATAAAGCAGAGAAGCAGGCTGAAGCTTTGGGAACCAGGGTTCGAATTCCAACACAGCAGGTTAACGCAATTCAAGGCAAAGTAGAATTACTGTGAGTGAGTAGAGAAAATTTTAATTATGCAACATTTCCTCACTAAAATGTTTTGACCATGTTTCTGCCGATTTTGAAGCCTCGGACCGATATGTAAACATTGCTGCATGTGGTTTTGCTGTGGGCCAGTGGCGCAATGGATAACGCGTCTGACTACGGATCAGAAGATTCCAGGTTCGACTCCTGACTGGCTCGGTGTAATAATTTAACAGTAGTTCATGTGGATTTTAACAATATTCGTGTGGATGAACAATGTGTTTTCACAAATTTTGGACCAATTCAGAGAAATGTTTTGACCAAATGCAGTCAGCTTCTGTGATGAAATTTATCTTAGCCAATGATTGTTCAAAAAAATGTTGACTATTTTAAGAAAAAAATACTGATAAAGTTCAATTAAGTTTTTATTTAAAAAATAGTTTCTTTAAATGACGAATTCTCGTTAAAGTATTCGGGGAAAATATGTTAGCAAGTTTAAGCTACCTTTTAAAAAGGTGGAAATTTCTCGAAAAATACGTGGAAACATTACATTTTTCAAAATAGTGAAAACACTTTCTAAAACGTTGATGAACTCTGATTAAACATGTTTAATTTTAAGAAGCAAAATACACAGAAATGTTTTTTAAAAGTTGACAAATTTCAGTTAAATCAGATGGAGGAATTTCTTTGGAGTAAGTTTAGTTTTGAAAAGTTCAAATTAGCCAGAAGTTTCTGGTTTGTGATGCTGGGATTGTTGTCCATTGGAGCGAAGGAGATTGAGGAGCGATTTAATCGAGGTGGACTAGATTAGGGCAAGTTTAGAGGGGGAGGGGCAAATTTTAAGATATTGGGCAAGGCGGGGGCGAAGAAGATTTGGAAGCAACATTTTTTCCACAGCGAATGCTCAGGACCTGGAACTCATTGCCTCCGAGAGTTTTGGATGAGGTCAATTTAGGTAATAGAAATTCTGAGGTGGACATGGACCTCCTGAGAAAGAAGATGGGTCTCCAGGAACATTCTTTAGGCAGGTAGATGGATCTCCTCGGTGACATTGAATCTGAAGATCAACCTGTGGAAGCACACCCCTTCCCCGGCCACCGCCCCCACCCACTGTTGAGAACAGTACAGCACAGGAAACAGGCCCTTCGGCCCTCCAAAATGTTTGACAAGAACCCCGCTGATATTAAATGCAAGGGCATCAAAATCAAAAAGGGTATTTTGGACCATTCGTTCTTCGTTGTAGATATTTTCAATATCATATAACGTGAAAAAGGATATGCAAAATATTCAGACTGTTGAATGGGAACTCCCGACATTGTTACAAGGACAACATTAACCATTTACCTCATTGTCACCACCTCAGAAGCTGTCTTGGCCAAAGGGCCAACATTGCGGTGAATCCTCGTTTCGGTCCCGCTGTGGGGAAAACAACTTCATTGATTCACTGGCCCTGCTCTGACGTAATAAACTGGAGAACAAAGGGTCTGTGAGCTGATTGGATGAATTGGAGAATCAGGGACATGATTGGAGGTCACCAGTTGATTCGTTTGGGAACTAACCAATCGCTGGAGAGACCGGAAATACATGTAAATATCTTCACCCAAACAATTACAGATTGAACCCATTCTGTTTAATTCCGCAATAAACTCGCTGCAAACATGTTGGGTATCATTTTGTATTCGTTTCTCACTGTTTCAGCTCTTTTGCCTGGTAAGTCTACAAGGGACATAAACTTCTTCTTGCAAGCGATGTCGACAGTAATTTAGGTCCGCTTTGCTGTAGATGATAATGTGATCCGTGTTCTGATGTTATGAGTTACAATAGAATGATAATAACACCTTAACTTTCAATATTTCTAAATTTCTGCCGGTGTCACTACTGGAGACTCAATATCAAAGGAGCCGGTTACAGCGATGAAGTTTGAATGGGACTCAAAGAACAAAGAACAAAGAAAGTTACAGGCTCTTAGGCCCTCCAAGCCTGGACCGATCATGTTGCCCGACTGAACTAAAACCCGCTATCCTTCCGGGGACCATATCCCTCTATTCCCATCTTACTCATATATTTGTCCGGACGCACCTTAAATGTCACTATCGTATCTGTTTCCACTACCTCCTCCGGCAGCGTGTTCCAGGCACCCATCACACTCGGTGTAAAACACTTACCTCATTAATCTCCTTTAAACCTTGCCCCTCGCACCTTAAACCTATGCCCCTTAGTAATTGACTCTTCCACCCTGGGAAAAACCTTCTGACTATCCACTCTAGCCATGCCCCTCAGAATCTTGTAGACTTGTATCAGGTCATCCCTCAACCTCCGTCGTTCAAGTGAGAACAAACCAAGTTTCTCCAACTTCTCTTCTTAGCTAATGGGCGGCATGGTAGCACAGCGGTTAGCACTGCTTCCTCACAGCTCCAGGGACCTGGGTTTGATTCCCGGCTTTGGTCACGGTCTGTGGCGTAAGCACATTCTCCTCGTGTCAGCGTGGGTTTCCTCCAGGTGCTCGGATTTCCTCCCACAGTCCAAAAATGTGCGGGTTAGGTTTATTAGTCATGCTAAAATTGCCCCTTAGAGTTCTGAGATGCGTAGGTTTGAGGGATTAACGTGTACATGTGGGGGTAGGGTCTGGGTGGGATTGTGGTCAGTGCAGACTCGATGGGCCGAATGGCCTCCTTCTGTACTGCAGGGTTTCTATGATTCTGATGCTCTCCATGCCAGGCAACATCCTGGTAAATCTTTTCTGCACCCTCTCCAAAGCCTCAACATCGTTCTGGTAGTGTGGCGATCAAAATTGAAAATTATATTCCAAGTACGGCCTAACTAACGTGCTATAAAGCTGCAATATGACTCGCCATTTTTTAAACTCAATGCCCCGGTGACCAATAGATTAACGGCACAGCAGCTGGTGCATATTACATTCAATTGTATCGCCAGGACCGGGAGAAGGTTCCCAGCAAAAAGAACGGAGAAAGCCCCCATCTTCTTGATCTATATCTCTTATTATGAAGATATTTCCAGTGCAAAGGGTGTGGGAACACTATTTTCTGCATATATCGAGAGGTCGAAAAGCGAGGGGAACTTCAGCATGTGTGAGCTGCGGCTGTCGGACAGCGCGGTGTATTACTGTGGACTGAGAGACGCAATGACAGAAACCAGAGGGAGCCTGGTATGAAAAAAAAACATTGCCCCAGAGTGACAAGATGAACGGAGCAGAGAATGGTAATAATATTGGGCTATAAATAGAGCATGATTCACTCTGTGGTGCTTCTATACATTTTCGGTATTGCTGATATTCACAACAGGAGAGGTGATGGCCGAGGGGTATTATCCTGAGACTATTAATCCAGAAACTCAGCGAATGTTGTGCGGACCCGATTCAACTAAAACAATATCAACAACTAAGAATCTATTGACGACCATGAAGCCATTGTCGATTGTCGGAAAAACCCACTTTGTTCACTCATGTACTTTGGGGGATGAAATCTGCCGTCCTTACCTGGTCTGGCCGACACGTGACTCCAAAGCCAAAACAATGTGGTTGACTCTCAACTACCGATGGACAACTAGTGGCATCCATGTCCCACACACACAAAAAAATCACTGGAATCACTGTTAAAACTGTCCTGATAATAAGGCTAATGGACCTATTGAGAAAAACAAAACAAGGACAGAACTATTTAGCCTCCATTAGCTTCCTGGTCACAGTAAGAAAATAAGGGTTTTTTGTGGAATGTCAATTATTGAGCATGTTCAAAAAAATCAACAGCTTTTGGGAGCCTAATGGCATTAAGCGCTATGCAGATAGCGCGGGAAAGTGGCGTTCAGGCTGATCAGCCCTGATCTAACTGAATGACGAAGCAGAATCGAAGGACAGAATGGCCTACTGCTGTTCCCATGTTCCTGTGCCCCATTTTTCTACATTCTTCCCCAAGTCAATCGCTAAATGTGTAAGTTGTCTCTGTAAGGGTGCTTATATTCATCCAGCTCACGGTGCGTCTGGTTACTGTCTGTTATCTCACCACCTGGGTGTCACACAGCAGCACTGGAGACAGAAGGGAGGGAGCTGAGAACATCCGGAGAAAGGAAGCTGATTATTGAAGGCTGGGATTAGACCGGATAAAATCAAACACGCAGCTCCCCTTTTACAGAGCGACAGCGGCAATGCAGCTGCTGTGGGGATCATTCCTGACAGGTAATTACGTGCAAAAAACATTGCACTGTTTCACACGTTTCCCAAGCTTGGTTCCAGACCACAAATTAATCATACGCCCTTCTGACCATTTCCTGTTTTGTTATTTCCATATCTGAGACATGGAGATTCTGTCACCCAGCCGCTCTCATCAGATATTAAGAGAGAAGGCGAGATCGTGACTTTAACCTGTAGCAATGAAACCAAGCACGCTGAATGTCTTCTTCACCACTCTGTCCACCTGTGACTACACTTTCAAGGAGCAGAGAGCGACTGTAGGCTGTACTGGTACCGACAACATCCAGACACGCAGCCCGTGTTTATCGTGCGGAAAGATACTGATAGTTTTGAAAATAAAGCAGATGTTTTTAAAAGTCGCTTCTATGTAGCTAATGTCGCTCTGTAGGAGGTAGCTAAAAATGGATACAAAATTGGCTTGATGACAGAAGCCACAGGGCGGTTGTAGAGGGTTGTTTTTTAAACTGGGGGCCTGTGACCAGCGGTGAGCCTCAGGGATCAGTGCTGGATCCATTGTTATTTGTCATTTATATTAATGATTTGGGTGAGAAAAAAGGAGGCATGTTTAGGAAGTTTGCAGTTGACACGAAGATTGGTGGCATAGTGGACAGTGAAGAAGGTTATCTCGGATTGCAACGGGATCTTGATAAATTGGGCCAGCGGGCTCACGAATGGCAGATGGAGTTTAATTTAGATAAATGCGAGGTTATGCATTTTGGTAAATTGAACTAGGGCAGGACTTACTCAGTTAATGGTAGGCCATTGAGAAGAGTTACAGAGCAAAGAGATCTAGAGGTACAGGTTCATAGATCCTTGAAAGTGGAGCCACAGGTGGACAGAGTGGTGAAGAAGACATTCAGCGTGCTTGGTTTCATTGCTCAGAACATTGAATACAGGGGTTGGGACGTCTTGTTGAAGTTGTACAAGACATTGGTAAGGCTACACTTGGAATACTGTGTACAGTTCTGTTCACCCTATTACAAAAAGGACATTATTAAACTAGAAAGAGTGCAGGAAAGATTTACTAGGATGCTACCGAGACTTGACGGTTTGAGTTATAAGGAGAGGCTGGATAGACTGGGAAATTTTGCTCCGGAGCGTAGAAGGTTGAGGGGTGATCTTATAGAGGTCTATAAAATAATGAGGGGCATGGATCATCTAAACAGTCAATATATTTTCCCAAAGGTAGGGGAGTCTAAAACTAGAGGGCATAGGTTTAAGGTGAGAGGGGAGAGATGCAAAAGTGTCCAGAGGGACAGTTTTTTTCACACAGAGGATGGTGAGTGTCTGGAACAAGCTGCCAGAGGTAGTGGTAGAAGCGGGTACAATTTTGTCTTTTAAAAAGCATTTCGACAGTTACATGGGTAAGATGGGTATAGAGGGATATGGGTCAAATGCGGGAGATTGGGACTAGCTTTGGATTTTTTTTAAAAAGGGCGGCATGGACAAGTTGGGCCGAAGGGCCTGGATCCATGCTGTTAACCTCTATGACTTCATGACTCTACGTCTATCTCCAGACCTCGTACAAATTCATGAGTTTAAGTATATTTGATCTGAGCCTGACTGATGCTGCCGTTTATCATTGCGCGTCCAGACTCACAGAGATAGAAAGAAGGCTCACTCTCATTCAGAAACCTGCTTAACACTGGAGATGTGAGCTCGTGGCGACTGAGGATTGCTGAGACTCATGGCCAGATGTTAAGTGAGTTTTCGGCCGCTCAAACACAAACAGAGGAAACCAAGTTAACCGCAGATGCAACTGACACCTAACTCTTTACAGCCGCAATGGAGAAAACAAACTGCAGAATCCAATCTGTCAGGCAGATCCAGAACAGAACCATACTCGACTCATTCTTCCAAAAGACAATCATGCCACTTTTCTGGTCTGGCTGCACCAGTCGGTGGTGAGCTGTATACCAGTGAATGGAAATACCTCAAGCTGCGACACAATTAATGTCCTGGTCGTGGGAATTTTTCAATTGGCTGCGACCACGGTTGGGAATAAAAGCCTTCTTTGTTAATTGGGGACAGTTCTCAAAACATTACAGGCATTGAACCCACCGTCATTGCACTCAACAGCAAATTTCAAAGCTATCTGTGTAGAAAACAACTCGCATTCAATTTCACAGGAGTCGTAAAATCTACAGGTTGCATCACAGTAACAATAATACAAATCAGGAAAGATTTGGCAGAAACATATTTTGAAAATATAATGAATACATTGAATCTCCAGAAAGAAGGCCATTTACCACTCAGCACCAACAGAGGGAGCTCATGCATCACGTATTCATGACCACTGCAGCTAATCCACCAAGAAGTCGCATGGCACTGGGGAATGAGGGCTTTCATTATTCTCATCATAAGTCACCAATTCAAAAATCTGCAAGCATCCTTATAATTTGCCTTACTTGTTAGGAGACCACTATGTTTGTTTTGGACTCTGTTACATTGATCAAATTCCATTGTTAATGATAACCACTCTCTACATAACCAACTGGGCCCTTACCTGTGCCCCGAATTTAAACTTATTTGAATGAACCAGTGGCTTGATGCTCTACAATCTCAGTTCAATCTGGTAGATGTTTCAGGATAAACCTTTCCCATATCAGATTGTACTTTGTATTGTTGACTTCATATATTCCTTGAATTTCTGCTGCCATCTCAGTCATTGCTTCTCCCTTTGTCTATTTGCTTTTCTCACTGTGCCTCCCCTTAACTCTCTCACTGACTTGTCATTGTCCTTGCATTTCTGTCGATTTCTCTGCCTATTTTTCTGTTATTCCTATGCGCCTAATTCCATCTCTCCATATGTCAGCTGAACAATATCTATTTCCAACCTCTGCAACAGCAGGGAACACAAGTGACCTTCAATGGGTATTGCTGACTTCATCTGTCCGTTTCATAGTTACTGTGGCATCCTCATGCTCTCTGCTCACTGTGAATTCACTGAATGAGACAAATAGAAAAGACATTTATTGATTCTCAGGCGCCAACTTGAAAACTTCGCAATGAAAGTCACGCCACCCGGTGGTGGCATCGCTAAATGTATGTTGGTCGAGTTTGTCAAACTCTCTTTCACATCCTGAATTACGTGAATTAATTTCCAGGGGTTTTTCCCCTGCTTTAAAACACGCACTCGGCCAGAAAATCCAAACAGACATTTTTGAATACACCGGCAGCCGGCGGTATCAGTAGTGTAGTTGTTATCACGTTCGCCCCCAACGCAAAAAAGATCCCGGTTTGAAATCAGGCAGAAACATTCATTAAACTTTCTCATGTAGGGTGAGGTAAGTCTGTGTGATTTCAGTTTCTTGCTGAACATTATCCGAATCTTGATGTTACAGCCATATTATCTTTGCTCTGACCTCGGCCTCAAATGCTTTCTCGAAAATCAGAAATGCTGAATTTTATGACGCAATGTCAGGAAAGAAACGTTCCTATTTTGACACCGTGCACATATTAGCATCTGCTTCAGTTTACAACAGTGTTTAGTTGGTTTAATAGATGCAGACTAACATAGTTAATCACCGTCTGAAACATGTCTAATAGTGGTGAGTGCTCAAAAAGACAGACACAAGTGATGCTGTAAGTGAACTAAAGGAAATTGCACACATTTTCCGGAGCAGTCTTGTTTAAAGATCGTTCTTCATAATAAAATAATAGAAAAAAAACAGACAAATGAGAAAGTCGAAACTTAGTGCGGATTTATTGGACTTTCCTATCGATGGACGGAATTTTTTAAGCGCCTGAATGTTAGTTAAATATATTAACCGGTGACTCGATTCCTTTTGTTGGTCAGTTATGTTTGATATAAAATGTTGAATAACGACAAATACTGGATATAACTGGTTGAAATTATTCGACGGAAGATGATTATGATGCATTAATGATTGAGCAGGAATCATTGCTCCCATAGACATTTCCCAGAAGAACGCTTTTGAATTTTGAAGTTCAAGATGAGTTGAGAAATCAGGTGGATAGTAACGGATATGTTCTTGTATTAAGTAACATGGGCTCTCAATCTAACCATGAGAACCTGCAGCAAAACAGTGGAGTTGAACATTGTAGTCAGGCGAATTGGAGGCGTGGTGCTGTCTCTTGTTTCTGTAGTGTAGTGGTTATCACATTCGCTGAACACACGCAAAGTTTCTGGCTCGAAACCGGGCTGAAACGTTCATTGTCGGGTGGGGGGAATCGGTATGATTTCAATACGTTGCTGAACATTATCCGAATCTCGACCTTACAACCATATTATCATTGCTCTGACCTCGGCTTCAAATGTTTTCTGTAAAATAAGAAATGCCGATTTATTTTTGACGCACTGACAGGAAAGAAACGTTTCGATTTTGACGCAATGCACATAATAGCACCACGTTCAGTCTACAACAGAAATTAATGGGTTTATAGGTGCAGACTAACATCGTTAATCACCATCTGAATCATGTCCAATAGTAGGGTGTGCTCAAAAGGATAGACACAAGTGATACTGCAAGTGAACGAGAGGAAATGGAGCATATTTCCCTGAAGAATCTTTTTTAAAATCGTTCTTCATAACAAAGAAATAGGAAACAACACTCAGACAGATGAGGGAATGGAGACTCAGTCCGGATCTACTGGACTTTCCAAAAGATGGCCGGAAATTATGCGCCTGAATATTTCACGCCCATAATAAAAAAGCTCAAGCGTAACTAACAGATATCTTTTCAATCCCTTCCATTTAAATGTAGTTGACTTTGTTTAAAAGCTGACTATGGTCAATCAAAAAAATTGTGATCTGTATTACCCGGTGAACCGATTCCTTCTGTTGGTCAGTTATGTTTGCAATTCAGTGATATTCAATTTCAGAGATATTCTATTCATAATGAAGACATGTGTGTTAAATAATACATTGATATTAAATATTGAAACAAATACTGAGTACAATTGTACAATGAGCTTTGACAATGTCTCATCTGGACTCGAAATGTCAGCTAATTTCTATCCTTACTGCCAGACCTTGTGAGATTTTCCTGCATTTTCTCTTTTGGTTTCCGATTCCAGCATCCGCAGTAATTTGCTTTTATTACTGAGTACAAATGGTTCAGATTATTCGAAGGAAGATTAGAATAATGCA
Source organism: Mustelus asterias (assembly GCF_964213995.1). Taxonomy (NCBI): domain Eukaryota; kingdom Metazoa; phylum Chordata; class Chondrichthyes; order Carcharhiniformes; family Triakidae; genus Mustelus; species Mustelus asterias. The sequence continues at coordinate 414,634 of NW_027590205.1, forward strand.
TTAATGAATGGGCAGAAATCATTGCTCCCTTAGATATTTGCGGGACGAACCCTTTTAAATTTTGATGTTTAAGATAAGCTGGGCAATTAGATTGAAAGTAACGGTTATCTTCCTGAATTAAGTGACATGGGCTCTCAGTCTCACCATCGGAACCTGCAGCAACACAGCGGAGTTGAACATTGCAGACAGGCAGATTTACTCTAACGTGTTTTAAGCTGTTTCTGTAGTATCGTGGTTATCACGTTCCTGTAACACGCAAACAGTCCCCGCTTCGAAACCGCACAGAAACATTCATTCAGCTTTCTCAGGTCAGGTAAGGGAAAATTGCTTGATTTCAGTTAATTGCTCAACATTATCCGAAACCCGATGTTCAAGGCATGTTATCACTGCTCTGGCATCACTCTCAAGTGTTTTCTGTGAAATAAGAAACGACTTTTTCTGACGCACTGACAGGAAAGTTCGATTTTGACACCGAGCACTTATTCGCATCCCGTTCAGACTACAACAGAATTTAATGGGCTTATAGATGCAGATTAATATGGTTAATCACCATTTGAAATATCTGATAGTAGTGTGTGTTCAAAAAGACAGATACAAGTGTTACTGTAAGTGAACTAGAGGAAATGGCGCACATTTCACAGAGGAATCTTTTTTTAAATGGTTTTTCGTCACTAAGAAACAGGAAAAGCCACTCAGACAGATGAGGGAACCGAGACTCAGCGCGGATCTACTGGACGTTCCTGTAAAGGGCCGGAATTTATGCGCCTGAATGTTTCACACCCATAATAAAAAAGGCTCAAGTGTCACGAACAGATAATTTTTGATTCTCCTCCATTTAAATGGAGTTGACTTTGTTTAAAAGCTGACCATAGTCAATCTCAAATTTGCGATCTGTATTACCCGGTGATTCGCTTCATTCTGTTGGTCAGTTATGTTTGCAATTCAGTGATGTTCAATTTCAGAGATATTCAATTCATAATGAAGACATATGTGTTAAATTATGCATTGATATTAAATATTGAAACAAATACTGAGTACAATTGTACAATAAGCTTTGATAAACTGTCATCTGGACCCGAAACATCAGCTCTTTTCTCTCCTTACTGAAGCTGCCAGGCCTTGTAAGATTTTCCAGCATTTTCTGTTTTGGTTTCCGATTCTAGCATCCGCAGCAATTTGCTTTTATTACTGAGTACAATTGTTTGAAATTATTGGAAGGAAGATGAGAATTATGCATTAATGAATGGGCAGAAATCATTGCTCCCTTAGATATTTGCGAGGCGAGCCCTTTTAAATTTTGAAGTTCAAGATAAGTTGAGCATTCAGATTTAAAGTCACGGTTATCTTCCTGAATAAAGTGACATGGACTCTCAGTCTAACCATTGGAACCTGCAGCAACACAGCGAAGTTGAACATCGCAACCAGGCCGATTTATATCTGCTGTAGCTTGCTGTTAGCTGTTTCCGTAGTGTAGTGGTTATCACGTTCGCCTTAGACACGAAAGATCCCCGGCCCGAAACCGGGCAGAAACACTGTTGGATCTTTCTCATGAAGCGTGAGAAAAGTCTGCATGGTGTATGTTCATTGCTCAACCTCATGCGAATCCAATGTTATGTTGCCTTTGCCATCGGCCTCAAATCAATTTAGGAGAATCAGAAATGCCGTATTTTGGGAAGCAATGGCTGGAAATAAATGACTTGTTTTTACACGTATTCGCAACTCGTTCAGTCCACAAAAGAATTTAATGTGTTTATAGTTGAAGACCAACATAGTTAATCACCATCTGAAACATGTCTAATAGTATTGTGTGCTCAAAAAGACAGACATAATTGAAATCGTAAATGGTGCACATTTCCCACACGCATCTTTTTAGAATTTCTCTTCGCAATAAAGAAGTAGTAAAAACCATTCAGACCGATGAGGAAATCGAGAATCAGTGCGGACCTGCTGGACTTCCGATAGATGAACGAGATTTAGGCGCCAGAATGTTTCACAGACAGAATAAAGAGGCATCGACTATAACTGGTAGATCATTCTTAAATCTGTTCCTTTTAAAGGTACTTGATTTTGTTTAAAAGATGAGTGTGGTGATTCTCACGTTCGCCCAACACACGAAAAGTCCCCGGTTTGAAACTGGGCCGAAACATTAATTAAGCATTCTCATGTATAGTGTGGGTCATTTATACGATTTTAGTTAGTTGCTGAACATTACTCAAATCTCGGTTTTACAGCAATTTTATCTTTGCTCTGTACTCATCATTTAAACGTTTGCACCGAGCCAAGCAGGAGTCGAACTTGGAATCTTCTAATCCGTAGTCAGACTCATTATCCATTGCGCCACTGGCCCACATGTGAAAACATGACAGTTGTTGCATATTGGCCCGACGTTTCGAAAGTTTCAGGTAGAAACTTTGTCAAAATTTTGCGTTTACTTGTGAGGAAAAGGTCCATCATTGAGATTGTCTTCCTTCATTTACAATCACCTCGAATTACCTTGAATTGAGTTGCTGAGTTAACCCGCCGTGGTGCAATTCAAACTGCTGTCCAAAGACTATAAGACTGCCAAACCAGTAACCATTCCCCTCAGAGAATCAACACTCGAATATTACTTGAATGTAATACTGTGCATGCATATGACATTAGCTCTTACATATGCCTCAATATGCATTCAGAAAAAAATGAAATAGAAGTGCTGAGTATCCACTGCACACTGAGCAGGAAAAGTGATGCTCCTATTTTGACTCAACACACATTTTATCAATTCGTGCAGTGGTCACAAGAACAGGTCAGAGGCTGGGAATCCTGCGGCGAATAACTCACCCGACTCCCCAAAACATGTCCACCAACTACAAGGCACAACTCGGGAATGTGAGTGAATACACCCCACTTGCCTGATTGGTGCAGGAACTCACCAAATACACCTTAGACAGCACTTTGCAAACCCAAGACCGTTATTACGAGGAGAATCCCCTCCATGCCGATCACAATGTTGACTTGGAAATGTATCGCTGAACCTTCATCGTCATTGGAAGAAGGTCCTGGAATAACCGATCCCCCGCCACTAACAGCACTATGGATGTATCTATACCAATAGACTGCAGCAGTTCAAGAAGGCACCTTCTCAAGGGAATTACTGATGGGTAATAAATGCCGGCCGAGCCAGAGACACCCACATCTCGTCAATGAATAAACAGAAACATCCAGCCAACTGCCTCAACTGCCTGAATGGGCAATTGTGGGGTCTCTTGAACAGGTGAATGATGATAAAATGAATGTCCCCTTCCAAGCCAACCCTTTTGAAAGCTGTTTTCGAGTGAGCGTGTTGTGATGATAGATTCCCTGCAGTTTGTACTCAGATTCTCAAACCAAGCCCCATGTGAACCAATCCCCCCGTCTGTAGCGGGAAGAAATGAACAGAACCTGCGAATTGGGCAATAGGAAACAACATCACAGGGCATGTCCGGGATTTGAACTCAGCATTTCATGCACATTTGATCTCAAATACCAACAGCAGGAATCATACTCCGAGACCACTTGGGGTACTTTAACCAAATTGTTAAATTTTATTCCTATTAATAATTCCATCTTTCGTAAGGTTGTATTAATAATTTGTTGTGAATAGAATCTTGTCATCGCCCTAACCAGCAAAGACTCATAACAACAAAAATGTATGCGTGTGTGTGTGTGTGTGTGTGTGTGTGTGTGTGTGCGCGCGCATGCGCATGTGTGTGTGTGTGTGTATATACTGGTTATCAGCAAAGCATGTCATGAAGTCCAATAGGTTAAGCACAGATAGAATTAAAACCTCCCTCTACAATCTGGTGTCACATTATAGGACAGGTATGGCATAGGTGTGATGCAGTACAAATCTCCCTCTACATTATCCAATCACTCATTCTCAGATTCAGTACCGCATGCGTGAGTAATAAACGGTCGCCCTGACCAACGTGAGACCTCCCGATCCTGGGGAAAGTACATCGAGATGGGGAATCATACCGACTGAAGGTAAAAGTAAGAGAGTGAGGAAGGGTCGGCCCTTGGCTGCGTGGGGCGGTGCACATGGTGAGTATTAGAGATTCGAGCAGAAAGGAACTTAATTTTCAACTGTACCCATTCAGAGAAGTGCTTCTGAACTCGCATGCAGGCCGTTCATTCTTCTCTCCCTGAAGTTGATATGACATTGTAAGCAAATCAAATCTCGGAGCTGAAATCCAGAACTTTAGAATGAAAACTTCTCAGCTTCAGGAATGTTGGAACATACAAAGAACTAGACCAGAATCCTCAGGAAATGTTGATATCATCCACAGCCTGTAGAAGAACATGATGAGACGGAGGTGGACAGAAAGGTCAGGGCATGAAAGTTTGGAATGGCACTGGTAGATCCCTGGGGTGATATGTAGTGGGTTCAGGGTTATGGCAGCAAAGGAAATGAAGCAGGCAGAGAGAATCCCTCGGGTGATATTCAGTGAGTTCAGGGGGATGGAGTCAGAGGGAATGGAACAGGGAGAGAGGATCCTTCAGGTGATATTCAGGGAGATCCGGGGGATGGTATCAGATCGTATCAGAGGTTATCATGGGAATGCAGCAGAGAGAGGATCCCTGGGGTGATGTTCAGTGATTTCGGGGGTTGGCATCAGAGGGAATGAAGCAGGGAGAGAGGATCCCTGGGGTGATGTTCAGTGAGTTCAGGTTCAGGGGGATGGAGTCAGAGGGAATGAAGCAGGGAGAGAGGATCCCTGGAGTGATGTTCAGTGATTATTTTTACTAGGATGCTACCGGGACTTGATGGATTGAGTTATAAGGAGAGGCTGAATAGACCGGGACTTTTTTCTCTGGAGCGTAGGAGGCTGAGGGGTGACCTTGTAGAGGTCTATAAAATAATGAGGGGCAAAGACAAGGTAGATAGTCAATACCTTTTCCCAAACGTAGGGGAGTCTAAAAGTAGAGGGCATAGGTTTAAGGTGCGAGGGGAGAGATACAACAGTGTCCGGAGGGGCATTTTTTTCAGACAGAGGGTGGTGAGTGTCTGGAACAAGCTGCCAGAGGTAGTAGTAGAGGCGGCTACAATGTTATCTTTTAAAAAGCATTTAGATAGTTACATGGGTACGATGGGAATAGAAGGATATGGGCCAAATGAGGGCAATTGGGATTAGCTTAGGGGTTTAAAAAAAAAGGGAGGCATGGACAAGATGGGCCGAAGGGCCTGTTTCCATGCTGTGAACCTCTATGACCCTATGATTTCCGGGGATGGAATCAGAGGGGATGGCGTCTATTGGGGATAATGCATCATCGAAATGGAGTCAGTGGAGTAGTGTTAATTCGTGCAAAGCGGACAGTTTGAAGCAGAGAGTCGCTGTGTGTTCATCAGAAAACGGAGTGTGTGCGTTTCTAACAGAACATGGGGGCAAAACATCTATTTATGTGTTTAAGAGAAATTGAGAAGCGGGAGTCTCTGTATCAGATTAAACCGAAATCTCTGGGACCATTTCCAATAATCTCCGTTTATCTGTTGTTTCAGATTGACCCCAGGATCTCCGAATTTCTGCGTGTTTTCCCCTAGTATATCTCATAGGCCCCAATTGCTGACAATCATTGGAAATGTGTACTCGTTGCATGTTTTTGCGGAAAACATCCCAGTCTCTCATGGTTAATACCCAACTGTTCTAACCGAGTTTTATATCTGGCCGGTTGCAAACCTGGCTTCGAACTATTTAATCGGGCAATGGGGAGAGAAAATTGCTCTGATAACCTGTGCTGCAGCGATCTTTGCAGTGTTAGGGTGGGACAGTGCAAAATAAACTTTCTTCTCCCATATACTGTGCTGTATCGGCCTTTGATGAAGCAGAGCCTTTGTTGTTGAGAACTACCCGTCACTCGACAGTGACAGAACAGTTTATGGGTGAAATCACCGAGGTTCTTCTGGCTGTTCAATCATTCTGTCTCTGGAGTTCATCGGAAAAAGGCAGCGGTAAAGCTGTCGTTAGACGGATAGGCCGCTAGATGGCGCAGTGACTCTTTCATTGAAGAGTCTTGAGTTCAAACACATCCCAGGCAGGATTGGCGAAAAATCCCTGTCTGGGAAAAGGGGGAAACCGTGTAATAGGGAAAATAGAGCGGTGTCGATGGGCTTTGGACACACAGTCCAAAGAGACACGCAGATGCAGAGAGACACACAGATACAGAGACAGACACACAGATACAGAGAAAGACAACAGATGCAGAGAGAGACACACAGATCCAGAGAGAGAGACACACACAGACGCAGAGAGAGACACACACAGATGCAGAGAGAGACAAGGAGAGAAAAATTGCAGAGAAATAGACAGAGAGAAATACAGAGAGACAGACAGACAGAGAAAAATATAGAGCGAGACAGAGAGAAATACAGAGAGACAGCCAGATACAGAGAGACACACAGATACTGAGAGAGAGAGACACACATATACAAAGAGACACAGATACAGAGAGACACACACAGATACAGAGACAGACAAGGACAGAGAAATACAGAGAGAGAAAGGCAGAGAGAAATACAGGGAGATACAAAGAGAGAAATACTGAGAGAGAGACACACACAGAGAAATACAGAGAGCGACACACAGATACAGAGAGAGAGACAGAGAGAGAGAAACTCAGAGAGAGACATGCAGATTCAGAGACAGAGATAAAGTGACAGAGAGAAAGAGATAGAGAGAGAAATACAGAGAAGCTGTTTGGACTGCAGGCTGAAAACAATGTTTTTTTGTCTCTGTTCCTGGTGTTGGAAATTCTGCTGTGGGTGGCTGGTTAGCTGAAAGCTAGAGCAACTAATGTTTCTGCCTCGAATTGTGCTAAATGTTCCAGGGCCAGAAAGCCTCCGGGTTTCCCGATGACACAAAGATTGGCCAGGTGGTTAACAATGAGGTTGAGTGTCTTAGGTTACATGAAGATATAGACGAGATGGCCAAATGGGTGGATAAGTAGCAGATGGAATTAAACCCTGAAAAATGAGAGGTGATGCGCTTTGGAAGGAGTAATTTGACAAGGAAATATGCTATGAAAAGCCCGACACTGGGAAGTTCCGAAGAACAAAGGGACCTTGGCGTGTTCGTCCATAGATCTCTTAAGGCGGAAATGCAGGTTAATTGGGTGTTGAAAAAGGCACATGGCACACTCGCCTTTATCAATCGGGGTCTAGATTACAAAAGCAGAGAGGTCATGATGGAGTTGCATCGAACTTTGGTGAATCCACAGCTGGAGTACTGCGTGCAGCTCTGGTCGCCACATTGTAGGAAGGATGTGAAAGCACTGGAGGGAGTGCAGAGGTTATTTACCAGGATGCCGCCTGGGATGGAACATGTACGTTATAAAGAGAGGCTGTATAGGCTTGAGTTGCTTTTGTTGGAGCAGAGAAGTCTGAGGGGCGACCTGATTGAGGCGTTGGAAATTATGAGGGGCATGGACAATGTGGATGGAGAGTAGCTGTTCCCCTTAGTTGAAAGGTCAGTGACGAGTGGACATAGGATAAAAGTGAGGGGTGGGAGGATTAGGGGAGATTTGAGGAAAACGTTATTTACTCAGAGGGTGGTGACAGTCTGGAATGCATTGCCTGGGCGGAGGGCAGAGGGGTGGGGGTAGAGGCGGGATGACTCACATTCTTTAAAAATTACCTGGATGAGTACTTGGCAAGCCAGAACATTCAAGGCTATGGGCCAAGTGCTGGCAAGTGGGATTAGGTGGGCAGATCAGGGCATTTCTTCCGTCATTGCAGACTCGATGGGCCAAAGGCCCTCTCCTGCACTGCAGTGTTCTGTGATTCTGTGATTCTCTCTCAATTCCATTTCCACAGGACTAATTCGCAGCAGGTGTTACGAAACTGCAAAATGCTGCATCGTGTGAGCATACTTGCTTAATTTGCTCAGCCTTGAACAGGATATATGGTTGTGGGTGCTGTTTAGTTTGGGACAGTATATTTAGCTGTTGAGGCTTATCCAAGATCATGGTTGTTTTTTTTTTGTAATTGGTAAAAGTTATGCTGATTTCTGTATTATCTGTTAACTGTGTACTTAAGTAAACTTTGTTTGGTAAAAGGTCCCTTGAGGGACATTTGGATCCTACCTCGAGCGAAATATTTTATGCTTATCCGTGCCAAATTCAAGGTGCAAAACTTCTGCTCTGGGCTGACTTCATAAAACACCTTGGCGCTTCTGGCCCGGATTATAACAGCTGAATATAAAGTGTTCAGAAGTGTCACAACCCCATCTTATGTTACTACTACTGGTTGGAAGCTTACAGGACTTTACGTTTTTCTTTTTTCTTAGATAACATGAGGAACAGAGTCATTGGACTGCTAATAATTTTTTAACAGAAAAAGCATTTCTTAAACATTAAACGTTTGATTATAGTACAATACTCTTTTACTCCCCTCTCAGCTTCACAAATGCGTACTGTTTTCAAAGGTAACACCCTACTCTGAAATTAAATGGCCTATGCCAATCAACCAATCTTTAGTGGTTTTCTCCTCAAACTCCCTCCAGATGATTGTCACATGAGTATTTTCAATCTCAGAAAAACTGACGCTTTCCATCATTCATTAACAATTACTCCATTGTATGGCTTTTTATCCAGCAAAACTGAGAGAGCTGTTCGCTCTCTAGCTTTCCAAAAGCAAGTGTTGTTAAGTTATCTAAAAATGACACCCGAAAGGTGCACCTGGTTTGTCAGCAAAGACTTTTACTTCTCCCAACTTGTTTACTTGTTATGTTTTACCCTCTTGAAGCACAGGAGAAACACAGTTTGAACTGACCAAAAATCCCACAGATACAAACACCCTTGTCCATCATGAATCCAGTTAGAGGTTTTTTCCTCTTACACAGAAACACTAAATTAAACCCACTTAAAACTATTCCTTACTTCTACTATTGAACAATGCAAATATTGATCATTACCGCTGTTTTCCTGACAGTAGTAAACTGGAAAAACGAACAGCAGACACAGTTGTTCTGTTGTTCAACTCAATTCCAGCAGGGATCTGGCTGAGAGTCAGATGGAGCATTGCAGCAAGAATAAGAAGAGCGTTAGTGTGATGAAGCAGCCTTTTTTGAACCCATCTGAACATGAATTGGGTCTGTGGTGGTTCCGTTGATCAGGATCGCAGCTTCCATGTCATCGTGGAGCAGATGGATGTTGGGGAAAAACCTTTGGAGGAGTCAAGGTGGAGGATAATTTTCCATAATCCCTGGCGATTAAAAGTGTGAAAGGGCTTTGTGGGGTTACAGAAAGCCACATACAAAGGTTGACGCTGTCATCTGCAGATGCCGCACAGTGAAGATCATATCCGTTGTACACCTGAGTGGCCGGAATCCACGTCAGGTCTCTGGGAGGAGCGCTGCAGCCACAGGGAGAAGACGATTAAGGAAGATTCTTATGATGATCTTCCCTGTGGCTAATAGCAGGGAAATTCCTCTGTAGTTACAGAAGTCAGACTTGTCACCTTTCTTGAAGATGGTCATGATTGTGGTGTACTTGAGATCTCCTGGCACGTTTTCTTCCTTCCGGGGAATGGAAGTCAGGTCGTGTATTTACAACAATAGTGCTTTTCCGCTATGTTCTAATTCTTTAACAGGGACTTCATCTGTTCAAGATGGCTTGTTGTTCTTTAGCTGTTGAATGGCCTTTTCTACCTTGTTCCGGTTATGTTTGTGCTGAGATGGTCATGGATAGCATGTTGTGGAATGGAGTCAAGGACACGCACGTTGAAGATAGAATCTGTGTTAAGGAGGCCCTTCCAACGGGTGCTCACTGCTTCCATTTTCTTGATGAACATCTCCCCCTTCTTGGCCAACAATGGAGTGGAACCTTGGGTACTTGGGCTGCAGGTGATCTCAACTGCGGTAAAGAAACCCTGGCTATCACAGTTGCCAGTTAACTGCTGGATCTCCTGCTCTTTCTCCACGCAGCATCGATTCTTCAAGTCTTTTTTTTATGGAGGTTAGGCTGTAGAGCTACGTTTTGTTCTCGAGTTGTGCTGCTCCTGCAGGTTCCGAAACGCCTTGACCTTAATGCTGAGAACCATAGAATCCCTACAGTGCAGAAGGAAGCCATTCAACCTAATGAGTCTGTACTGACTCAGCACCTTAAACAGGCCCACTTCAACCCCGCCATTTTCAGTAACCCCACTCAGTTTCCATGGCCATTCGACCTAACCTAGAGAGCTTGGGACACGGATGGCAATTCAGCATGGCCAATCCACTTAACCTGCACATCTTTGTATTTTGGAACGAAACCACAGCACCCGGAGGAAACACACACAGACATGGCGAGACTGTGCAAACTCCACACAGACAGTCACCCAAGGCCGTCCTCGAACCTGGATCCTTGTGCCACTCTGCGCCCTTACCAGCTGCTGGATCTCCGATCGTTCATTCAGCAGTCTTGGTGTTTCCTGGCCAAGTGACCAAGCGTCTCTTTGGAGGTCTTGAGGGCGGAACAGGCGCTGTGGACACTCTGCATCTCTGGGTCACCAGGATTCATCGGGTTGTCAGTGGGGTGTTGGCTAAATAGGGCTCTCTCAGCAAAGTTTTTTTTAAGTTTAATTATTAATGTCACAAGTACGCTTACATTAACACTGCAATGAATTTACGGTAAAAGTTCCCCAGTCGCCACACTTCAACTCCAATTCGAGTACACTGAGCGAGAATTTAACTTGGCCAATGCACCTAACCAGCACGTCTTTCGGGCTGTGGGCGAAAACCGGACCACCCGGAGGAAAGCCACGCAGACATGGGAAGAATGTGCAGACTCCGCACAGACAATGACCCAGGCCGGGAATTGAACCTGGGGCCACGGCGGTGTGAGGCAGCAGTGCTAACTACTGTGCCACTGTGCCTCGCCTGAGCGTTGTTTTTTCTGCGGTATTGGTTCTGTTTCTGTCGCTGCTTTGGCCGACATTGATGCTGATCACAGAGCGGATTGCACAGCAGTTTGCCCGGCAGTCTTTGGCTCCTGCCATGGCGGGGATGATAGCGCACGTCCTTACGGTCGCTCGCTCAGACAGTGACATAGTTGGACAGGTTTCAGTTGGAAATAGTGTGTCGCCATGTATCTCTGACGGAACAAGGTGTTGGCTGTGACAAGGCCGTGTTCCAGGCGTTTTGTCAGGAACAGGATAGAGTTGCTGGTTAATTTCATTGTGAAATGGGGCGAAGACAATAATTTCTCCCTCAATGTCAGTAAATCGAAGGAGCTAGTCGTCAACGTCAGGAAACGTAGTGGAGAACATGTCCCTGTTTACATCAACGGTGATGAAGTGGAGATGGTGGTGATATTTCACCTTGACTGCTCTGTTGGTTCAATGGTTTATCCCTTTCTCCTTTTCTAAACATGGAACATTTACAGCTCTCCCGTGCTCTGGCACCACTCCCATATCCAAGGAGGATTGAAATATTATGGTCAGTATATCTGATATTTCCACCATTCAGTCATCAGTCAACCTCATACATCCAACCCATACCGTGTAAATGTTTGACTTGATTGTGATACAAAATGTTTTGGATTGGAAGGAGTTAACTGAACTTGTTTGTTTAGTGAGTGTAATAAATGGCAGCCTCCATGGATCCCAACTGTGTCACTGTAGAGTTTCCCTCTTCTATTAATAAGGGATTCTTTTCAATGGGAGCATAAACTGCGGCACTCACAGCTCGAGTGATAGGGGGAGGAGAGATCAGAATCTGAGAATAGATTGGAACGTTACAACAATGGATCAGAATCTCAGAACAATAGATTGGAATCTTCCAACATTCGATGGCGATTTCCTCTTGAACATTGTCGAGCCCATTGACGTTCAGAGACCATGGGATTACCAGATCAAAGATATACTGATACGTATTCAAGAGGGATATTATCCCGTCCTGGCTATTGTTGGTGTCCCTGGTAAGTTTCTCTATCCAGTTATTTATTCTAACTGTGTCAGACTCCATTATTTTTCTGGTTATTTACACTTTGGAAAGAATGAATTCATTCTCTTCAGCTCCAGTCACTCATTACATTCCATATCCCGCGGCTCTACGCACCGCTTTGGTTGCTATCAGAGGCTGCTCACAACCTACAATCTCCCTTTGATCCTGACTGGATTTCCAACCCCATATTCTCTCCATCCCAAATACTGTCTTCAGACACCTCAATTATATCAGACATCCCCACTTCTGCCTCAGCCCAGCCCATCCGTTGAATAAGCCTTCATCTCCGTGCTAATATTCTCATTCTTGGTTTTACTGCTGCAACTAATCCCGTTCCTCTGTCCATTCCCCAGATTCCTGCAAATCCTTCCCCTTCAGGATTTGTCCAATTCCCTGTATGAAATGAATTTCGTTCTCCCACCTGTCTGTGATATTTACATCCACATGGTCAAAGTTGCCAGCTTAAAGAAGCTCAGAAGAAAGAGAATGATGTGGGAAGCTCTTACATTTACTTCCCGCTGCCTCCGGTGTGGTATCCATGTTGGAGGGGATGTTTTAACAGCTGTGACACATTTCTTTGTAACTTGGTCAGTACCTGTCCACTGAATGCCTGTGTTAGTCACTTTCAGCAGGGCATGTGTTCAGCAACACGAGGAACGTCCCTCGAATGTTATTTTTAAAATATATTTTCATTGAAGTTTTGGCATTTTTACGAATAATGCAACACCCTCAAACCTGGTCCAGTACAGCTTGATGATTTCCCCATATATAAACATGGAAACGGACAGGAGGAAGACAATACAGTTCATTCAGTATGTTCCTTACGCGCAGCGCCTCCACATATACAAAAAAAAGAGCAGACAAGTAAAAGCATGGGTAAAAGAGGATAAACTCAGCAGCCGCCGTGTGTACCATCTACAAGATGCATTGCAGCAATTCAACAAAGATCCTTTCACAGCACCTTCCAAACCCACGACCACTTCCATCCAGAAGGATAAGGTCAGACTGATTTGGAACGTTAACTCAGTTTCACTCTGCACAGATGCTGCAAGAGCTCCTATGCTTTTCCTGCATTTTTTGTTTTCATTCTAAATTTTCAGTATCCGCACTGCTATTTTTTAGTATCGAGCTGGCCAGCGATCGGGAGGCTGGCAGTGCAGGCCACTTCACATGGGCCGATATCAGCACTGACAGATCGATGCACGTGCAGTGGCCTACTTATGGTCATGCTGGCGGCCTCTCTGATGGGAATACTGATTTCAGCGTGAAGCACATTTGGGCTCTCTGGAGTGCACAGAGTGTTGGCGATTCGTTTTGAAACTCCCACTGAAAACACCAGCAGGATTTGTTCCAGTTTTGCAGTGAATTTAACGCTTAGAATGTTTTTGAACAATAGCCCCCGTGATCTTTTCTGTTCTGCATTTCTAATAATTTAAGTGCATGTTAATTTTATGGAAATCAGCTTTTCTTATTGGCGTGTCTGTGGGTTTCAGGAGTAAGTGATTGTTCCATTTCCAACGTTTTGCAATCAATAAATGTTTATCCTATGAAAGCCTGTTTTTTGACAGTTCTCAAAAATCACTCCCCTGATGGGTTTAAATACTTCTTCTCACAATTGCATCTAATTGCAGTGAATAAGTAAAAGAAAAAAGAACAAAGCAAATTACAACACAGGAACAGGCCCTTTGGCCCTCCAAGCCTGCATCGACCATACTGCCCGACTGAACGAAAGCCCCCTACCCTTCCAGGTACCATATCCCTCTATTCCCATCCTATTCATGTATTTGTCCAGACGCCCCTTAAAAGCTACTATCGTATCTGCTTCCACTACCTCCCCTGGCAGCGAGTTCCAGGCACCCACCACCCTCTGTGTAAAGAACGTGCCTCATACATCTCCTTTAAACCTTGCCCTTTGCACCTTAAACCTGTGCCCCCAAGTAATTGACTCTTCTACGCTGGGAAGAAGCCTCTGACTATCCACTCTGTCCATGCCCCTCATAATCCTTTATCAGGTCACCCCTCAACCTCCATCGTTCCAATGCAAACCAAGTTTCTCCTACCTCTCCTCATAGCTGACTCCCTCCATACCAGGCAACATGCTGATGAATCTTTTCTGTACCCTCTCAAAAGCCTCCACATCCTTCTGGTAGGGTGGTGACAAGATTTGAATACTCTATTCCAAATGCGGCTTAACTAAGGTTCTGTAAAGCTGCAACATGACTTGCCAATTTTTGAACTCAATGCCCCAGCCGATGAAGGCAAGCATGCCGTATGCCTTCTTGACTCCTTTCTCTGCCTGCATTGCCACTTTCAGTAACCTGTGTACCTGTATACACAGATCCCTCTGCTTATCAATTCTCTGAACGGTTCTGCCATTTATTGCATATTTACTATCTGAATTGGACCTGCCAAAATGCATTGCCTCACATTTGTCCAGGTTAAACTTCATCTGCCATCTCTCTGCCCAAGTCACCAACCGATGTATATCCCACTCTGTCATCTGATGGTCCTCATCACTATTCGCATATCCACTAACGTTTGTGTCGTCTTCAAACTTACTAATCAAACCAGTTACATTTTCATTCAAATCATTTATATATATTACGAACAGCAAAGGTCTCGCACTGATCCCTGAGGAACGCCACCTGTCACAGCCCCCTATTCAGAAATGCACACTTCCACTGCTACCCTCTGTCTTCTATGACCGGCATGATGTGGAGATGCCGGTGTTGGACTGGGCTAAACACATTAAGAAGTCTCACAACACCAGGTTAAAGTCCAACAGGTTTATTGGGTAGCAAAAGCCACTAGCTTTCGGAGCGCTCGCTGCTCCTTCATCAGGTGAGTGGGAATTCTGTTCACAAACGGGGCATATAAAGACACCAACTCAATTTACAAAATAATGGTTGGAATGCGAGTCTTTACAGCTCATCAAGTCTCAAAGGTTCAGACAATGTGAGTGGAGAGAGCATTAAGCACACGTTAAAGATTTGTGCATTGTGTCCTGACAGGACAGTTAGTGAGATTTTGCAAGCCCAGGCAAGTCGTGGGGGTTACAGATAGTGTGACATGAACCCACGATCCCGGTTGAGGCCGTCGTCATGTGTGCGGAACTTGGCTATCAGTTTCTGCTCAGCGACTCTGCGTTGTCGTGTGTCGTGAAGGCCGCCTTGGAGAACGCTTACCCGAAGATCAGAGGCCGAGTGCCCGTGACCGCTGAAGTGTTCCCCAACAGGAAGAGAACACTCTTGCCTGGTGATTGTCGAGCGGTATTCATTCATCCATTGTCGGAGCGTCTGTATGGTCTCCCCAATGTACCATGCCTCGGAACATCCTTTCCTGCAGCGTATCAGTGATGCCATCATCGTGGGGGCAACCAACGCTATACACTCGATACATCGATGACATTTTCTTCCTTTGGACTCATGGTGAACAATCATTGAAACCACTATATGATGACACTGCAAGCCCACGGATAACCTCACGATGCTCCACTTCTCCAGCTTCCACCCTAAACACGTTAAAGAAGCCATCCCCTATGGGCAAGCGCTCCGTATACACAGAATCTGCTCTGATGAGGAGGATCGCAAGACACCTCCAGAGGCTGAAAGATGCCCTCTTAAGAAAAGGATATGGCGCTCACCTCATCAACCGACAGGTCCGACACGCCACAGCGAAAAACCGCACCGACTCCTCAGAAGACAAACACGGGACACGGTGGACAGAGTATCCTCCATCATCCAGTACTTCCCCAGAGCGGAGAAGCTACGACATCTTCTGCAGAGCCTTCAACACATCATTGATGAAGATGAACATCTCGCCAAGGCTATCCCACACCCCCACTTCTTGCCTTCAAACAGCCACACAACCTCAAACAGATCTTTTGTCTGCAGCAAACTACCCAGCCTTCAGGAGAACAGTGACCACGACACCACAGAACCCGATCACAGCAACCTCTGCAAGACGTGCCGGATCATCGACATGGATGCCATCATCTCACATGAGAACACCATCCACCAGGTACACGGTACATACTCTTGCAACTCGGCCAACGTTGTCGACGTGATACGCTGCAGGAAAGGATGTCCTGAGGCATGGTACATTGGAGAAACCATGCAGATGCTGCGACAACAGACGAAAGAACACCGCTCGACAATCACCAGGGGCAAGACTGTTCTCTTCCTGTTGGGGAACACTTCAGCGGTCACGGGCATTCGGCCTCTGATCTTCGGGTAAGCATTCTCCAAGGTGGCCTTAATGACACACGACAATGTAGAGTCGCTGAGCAGAGACTGATAGCCAAGTTCCGCACGCATGAGGATGGCCTCAACCGGGATCTTGGGTTCATGTCACACTATCTGTAACCCCCACGACTTGCCTGGGCTTGCAAAATCTCACTAACTGTCCTGTCTGGAGACATACACATCTCTTTAACCTGTGCTTAACGCTCTCTCCATCCACATTGTCAGCACCTTTGAGACTTGACTACATGTAAAGACTCACATTCCAACCATTATTTTGTAAATTGAGTTTGTATCTTTATATGCCCTGTTTGTGAACACATCTCCCACTCACCTGACGAAAGAGCAGCGAGCGCTCCGAAAGCTAGTGGCTTTTGCCACCAAATAAACCTGTTGGACTTTAACCTGGTGTTGTGAGACGTCTTACTGTATTCTATGAACGAGCCAGTTCTGCATCCACCTGGCCAGGTCACATCTGATCCCATGCGACGTCACCTTCTGCACAAGTCTGGCATGAGGTACTTTGTCAAAGGCCTTACTGAAGTCCATGTACACAACATCCACTGCCCTACCCTCATCAATCATCTTCGTCACTTCCTCGAAAAACTCGATGAAGTTAATGAGACACGACAGCCCCATCACAAAACTATGTTGTCTCTCGCTAATACGTCCACTTATTTCCATGTGGGAGTAAATCCTGTCTCGAAGAATCCTCTCCAATAATTTCCCGATCACTGACGTAAGGCTCACAGGCCTGTAATTACCTGGAATACTCTTGATACCCTTCTCAAACAAAGGAACAACATTGGCTATTCTCCAATCGTCTGGGACCTCTTCGGTAGCCAGTGAGGATACAAAGATTTCTTTCAAGGCCCCAGCAATTTTCTCCTTTGACTTTCTCAATATTCAGGGATAAATCTCATTAGGCCCTGGGGTCTTGCCTACCTTAGTATTTCCCAAGAACCCCAATACTTTCTCCTTTTTAATCTCAAAATTATTCAAACTATCTGCACACCCTTTCCCAGACTCATCATCCACCAAGTCCTTCTCTTTGGTGAATGCTGATGCAGAGTACTCATTTAATACCTCGCCCATTTCCTCTGGCTCCACGCACAGATGCCCTCCCCTGTCCTTGAGTGGGCCAACCCTTTCCATTGCTACCCTCTTGCTCTTTATATATGTATAAAAAGCCTTGGGATTTTCCTTAATCCTGCTGGCCAATGATTTTCCCTTTTAACCCTTACTCCTTGCTTACGTTTCGTTCCACTTTCCTTGTATTCACACTTGCTTTGTGTCTTCCTAGCCTCGACAAATGCTTGCTTTTTCTCGTGGGCTGGGCTCACAATATCTCTCGTTGTCCAAATTTGCCAAAACTTACCATTCTTATCGTTCATCCTTACAGCAATGTGCCAGTCCTGAATCCCTATCAACTTACATTTGAAAGCCTCCCACATGCCAAGAGTTGATTTGCCCTCAAATATCTGCCCCCAATCTACATTCTTCAGTTCCTGCCTAATATTGTTGTAATTAGCCTTCCCCCAATTTAGCACCTTCACTTGAGGACTACACTTATCTTTATCCATCAGTACCTTAAATCTTACTGAATTGTGGTCACTGTTCCAGAACTGTTGCCCCACTAAAACGTCGACTAGCTGGCCGGGCTCATTCCCCAATACAAGGTCCAGTACGGCCCCTTCCCTAGTTGGACTCTCTACATACTGTTTCAAGAAGCCCTCCTGGATGCTGCTTACAAACCTTGCCCCATCCACGCCCTTAGCACTAAGTGAGTCCCAGTCAATATGGGGTGTGTTAAAACCTCCCACCACAACAACCGTGTTACTTTGACACCTTGCAAAATTCTGCCTACATATTTGTTCTTCTATCTCCCACTGGCTGTTGGGCGCCCTATTGTAAACCCCAACATTGTGACTACACCCTTCCTATTCCTGAGCTCTACCCATATTGCCTCGCTGTATGGGCCTCCGGGCTGTCCTCCCGCCATACAGCTGTGAGTTTCTCCTTAATCCTTAACTGCTCCATCCCTTTGATGTCTCCCTCGAACCAGCCTGATACATCTATCTGCTCAACGTTAAGCTGCCAATCCTGTCCTTCCCTTAAACAAGTCTCTGTAACAGCAACAACATCATAGTTCCAAGTACTAATCCAAGCCCTAAGTTCATCTGCTTTAACTGTTACACTTCTTGCATTGAAACAAATGCATTTCAGTCACGTCTTTCATGAGCAACCACACCCTGACAGCCCTTTCTCTGAGTCTTAGTGGCCCTACTCTCTGGTTCCCCTTCAGTTAATTCACCTTTGCTTTGGTTCCCACTCCCCTGCCAAATTAGTGACATGAGCAAACCTCTCGGCCATAATATTTATACCCTTCCAGTTTAGATGCACCCCATCCTTCTTGTAGAGGTCCCACCTGCCCCAGAAGCGATCCCAATGGTCCAGATATCTGAAACCCTACCTCCTACACCAGCTGTTCAGCCATGTGTTGAGCTGTACTATCTTCCTATTTCTAGCCTCACTGGCACGTGGCATAGGAGTCATCCTGAGATTACAACCCGAGAGGTGCTGCTTTTTAACTTTCGACTAAACTCCCTACACTGCTGCTGCAGGACCTCATCACTCTTCCTACCTATATCGTCAGTACGAATGTGTACCACAACCACTGGCTGTTCACCCTCTCCCTTCAGAATACTTTCTACCCGTTCAGAGACAGCCGGGACCCTGGCACCAGGGAGACAAGATACCATGCTGGAGGCTCTTTCACGTCCAAATCAAAATCATTTAAAAATCGTTTCAAATCATTTGGAAAACACATAAATTGTCAACATCGCTCCTCTGTCCCTAACAGGCCCATCACCCGTGGGTCCTCCCAATCACCCCAACACCCATCACTCCTGAGTTCTGCACCATCCTGCATCCCACCACGAACCCCAGGATCCCTTATCACTCGAGACTCTCTCCATCACCTCTGGCTCCCTGTGTCATTCCTGCCTCACCATTTTCCCATGCACCCTGATTTTATTTCATCTAAGATTCCTTCCATTGTGTCACAGACGTGCCCATTTGTTCTATCAGGTCTGATTACATTAATACATTACAGCATGCAGAAGCACATCTCAATAACCCCTCAATCAAACTGGTAATTTTGCCAGCAGCATGATGTATGATCTCATTGTTTATTTCCCTTCCTTACAGTGAACTTAGTCACCATTGTGATCCTCATCTGCAAAAACTGTGGTCTCTCCAGATGTATCACTCATTACCTGGTGGCCATGTCATTGGCGGATCTACTGGTTATTATCCTCGACCTGATATTGAGACACATTCCGATTGTTTTTGATGAACAGTTTCATTTCCTGAAATTCATCCCCGTGTGTAATATCCACGCCGTCCTGCTTTATGCAGCCACTGACTGTTCTGTCTGGTTCACCATCACTTTCA
Organism: Mustelus asterias; assembly: GCF_964213995.1. Classification (NCBI taxonomy): domain Eukaryota; kingdom Metazoa; phylum Chordata; class Chondrichthyes; order Carcharhiniformes; family Triakidae; genus Mustelus; species Mustelus asterias. The sequence goes on from NW_027590205.1 coordinate 434,267, forward strand.
CCTTTGATCGATTTGTGGCCATTTGTTGCCAGAAGCTGAAAAATAAATATTGCAGCGAGAAAACGGCATCTGTGGCCTTGGGAACAGTGACTGCGCTGAGCTGCTTAAAGAATATTTTCTGGTATTTTATGGTAACACGTCAGTATGTATTAATGAACGACCCTTGGTTTTGTAATTACTCATTTGATGTCCTGTTTTCTCCAGTTTGGGGAGCAATTGTGTTCCTCCATTACATTCTAACCCCATGTATCCCATTTGTTCTGATTCTGCTGCTCAATGTTCTCACCGTCAGACACATTTTAGTGATGAGCAGAGCCCGCAGGAGACTCCGGGCTCACTGCAATGGGGAGAGTCTCAGAGATCCAGAAATAGAAAGTCGAAGGAAGTCCATCATTTTACTGTTTGTTATTTCAGCCAGTTTCATCCTGTTATGGTCAACGTTAATGATTGATACTTTATCTTTCCAGATGTTCTGGTTGGGGTATCCATCTCCATACCGTGCGTTTTTTGTTGGGGACTTGGGCTTCATGCTGCAGCTCCTGAGTTGCTGCACAAATACCTTTATTTATGCAGTCGCCCAGACTAAGTTCAGGGAGCAGTTGAAGAATGTGATGAAATATCCCTTTACTCAATGTCATTAAGGGAAGAACTGAACCATTGAGAGTTTCCAGATTTTTTTTTCATTTTCATTTACATTTCCTGAACGGGGAGGGTACAGACAGGACAGGATCTCCATAGATTCATACAGTTGTACAGCAGAATCGGTCCATCAAGTCTGCACCCACAATAACTACCACTCAAGTCGCATCACTTACATGCTCTAGCACTTGTCCCATATCCTTGACTGTTATGATGTTTCATGTTCTCATCCAAATACTTTTTAAAGGTTGTAAGATTTCCTGCCTCCATTACATTCACAGGCAGTGCATTCCAGATTCTCACCATCCACTGAGTATTTTTTTTTCAAATCCCCTCTGAATCCCCTGCTCCTTGCCGAAAAACTACGCCCCTTGTGATTCATCCACAACCAAGGGGAATAGCTGCTTCCCATTCAGCATGTCCATACCTCTCATAATCTTATTTACCTCAATCATGTCTCCTCGGCCACCTCTGTTCTAGAACAAAATAACAATCCAAGCCTATCCAGTCTCCCTTTATTGCTCAAATGCTCCATTCTATGCAAAAGTGTGGTGGATATCCTCTGTACCAGTGGAATCACATCCTTCCTATTGTGAGATGACCAGAACTGTACGCAATATCCCTGCCGCGGCCTAACCAGTGTTCTGTACAGCTCCAACATTATCCTTGCTCCTCTACTCTCTGCCAAAACTGTTAAAAGCAAGTGTCTGTATGTGTTCCTAAATATCATATTCAACTGCTCTGCGGCCTTGACGGATCTATGAATAATTACCCCAAGAACCCTCTATTCCTCTGAGCCTCCTCATGTCCTGCCATTCATTAAATACTCCCTTGTCTTGTTACTTCTCCCAAAGTGCATCAGCTCGCACTTATCAGGATTAAATACCATCTGCCACTGCTCTGCCATCTGACCAACCCATCTATATCTTCCTGACAACTACAGCCTTTTTCTTTACTCTTAACCACCCCACCAACCTTGCTTATCATTCCTCTACATTATCATCTTATCATTTGTGTAGATAACAAACAATATGTGTCCCTGCACTGATCTTTGTGGCACGCCACTGGACACCAGCTTCCAGCCACTCAAGCAGCCTTCTTTGATGATACTTTGTTTACGATTTACGATTAGAGCTCCGAAAGCTTGTGTGGCTTTTGCTACCAAATAAACCTGTTGGACTTTAACCTGGTGTTGTTAAACTTCTTACTACGATTACGAAGCCAGTTTTGGATCTGCATTGCAAAGTTTCCCTGAATTCCATGGCCTTTAAACTTGTCAATCATTTCCCCCATGTGGGTCCTTGTCAAAGGCTTTGCTAAAATCCATATAAACTACATTAATTGGACCCTTGCATTGGCTAGGTCAACTGTCCAATATCCATCTACCTTGTTCTGACTTGACAGCAAAACAATGACAATGATATATCACCTCTCCGGTTCACCCTTCCAGCTGCCCATTATCCCGCTGCTTCATTCTGATTGGACAGCAATCATCCAAACACCACCATCTTGGAAAGTGGTTCTACAATTCCCACAGTGCAGCGGTGGGGGTGGCCTGAACAAGTGAGGTCACGTAGAGGGCACGAGGTAACTGAAGGGAAGTGAGGTCACAGAGGGCACCTCCATAAACATCTGGGGTTCAGAGTTAAGTGTTGCATTGTCAATTTGGAGTCAAAATGGGAATGCAGCTTGAAGGGGGACAAGAGGGTCATGCGGCTCCAGAATCAGTCTCAGCGAGAGAGAGGGAGGGAGGGAGAGATATCGAGCATAGAAATAAAGCAATAGGATCAGACACCTAGAGAGAGAGAAAGAAGGGGAGAGTGAGGTGGAGCGAGAGGGGCAGTGCGAGAGAGGGGGAAGGGAGGGCAGGGAGGGTTGCAGAGAGAGAGAAAGGGGGCAGAGAAGGAGGCAGATAGAGAGAAGGTGCAGTGAGAGAAAGAGGGCGCTGGGAATGAGGAGAGGGAGAAAGAGAGGGGGCAGAGGGAGAGTGGGAAGAGAGAGAGGTGCACTGACAGCGTGGGGCAGTGAGAGAGGTACAGAGAGAAGGTGGGGCAGTGAAAGCGTGGGACAGAGACATCATGGAGCAGAGTGAGTGGGAAAGATAGAGATTGGGGTAGAGTGAGAGGGGCAGAGAGAGAGAGGGGGTAGAAAGATAGTAGTACACAGAAAGAGGGGGCAGAGACAGCAGGGGCATAAAGGGAGAAGCGGCAGAGATAGTGGGGAAAAATAGACACAAAAAAAGAACAAAGAGCAAAGAACAATACAGCACAGGAACAGGCCCTTCGGCCCTCCAAGCCTGCACCGATCAAGTATTCCTAACTAGACCATCCGTTTGTATCCCTCTATTCCCAGTCTGTTCATGCGGCTATCCAGATAAGTCTTAAATGGTCCTAGCGTGTCTGCCTCAACCACCTTGCTTGGTAGTGCATTACAGGCCCCCACCACCCTCTGTGTAAAATACGTCCCCCCGCATATCTGTATTGAACCTTGCCCCCCTTACCTTGAACTTGTGACCCCTTGTGTTTGTCATTTCTGACCTGGGAAATAGCTTCCAACTGTTCGCCCTATCTATGCCCTTCATAATTTTATAAACTTCTATTAGGTCACCCCTCAACCTCCGTCTTTCCAGGGAGAACAACCCTAGTTTACTCAATCTCTCCTCATAGCTAATACCCTCCATACCAGGCAACATCTTGCTAAACCTTTCCTGCCCTCTCTCCAAAGCCTCCACGTCCTTCTGGTCGTGTGGTGACCAAAACTGGATGTAGTATTCGAAATGTGGCCTAACCAACGTTCTATATAACTGCAACATCATATCCCAACTTTGATACTCCATGCCCCGTCCAATAAAGGCAAGCATGCCATATGCGTTCTTCACCAACTTTTCCACCTGTGCTGCCACCTTTAAGGATCTGTGGACTTGCACACCAAGATCCCTCTGTGTGTCGATACTCCTGATGGTTCTGCCATTTATTGTATAGCTCCCCCCTGCATTAGATCTACCAAAATGCATCACTTCGCATTTATCTGGATTAAATTCCATCTGCCATTTCTCTGCCCAGTTTTCCAGCCTATCTATATCCTGCTGTATTCTCTGACAATGTTCATCACTATCTGCAACTCCAGCAATCTTTGTGTCGTCCGCAAACTTACTAATTAGACCAGCTACATCTTCTTCCAAATCATTTATATATATCACAAACAGCAGAGATCCCAGTACAGAGCCCTGCAGAACACCACTAGTCACAGACCTCCAATCAGAAAAAGACCTCTTCACTGCTACCCTCTGTCTTCTATGGCCAAGCCAGTTCTGTACCCATGTAGCTAGTTCACCTTTGATTCCGTGAGATTTAACCTTTTGCACCAGCCTGCCATGAGGGACCTTGTCAAATGCTTTACTAAAATCCACGTAGACGACATCCATGGCCCTTCCCTCGTCAGTCATTTTTGTCACCTCCTCAAAAAACTCAACCAAATTTGTGAGGCATGACCTCCCTCGCACAAAACCATGTTGTCTATTGCTAATGAGATTATTCAGTTCTAAATGTGTACAGATCCTATCTCTAAGAATCTTCTCCAACAATTTCCCTACCACGGACGTCAAGCTCACTGGCCTATGATTACCCAGGTTATCCTTGCTACCCTTCTTAAATAACGGGACCACATTTGCTATTCTCCAATCCTCTGGGACCTCACCTGTGTCCAATGAAGAAACTAAGATTTCTGTTAGAGGCCCAGCAATTTCATCTCTTGTCTCTCTCAGTAACTGGAAGTCCCTCCCTAACAGCACTGTGGGTGTACGTACACCTTAGGCATTGCAACAATTCAAGAAGGCACCCTTGGGATTGGGTTGACCATGGCCAAGGCAGCTACATACAGCCACATATTCTGTTATAATTGAAGGACTGCAGATTGAATGTGAGGCATTGTGGGACTGGACTATCTTGACCATATTCCTGTGACTGCCTGGAAACTCGCGTCTATTTTAGTTTATAATTGAGGATTTCTGGGAATAAGTTAAATGTGGAAATATTAAGCATAGCCTGGAGGAATTTGGAATAACTGAGAATTTTATCCCCAGATAAAGAACAAAGATTTTGCCGGTGTTTGGGTGTAACGTGTTTGGGATTTTAAATCACCAAAGACAAGATGTTGCCTCTAAAATCAGTCCTTGTAGGTTGGCTTAAAAAAGGTGAAGTTATAATGAAGGATCTTGGATCTTATTTTAATCAAGGAGTTGTGAGCTTGTAGTGCTCTGTCGCTTTAAGAAGCTATAGCTGCGAGAGAGAATGCTGAGGATTCATCGTTTGAAATTTACGAGCTGTGAGAATCTGTGTGTTTTGTTTGTTTTATGTGGATGTTTGTAGATGTGTTTTATCATTGTTTTGGGCTACATTTGTTAAGGTTTATCTTTCTGGGGAATTAACCTTACCTTGAGTCTTTAATTAAAGGCATTTTTGGAAGTTTAAAAACAGGATCACAAGAACGCTTAAGTAATTAATTTTGGTTATTGTTGTTGTAAAGCACATGCTAAGTTTCTCTGTTTGTGTATGGATGATATTTGTGGGTTGAACGCTTCAAGCTTTGAGGTTTTCTGTCTGTGATTTAAATCAAACAGATTTTTAAAAAAGGAAGTGTGATCAATAAAACTTTTTTTGTTCAGAAGTTATGAACCTGGAGCCATATTTACTGGCCAGAGACATGATTCCAGGATATTTTACTAAACATGTGGGAATTTTAATCCGGATACAATTCACCCATGTGAGAATGATAGTTTTAATTTGTAATGGTTATTTAAAATTTGACACATGTGAAATGATTCTGACCAATCCTGTGTTGGATTGATCTTGGGGTAAACCTCCTGTCAGGTCCAAAGATTTATTCCTGACGCAAGTAACACAATGAAAAGGAAAATTCTGGAATTGGAGACTGAAGAAAAGAGTTTAAAAAGAGAGAATATTAAATAGAAATGTTCCCAGACCGTGTGGTCATTAGATTAAAACAAAGGAAGGGTGCTGACGTCCATTTGAGAACTTTTAATCCACCCCATTTCTAACTAAGGGAGTCTATGTACAAAGAAAGCCCAAGAAAGACCCCCCCCCCCCCCCCAAGGGGGGTCTGGAAAGCATCATGATGGGGGCACCTGTCCATGAGATGATCACAAAGCCCCATAATGCCCAGATACTAATTTTATTGAACCTATAATGTATGTAATCTATCGCCATTCTGATGCACTGAGTTACTGTATAAGAATTGATGATATTGTTTGTTGGGTGGAGTTGCACATGGTCAACCCCTGTGGCTTCTCCCCGCTGGCGTAACTCAATAAACTGTTTGTCGATTGAATCAGGCACAACACACTGGGTACATTACCACTTCATCCTTAGGAGTGGCCTGATAGGCCGTGGTCCAGACTAAATGTGGCCTCTGGGGGGCCTTTCATGAATCACATGTGTTTGGTCGTTGTAAATGTGCATTCAAAATGGTTGGAAGCACAGATCATGAGTAATATTCCAGCTCCTGTGACAATAGAGAACCGCTGTCAAATTTTCACAAGCCCTGGGTTACCAGATTGGCTTGTTTCAGATAACGACACTCTGTTTACAAGTGAGGTGTTTCAGGAATTCCTGTAAAGGAATGGTCTACGCCATGTGCGTACTGCACTGTTTCATCTGGCTACAAATGGTCTCACAGAAAGAGCTGTTCAAACTCTGAAGGAGGGATTGAAGAGAATGGCAGGCGATACTTTAAGAACAAGCTCTCAAGATTTTTGTTCCAGTTTCACATCACACCACAATCCACAACCGGACTCTCTCCTGCGGAATTTTTAGGTAGAAGGTTGAAGTCTCATCTGGATCTGCTGCATCCAGATCTCAGAGCAAAAGTGAGCAAGAGACAAGAGAAGCAGAAGGAGGGACACGACTACCGCGCCAAAGAGAGGCAGTTCAAACCGGGTGATCAGGTTTACATCAGAAACTTTGGGAGTAACCAAAGGTGGTTACCGGGAATAATTTTAAACCAAAGTGGTCCAGTATCTTGGGTGGTGAGACTGTAAAACGGAAGAGTTGTTCGCAGACACCAAGATCATATTCGCTTGCGGTGTGACCCCGAGTCAGTCACAGTTTCAGAGTCAGCAACCATTACTGAGAACATGGCAGAGGGTCATGCTGCTGTGGATGTTCACCAGGAAATGGTTCCAGCTTTGCCAGTTGACTCTGCTGTGGGAGTGGAAGAGGAATGTTCATTTACAGATTCTCAAACTACCTCTTCACCTCCCATTCCAGAAACACCATTACAAGATTTACCAGTGGTATTGTACAGGTCGCAATGAAACCGCAAAGCTCCTGACAGACTTCCGTATTGTTAAAGACATTACTTTGTTGTGTTTCTGTCCTAATGGGGGATTGAAATTTAAGGGGAGGAGAAGTGTTACAGAGTGTTCTTCTCAACCTTTCTCCCTTCTGAGCACGTGCGGGCTTTGGGCGGGCTTTCAGTCTGCAAGTCCAGGCTGGTTCCAATGCTCCTGTTTCCTTTTGTTTGCCAATGATTTTTAAACGTTGTTATTTATTTATATAAAGAACATCCTGCTTTTAACAATGCATTTGACTACCTTACCTGTGGACTGAAGCTCCCACAATTGTAAAGCAGGAGATTAGTTAAATGGACAGCCTGAATTGAGAGACAATTAAAGAATAAATGATTCATTAATACAGATGTTAGAAAGGCTGGAAATGTAAATTTGAACACAAAAGTTTATAACTTTCAGAATTATAAACATTAAGAATGGTAAAAATGTTGTGGGGATTATAAGATGTTCCCTTCTGAGGACAACAGAATAGAAAAAAACAGACAAGACTTGTTAGCGTGGCACGGTGCCACAGTGATTAGCACTGCTACCTCACAGTGCCAGGGACCTGGGTTCGATTCCTGGCTTGGGTGACGATGCGGAGTCTGCACGTTCTCTCCGTGTCTGCGTGGGTTTCCTCCGGGTGCTCCAGTTTGTTCCCACAGTCCAAAATACGTGCGGGTTAGGTGCATTAGCCATGTTAAATTCTCAATCAGTGTATCCGATCAGACGCCAGAGTGTGGCAACTAAGGGATTTTCACAGTAACTTCATTGCAGTGTTAATGTCAGCCTACTTGTGACAGTAATAAATAAACTTTAATACTTTGTTAACCTTGACTGGAGGGAATGAATCGGCTCCTGTTCAAGATGTCTCAACATTGAATGACTGATGTTAACCAATTATTGGTCGACACTCAGGCTACCCCAAGCTAAGTGATATCGTTTGAGAGAAAGAATTGTCTTAAAATTCAGACAATGTGTGCAACTAGCTAAAAACCAAACCAGTTTCATTATTGACAAGTTATCGACCAATTGGCTAATTCCCAACAATTGGCTGAGCTGGGCTTTCTACATTTTGAAAATATAAAAAAGGGGATTCAAGAAACCAATTTGGCAAAAGTTTTCAAAAATTCAAGGTTTTTTTAAAGTTTATTTATTAGTGTCACACATTCACACTGCAATGAAGTTACTCTGAAAATCCCCCAGTCGCCACTCTGGCGCCTGTTCGGGTAAACTCAGGGAGAAGTTAGCATGCTCAATGTACCTAACCAGCAAGTCCTTCGGTCTTTGGGAGAAAACCCACACAGACAGGGGGGGAATGTGCAGACTCTGTACAGACAGTGACCCAAGGCGGGACTCAAACCCGGGTCTCTGGCGCTGTGAGGCAGCAGTGCGAACCACTGTGTCCTACAGAGAGGTGTTGGGAGCTGTTGATTTTACAAGTTATCCGTGTTTTCAGAGCCGTCACTCCATGTCCTGGTCTGAGAGGGATGGAGAGAAGTTAAAGTTAAGCTTTCTCCTTTACTGTTAATCGATACTTTGCTTTTTTATCTTTCTGACTTGTTACATTTTTAATGGTGAATAAACTTTCTGAATTCACCATTTAAAGTGTTCTTTCTTGCCATATGGTTAAGTCACTGGAACCTGGGTGAGTTATGATTAGGGAGGTTGTTGTAAACAAGTGAACCCCATAAATCTTAGTTCAAACAAATCAAAATTCTTACATATGGAATGCAATCCTTTATTCTGAGAGAAATTGAACATTGAAGTAAAGATGTTCTGCTTCAGTTATACAGGGCGTTGCTGAAACTGCATCTTGAATAGTGGCTGCAGTTTTTGTCTCCTATTAAACAAAGGATTGTAGAATCCCGACAGTACAGACAGAGGCCGTTCTGTCCATCGAGTCTGTACCAAACACCATCCCATCCAGGCCCTATTCCCATAACCACATGCATTTACTCCAGCCAGTCCGCCTGACACTAAAGGTCAATTTATCATGGCCAATCAACCTAACCCACACATCTTTGGACTGTGGGAGGAAACCGGAGCACCCGGGTGAAACCCACGCAGAGAATGTGCAAACTCCACACAGACAGTGACCCGGGCTGGAATTGAACCTGGGTCCCTGGTGTTATGATGCAGCAGTGCTAACCACTGTGCTGCCGTGCTGTCCCATTTTATAAATACCATGGAAGCAGTTCAGAGGAGATTTACTAGATTGATTCCCAATCCAGTAGTGTGAAATATTAACACTTTCTCTCTCCATAAATGTTGCCAGACCTAATGCATTTTTGCAGTTCTTTCTGTATTTATTTCAGATCTACCTGTAGCGGTAGGAAAAATATTATTTATTATCCAGGATAAATAAATGTCCTTCATCAGCTTTTGTGGATCATTTCAGTGGAAATGTGCTCTCCCAGGCTCAAAGAAGCAAAGTCGTGAGACCGGCCAGTCCAGCAGAAAGAAACCCTCCGACCCTCCCCTATCACCAACTGTCAGAATGAACATGGTTCAGTCCTGGATGTGATTAATAGCAGCATCCAACCCCTGTCATCATTTGTGAACTCGCTGGTGTCTCCGCAGGCTGGATGACTGAGTGAATCCCTTCCCACACAAACAGCAGGTGAATGGTCTCTCCCCAGTGTGAACTCGCTGGTGCTCCCGCAGGCTGGATGATGTTCTAAATTTCTTTGTGCAGTGAGAGCAACTGAACGGTCTCTCCTCAGTGTGAGTGCGCTGGTGGATAACCAGATCCCGAGAACTTTTGAAACCACTGCCACAGTCAGAGCATTTAAAGGGTCTCTCCTGGGTGTGAGTAAGATTGTGACTCAGCAGGCTGGAGGAATGAGTGAATCCCTTCCCACACACAGAGCAGGTGAACGGTCTCTCCCTGGTGTGAACTCGCTGGTGCTCCCGCAGGTGGGATGATGTTCTAAATGTCTTTGTGCAGTGAGAGCAGCTGAACGGTCTCTCCCCAGTGTGAATGCGCTGGTGGATCATCAGTTCCCGAGAGCTTTTGAAACTACTTCCACAGTCAGAGCATTTAAAGGGTCTCTCATTGGTGTGAGTGACTTTGTGTTTTGACAGGTTGGATAACTGCATAAATTCTTTCCCACACACCAAGCAGATGAATGGTCTCTCTCCAGTGTGAACGCGCTGGTGTCTCTGCAGATCAGGTAAATGAGCGAATCCGTTCCCACACTCAAAGCAGATGAACGCTCTTTCTCCAGTGTGAACCAGCCGATGTCGCTGCAGATGATATAACCGAGTGAATCCCTTCCCACACACAGAACAGGTGTGCGGCTTCTCTCCAGTGTGAATACGTCGATGAATTTGCAGCTCAGAGGGGGTTTTGCAACCCTTCCCACAGTCCCCACATTTCCACGGTTTCTCCATGGTGCAGGTATCCTTGTGTTGCTCCAGGTTTGACCATCAGTTGAAGTCTCACACGGAACAATATTATGGTGCCCTGCTGCGATGGTGCAATATTTTTTCAGGCTGTGTAACTGGGAGGCTCTTTCCACAGTCACTGCATGGGAAAATCTCAGTTGACTTTGTGTGTGTGTGTGTGTGTGTGTGTGTATGTGTGTCAGTCCTGTTCCAGTCACACTGATGTTTAAAGACTGCTGAAGCCGATAGAACAGAGAAACATTTCTCCTTCTGGATTCAAAGACCGAAGATATTCAGGTCCCGATGAATTGAGTGACTCTGTCAGATGTTGATGTGATGTTTGGTTTGAGATTTCTGTCTGTAAAATCCTCAACTTCTGATATCCTGTAAAAGGAGTTTACAAAGGTTATCAGTGTCAGTACAGGATCGAAATTCAGAACAGACAATTCGAGTTTCCATGGAACATTATTTCCACTCTCATTCCCCAAGAGCTGCAAATCTCCATCCCACACACTCTCTCCCTCCATTCTCACTCTGCTGTATCTAATATTCACCCTCCCAATTCTCCTGTAGGTCCTGATTGACAGATCCATGCTCTGCTTCCTGTCGTGGACAGAGAGAGCTAGAAATCTCCATGCAGGCTGCCAGACAGATATATGTCTATCTGACTGGACTAACAATGTGTGGAACATACCGACTGGATTCACTTCCTTTCCCTTCAGTTGCTGCAAGTCCCCAATTTCCCCCAGAATGAGAAAAGAAATGGAAAGGGGGAGAAAATAAAGTGTTTTACTCACAGATGTTGGCCTCTTTTAAGGCCAAACCAAATAAACAAACTCAAGTTAAATCAGGACAAAGTAAAAGGGGCAGCTCCCCAAAAGGAGGGGGAACAGCCCGAACAAAAATCAAAGTACAAAGGAAACTTAAAAACATCAAATCAAAGTGTGATTATTAGGGTCGATAACACACCCCAACCCCTGCAGTGCCCAACGGGGGCGGAAGGCGTCAACCGCGCCCGTGAACACTGCATGCTCCCTCTCCAGTGACACCTGGCCACGAACGGAGCCGCAGTAGAGGGGCAGACAGTCAGGATGGACGGCCCCCTCGATCGCCCGCTGCCTGGACCGGTAAATGGCACGCTTTGTCAGGCCCAGGAGCAGGTTCACAAGGAGGTCGCCATCCTGACCCACCCCTCTCTGTGAGGGTTTCCTCTGGGTGCTCCAGTTTCCTCCCACAGTCCAAAGATGTGCGGGTTAGGTTGATTGGCTATGCTAAAATAATTGCCCCTTAGTGTCCTGGGATGCGTAGATTAGAGGGATTAGTGGGTAAAATATGTAGGGATATGGGAGTGGGGCCTGGGTGGGATTGTGGTCGGTGCAGACTCGATGGGCCGAATGGCCTCTTTCTGTGCTGTAGGGTTTCTATGATTCTATTGTCCCTCTGAAGACAGAGGTTCTGAACCAGCCCCTGAAACCACGCCCATTGTGACCCGCCACCGACAGCAGCGCATGCGCTCTCCTTCCCCGCTGAAACAAGATGGCGGCCGATAACCGGGGCCTGTTCCCGAGATAAAAGCCTTGGAGCTGTAAACCCAGGACCTGCAGGGTCTTATTCGGGCCGTGCGGCCGACAGCGGATGTTTGTGAAGCCATAGCTCCCTCCCTACCCCGACTCCATTTCTCCCGCAGCCCCACCGACTCACCCGCTGAAAAAAGCCGCTCCCGCATTCACAGGGCTCCGAGCAAAGTGACACTGCGCACGCTCCACATATAGCACCGCGCCTGCGCAGTAGGCTCCTGTGGAATGAATAGGACACGTTCACACCCGCAGGGGCACCTGGGAATTAACGGCGTCATTGTCAATCAAAGACAATAATAGAAAATTATCTTGTTCAATGAAGATCAATTGATTTTTAAAAATGCATTCCTCGGAATTTGTGCGCTGCCATTCTCTATTTCTAAAATTGATTTAAACCAGTGCTCTCCTGTGGGAATACCCCGAGTTTTTAAAACTTTTCCCACTGGTTTCCTCTCGTCTCTCTGCTCTCCTGAAGGTGCTCACACTGGCTGGGTAAATCCCACAGAGACAGGTTTCTTTCACTTTCTTTCTCCTGATGCTGAATATTCTGTTTTATGGAACGATACATCACAGATGGAAACCATTTGGCTCATCCTGCCCAGTCGGGCTGTCTTTAAGATCTGTCCAATTAATCCCACAGCCCTGCTGGCAGAGTGAGAACAACATCTATTTATACTGCAGCAATGCAGGAGGTGAATGGAAAATGTTTTCCAGTTGCACACCTCTCAGACACACTCACCTCTAGAAAGATAAATTGGCCTGTGTACTAAGAACAAAGAAAATTGCAGCACAGGAACAGGCCCTTCGGCCCTCCAAGCCTGCACCGACCATACTGCCCGACTTAACTAAAACCCACTACCCTTCCTGAGACCATATCCCTCTATTCCCATCTCATTCATGTACTTGTCAAGACGCCGCTTAAAAGTCAAGACCGTATCTGCTTCCACTACCTCCCCCGGCAATGAATACCAGGCACCCACCACTCTCTGTGTAAAACATCTGCCTCGTACATCTCTTTTAAACTTTACCCCTCGCACCTTAAACCTATTCCCCCCAGTAATTGACTCTTCCACCCTGGGAAAAATCTTCTGACTATCCACTCTTTCCATGCCTCTCATAATCTTGTAGACTTCTATCAGGTCTCCCCTCAACCTCCATAGCTCAAGTGAGAACAAACCAAGTTTCCCAACCTCTCCTCATAGCTAATGCCCTCCATACCAGGCAACATCCTGGTAAATCTTTTCTGGACTCTCTCCAAAGCCTCCACATCCTTCTGGTAGTGTGGCGACCAGAATTGAACACTATATTCCACGTGCGGCCTAACTAAGGTTCTATAAAGCTGCAACATAACTTGCCAATTTTTAAACTCAATGCCCCAGCCGATGAAGGTAAGCATGCCGTATACCTTCTTGACGACCTTCTCCACCTGCATTGCCACTTTCAGTAATCTGTGTACCTGTACACCCAGGTCCTTTGCCTATCAATATTGTTAAAGGTTCTGCCATTTACTGTATATTTCCTATCTGTATTAGACCTTCCAAACTGCATTACCTCACATTTGTCCGGATTAAACTCCATCTGCCATCTCTCCACCCAAGTCTCCAACTGGTCTATATCCTGCTGTATCCTCTGATGGTCCTCATCGCTATCCGCAAATCCACCAACCTTTGTGTCGTCCGCAAACTTACCTATCAATCCAGTTACATTTTCCTCCAAATCATTTATATATATTATATATATCCTGTATGAATTCGCTGTTGTGTCCAAAGACTGGATGGCCCAGCAAAATCCTTCCCACACAAGGAGCAGGTGAACAATCTCTCCCCAGTGTGAACTCGCTGATGTGCATTGAGGTTGGATGAACATGAGAACCCCTTTCCACAGGCGGAGCAGCTGAACGGCCTCTCCTCAGTGTGAATTTGCTGGTGTAACAGCAGGTGGGATGAGATAGTGAATCCTTTCCCAAACACAGAACAGATGGCCTCTCTCCAGTGTGACTGTGTCTATGGTTTTCCAGCAAGTACAGATAATTGAATCCTTTATCACAATCATCACATTTCCATGGTTTCTCCATTTTCCCAGCCCCAATGTGACCGTGTCGATGGGTTTCCAACCGGGATGGATAATTGAATCCTTTACCACAATCCTCACATTTCCACGGTTTGTCCATGGTGCTGGTGTCCTTCTGTCTCTCTAGGTTGGATGATTAGTTGAAGCCTCATCCACATACAGACCATGGTGTGATGTTTTTCAGGCTATGTAACTGGCTAAAGCTCTATCCACAGTCAGTTCACTGGAGCACTCTCACTTGGGTGTACGTGTGTGTCTCAGTTCTTTTTCTGTCACATTGAATTTTGAAATTTTCTCCCACTGACAAAACAGGGAATGATTTATCCCTCCACTGTCAAAAGCAATCATATTTAGGTCATGATGAATCGAATGGCTCTGTCAGACTTTGATGTGAAGGTTAGTTTGAGTTTCCTGTCTGTGAATCTTCCTCTTCTAGTTCCCTGCACAAAGAGTTTTAAAAAACTGCTTCAGAACAGACAATTTCAGTTTCCACGAAACATTTCTCTGTCTCATTTATCTTGAGCTGTAATCCCCATCCCACACACTCTCTCTTGTCCCTGAGCTGAAATCAAACTCATTGCCCCAACTCCACTCTGAGCTCAGCTCCCTCTCCCTCCAGCTGGATTCAGTCCTGCAGGCCATGTGCAGATTGAGAGTACAATCAAGGAGTCAATTATTTTCCTTCCAAGTCAGGGGACGTGCAGCCCCACTGACTCTGTTGTTACCACAATGGGCACACGTGCTCTGTTCAACAATGAAACACCACGATGACCATTAACATCGGCCTGTTCCTTGGAAAAGCTCCATTTTATTTGTGCCAAAACAGCAGCGGAATTACCTCCTGCACAGGCACAAAGGTATCATCAGTCACAGAAAATAATTGCAGCTGGTCTCAAACCTCATTTTACCATTTGCTCTCAGACATTCTCCATTCAATTTTGAAATGCAAACTGAAATCTAGCAAAGTGGGGTAAATTAAACACATTTTAATGGTCATTTTCAGAATGACTATTCCCGAGAATTAATTCCTAAGTCAGTAAATTAAAATTCTCATCAGCAATGTAGGCAGCACAGTGGTTAGCACTGCTGCCTCACAGCTCCAGGGACCTGGGTTCGATTCCCAACTTGGGTCACTGTCTGTGTGGAGTCTGCCCGTTCTCCCCATGCCTGCGTGGGTTTTCTCCAGATGCTCCGGTTTCCTCCCATCGTCCAAAGATATGCCAGTTAGGTGCATTGGCCATGCTAAATTGCCCCTTAGTGTCCTGGGATGAGTAGGTTCGAGGGATGAGCAGGTTACATATGTGGGGTTATGGGAATAGGGCTTAGGTGGGATTGTTGTTGGTGCAGTCTTAATGGGCCGAATAACCTCCTTCAGCACTGTAGGGATTCTATGAAATACTTTGGGAGAATTGCTATTTCAATGGGCATTTTCACAAATGCTATAAAATGATTTTTCAAAACAAATTAATATTTTAATGATTAATAAATAAAAAGTATTTCATAAAACAACCACCCAGTGTGGGGTTCAGGATTCTAACTCAGGGTTTCTGAGCTCCAGGAACAACTAACTGAACCAGCCTGGAATTGTCTCCACAAAACTTCCTCAACTCCCTCCCGGGAAAAAGCTGCAAACCCGGGAGCTGCAGCTTCTTACTGGGGGTGTTGGGGCCTCCAGCGGGTGTTTGTGAATCCTCCCCGCCCACCTCCCAGGGTTTCCTTCCTTCCCAGAGATCAGAGTCCTCATTGATTTGAGGCCAAAGTGTAACCTCTTATTTATTGTCCCCCTCCCCCATCCTCTGATGTGAACCATCCTCCAGTGGCTGAGCCAGGATGGGGCCGTTAACCTGGGCCTGTTCCCGGGAGGGAGGGAGGGAGAAGCCCCGCAGCTGCAAACCAGGGAGCTGACTATGATTCTGAAGGGTTTGCGGATCCACAAAGTGTTTCCAAATCCTCCCCAATGTCCAGCCACCTGCTGTCCCTGCGGTAAAGCCAGGGCCTGTTTCCTGGGCCAGAAGTTGGTGCTGTTTCCAGTACAGCCGTGGTTTCCATTCCTATCCTGTGCTCACAAACTCCTCCCGAACCCTCCCCAACACCATGACTGACACTGAGCATGCTCAGAGCGTGCACCCACACCACCTGATGTGGAGATGCCGGTGTTGGACTGGGTGAGTCACCTGATGAAGGGGCGGCGCTCCGAAAGCTCCTGATTCCAAATAAACCTGTTAGATGTGAACCTGGTGTTGTGACTTCTTACTGTGCTCACCACACCTGCGTAGTGCGTTCCCAGGCTCCCCAGCGCTTTATCATCTTTGCGCATGCTCCACTCCCAGCCTGGGCCCGCCCCTCATTCACTCCGATTCGTTGGAGGATCAACCGCTCCCGCTCCGTCATCCAGCCCCGCCCCCTCTTCCTATTGGTCCGGAGCTGCCGTCAATCAGTCCCCGGGCATTGTGATGTGGAGCATGCGCAGTGCCTGCGGCAGACGGTAAGGCGCTCGAGCGAGCAGGTTTTAAATGGAGATTTTTACAAAGATCCAGTGCGGATCCAGAGCCCAAAATAAAATTGGAAACATAAATGGAGTTGGCGGGTGGATGGTGAGGCTTTATAAACACCCGGTGTCGGCCACAAACCCTCAATTTGCAAAGCAAATTCCTCGGGCCTTCCGAAGGCTTCAGACCCGAGTTCACATCCGCCATCTTTAGAGGGAACCAAGTATTGCAAAGCGCATGCGCATCCGCCATCTTTGTTGAGGTAAATTGGAATAACGCATGCGCAGCCACCATACTTCTTGAGGGTGAAACCAAATGAATAACCCACTGGAGACAAAAAAAATCAGACAGTTTGTTATAAAATCAATGTGTTGTTGTAAAACCGGAAGTTAGGGTTACAGCCAACAACAACTTCTATTTATATAACACCATTAATATCAGGGTGGTTAGCACTGCTGCCTCACAGCTCCAGGGACTCAGGTTCGATTCCAGCCTTAGGTCACTGTCTGTGCAGAGTTTGCACGTTATCCCTGTGACTGTGGGTTTCCTCTGGATGCTCTGGTTTTCTCCCACCGTCCAAAGATGTGATGCTTAGGGGAATATATTGCCCCTTCGTGTACAAAGATGTGCAGGTAAGGTGGGTTAGAGGTATAGATCAGGGGTAAAATATTCAGAGTTGGTCCAGACTTGATGGGCCAAATGGTTTCCTTCTGCATGGTCGGAATTCTTTGAGAAGTCATCCTTGTGCAGTGAAGGTCTCGTCACTAATGGTGGAGTGATTAAAAAATGGAATGTGTAGGAAGCCAGAATCAGAGCAGTACGAGAGGTGATTCCAGAGATGGGGAGGAACAGGCCTTGGAGTGATTTGTATAAATTAGTTGTAAGGATGCATGAAAAAATGCAACATTTCATTTGGATCTCATAGAATCCTACAGTGCAGAAGGAGGCCATTGGGCCCATCGAATCTGCATTGACCACAATCCCACCCAGGCCCTATCACCGTTACCCCATGCATTTACCCTAGCGAGACCCCCCCCTCCCCCGCAACACTCAGGGTTAATTTAGCATTGCCAATCTACTTAATCCACACCTGTTTGGACTGTGGGAGGAAACTGGTGCACCCGGAGGAAACTAATGCAGAAACAGGGAGAACCTGCAAACTCCACACAGGCAGTGAACCAAGCTGGGAATCAAACTCGGGTTCCTGGTGCTGTGAGGCAGCAGTGCTAACCACTGTCCCACCGTGCCGCCCTCAGCTCAGGGAGGAGGGGAGAGGGAGAGCTCAGGGAGGAGGGAGACATAGATTTACTGTTTTGGGGAACCAGACCAGAAAAGTTGTTCCTTAGAAATTAGACTTGTCTGATCAGAATTCTATCCTGGACTGACAGTAGTTTTGTAAACTCCTTTTGCAGGATATTTGAAGGGGAAAATTTACAGTCAGCAAAATGGAATCAAGTTTCACACCAAGATTTAACAGTTGCTCAATTCACCAGCACCTGAACACTATCAGCCTTTGAATGTGGAGTGTGGGGAAATATTTCAAACTTCAGTGTGACTGGAAAAGCACCGAGAGAGAGACACACCCGAGTGAGAGTTTTCCAGTGAACTGACTGTGGAAAGAGCTTTAACCAGTTACACAGCCTGAAAAAACATCACACCATTCACAGCAATGTGAATCTGTGCATGTGTTCATTGTGTGGATGAGGCTTCAACTAATCACCCAATATGGAGAGACATGATGATATTGACACCATAGAAAAACCGTGGATATGTGTGGACTGTGGGAAAGCATTCACTTGCCCATCCAAACTGGAAACTCATCGACGCACCCACACTGGGGAGAGGCCCTTCACCTGCCCCGTGTGTTGGAAGGAATTTACTCAATCATCCTGCCTAACATTACACCAGCGAGTTCACACTGGAGAGAGACCGTACACTTGCTCTGTGTGTGGGAAGGGATTCGTCCAGATGTATAACCTACAATTACACCGGAGAATTCATACTGGGGAGAGGCCGTTCACCTGCTCCGTGTGTGGAAAGCGATTCATTAATTCATCCAACCTCGTGACACACCAGAGAGTTCACACTGAGGAGAGGCCGTTCAGCTGCACTGACTGTGGAAAGAGCTTCAGACATTCATCCAGCCTCAAAGCACATCAGCGACTTCACACTGGGGAGAGACCATTCACCTGCTCAGAGTGTGGGAAGGGATTCACTACCTCCTCCCACCTGGTGACACACCAGCGACTTCACGAGTGAGTGCAGGGAGTGGATTCTGCTGTACTTGCTGCTGTTAATCATCCAGGAGTGAGCCACATTCATTGACATTTGAGGTTTGTTTCTGCTGATGTTAATAATCCCTGTAGGTGGGCTGCAGGTTAATATTCTCAATCTAGAGCTGAGTGTGTTTTTGGGGTTGCAGTTTCCCTTTAAGAACCACTGTCTGTGATCTTTCCCCATCATTCAGGAATTCTCATCACAGATTCTTTACAGTACAGAAAGAGGCCATTCAGCCCATCAAGTCTGCACTGGCTCACTGAAAGAGCTTAATCCCATTCCCCTGCCATACCCCTGTAACCTTGCACACTCTTTCTTTTCAGATAACAATCCAATTCTCTTTTGAGTACCTTGATCAAACCTGCCTCCACTGCTCTCACAGGAAGTTTATTCCAGACTCCAACCACCCACTAGGTGAAAATAATTTTCCTCACATCAGTTTGACTCTGTTTTCCCCATTAAGGTAGGTCTGTGCCCTCTAGTTCTTGACGTTCTCTTGGTGGGAACATTTTCTCACTATTTCACCTGCCCAACTCCTCAGGATCTTGAATACCTGTATCAATCTCCTCTCGACCATCTTCAATCAGACAATTAACATTTATTTCTTCAGATGTTAATCTCTACCTGACCTGGAACTTAATATTCTGACATCTGTTAAATAAATCAGCTTTGTTTCAAACACACGGTGTGTTAAATCCTTGATTTCTCAGGATAGGAGATTAATTGATGTCCTGCTACTGACTGTTCTGTTTTTTGGATCTTTTCTCCTTTCTAACTCTAGATTATTTCAGTCTCAGACCTTCAGTTACACTCATTTTTTAAAATTTGATTTATTATTGTCACAAGTATTAGCATAAAGTGAAAAGTATTGTTTCTCATCATGGACAAGTCCCAGCTCCCGATACCTTTCAGAGTGTCTCTCCCAGCCTTGAGATCCAGGGAAGTTTTCAAGATTTAAAAACACAAAATACTGGAAATTATAATCCATACTTTTCCAAGTATCAGTTGATTGTGTCCCAGATTATTGGCTTTTCCCCACCGCTGATGTTAAGCTGATTGTTCTGTAATTGCTGTGTTTTTGAACAGGGATGTAACATTTACACACTCTGTCCTTTGTCACCACGACTCGATAAGGATTGGAAGGTTCTGGCCAGTGCGCCACAAGCTCCATGTGAAGGACAGTGTGTGTCAGAGTGCAGCAGTCCCTCAATGTCAGACTGCAGTGTCAGCCTCGATAATGTGCTCAGCTTGATGAGTATTTCCTGTTGTTATTGATGTGGATCATTCAGAAACAATGGACTCTGATGATGTCATCCAGTTCTGCTGTGATGATGTCATAGAGACTATTACATCACAGCGGAGCCTTAGTAGTGAAAACAGTTTTGTTCCAGGTGGGAGGTGATGGCCCAATGGTATTATCCCGAGACTTAATCCATAAGCTCCGCTAATGTTCTGGGGACCGGGTTCAAATCCCACCACAGCAAGTGGTGTAATTTGAACAAAGAACAAGAAAAAAGAAAATTATAGCACAGGAACAGGCCCTTTGGCCCTCCAAGCCTGCACTGATTATGCTGCCCGTCTGAACTAAAAAGACCTCTGGGGACCATATCCTTTTATTCATGCATTTGTCCAGGTGTCCCTTAAAAGTCACTATCATATCTGCTTCCACTACCTCCCCCGTCAGCCAGTTCCAGGCACCTGCCACTCTTTGTAAAAAAAAACTTGCCTCGTACATTTAATTCAATAAAAATAATTGAATTCAATTTAAAAAATCAGAATTAAGAATCTACTGCTGACCATGAAACCATTGTCAATTGTCAGAAAAAAACCATTTGGTTCAGTAAAGCAAAAAGTAAAGTTTATTTATTAGTCACAAGTAGGCTTACATTAACAGTGCAGTGAAGTTACTGTGAAATTCCCCTGGTTGCCACACTCCAGTATTTGTTCGAGTCAATACACCGAACCAGCATGTCTTTCAGACTGTGGGAGGAAACTGGAGCACCCGGAGGAAACCCATGCAGACACGCAGAGAACGTGCAAACTCCACACAGACAGTGACCCAAGCCGGGAATCGAACCCGGGTCCCTGGCGCTGTGAGGCAACAGTGTTAACCACTGTGCCACCCCATGAATGTCTGTTTGGGGAAGGAAACCTGCTGTCCTTACCTGGTCTGGCCGACATGTGACTCCAGAGCCATAGCATTGTGGCTGACTGTCAACTGCCCTCTGAAATGGCCTAGTGAGCCACTCAGTTCGATGGTAACTGGGGATGGGCAATAAATGCTGGCCATGCAGTGACGCCCATGTCCCACAAATGCATAAAAAATCCTCACAGTTTAAATTCACACAGACATTCTGTCTCCTTTTCTAATTACCACTCACTTCACCCGTTTAAAAAAAATCAGAAATTACCCACAAAAAATATTTTAATTTCTCAGATTTTCTTGACATATCAGTAGAAATGGACGTCAATGAACATAGTTCATTCCTGGATGTGATTTACAGTAAAATCCAGTCACTGATTATTTGTGAACTCGCTGGTGACTCATCAGGGTGGATGAGCGAGTGAATCTCTTCCCACACTGAGAGCAGGTGAATGGTCTCTCCCCAGTGTGAACTCGCTGGTGTCTCTGCAGGGTGGCTGATTGAGTGAATCCTTTCTCACACTGCAAACAGATGAACGGCTTCTCCCCAGTGTGAACCCGCTGGTGTGCAGTCAGTTGACATAATTGTCTAAACCCAGTTCCGCAGTGAGAGCACCTGAACGGTCTCTCGTCAGTGTGAACAAGCTGATGGCGCATCAGGTCCACAGAACCTTTATAGCATTTCTCACAGTCAGCACATTTAAAAGGTCTCTCCCATGTGTGAACTCGATGGTGTTGTAGAAGCCCTGATGATCGAGTGAATCTCTTCCCACATTTGAAACAGATGAACGGCTTCTCCCCAGTGTGAATTCGCTGATGTGCAGTGAGTTCAGATGATTGTCTGAACCCAGTCTCACAGTGAGAGCATCTGAAGGGTCTCTCCTCAGTGTGAACAAGCTGATGTCGCATTAGGTTCTGAGAACTTTTATAGCACTTCCCACAGTCCAGGCATTTAAATGGTCTCTCATCAGTGTGAACTTGCTGATGTTTCAGCAGAGTGGATGAATCAGTAAATCCCTTCCCACACTTGGAGCAGGTGAATGGCCTCTCCCCAGTGTGAACTCGGTGGTGTTGTTGCAGCCCAGATGATCGAGTGAATCCCTTCCCACACTCGGGACAGGTGAATGGCTTCTGCCCATTATGAACACGCTGGTGCCTCAACAGGTTGGATGACCAAGTGAATCCCTTCCCACACTCAGGGCAGGTGAATGGCCTCTCCCCAGCGTGACAGGGCTGATGAGTTTCCAGCTCAGACGGGGATCTGAATCCCTGCTCACAGTCCCCAGATTTCCACGGTTTATCTACACTGTGAACATTGCTGTTTTCTTGCATGTTAAAAACCCGATGATATTCAGATCCTGATGTGATGTTTGGTTTGTTTCCCTGACTGCAAATCTTCCCCTTCTAATGCCCTGTGAAACTGATTTAAAACAGAAAAAAGGGAGTGAGAGAGAACTCTCAAAAACAGAAATGCAGATTGTTAAATTGAGCTGCTTTTAGCGCCAATTTCCCACCCCCTCCCCGAATCCTTTGATTCCCTGAAAAAGCTCTCCAGCTCTGGGCTAGAATTTTCCTGATGTGGAGATGCCGGCGTTGGACTGGGGTAAACACAGTAAGAAGTTTAACAACACCAGGTTAAAGTCCAACAGGTTTATTTGGTAGCAAAAGCCACACAAGCTTTCGAGGCTCTGAGCCCCTTCTTCAGGTGAGTGGGAATTCTGTTCACAAACAGAACTTATATGACACAGACTCAATTTACATGAATAATGGTTGGAATGCGAATACTTACAACTAATCCAGTCTTTAAGAAACA
The DNA here is from genome assembly GCF_964213995.1 of Mustelus asterias. NCBI lineage: Eukaryota > Metazoa > Chordata > Chondrichthyes > Carcharhiniformes > Triakidae > Mustelus > Mustelus asterias. The sequence continues at coordinate 457,011 of NW_027590205.1, forward strand.
AAACAATGGGAGTGGAGAGAGCATCAAGACAGGCTAAAAAGATGTGTATTGTCTCCAGACAAGACAGCCAGTGAAACTCTGCAGGTCCACGCAACTGTGGGAGTTACAAATAGTGTGACATAAATTCTGATTCTAGGATCGCATGATAAAGACTCAGGAGGAAAAAAGCAGAAATTTTCTGCTTTTTTCCTCCTGAGTCTTTATCATGCGATCCTAGAATCAGAATTTATGTCACACTATTTGTAACTCCCACAGTTGCGTGGACCTGCAGAGTTTCACTGGCTGTCTTGTCTGGAGACAATACACATCTTTTTAGCCTGTCTTGATGCTCTCTCCACTCCCATTGTTTTGTTTCTTAAAGACTGGATTAGTTGTAAGTATTCGCATTCCAACCATTATTCATGTAAATTGAGTCTGTGTCTTATAAGTTCTGTTTGTGAACAGAATTCCCACTCACCTGAAGAAGGGGCTCAGAGCCTCGAAAGCTTGTGTGGCTTTTGCTACCAAATAAACCTGTTGGACTAGAATTTTCCTCCATTTTAATCCTGGGAAAACTGCAGTTATTGTCACCGCTCTCTGCTACAAATTCTACCCATTGACTCCATCCCTCTCCTCGGAAACTGTCTGAGACTGAGCCACAACCAGAGCAAAATATTTCACCCAACCTGAGAATCTGACCACAAATCCACATCATTACCAAGACCAGTTCCACCTCAGTAACATCACCCAACTCCAGTCTACTCTCAGTTCATCTGCGGCTGAAACCATCACCCATTCCTTTGTTTTGTTTTGATTTGATTTATTATTGTCACATGTATTAACATACAGTGAAAAGTATTGTTTCCTGCGCGCTATACAGACAAAGCATACCGTTCATAGAGAAGGAAATGAGACTGTAGTGCTACAGTCATAGCTAGGGTGTCGAGAAAGATCAACTTAATGCAACGTAGGTCCATTCAAAAGTCTGATGGCAGCAGGGAAGAAGCTGTCCTTGAGTCGGTCGGTACGTGACCTCAGACTTTTGTATCTTTTTCCTGACGGAAGAAGGTGAAAGACAGAATGTCCGGGGTGTGTGGGGTCCTTGATTATGCCGGCTGCTTTAGCAAGGCAGCAGGAAATGTAGACAGAGTCAATGGATGGGAGGCTGGTTTGAGTGATGGATTGGGCTACATTCACGACCTTCTGTAGTTCTTTGCGGTCTTGGGCAGAGCAGGAGCCATACCAAGCTGATGCTAATGCTTTCTATGGTGCTTCTGTAAAAGTTGGAGAGAGTCATAGCTAACATGCCAAATTTCATAGAGTCATAGAGGTTTACAGCAAGGAAACAGGCCCTGAGGCCCAACTTGTCCATGCTGCGCTTTTTTTTTAAACCCCCAAGCTAGTCCCAATTGCCCGCATTTGGCCCATATCCCTCTGTACCCATCTTACCCATGTAACCGTCTAAACGTTTTTTAAAAGACAAAATTGTACCCACCTCTACTACTACCTCTGGCAGCTTGTTCCAGACACTTTGCCCCTCTAGATCCTTTTGTATCTCTCCCCTCTCACCTTAAACCTATGCCGTCTAGTTTTAGACTCCCCTACCTTTGGGAAAAGATATTGACTATCCAGCTGATTGATGCCTCTCATTATTTTATAGACCTCTATAAAATCACCCCTCAGTCTTCTATGCTCCAGAGAAAAAAAGTCCCAGTCCATCCAGCCTCTCCTTATAACTCAAACCATCAAGTCCCGGTAGCATCCCAGTAAATCTCTTCTGCACTCTTCTAGTTTAATAATATCCTTTCTATAATAGGGTGACCAGAACTGAACACAGTATTCCAAGTGTGGCCTTACCAATGTCGTGTCCAACTTCAACAACTCCTGTATTCAATGTTCTGACCAATGAAACCAAGCATGATGAATGCCTTCTTCACCACTCTGTCCTCCTGTGACTCCACTGTCAATGAGCTATGAATCTGTACCTCTGGATCTCTTTGTTCTGTAACTCTCCCCAATGGCCTACCATTAACTGAGTAAGTCCTGCCCTGGTTCAATCGACCAAAATTCAATACCTCACATTTATCTAAATTAAACTCCATCTGCCATTCGTCAGCTCACTGACCTAATTGATCAAGATCCCGTTGCAATCCGAGATAACCTTCTTCACTGTCCACTATGCCACCAATCTTGGTGTCATCTGCAAACTTACAAACCACGCCTCCTATATTCTCATCCAAATCATTAATATAAATGACAAATAACAGTGGACCCAGCACCGGTACTTGAGGCACTCCGCTGGTCACAGGTCTCCAGTTTGAAAAACAGCCCTTTACAACCACCCTCTGGTTTCTGTCATCGAGCCAATTTTGTATCCATTTAGCTCCCTCACCCTGGATCCCGTGAGGTTTTCCTTAGTCTTCTGAGAAAGTAGAGGCGTTGGTGGGCTTTCTTAACTATAGTGTTGGCCTGGGGGGACCAGGACAGGTTGTTAGTGATCTGGGCACCTAAAAACATGAAGCTTTCGACCATTTCTACTTCATCCCCGTTGATGTAGACAGGACACGTTCTCCACTATGTTTCCTTAAGTCGATGGCAATCTCCTTCATTTTGTTGACATGGAGGGAGAGATTATTGTTGCCGCACCATTTCACCAGATTCTCTATCTCATTCCTGTATTCTGTCTCATCATTGTTGGAGATCCGACCCACTACGGTGGTGTCACCAGCAAACTTGAAAATCGAGTTGGAGGGAAATTTGGCCACACAATCATAGGTGTATAAGGAGTATAGTAAGGGCTGAGAACACAGCCTTGTGGGGCATCGGTGTTGAGGATGATCATGGAGGAGGTGTTGTTGCCTATCCTTACTGATTGTGGTCTGTTGGTTAGGAAGTTCAGGATCCAGTTGCAGAGGAAGGTGCCGAGCCCAGGCCACGGAGTTTGGAGATGAGTTTCGTGGGGATAATGATGTTGAAGGCTGAACTGTAGTCAATAAATAGGAGTCTGACATAGGTGTCTTTGTAATCTAGGTGTTCCATGGTTGAGTGCAGGGCCAAGGAATTGGCGTCTGCTGTGGACTTGTTGGGCGGTAGGCGAACTGTATTGGATCCAGGCAGTCCGAGAGGCTGGAATTGATTCGTGCCATGACTAACCTTTCGAAGCACTTCATAATGATGGATGTTAGACCCACCGGATGGAAGTCATTAAGGCACGCTGCTTGGCTTTTCTTTGGTACCGGGATGATGGTCATCTTCTTGATGCAGATAGGGACCTCAGATTGTTGTAAAGAGAGGTTGATGATGTCTGCGAATACCCCGGCCAGCTGATCCATGCAGGATCTGAGTGCTTGTTACCATTAGACTTAATAATTCTAACACACCCCTGGCCGGTCTCCCTCACTCAACCTGTCTATTAACTTGAGGTCATCACAATTCTGCTGCCCACGTGTTTACTCATTCCAGATCTTGTTCACCCATCACCCCTGTGCTACAAAGGCTCCTGTTTACGAATCAACATTTTAAATTTCTCATCCTTGTTCTCAAGTCCCTCCATGGTTTCACCCCTCCCTATCTCTGTAATCTCCTCTCGCCTCACAACCCTCCAATATCTCTGCATTCCTTTCATTCCGGCTTCCTCAGCATTCACAGTTTTAATCACTCCATCATACGTGTCCGCACTCCCAGTTACCAAGGCCATAATCTTTGGAATTTCCCCCTAAACTGCTCCCCCTCTCTATCATCCTTCCCCCCTTTAAGATACTCATTAAAACTACCTCTTTAACCAAGCCTTTACCCATCCACCCTCATGTCTGCTCACATGACTCTATGTCAAATGTTGCTTTATATCACACCTGAGAAATGCCTCAGAAGTTCCAGTACATGAAAGATGCTGTATAAATACACATTGTAATTATTGATTTGGAGATGTATCACTGTCCCTTCTTCATCACTGGGTGAATAGCCTGTAACTCTTGACCTAAAGGGGAGCACCTTCACCACATGGACTGCAGCTGATCAAGAAGATAAAACATAATCTTCTCCACAGGTAATTGGGGATGGGAAATATTTTCTGTTGGTCTTGTTAGTGAAAAGACAGGGTAGTGGGATGAGCTGATTTCCTTGCAGAGAACCAGCACATGCGTGACTGGTTAGTCATTTTCTGTAGTGCAATAATTCAATGTTTCTGTGGCTTAATGGAAAGGGACCAATTCTGGAGGCCAGGAACTAACTTCTGGAATCAATGCCCACTGCCTCCTATAGAGGTGGCGGCTGCACATGCGTCCTGTTGCCCATTGCCCCCTATAAAGATGGCCACCGCCCTGCTGTCCATTGCCCTCTCTGAACTTCCTCACACCCTGTCACTCTGTGATCCTTGTGAAATCTGAAACCAGGTATTCGCAACGAGGCTCAAAGAGCATCAGCCCACTGGGGGCAAAGTCATGAGACCGGCCAGTCCAGCAGAAAGAAACCCTCCGCCCCTCCCCATTGACCAACTGTGAGAATGAACAAAATGCAGTCCTGGGTGTAATTGAGAGCAGAAACAATAACAGCAGAATCCAACCCCTGGAATCATTCATGAACTTTTTGGTGTCTCAGCAGCCGGGATGAAACTTTGAATCCCTTCCCACACTGAGAGCAGGTGAACGGCCTCTCCCCAGTGTGAACTCGCTGGTGTATCTGCAGGTCAGATAATTGACTGAACCCCTTCCCACACTGAGAGCAGGTGAACGGCCTCTCCCCAGTGTGAACTCGCTGGTGTCTACGCAGGGTGGATAAATCAGTGAATCCCTTCCCACACTGAGAGCAGGTGAATGGCCTCTCCCCAGTGTGAACTCGCTGGTGTGTCAGCAGGCTGGATAACTGACTGAATCCCTTCTCACACTGAGAGCAGGTGAACGGCCTCTCCCCAGTGTGAACACGCAGGTGCATCTGCAGGTTAGATAATCGACTGAACCCTTTCCCACACTGAGGGCAGGTGAACGGTCTCTCCCCAGTGTGAACTCGCTGGTGTGTCAGCAGGGTGGATAAATCAGTGAATCCCTTCCCACACTGAGAGCAGGTGAACGGCCTCTCCCCAGTGTGAACTCGCTGGTGTGCCTGCAGGCCAGATAACTGACTGAATCCCTTCTCACACTGAGAGCAGGTGAACAGTCTCTCCCCAGTGTGAACTCGCTGGTGTCTCTGCAGGTTGGATAACTGACTGAATCCCTTCTCACACTGAGAGCAGATGAATGGCTTCTCCCCAGTGTGGCTGCGCCGATGAACTTCCAGCTCTGAAGGGGCTCCGTATCTCTTCCCACAGTCCGCACATTTCCATGGTTTCTCCATGGTGCAGGTGTCCTTGCCTCTCTCTTGGGTGGACAATCAGTTGAAGCCTTGTCCACACACAGAACACGGGTACAGTCTCTCCCCGCTGTGAATGGTGTGATATTTATTCAGGCTGTGTAACTGGTTAAAGCTCTTTAGTCAGGGCACTGGAACACTCTCACTCTAGTGTGGCCGTGTGTTGCTGCTTTTCCAGTCACACTGACATTTGAAATCTTTTCAAACTGACAGCCCAGACAACAATTTCTCCTTCAAGATACAAAGGCCGATAATATTCAGGTCCCAAGGAATATGACTGTCAGATCTAGATGTGACGTTTGAGATTTCGGCCTGTGATTCCTCTTTCAGTATCCTGTAAAACAAGTTTACAGAGATCATCAGTGTCAGTGCAGGATAGAAATTCAGAACACACAATTCTAGTTTCTATGGAACATTCTTTCCTCTCTCCAGACTCGAAACATTGGCTCTATTCTCTCTCTATCTGGGGGATAGCGTGGGAAATGATGCTGCGGTAGATCAGCCAATTCTCAATGAATGGTTGAGGCAGTTCGATGGGCTGAATGGCCAACTGCAGCTCCTGTTTCTTATAATTTGTGTGTGGTGGACAGGAAGCAGTGAGCATGGATCTGTCAATCAGCCTCAATCAGCACCTTCAGGAGAATTGGGAGGGTGAATATTAGATACAGCAGAGTGAGAATGGAGGGAGAGTGTGTGGGATGGAGATTTACAGCTGTTGGGGAATGAGAGAGGAAAGAATGTTCATTAGAATCATAGAATTCCTACATCTTATCAACTGTCCCTGATCCTTCACAATGAATCTCTCTTCTCAAGACACTCTTATCTCTGACTTGTCTGTTCTGCTCGCAGTCTCACAAAGCAGCTGCCTGTGTGTTGATACAAGGGGCCCTGCTCAGCAAGTTTAATGCTCCATGACTGTGTCTTTAATGACTGAATAACTATAGGATTATGGTCAAGTCAGCTAAATCACATAATGCTTTATACTTCGGTTAGTAACTGTCCATTTTGTTAACATAGCACATTTGGATATATAAATACATATAAAAGCAAAATATTGCGGATGCTGGAATCTGAAACAAAAACAGAGAATGCTGGAAAATGTCAGCAGGTCTGACAGCATCTGTGGAGAGAGAATAGAGCCAACATTTAAAGTCTGGATGGCCCTTCATCAGAGTTCTGACAAAGGGTCATCCAGACTCGAATGTTAGTCTATTCTCTCTCTATAAATATATATAGGACAGCTGCCTCAGCCTTGGCCCACTCTAACACATGCACGAAGCAGGGCTGACTATGTGGAAATGCTCAGATTAAAGTTTCCTGCCTTCTCTTCAACAGCGAGTGAAAATGTTTATCGGCTTGCAGACCTTCAAAGGAGTCAGTGTCTGCTATTTCAGCATGAACAGGCTAATCTTCACCGACGTAGGCCCCAGAACATTCTGCTTTTCGGCCTTCATCAGAGGGTGAGCAAGACCAGATTTCTCCATAGCAAATACCAAAGGCGAGATATGGGGATATGCTATGCAAATAAAGGATTAGCAGCAGTCAATTTTTCATCGAATGCGAAAGGGCAAAAAGCTCAGATTTAATTGGCAAATATGTCCGTCAATGAAGGATTAGAAACATTCCTGGTTTCTGATTTGCTGTAATTGACTATTATTGCCAAGTTATTTTTCTGTAACATCAGAACCACTTGCGGGTGGAGTTTAATTTAGACAAATGCGAGGTGATGCATTTTGGTAGATTGAACCAGGGCAGGACTTACTCAGTTAATGGTAGGGCGTTGGGGAGAGTTACAGAACAAAGAGATCTTGGGGTACATGTTCATAGCTCCTTGAAAATTGAGTCACAGATGGACAGAGTGGTGAAGAAGGGATTCGGCATGCTTGGTTTCATCGGTCAGAACACTGAATACAGGAGTTGGAATGTTTTGTTGAAGTTGTACAAGACATTGGTAAGGCCACACTTGGAATACTGTGTGTAATTCTGGTCACCCTATTATAGAAAGGATATTATTAAACTAGAAAGAGTGCAGAAAAGATTTACTAGGATGCGACCAGGACTTGATGGATTGAGTTATAAGGAGAGACTGGATAGACTGGGACTTTTTTCTCTGGAGCGTCGGAGGCTGAGGGTTGATCTTGTAGAGGTCTATAAAACAATGAGGGGCACAGATCAGCTCGATAGTCAATATCTTTCCCCAAAGGTAGGGGAGTCTAAAACTAGAGGGCATAGGTTTAAGGAGAGAGGGGAGAGATACAAAAGTGTCCAGAGGGGCAATTTTTTCACACAGAGGGTGGTGAGTGTCTGGAACAAGCTGCCAGACTTAGGAGTAGAGGCCGGTACAATTTTGTCTTTTAAAAAGCATTTAGATAGTTACATGGGCACAATGGGCACAGAGGGATATGGGCCAAATGCGGGCAATTGGGATTAGCTTAGAAGTTTTTTAAAAAAGGGTGGCATGGACAAGTTGTGATGTGGAGATGCCAGCGTTGGACTGGGGTAAGCACAGTAAGAAGTCTCACAACACCAGGTTAAAGTCCAACAGGTTTATTTGGTAGCAAATACCAGGTATTTGCTACCAAATAAACCTGTTGGACTTTAACCTGGTGTTGTGAGACTTCTTAATGGACAAGTTGGCCAAAGGACCTGTTTCCATGCTGTAAACCTCTATGACTATGACTGTGTAAAAAACTTGCCTCAAACATCTCCATTAAACCTCGCCCCTCACACCTTAAACCTATGCCCCCTAGTAATTGACTCTTCCATCCTGGGAAAAAGCTTCTGACTATCCACTCTGTCCACGCCCCTCATAATCTTGTAGAATTCTATCAGTTCACCCCTCAACCTCCGTTGTTCCAGTGAGAACAAACCAAGTTTCTCCAACCTCTCCTCATAGCTAATGTCCTCCACACCAGGCAACATCCTGGTAAATCTTTTCTGTACCCTCTCCAAAGCCTGCTCCTTTTGAATGGACCTACCTCATATTAAGCTGATCTTTCTCTTCACCCTGTCTGTAACTGTAACACTATATTCTGCACTCTCTCCTTTCCTACTCCCCTATGTACTCTATGAACAGTATGACTTATCTGTATACCGCGCAAGAAACAATACTTTTCACTGTATCCCAATACATGTGACAATAAATCAAATCAAACCCATTGCTGCATTTCCTTCCTGAAGCCACATTTGTCCAGTGGGGCCTGGCCCCGGGAGAAAGCGCTGCAGCTGCCGTTGTGTTGAGTGTTGAGGCGGCGCCGCTAGTTCCTTATTGGGGGTGTTGAAGCCTCCACTGGGTGTGTGGAGCCTCCCCTCCCACCCACTGCCCCTAACGCTGCCTCCGCTTATCCGCCTCCTCCCCGCCTGAAGATCAGACAAACAAGCGCCTGTCCCTGGACATGAGCCGCACTGCGCATGCTCAACGTCACAATGCCCGGGGACTGATTGACGGCAGCTCTGGACCACTAGGAAAAGGGGGCGGGGCTGGGGGACCGAGCAGGAGCGGCTGGTCCTCCAACCAGAGTGAATAGGGGGAAGGGTCTGAAGCATGCGCAGTGTGGGTAATGGCGGTGGACGGACGGTTTTAACTCGGAGCCGAGATCAGTTCAAGGTAGAGGGCGGCGCGCGGAGAGCGATGAATGTGGCGGGTGGGTGGAGAGGCTTCGTAAACATGTTGTTCAACCCAAACTTCGGAAAATAACTTCTCGGGCGCCCTGTTGGTACCAAATTGGAGGCGCAACTTGTCGTGTTGGGCCTGGGCTGACGGCCGCCAATCTGTTGGTGGCAATGTCTATCAGTGCGCATGTGCGGCCGGCATCTTTGTAAGGGGCAATGTGCAGCAGGGTGCAGGTGCGATCGCCATGTTTGTAGGGGGCGCAGGAGTGTCCACCTTTGTGATGTATGGGACCTGAACCCACTGCCGTCCATGTTGTGCAGGTACAACCACCCTGCTGATAGGGAGGGAATTCCAGGATTTTGACCCAGCGACTGTGAAGGAACGGCGATATATTTCCAAAATGTGGAGATGCCAGTGTTGGATTGGGGTAAACACAATAAGTCTCACAACACCAAGTTAAAGTCCAACAGGTTTATTTGGTAACAAAAGCCACTAGCTTTCGCAGTGCTGCTCCTTCATCAGGTAAGTGGGAGTTCTGTTCACAAACAGGGCATATAAAGACACAATTTACAAAATAATGGTTGGAATGCGAGTCTTTACAGGTAATCAAGTCTTAAAGGTGCAGACAATGTGAGTGGAGAGAGGGCTAAGCACAGGTTCAAGAGATATGTATTGTCTCCAGCCAGGACAGTTAGTCCTCTTGTGTGCGAACTTGGCTATCAGTCTCTGCTCAGCGACTCTGTGTTGTCGTGTGTCGTGAAGGCCGCCTTGGGGAACGCTTACCAAGCGTTGGAGAATGCTTGGTAAGTTCCACACACATGAGGACGGCCTCAACCGGGATCTTGGGTTCATGTCACACTATCTGTAACCCCCACGACTTACCTGGGCTTGCAAAATCACACTAACTGTCCTGTCTGGAGACAATACACATCTCTTTAACCTGTGCTTAACGCTCTCTCCACTCACATTGTCTGTACCTTTGAGACTTGATTACCTGTAAAGACTTGCATTCCAACCGTTATTTTGTAAATTGAGTTTGTGTCTTTATATGCCCTGTTTGTGAACACATCTCCCACTCACCTGACGAAGGAGCAGCGAGCGCTCCGAAAGCTAGTGGCTTTTGCTACCAAATAAACCTGTTGGACTTTAACCTGGTGTTGTGAGACTTTTTACAGGGAGGTCCCAGAGGATTGGAGAATAGCCAATGTTGTTCCTTTGTCTAAGAAGGGTAGCAAGAATAATCAGGTAATTACAGGCCAGTGAGCCTTACTTCAGTGATAGGGAAATTATTGGGCAGTATTCTTCGAGACAGGATCTACTCCCACTTGGAAATAAGTGGATGTATTAGTGAGAGGCAACATGGTTTTGTGAAGGGGAGGTCATGTCTCACTAACTTGATCGAGTTTTTGGAGGAAGTGACGAAGATGGTTGATGAGGATAGGGCAGTGGATGTTGTCCACATGGACTTCAGTAAGGCCTTTGACAAGGTCCCTCATGGCAGACTTGTGCAGAAGGTGAAGTCGCATGGGATCAGAGGTGAGCTGGCAAGATGGATACAAAACTGGCTTGGTCAAAGAAGACAGAGGGTAGCAGTGGAAGAGTGCGTTTCTGAATGGAGGGCTGTGACCAGTGGCGTTCCTCAGGGATCAGTGCTGGGACCTTTGCTGTTTGTAATATATATCAATGATTTGGAGGAAAATGTAACTGGTTTGATAAGTTTGCGGTCGACACAAAGGTTGGTGGAATTGCGGATAGTGATGAGGACCATCAGGGGATACAGCAGGATATACATCGGTTGGAGACTTGGGCAGAGAGATGGCAGGTGGAGTTTAATCTGGACAAATGTGAGGTAATGCATTTTGGAAGGTCTAATAAAGACAGGAAATATACAATAAATGGCAGAAACCGTAAGAGTATTGCTAGGCAGAGGGATCTGGGTGTACAGGTACACAGGTCACTGAAAGTGGCAATGCAGGTGGAGAAAGTAGTCAAGAAGGCACAGGGCATGCTTGCCTTCATCGGCTGGGGTGTTGAGTTTAAAAATTGGCAAGTCATGTTGCAGCTTTATAGAACCTTAGTTACACCGCACTTGAAATCTAGTGTTCAATTCTGGTCGCCACGCTACCAGAAAGATGTGGCAGCTTTGGAGAGGGTACAGAAAAGATTTACCAGGATGTTGCCTGGTATGGAGGGCATTAGCTATGAGGAGAGGTTGGAGAAACTTGGTTTGTTCTCACTGGAAAGACAGAGGTTGAGGGGCGATCTGATAGAAGTCTACAAGATTAGTAGGGGCATTGACAGAGTGGATAGTTAGTTTCCCAGGGTGGAAGAGTCAAATTACTCGGGAGCATAGGTTTAAGGTGCGAGGGGCAAGGTTTAAAGGAGATGTACGAGGCAAGTTCTTTTACTCAGAGGGTGGTGGGTGCCTGGAACTCGCTGCCAGGGGAGATAGTGGAAGCAGATACGATAGTGACTTTTAAGGGGCATCTGGACAAATACATGAATAGGATGGGAAGAGAGGGATATGACCCCCAGAAGGGTAGGGGGTTTTAGTTCAGTGAGGCAACATGGTCGGTGCAGGCTTGGAGGGCTGAGGCGCCTATTCCTGTGCTGTAATTTTCTTTGTTGCTTATTTAGAAGTGCATTTGCGATACCAAGACATGCAAGGCAACGGTCCAAGTTCTGGGAAATGGGATTAGAATAGTTTGATGATTTGTCTTTGACCAGCATAGAAATGATGGGTCGAATGGCCTTTTTCTGTGTTGTATAACTCTATGACTAACAGGAAGAAGAGAGTTGGCATAAAGAGGAATTTTTCTAGTTGGCTGGATGTGATGAGCGGTGTGCCACTGGGTTCAATGCTGGAATCTTTTTACCATTTATTTCAATGACTTGGATGAAGGTACTGAATGTATGGTTGCTAAATTTGCTGATGATATAAAATAATTAGTAAAATAAGTTGTGAAGAGGATGTGAGGAGGCTACAAAGGGACATAGGTTAAGTGAGTGGGCAAAGAACTGGCAAATGTAGTATAATGTGGGTAAATGCGAAATTGTCCATTTTGGCAGGAAGTATAAATACAAAGAATATTGTCTAAACAGTGAGAGATTTAGAGGGATCTGGGTGTCCTTGTGCATGAATCAGAAAAGGCAGGTACAGCAAGTAATCAGGAAAGTTAATAGAATGTTATTGTTTATTGTGAGGAGAATTAATTACAAAAGAAGGGATGTTATTCTTCGGTTATACAGAACACTGGTGAGGTCACATCTGGAGTATTGTTGGTCTCCTTATTTAAGAAAGGATGTAAATGCGTAAGAAATGGTTCGGAGAAGGTCCACTGGACTAATAGATGGTGAAAGGGTTAAAAATCATTCAATGCAGCAAAGTTCCTGGGAAACTGCTGGAGCTGCAAGGCACAGCTGCACAAACAATAGACAAGGGGGCTTTGATAGGCCACAAGAGGCTGTAACTACAACATCACTGCTTTCAGATAACAGCCCAAGACTGCAGTGTTTTGATAGAAGTCATATGTCAGCACTCAGGGTGCCAGATCGTCAAGGACCATAGACATGTGTTTATTGATGATGTAGCTATGTGTACGTGCCCTGTTGATAATTGGATATTTCAATTAGGCAAGGGGAGAGTTGCTGTAATTGGTTAAACATCACTGTGGGAAACAAATGAAGTAATCAGAACTATTAGTTGTGATTGGATAGTGAGCACCTTTAAATCAGTGTACAATTTCAATCTGTGTATGTTAATTACCTGTAGTTGATCCTAAAGGTATGATTGCAATAGTATTCCTTTGTTCTGGCAGTCTGTCGCCATGTGTGTGGAAACCAGTTTGCCCTGCTTTAACTTGAATAAAGGGCAATTTTAGACTCCGAAAATCTTCATTTGGTCTCTTGGGGGAGCCAAGAGCTGGATAGCTTATGAAATTCACTAGCATGGGGAAAAGGCAGGAGAATGGCACTATGCCTTAATGCTCACTTGGGGAGCAGACACAGACACGATGGGCCAAATGGCCTTCTGTGCCAAACGTCTGTGAAATTCAGGTCCTGATGAAATGAGTGACTGTCAGATGTTTGATCTGAGTTTTCTATCAGTAAATCCTCCCCTTCTAATCCCCTGTAAAAAGAGTTGACAGTGTCAGTGTCACTATCAGTGCAGGATAGAAATTCAGAATAGACAATTCCAGTTTCTCTGGAACATTCTTTCCTCTCGTTTCCCCAAACTTGTGATTAAATCAAACTAATCAGCAACAAACCCCCGATAGAATCTCCCTCTCCAGGGTCACCTGGGCACAGACAAGACCACAGAAGATCTGTCAGAGTGACCCCGCCACCCCCTTCAGCCCCACCCATCCTGGATTACTGTTCTAACCAGGGTCTGCAGCAGGTCCAGGAGAAGATCCTCCCACTGACCCATCCCCTCCACACTTTACAGCCTTCTGGACCCAACATTCAGTCCAACAGTTTCAGAGAGTAAACTCTCAGCCCGTTCTGTTTCTTTTTCTTTGATTGTTTCACTTTTCTTTCTTTCAGTCGGCAGCCCCCCTGCTCCAGGCACAGCTTCTGTTTCCCTCTTTCTTCTCTCGCTCCATCTCCATTCCCTTTGGCTCTGGGGGTGATTCACTTTTCTCTCATTCAATCTCTCCTGTCTTCCACCCTTCCTTTAGTCCCTGTCCCACCCGCCCCTTTCTCCAAACCTGTTACATTTCTGGCTTTCCCCAGTTCACAGGAAAGGTCACAGACCTGAAATGTTAACTCTGTTTCTCTCTCTCTCTGCACAGATGCTGCTGAACCTGCTGAGTTTTGTTCCAGCAATTACAGTTTTTAAGGATTTCACCAGAATCACCAAATAGTTTTGATGCAGAAGGAGGCCATTTGGCCCATCATGTGTGCACCAGCTCTCCGAATGAACAACTCGCCTAATTCCATTCTCCCGCCTTCTCCCTGTAATCCTGCACATTCTTCCTTTTCAGATAACATAGAAACTAGAAGCAGGAGTAGACCATTCAGCCCTTCGAACCTACTGTGCCATTCAATTTGATCATGGCTGATCATCGAATTCAATATCCTGATCTAACCTCCACCCCCCCCCCCCCCCCCCCCGCCCCCGCCACATCCCTTGATGCCTTTGGCCCCGAGAGCTATATCTAATTTCTTCTTGAAATCAGACAACATTTTGGCCTCAACTACATTCTGTGATCAGGAATTCCACACATTCACCACCCTCTGGGTGAAGAAATTTCTCCTCACCTCAGTCCGAAAAGGTTTACCCCTTGTCCTCAAACTACGACCCCTACGTTTGGACTCCCCCACAATTGGGAACATTCTTAATTCCCTTTTGAATGCATCAACTGAACCTGCCTCCATCACACTCTCAGGCCGTGTATTCCAAACCCTAATCTGGGATTTGCTCAGTCATACTGTCTCATTGAACATCAACTTGTTCACACTGAAAAGAGTCATTTTAAATGATCTGAATGTGAGAAGACATTTTAAATGATCTGAATGTGAGAAGAAAGTTAAAAGCAGATGTGAAGTGCTGAAACACCAATTAATTGACACTGCAGAGGTCATTCACTGGCTCCATGTGTGGGAAAGTATTCATCCATTCTTCTAACCTGTGTTGACAGCAGCAAGTTCACAAGTGACTGCAGAGATTGGCTTCAGCTGTCACTGCTGCTTTTAATCATATCCAGGATTGAACCATGTTTGTTCAGAGAGTCAAATTTTCTTTCTGATGCGAATCACCACTTTAACTTTGCTACAGTTTAATATTTTGAATAAATGTGAAATAATCCAGCTTTGTTTTGAGACATAGGATGGCAAGACAAAATCGACACCAGAGTGTTTATCACCTGTCTGGAGCTCAGAAAGGCAATCTGCGTGGGGATCGTATGGCAAGAACAGAACTTCAGCCTGGACACAGTCCAGGATCATGACTACCATCCACATCTTGTCCCTGTTGATAAAATCAGGGTCACTGTTTGCAGAATCTGCATGTTCTCCCCTTTTCTGCTTGGGTTTCCTCCGGGTGCTCCGGTTTCCTCCCACAGTCCAAAAAGATGTGCTGGTTTGGTGCATTGGCCATGCTAAATTCTCCCTTAGTGTACCCGAACAAGCGGTGGAGTGTGGTGATTAGGGGATTTTCACAGTAACTTCATTGCGTTTATTCTCCATCCAGTTTCCTGACCTTTTCACTGGCCTTCATGGTGTGTTTCCTTCCCTCATTTCCAATTTGCTAAGATAAGTTTTGCTTTTCCCCAATCTATCTGGAACATCAAATGTACCTTCCCAATTTGCCACCTGGCCTCATTTTATAACAATGTTTTTAACATTACTTCATTTCACATTGAACAGTTAGTGTACTGTGTGGGAGTTTCTCCCTGGAGGTGTTGAGATGGGCAGGATCCATCTTTTCCACTGTCTGTAGCAGGGGGAATGTGAAGATTTGTTGGAGATTCTGAAGAAACTGGCCATGAGTCTGTAGAGTAATGATGGGGTGTGGAAGCCTGGTGAGATACACAACCTGGATATAATATCGAGGACTCAAAACAGAAATATACCAAGCTATGATCCAACAACAATGTATGTAATCCATGTAACTAAAAAAGGTTTTAACCATCTTTGTGATACACATCACATCCTTGTGACAGAAAACCTCATCATGTAGGATGGATGAGTTCTTACTTGCTATGAGGGATGAGGGAAAGGCTTTCCTATGGTGTGTGGTATCTTTGGCCATACTCACGTCAGGGTCAGAAGGAAAAAACTTGAAAAACTCTCCATTGTTCCAGAAGATAGCAGTATTTTCATACCTACACTGCAGAAGGAGGCCATTTAACTCATTGAACCTGCACCGACACCAGTCAGGTTTAACTGGAATCTGTCGTACTGGTGCCAATGATTGTGTTTTGGGTGGATCCTATGGAATCTCCTTTAGAGCAGCTTTCCTGCTGAGTCAGTTTGCCTAGTTATTACCATCACCCTCTTCACTAACTCCTGCTGCTGATGTACCTTCATCTTACAAATAGCAATTTGTCCTGGACACTTACCAGCAATATCCCCATGCATTCTGAGCTTGGATTGATGAGTGAATGATTTCCTTTCTACTGTGGAGAAGCCATATTTATTTTGCCAGAGAGATTTTCATAGAGAGAATTACAACCGAATATCTGATGATTCTATTATTAATGGTTTGAAAGGCTGTGATGACAATGCCCTCAGATTTCTGTGTTAACTGTTGCGGCGGATTTTTAGTAATGATACTACTGTCATAGGGAATCAAGTCTCACAACACCAAGTTAAAGTCTAACAGGTTTATTTGGCATCATGAGCTTTTGGAGTGCTGCTCCTTCATCACTCACCTGATGAAGGAGCAGCGCTCTGGAAGCTCATGATTCCAAATAAACCTGTTGGACTTTAACCCGGTAGTGTGAGACTTTTTACTGTGCCCACCCCAGTCCAATGCCAGCATCTCCACATCATAGGGAATCAAGTAATAGACACAACAAAGTAATAATCACAAATAAAGTAGTAATGACAGAGGAACTACTAATTCTGATTTTTGAACCCAGCCAGTGTCTGCATCTTCTGAGAATGAGAGTCAGGGGAACTAGAAGGAAAAAACTTGAAAAACTCTCCATTGTTCCAGACGATAGCAGTATTTTCATACCTACACTGCAGAAGGAGGCCATTTAACTCATTGAACCTGCACTGACACCAATCCCAGCCAGGTCCTGTAGGGTGGTGGAGGCAGACACGCTGACATCGTTTAAGACTTACCTGGATAGTCACATGAGCCTGGGAATGGAGGGATACAAACGATTGGTCTAGTTGGACCAAGGAGCGGCATGGGCTTGGAGGGCCGAAGGGCCTGTTTCCTGTACTGTACTGTTCTTTGTTGTTCTTTGTCCTACCCTGTGCACATTACAACTTCTGGTCCCCTGACACGATAGGGCAATTCAGCAGGGCCAATCAGCCTAACTCACACATCTTTGGAGTGTGGGAGGAAACCGGACGAAACCCACGCAGACACAGGGAAAGCGTGCAAATTCCATATGGACAGTGAAACGAGGCCGGAATTGAACCCGGGTGCCTGGTGCTGTGAGGCAGCAGTGCTACCCACTGTGCTCCTGTGCTGCATGCATGGTTTCGAGAAATGGAGCACAGCAGAGTGCCCATTCACAATAGACACATTCACAATTCACAGAATTCACAATTTATCTGTATAGCACGTGAGAAACAATATTTTTCACCATATACTAACACGTGACAATACTAAAACCAATAATTTATTTTAATATTTTTATTAATTGATCTCAATTAGTAACAAATCCATTTTCTGTTGCTATTTGGTTTTTCAATGGCCCTGTTGTTACCCAGCATTCCCCGTGGGTTTGAAAGTGCCTGATTTACTTCACAAGAGACCAGTGCGCAGGCTCCATGCTGCATCTAGAGCATGCGCAGTGTCACTTGTTCGGATGCTTGTGTGCGGCAGACGCTTTTCTTCAGCTGGTGAGAATCAGTGGGGCGGAGGGAGGAATTAGCCGGGAGTCGGGGTGGGGAGGGATCGGAGGCTTCACAAACACTTGCTGAAAGCCGAAGGCCCGAATAAGACCCTGCGGGTCCCGGGTTTGCTGCTTTGGGGATTTTTTTCTTGGAGCAGGCCCAGGTTAATGGCCGCCATCTTGGTCCAGCAAGGAGCGGAGCGCATGCGTGGCCCTCTTGGTGACGCAACAGAGAGGGGGCGGGGCTTCGGGGTCCCGGTCCCCAGGAGAGAAAATGATTGTGTGATTGATTGACAGGCCCTGGTGAACGGAGCTGCTGCAGAGACTGTGGACATCCTGAGAACATCAGTGTGTTAGCGTCAGGAGTAGGCCATTCAGCCCATTGACCTTGCTCTGTCATTCAATAAACTCGTGGCTCATCTGATTAATTCTATTATGCTGACTGCCTCCCTCAGATAAAAAATAGTCTAACTCAGCCTTGAATTTATTAAATGACACCAGGTTAAAGTCCAACAGGTTTATTTGGTAGAAAGAGCCACACCGGGAAGTGGCTTTTGCTACCAAATAAACCTGTTGGACTTTAACCTGGTGTTGTTAAACTTCTTACTGTGTTTATCCAAGTCCAATGCCGGCATCTCCACATCTTTATGAAATGACCCAGCCTCCAGTGCTTTCTGTGGTAGAGAATTCCACAGACCAATGAAATTTCTCCATCTGATTCGATTTAAGAACATAAGAAATAGGAGCAGGAGTAGGCCATCTAGCCCCTCGAGCCTGCCCCGCCATTCAACAAGATCATGCCTGATCTGAAGCGAATCAGTTCCACTTACCCGCCTGCTCCCCATATCCCTTAATTCCCTTAGCGATCAGAAATCTATCTACTCCATGATTTAAACATATTCAACGAGGTAGCCTCCACCACTTCAATGGGCAGAGAATTCCAGAGATTCACTACCCTCTGAGAGAAGAAGTTCCCCCTCAACTCTGTTCTAAACCGGCCCCCACTTATTTTGAGGCTGTGCCCTCGAGTTCTGGTTTCCCTTCTAAGTGGAAAGAATGTCTCCACCTCTACCCTATCCAGCCCCTTCATTATCTTATACGTCTCGAGAAGATCACCCCTCAGCCTTCTAAACTCCAACGAGTACAGACCCAATCTGATCAATCTCTCCTCATAAGCTACACCCCTAATCTCTGGTATCAACCTGGTGCATCTTCTCTGCACTCCCTCCAAGGCCAATATATCCTTTCGCAAACAAGGGGACCAAAACTGCACACAGTACTCCAGTTGCGGCCTCACCAGTGCCTTGTATAGTTGTATCAAGACCTCCCTGCTTTTATATTCTATCCCCCTCGCGATAAAGGCCAACATTCCACTCACCACCTTGATCACCTGCTGTAGCTGCAGACTGAGCTTTTGCGATTCGTGCACAAGGACCCCCAGGTCCCTCTGCACAGTCGCACAATGTAATTTTTCTCACATTTGCCAATGTCTATTCCATCTGCCAGATCCTCGCCCACTCGCTCAGCCTATCCAAATCTCTCTGCAGACTTTCCGCATCCTCCAATAATAATTTATTATTGTCACATGTATTATCATACAGTGAAAAGTATTGTTTCTTGCTCGCTATACAGACAAAACATACCGTTCATAGAGAAGGAAACGAGAGAGTGCAGAATGTAGTGTTACAGTCACAGCTAGGATGTAGAGAAAGATCAGCTTAATGCAAGTTAAGTCCATTCAAAAGTCTGACAGCAGCAGGGAAGAAGCTGTTCTCAAGTCGGTTGGTCCGTGACCTCAGACTTTTGTATCTTTTTCCTAAAGGAAGAAGGTAGAAGAGAGAATGTCCGGGGTGCGTGGGGTCCTTAATTATGCTGGCTGCTTTGCCGACGCGGCGGGAAGTGTAGACAGAGTCAATGGATGGGAGGCTGGTTTGTGTGATAGATTGGGCACATTCACGACCTTTTGTAGATCCTTACGGTCTTGGGCAGAGCAGGAGCCATACCAAGCTGTGATACAACCAGAAAGAATGCTTTCTATGGTGCATCTGTAAAAGTTGGTGAGAGTCGTAGCTGACATGCCAAATTTCCTTAGTCTTCTGAGAAAGTAGAGGCGTTGGTGAGCTTTCTTAACTATAGTGTCAACATGGGGGGACCAGGACAGGTTGTTGGTGATCCGGACACCTAAAAACCTGAAGCTCTTGACGCTTTCTACTTCGTCCCCATTGATGTCGACATGGGCATGTTCTTCTTTACGCTTCCTGAAGTCGATGACAATCTCCTTTGTTTTGTTGACATTGAGGGAGGGATTATTGTTGCCACACCAGTTCACCAGGTTCTCTGTCTCATTCCTGTACTCTGTCTCATCATTGTTTGAGATCCGACCCAGTACTGGGGTGTCGTCAGCAAACTTGAAAATCGAATTGGAGGGGAATTTTGCCGCACAGTCATAGGTGTATAAGAGTATAATAGGGGGCTGAGAACACAGCCTTGTGGGGCACCGGTGTTGAGGACGATCGTGGAGGAGGTGTTGTTGACTATCCTTACTGATTGTGGTCTGTGAGTTAGGAAGTTCAGGATCCAGTTGCAGAGGGAGGTGCCGAGACCCAGGCCACGGAGTTTGGAGATGAGTTTCATGGGAAGAAGAGTGTTGAAGGCTGAGCTGTAGTCAACAAATAGGAGTCTGACATTGGTGTCCTTGTAATCTACGTGTTGCAGGGTTGAGTACAGGGCCAGGGAAATGGTGTCTGCTGTGGACCTGTTGCAGCGGTAGGCAAACTGTAGTGGATCCAGATAGTCCGGGAGGCTGGAATTGATTTGTGCCATGACTGACCTTTCGAAGCACTTCATAATGATGAATATCAGAGCCACCGGCCGATAGTCATTAAGGCACGCTGCTTGGTTTTGCTTCGGTACCAGGATGAAGGTAGTCTTCTTGAAGCAGATAGGGACCTCAGATTGTTGTAAAGAGAGGTTGAAGATGTCTGTGAATACCCCCATCAGCTGATCCGCGCAGGATCTGAGTGCCCGTCCGGGTATCCCATCCGGGCCCGTTGCTTTCTGTGGGTTGACCTTCAAGAAAGCTGCTCTGACATCTGCAATGGAGACCCCAGATACAGATTCATCCAGGGCTTCCAGGGTGGAGGGCATGCTCTCGCTGACCTCTTGCTCAAAACGAATGCATTGAGCTCATCAGGGCGAGGAGCGTTGGAGCCGGCGATTTTACATGCCTTCATCTTGTAGCCTGTTATGTCTTGCAGACCTTGCCATAGTCAGCGGGGGTTGGTGTGGCTCGCCTGGGACTCTAGCTTGGTCCGGTATTGTCTTTTGGCATCTTTGATGGATCTCCTTAGATCGTATCTGGTAACAAAGAAGTTAGATAAAGGAGAACTAGTGGACCTGATTTATTTAGATTTCCAGAAGGCCTTTGACAAGGTGCTGCAGAGGAAACTGTTAAATCCGTTAAGTGCCCATAGTGTTAAGGGTGAAATCCTGGCATGGATAGAGGATTGGCTGACTGGCAGAAGGCAGAAGTGGGGATAAAGGGATCTTTCTCAGGATGGCAGCCGGTGACCAGTGGTGTGCCTCAGGGGTCAGTGCTGGGACCACAACTTTTCACAATATACATTAACGATTTGGAGGAAGGAACTGAAGGCACTGTTGCTAAGTTTGCAGATGATACAAAGATATGTAGAGGGAGAGGTAGTAACGAGGAAGCAGGGAGGCTGCAGAAGGACTTGGACAGGTTAGGAGAGTGGGCAAAGAAGCGGCAGATGGAATACAATGTGGAAAAGTGTGAGGTTCTGCACTTTGGAAGGAGGAATGGAGACAACAAGTATTTTCTAAATGGGGAAATGCTTAGGAAATCAGAAACACAAAGGGACTTGGAAGTCATTGTTCAAGATTCTCTTAAAGTTAACGTGCAGGTTCAGTCGGCAGTTAGGAAGGCAAATGCAATGTTAGCATTCATGTCGATAGGCCCAGAATACAAGAGCAGGGATGTATTTCTGAGGCTGCGTAAGGCTCTGGTCAGCCCCCATTTGGACTGTTGTGAGCAGTTTTGGTCCCCATATCTAAGGAAGGATGTGCTGGCTTTGGAAAAGGTCCAGAGGAGGTTCACAAGAATGATCCCTGGAATGAAGAGCTTGTCCTATGAGGAACGGTTGAGGACTCTGGGTCTGTACTCATTAGAGTTTAGAAGGATGAGATTGAAACTTACAGGATACTGCGAGGCCTGGATAGAGTAGACGTGGAGAGAATGTTTCCACGAGTAGGAACAGCTAGAAATAGAGGGCACAATCTCAGACGAAAAGGATGATCCTTTAAAACAGAGATGAGGAGGAATTTCTTCAGCCAGAGAGTGGTGAATCTGTGGAACTCTTTGCCACAGAAGGCTGTGGAGGCCAGGTCATTGAGTGTCTTTAAGATAGAGATAGATAGGTTCTTGATTAATGAGGGGATCAGGGGTTATGGGGAAAAGGCAGGAGAGTGAGGATGAGAAAAATATCAGCCATGATTGAATGGCGGAGCAGACTCGATGGGCCGAGTGGCCTAATTCTGTTACTGTGTCTTATGGTCTTATGAGTTGAGACTGGGGTGGCGTCGGACGATGTCACTGAGGTGGAAATAGGCAGTCTTGATGATGATGTGGCTGGAAGCTCATCCTGGAGTGAAATATTTCACCATGGTTGTGAACAGCCTGGTTCCGGCTCCGACAGGGAGTGGAGTTTGTGGTGGGGACTGAAGACAATGGGTTCAGACTTCCCAGTATTTATATGGGTGAAATTTCTGTTCTCTTAGTCCTGGATGTCAGACAAGTCAGGATGGTGTGTGAGTTGGAGGGGAACTTGGAGCTGATGGTGCTAACCACTGTGCTACCGTGCTGCAGAATGCTAAATGGAATGAGAGAGAGAGTGTATGTGTGAGGGGCGTGGGTGGAGATTTAAAGAATGTTCCATAGAAACTACAATTGTCTGTTTTGAATTTCTATCATGTGCTGACAGTGATGATTTTTGTAAACTCCTTTCAGTGGATATTGGAAGGAGAGGTTTTGAAAATGGAAATCTCAAAAGAGTCACTTGATTCATAAGGACGTGAAAATCATCAGCCTTTTTAACATCAGTGTGAGTGGAAAAGCGCTGAGATTCTCACACCCGTATCAGAGTGTTCCAGTGCACTGATTGTGGAGAGACACAAGGACTCCGACACCATGGAGAAACCATGGAAATGTGGAGACTGTGGGGACGGATTCAGAGCCCCATCTGAGGTGGAATCTCATCGACGCAGTCACACCGGGGAGAGACCGTTCATATGCTGCACTTGTGGGAAGGGATTCAATCATTCATCAAATCTGCTGAGACACCAGCGAATTCACACTGAGGAGAGGCTAGTCACCTGCTCACAGTGTGGGAAGGGAGTCATAGATTCATCCACCCTGCGGGAGGGGGGGGGGGAGAGCAGGGGGGGAAAGAGCGGGGGGGAGAGCAGGGGGGGGAAGAGCAGAGAGGGAGAAAGTGTAGATTTCGTGTTTCGGAAGTCGGATCAAAAACTGAAGAGACACAGGTTTCTCCAAAAGCCTTCTTTATTGTATCGGAGGAGAGATCGCAAGACCATGCACATCCAGCATGGGTTTGTGAGTCTCTGTCTGGCTTACAAAACAGTTTTCAGTTATACCCGGCGGAGATACATCCACATACTTCTGTTAGCCAATAAGGGCATAGCTGTATTGTTACATTTTGATTAGATTACTTTCAAGAACAAAAGACAATATCCACGTAAGGACATGGCTATTAAAGTTTCTGATGAGATTACTTTCAAGGACAAAAGGCCAATTGATAAGGCCCTGCCCTCCGAAGCCAGAACCACAATTACGTATCAGCAGTTTCTTTCACGTGATCATTAGTTTCGCTTGTCGCCCTCGCCTCAGGCCGTTTCCAAAACCAGTTTATCCCTCAACTGATTTCTAGTTACGCATCCCAATTTTAACCCTTTCCTCTTCTCAATCTATCTTATACACATTCTCAAAAGAGCAAGGGGGGAAAGGAGTGGGGGGGGGGCAGGGAAAGAGCATGATTGAGAGAGAGAGAAAGATTGAGAGAGAGAGAGAGAAAGATTGAGAGAGAGAGAGAAAGATTGACAGAGAGAGAGAGAAAGATTGAGAGAGAGAGAGAAAGATTGAGAGAGAGAGAGAAAGATTGAGAGAGAGAGAGAAAGATTGACAGAGAGAGAGAGAAAGATTGACAGAGAGAGAAAGATTGACAGAGAGAGAGAGAAAGATTGACAGAGAGAGAGAGAAAGATTGAGAGAGAGAGAGAAAGATTGACAGAGAGAGAGAAAGATTGAGAGAGAAAGATTGACAGAGAGAGAGAGAGAGAAAGATTGACAGAGGGAGAAAGATGTGGGGGTAGGGCCTGGGTGGGATTGTGGTCAGTGCAGACTCGATGGGCCGAATGGCCTCCTTCTGCACTGTAGGGTTTCTATGTTTCTAAGATTGAGCGGGAAAGAATCCAACCCCTGTAATCACTTGTGAACTTGTTGGTGTCTCTGCAGGTTGGATGACCGATTGAATCCCTTCCCACACACAGAGCAGGTGAACGGTCTCTCCCCGGTGTGAACTCACTGGTGTCTCCGCCGTGTGGATGACCTCCTAAACCTCTTTGTGCAGTGAGAGCAGCTAAACGGTCTCTCGCCAGTGTGAATGGGTTGGTGGACCATCAGTTCCCGAGAGCTTTTGAAGCCACTCCCACAGTCAGAGCATTTAAAGGGTCTCTCCTGGGTGTGAGTGAGATTGTGTTTCAGCAGGTTGGATAACTGACTGAATCCCTTCCCACACACACAGCAGGTGAATGGTCTCTCCCCAGTGTGAACTCCCTGGTGTGTTTGTAAATGGGATAACTGAGTGAATCCCTTCCCACACACAGAGCAGGTGAATGTCTCTCTCCAGTGTGACTGCGCCGATGAGTTTCCAGTGCAGATGGGAACCTGAATCCTTTCCCACAGTCCCCACATTTACACAATTTCTCCATGGTGCGGGTGTCCTTGTGACTCTCCAGGCTTGACAATCAGTTCAGTTACAACATAACATGGGTGCGGTCTCTCTGCTGCAATGTATTTTCAGGCTGTTTAACTGGTTAAAGTTCTTTCCACAGTCACTCAGGTGTGTGCATGTTTCAGTGTGTGTGTGTCTCGGTGCTTTTCCAGTCACACTGATGTTTATAATCTCCTGAAGCAGACAGAGCAGGGAAACATTTCCATTCCAGATTCAAAGGTCGATGATATTCAGCTCCCAATTAATTGAGTGACTATGTTAGATTTTGATGTGAAGTTTGGTTTGATATTCGTCTTTAAATTTTCACCTTCTGATATCCTGCAAAAGGAATTGACAAAAGTCATCACTGTCAGCACAGGATAGAAATTCAGAACAGACAGTTCCAGTTTCTATGGAACATTCTTTCCTATTTCAGTCCCCAAAAGCTGTGAATCTCCATCCCACACACTCTCCCTCCATTCTCACTCTGCTGTATCTAATATTCACTCTCCCAATTCTCCTGAAGGTGCTGATTGAGGCTGATTGACAGATCCATGCTCACTGCTTCCTGTTCTGGACACAGAGAGCTGGAAATCTCCATGCAGACTGCCAGACAGATATATGTCTATCTGACTGGACTAACAATGTGTGGAATGTACAGACCGAATTCACTTCATTCCCTTCAGTTGCTGCAAGTCCCCAATTTCCCCCAGAATGAGAAAAGAAATGGAAAGGGGGAAACATTGATTTCCTCCCAGATGTTGCCCAGAGGAGGAAGTTTCACTCTGAAGCTCAGTGGCCAACTTCCGCATTGTGACGCCACGAATCAGCCAATAGGAAGACGAGTGTGGCTAATGTTGTTCCGTTGTTTAAGAAGGGTTGCAAAGAGAAGCCTGGTAATTATAGGCCGGTGAACCTGACAACAGTGGTGGGTAAGTTACTGGAGAGGATTCTGACCAACCTTTGGATATGATGTGGAGATGCTGGCGTTGGACTGGGGTAAACACAGTAAGATGTCTAACAACACCAGGTTAAAGTCCACCATGTTTATTTGATAGCCAAATAA
Source organism: Mustelus asterias (assembly GCF_964213995.1). Classification (NCBI taxonomy): domain Eukaryota; kingdom Metazoa; phylum Chordata; class Chondrichthyes; order Carcharhiniformes; family Triakidae; genus Mustelus; species Mustelus asterias. Next base: position 482,555 of record NW_027590205.1, read on the forward strand.
ACTACCAAACAGCTCTGACTATTTGCTCAGTACCACTTCATAAGTGACTGTAGTTTTCCTCCCTCCCTTTCATTTCCTGAGTAGGAAGGCTCACTTACCTGCTGAAGGAGCAATGCTCCGAAAGCTCGTGCTACCAAATAAACCTGTTGGACTTTAACCTGGTGTTGTCAGACTTCTTACAACCTTTGGATAGTCAAGGTCTGGTTAGGGATAGTTGTCAGAGATCCTGGGTACCAGCAACTTTAGGCATTCTTAGTCGACTAGAGTACAAACAGCATTGGACACCACACATAATCCAATGTGGGGCCTTTAATGACTTGTGCACAAGGAGAAACCCTGTGCAGCTGTCCCGCAAGTGGTTCTGATGTTACAGAAAAATAACTTGGCAAAAATAGTCAATTACAGCAAATCAGAAACCAGGAATGTTTCTAATCCTTCATTGACGGACATATTCGCCAATTAAATCCTAGCTTTTTGCCCTTTCACATTCGATGAAAAATTGACTTCTGCTAATCTTTTATTTGCATCGCATATCCCCATATCTCGCCTTTGGTATTTGTTATGGAGAAATCTGGTCTTGTTCACCCTCTGGTGAAGGCCGAGAAGCAGAATGTTCTGGGGCCTACGCAGGTGAAGATTAGCCTGTTCATGCTGAAATAGCAGACACTGACTCCTTTGAAGGTCTGCAAGCCGATAAACATTTTCACTCACTGTTAAAGAGAAGGCAGGAAACTTTAATCTGAGCATTTCCACATAGTCAGCACTGCTTCGTGCATGTGTTAGAGTGGGCCAAGGCTGAGGCAGCTGTCCTATATATATTTATAGAGAGAGAATAGATGAACATTTCGAGTCTGGATGACCCTTTGTCAGAACTCTGATGAAGGGTCATCCAGACTTTAAATGTTGGCTCTACTCTCTCTCCACAGATGCTGTCAGACCTGCTGACATTTTCCAGCATTTTCTGTTTTTGTTTCAGATTCCAGCATTTGCAATATTTTGCTTTTATATGTATTTATATATCCAAATGTGCTGTGTTCACAAAATGGACAGTTACTAACCGTAATATAAAGCATCATGTGATTTAGCTGACTTGACCATATTCCTATCGTTATTCAGTCATTAAAGACACAGTCATGGAGCATTAAACTTGCCTCGCAGGGCCCCTTGTATCAACACACACGCAGCTGCTTTGTGAGACTGCGAGCAGAACAGACAAGTCAGAGATAAGAGTGTCTTGAGAAGAGAGATTCATTGTGAAGGCTCAGGGACGGTTGATAAGATGTAGGAATTCTATGATTCTAATGAACATTCTTTCCTCTCTCATTCCCCAAAAGCTGTGAATCTCCATCCCACACACTCTCCCTCCATTCTCACTCTGCTGTATCTAATATTCACCCTCCCAATTCTCCTGAAGGTGCTGATTGCGACTGATTGACAGATCCATGCTCACTGCTTCCTGTCCACCACACACAAATCATAAGAAACAGGAGCTGCAGTTGGCCATTCAGCCCATCGAACTGCCTCAACCATTCATTGAGAATTGGCTGATCGACCGCAGCATCATTTCCCACGCTATCCCCCAGGTAGAGAGAGAATAGAGCCAATGTTTTGAGTCTGGAGAGAGGAAAGAATGTTCCATAGAAACTAGAATTGTGTGTTCTGAATTTCTATCCTGCACTGACACTGATGACCTCTGTAAACTTGTTTTACAGGATACTGAAAGAGGAATCACAGGCCGAAATCTCAAACGTCACATCTAGATCTGACAGAGTCACATTCTTTGGGAGCTGAATATCATCGGCCTTTGAATCGAGGAGAAATGGTTGTCCGGTCTGATGACTTGAAAAGATTTCAAACATCAGTGTGACTGGAAAAGTGCCAACACTTTTCCACATATGTTCTATGTTAACACACTGCCACACTGGAGTGAGTGTGTTCCAGTGCACTGAGCTTGAACCAGTTACACAGTCTGAATAAATATCACACCATTCACAGCAGGGGGTGGAGGGGGGACTGATCTGTGTGTGGACGACTCTTCAACTGAAGAGAGAGGAAAGGACACCTACACCATGGAGAAACCATGGAAATGTGGGGACTGTGGGAAGAGATACAGAACCCCATCAGAGCTGGAAGCTCATCGGCGCAGCCACACTGGGGAGAGACCATTTACTTGCTCTCAGTGTGGGAAGGGATTCAGTCAGTTATCCCACCTGCAGACACACCAGCGAGTTCACACTGGAGAGAGGCTGTTCACCTGCTCTCAGTGTGGGAAGGGATTCTGTCAGTTATCCAGCCTGCAGAGACACCAGCGAGTTCACACTGGGGAGAGGCCCTTCACCTGCTCTCAGTGTGAGAAGGGGTTCAGTCAATTATCTAACCTGCAGAGACACCAGCGAGTTCACACTGGGGAGAGACCGTTCACCTGCTCTCAGTGTGGGAAGGGGTTCAGTCAATTATCTGACCTGCAGACGCACCAGCGAGTTCACACTGGGGAGAGGCCGTTCACCTGCTCTCAGTGTGGGAAGAGATTCGCTCAGTTATCCAGCCTGCGGATACACCAGCGAGTTCACACTGGGGAGAGACCATTCACCTGCTCTCAGTGTGGGAAGGGATTCAGAGTTTCATCCCACCTGCTGAGACACCAAAACGCTCATGAGTGATTCCAGGGGTTGGATTCTGCTGTTATTGTTTCTGCTCTCAATTACATCCAGGACTGCATTTTGTTCATTCTCACAGTTGGTCAATGGGGAGGGTCGGAGGGTTTCTTTCTGCTGGACTGGCCGGTCTCATGACTTTGCCTCCAGTGGGCTGATGCTCTTTGAGTCTTGTTGTGAATATCTGCTTTCAGATTTCACAAGGATCACAGAGTGACCGGGTGTTAGGAAGTTCAGAGATATTTAATCAGCATTTCTGTTTGAAACCTCCCAAATGTCCATCCAATTTCCTTTGTAATTGTTTATTGTCTCCACTTCCTCCACCCTCGGAGGAAGCGAGTTCCAGCTCATTACCATTCACTGCATCAAAATATTCTTCCTCACATCCCCCCCCCTTCCTCTCTGACCCAAAACCATAAATCTGTGACCCCCCTCATCCTTGTCCCGTCAGCTAATGGGAACAGCTTTGCTTTGTCCACCTTATCTAAACCTGTTAGAATCTTGTCCACCTCTGTCAAATCTCCCCTCAGCCTCCTTTGCTCCCAGGGGAACAACCCCAGCCTGACATTGACAATAACGAACAAACTAACAGAATATGTTAATACCTGAAATCAAATGGGAATGTTTAATTTCTGTTTTAAAGAAATCGTGAATATATTGTCCCGTACAATAAAGGGATTTGAATAACTCAGCTTGGGTGCAGTTGAATGAAATGTATCAATCTCGTATCCACCCACAGTCGAGAGGAAGTGTGGAATGTGTAGCTGGAAATCCCTCCCTAACAGCACTGTGGGTGTACTTACACCTTAGGCATTATAGCAGTTCAGGAAGGCAGTGTTGGGGTTGACCACGGCCGAGGCAGCTACATACAGCCACATATTCTGTTATAATTGAAGGACTGCAGATTGAATGTGAGGCATTATGGGACTGGACTATCTTGACCACATTCCTGTGACTGCTCAGTTTCTGCAATCGTGAACCATTAAAGCTGCTTAGCAAAGCCCCGACAGAGGAGCATATTTACTCAGAATGAGTTAGAATTAAACTTATTCCAGGACCGGCTGGTGTTCAGTGGCTGAGATTCCTGAATCTGTAAAAAGGGGGTCTGACCAATCAACAAACAGTGGTCGGTAGTTAGTTCAGAAGCGTTCTCATGCATTGTTTAAAATATTTTATCATAAATTTGTGATCAGACCTGTGAGGGACTTGTAACCCAATAGTTGTTGAATTGACGGTAAACTCCAAGTAGCACTGGACTGAAAAGGGGGTCTGACCAAGAAGTGAAGTGATCTCAGGCATTGTTTAAATTACATGGCCAACTTCCCCTTTGTGATGTCACGATGGAGCCATCCTTGAATCAGCCAATAGGAATCTCTCTGCTCCGCGGTGACGTCTCCGGGTTCCAGTGCGCAGGCCCGGGCGCGCGGACCCGGGAGCCCCGCCCCCACCCATTGTTCCCCTCCCCCTACACCACATCGAAGCCGCTCGGTGACCTCCCCCTCCCCCCGGCCCAGGACTGCACATGTCCAAGGGAGAGGGAAGCTGCGCATTGCAGGGGAGAGCCCACCCCCTGACCTTCTTTGGGGTTGACGAACGAGTTGGAGGACCGGAAGGAGTTTGGCCAATCAGAGCGCGAGCTTTGTGTGAATGAAGATTGAGCTTCAGACAGACTCAAACTTCCTCCTGTCTCCAACATCTGGGAGTTGCGGAGCTTTCTCACTGGAGACACCCGGTTTTGTTGTTTCTGCCGAATTGTTGACTTCCAGGAAGAAGGAAGGAAGGAAAGAAGGGGGAAGGAAGAGAGCTATCGCCTGCCTGCCTGCCATCCGGCCTACCTGCCGTCCGGCCTGCCTGCATGCCTGCTGTCTGGCCTGCCTGCCATCCGGCCTGCCTGCCTGCTTGCTGCCGTCCGGCCTGCCTGCCTGCCGTCCGACTACTGGAGGGTGCTCTCTCCCTGGAGGGAGAGAAGACACAGAGAGAGTTTCTCTTTGTTGTTTTTTCCATCTACAGGAAGGAGGACTTAAACATTTCAACATCAAGGGACTGAGTGGCTGGGCTGGTGCCCTCATCATCAGAAGGTCGGTGCCTGAAAGGGAGGGGGGAGGAATATTAAGACTGTTTTCCATCTGCAGGGGTGGGGGTGAAGACACCCTGGACTTAAACTGTTGTGCCCAAGAGCGCTGAAGGAGCAAAGTCCCCCTACCCACTGCTGCTGCCCCCAACACCGGCACCCCCCCTCCTGACTGGGGCACCGGCCCTCCTCAGTGCCCTGTCCATCGTCCTCCCTCCTGCTCCTCCAACCTCCTCTCTCTCTCTCTAACTCCGGGGAGTGAGCAACTGAACCCCCACCCACCTACCCCATCCTCCCGTATTTCCCTCTCTGATCTCGCCTTGCCACCTGGGCAGAGACGCCCATTACCTATCCCACCTACTACTAGAGAATTCATTCCCTGTTTTGTCAGTGGCAGAAAATTTCACAATTCAATGTGACAGAAAGAGAACTGAGACACACACACACACACCCGAGTGAGAGTGCTCCAGTGAACTGACTGTGGATAGAGCTTTAAACAGTTATACAGCCTGAAAAACATTACACCATTCACAGTGGGGAGAAACCATACACATGGTCTGTATGTGGATGAGGCTTCAACTAATCATCCAACCTGGAGAGACAGAAGGATACCAGCACCGTGGACAAACCGTGGAAATATGAGGATTGTGGTAAAGGATTCAATTATCCATCCCGGTTGGAAACCCATCGACACGGTCACATTGGGGCTGGGAAAATGGAGAAACCATGGAAATGTGATGATTGTGGTAAAGGATTCAATTATCCGTACTTGCTGGAAAACCATAGACACAGTCACACTGGAGAGAGGCCATTCATCTGTTCTGTGTGTGGGAAAGGATTCACTACCTCATCCCACCTGCTGTTACACCAGCGAATTCACACAGAGGAGAGGCCATTCAGCTGCTCCACCTGTGGAAAGGGGTTCTCATGTTCATCCAACCTCAGTGCACATCAGCGAGTTCACACTGGGGAGACACTGTTCACCTGCTCCTTGTGTGGGAAGGAGTTTGCTGGGCCATCCGGTCTTTGGTCACACCAGCGAATTCACACAGGAGAGAAGCCATTCACCTGTTCTGTCTGTGATAAGAGATTCACTCTGTCATCTAACCTGCTGTCACAACAGCGGGTTCACACAGAGGAGAGACCGTTCAGCTGCACTTCCTGCGGAAAGAGGTTCAGGTCTTCATCCAACCTCAGTGCACACAAGCGAGTTCACACTGGGGAAAGGCCGTTCACCTGTTCCACGTGTGGGAGGGAATTCACCAATTCATCCAGCCTCCTGTCACATCAGCGAATTCACACTGAGGAGAAGCCATTTATTTGCACATACTGTGGAAAGAGTTTCAGGCAGTTATCAATCCTCACTGCACATCAACACACACACTGGGGAGAGACCATTCACTTGCTCCATGTGTGGGAAGGGATTCACTCAGTCTGGCAGCCTGCATTTACATGAGCTCAGCCACACTGGGGAGAGGCCATTCACCTGCTCTGTGTGTGGGAAGGGATACACTCAGTCATCCCACTTGCTGACACATCTGCAAGTTCACAATTGCCTGCAGGAGTTGGATTTTGCAGTTACTGCAGCTGTTAATCACATCCAGGATTGATAGTCTGACAATATTTGGTTTGTTTCTGCTGACATTAACAATCGCTACAACTGGCTGAAGTTTAATGTTCTGAAATGTCACTGATTTTCAGGGCTGCTGTGTCCCTTTTTAAAAGCACCATCTGTGATTTTTTTAAATTCAGGAACTCTCAACAGGACCCGGCACTGCACTGGCAAAGATATTCATAGTAAGAGATTTAACAACACCAGGTTAAAGTCCAACAGGTTTATTTGGTAGCAAATACAATTAGCTTTCGGAGCGCTGCCCCTTCGTCAGATGGAGTGGAAATCTGCTCTCAAACAGGGCACAGAGACACAAAATCAAGTTACAGAATACTGATTAGAATGCGAATCTCTACAGCCAACCAGGTCTTAAAGATACAGACAACGTGAGTGGAGGGAGCATTAAGCACAGGTTAAAGAGATGGAGGGAGCATAAAGCACAGGTTAAAGAGATGTGTATTGTCTCCAGACAGGACAGCCAGTGAGATTTTGCAAGTCCAGGCAAGCTGTGGGGGTTACTGATAGTGTGACATAAACCCAACATCCCGGTTTAGGCCGTCCTCATGTGTGCGGAACTTGGCTATCAGTTTCTGCTCAGTGACTCTGCGCTGTCGTGTGTCGTGAAGGCCGCCTTGGAGAACGCTTACCCGAAGATCAGAGGCTGAATGCCCGTGACCGCTGAAGTGCTCCCCCACAGGAAGAGAACAGTCTTGCCTGGTGATTGTCGAGCGGTGTTCATTCATCCGTTGCCGTAGAATCTGCATGGTGCTGGCAGCTAATTAGTGGAAAGTATTACTTGTGTAACCACGACATAGTCGCAGAATGAAACAGAATAGTGTTCCCTCTGTATTGTGCAGCCTTGTGATTGTGCTAAAGGCCATCACTTTCAGATCTGATAAGTGCCTGGGTCAAGGTCAAATTACCCCAGAAAGGGACATTTTCTCTCAAATCTGAAGCAACAGGTTAAACAAATCATTTCACACTGAAACACATCTTCAACGTTGCGGTAGTTTGTTCAGTTACAGACTTGGTGGTCACGTGACTCTGGTTTTCGCATTCCTGTGCCTCATTGGAGGGATTCCTCACATGAGCCGAGTTTGAGGAGAGTATCTCTGGCCTCCAGTGATGCAGCCGCTGAATCTATTCCTGGAAAAAACACATTTGGAATATTGTGATAATGCTGTCTGAATCCATCAGGACAATTTTGTATTCAAGTGTGGAGGGGATAATGTTCACTGTTTTATATTCGGGTCTGGGGGATAATGTTCACTGTTTTATATTCGGGTCTGGGGGATAATTTTCACTGTTTTATATTCGGGTCTGGGGGGGATAATGTTCACTGTTTTATATTTGGGTCTGGGGGGGATAATGTTCACTGTTTTATATTCGGGTCTGGGGGGGATAATGTTCACTGTTTTATATTCGGGTCTGGGGGGATAATATTCACTGTTTTATATTCGGGTCTGGGGGATAATGTTCACTGTTTTATATTCGGGTCTGGGGGATAATGTTCACTGTTTTATATTCGGGTCTGGGGGGGATAATGTTCACTGTTTTATATTCGGGTCTGGGGGATAATGTTCACTGTTTTATATTCGGGTCTGGGGGGGATAATGTTCACTGTTTTATATTCGGGTCTGGGGGATAATGTTCACTGTTTTATATTCGGGTCTGGGGGGGATAATGTTCACTGTTTTATATTCGGGTCTGGGGGATAATGTTCACTGTTTTATATTCGGGTCTGGGGTGATAATGTTCACTGTTTTATATTCGGGTCTGGGGGGGATAATGTTCACTGTTTTATATTCGGGTCTGGGGGGGGATAATGTTCACTGTTTTATATTCGGGTCTGGGGGGGGATAATGTTCACTGTTTTATATTCGGGTCTGGGGGGATACTGTTCACTGTTTTATATTCGGGTCTGGGGGGGATAATGTTCACTGTTTTATATTCGGGTCTGGGGGGGGATAATGTTCACTGTTTTATATTCGGGTCTGGGGGATAATATTCACTGTTTTATATTCGGGTCTGGGGGGGATAATGTTCACTGTTTTATATTCGGGTCTGGGGGGGATAATGTTCACTGTTTTATATTCGGGTCTGGGGGGGATAATGTTCACTGTTTTATATTCGGGTCTGGGGGGGATAATGTTCACTGTTTTATATTCGGGTCTGGGGGGGGATAATGTTCACTGTTTTATATTCGGGTCTGCGGGGGGATAATGTTCACTGTTTTATATTCGGGTCTGGGGGGGATAATGTTCACTGTTTTATATTCGGGTCTGGGGGGGGATAATGTTCACTGTTTTATATTCGGGTCTGGGGGGGATAATGTTCACTGTTTTATATTCGGGTCTGGGGGGGGGATAATGTTCACTGTTTTATATTCGGGTCTGGGGAGGATAATGTTCACTGTTTTATATTCGGGTCTGGGGGGGGATAATGTTCACTGTTTTATATTCGGGTCTGGGGGGGGATAATGTTCACTGTTTTATATTCGGGTCTGGGAGGGATAATGTTCACTGTTTTATATTCGGGTCTGGGGGGGGATAATGTTCACTGTTTTATATTCGGGTCTGGGGGGGATAATGTTCACTGTTTTATATTCGGGTCTGGGGGGGGGATAATGTTCACTGTTTTATATTCGGGTCTGGGGAGGATAATGTTCACTGTTTTATATTCGGGTCTGGGGGGGGATAATGTTCACTGTTTTATATTCGGGTTGGGGGGGGGATAATGTTCACTGTTTTATATTCGGGTCTGGGGGATAATGTTCACTGTTTTATATTCGGGTCTGGGGGATAATGTTCACTGTTTTATATTCGGGTTGGGGGGGGGATAATGTTCACTGTTTTATATTCCGGTCTGGGGGATAATGTTCACTGTTTTATATTCGGGTCTGTGGGGGGGAGAATGTTCATTGTTTTATATTCGGGTCGGGGGAATAATGTTCACTGTTTTATATTTGGGTCTGGGGGGATAGTGTTCATTGTTTTATATTTGGGTCGGGGGAATAATGTTCACTGTTTTATATTCGGGTCTGGGGGGATAATGTTCACTGTTTTATATTCGGGTCTGGGGGATAATGTTCATTGTTTTATATTTGGGTCTGGGAGGTACAATGTTCACTGTTTTATATTCAGGTCTGGGGGGATAATGTTCACTGTTTTATATTGGGTCGAGGGGATAATGTTTGCTATTTTATATTCAGGTCTGCGGGGAGAATGTTCACTACTTTATATTCGGGTCTGGGAGATAATGTTCACTGTCTGGGGTTTGTGAGCTCGGGTTGATTCTGCCTACTGTGCATTCTCGGTTGTCAGAGCTCTCATTAAAAGCTCTAATTTCCAGTCAGTGACTGAGTTGTCTCTGATGGGATGGGGAATCAGAGTGGGGTTAATGTGCTCATGAACAGCGATGAGTTGGAATGAGTATAAAATAAACCCGGACTACACCAGGTAATTGTGAGAACATTAAAACCATCACAAAAAATCATAGCATCATGTTGGAAAACAGAATACTTTGGCTCAATCTTTGATCAATTTTGTTTGATTCAATATTGTGAGTGGCTTGTTGGATTGCTGGTTATTTTCTAATGGCAGCTCAGCACCATCATTTTGACCATAAACTCGGCCCCGGTGACTGCTGCATTTTTCCAGCACCTTCTGTTTTAATTTTAAGTGGAACATTAATATCTGCTTAGTACACAGGCCAATTTATCTTTCTAGGGGTGAGTGTGTCTGAGAGGTATGCAACTGGAAAACATTTTCCATTCACCTCTTGCATTGCTGCAGTATATATACATTGTTCTCACTCTGCCGGCAGGGCTGTGGGATTAATTGGATCGATCTTAAAGACAGCCCGACTGGGCAGGACGAGCCAAATGGTTTCCATCTGTGATGTATCATTCCATAAAACAGAATATTCAGCATCAGGAGAAAGAAAGTGAAAGAAACCAGTCTCTGTGGGCTTTACCCAACCAGTGTGAGCACCTTCAGGAGAGCAGAGAGAGAGGGGGGAGGAAACAGTGGCGGAGAAGTGGCAGATGGACTTCAACCCGGATAAGTGTGTGGTGATCCATTTTGGCAGATCCAATGGGATGAAGCAGCAGTATAATATGAAGGGTACCATTCTTAGCAGTGTAGAGGATCAGAAGGACCTTGGGGTCCGGGTCCATAGGACTCTTAAATCGGCCTCGCAGGTGGAGGATGCGGTCAAGAAGGCGTACGGCGTACTGGCCTTCATTAATCGAGGGATTGAGTTTAGGAGTCGGGAGATAATGCTGCAGCTTTATAGGACCCTGGTTAGACCCCACTTGGAGTACTGCGCGCAGTTCTGGTCACCTCATTACAGGAAAGATGTCGAAGCCATTGAAAGGGTGCAGAGGAGATTTACAAGGATGTTGCCTGGATTGGGGGGCATGCCTTATGAGGATAGGTTGAGGGAGCTTGGTCTCTTCTCCCTGGAGAGACGAAGGATGAGAGGTGACCTGATAGAGGTTTACAAGATGTTGAGAGGTCTGGATAGGGTAGACTCTCAGAGGCTATTTCCAAGGGCTGAAATGGTTGCTACGAGAGGACACAGGTTTAAGGTGCTGGGGGGTAGGTACAGAGGAGATGTCAGGGGTAAGTTTTTCACTCAGAGGGTGGTGGGTGAGTGGAATCGGCTGACGTCGGTGGTGGTGGAGGCAAACTCGTTGGGGTCTTTTAAGAGACTTCTGGATGAGTACATGGGATTTAATGGGATTGAGGGCTATAGATAGGCCTAGAGGTGGGGATGTGATCGGCGCAACTTGTGGGCCGAAGGGCCTGTTTGTGCTGTGGCTTTCTATGTTCTATGTTCTATGAAACCAGTGGGAAAGGTTTTAAAAACTCAGGGTATTCCCAAAGGAGAGCACTGGTTTAAATCAGTTTTAGAAATGGAGAATGGCAGCGCACAAATTCCGAGGAATGCATTTTTAAAAATTATTTGATCCTAATTGCACAAGATAATTTTCTATTATTGACTTTGACAATGACGCCGTTAATTCCCAGGTGCCCCTGCGGGTATGAACGTGTCCTATTCATTCCACAGGAGCCCATTGCGCAGGCGCGATGCTATATCTGGAGCGTGCGCAGTGTCACTTTGCCCGGAGCCCTATGAATGCGGGAGCCGCTTTTTTCAGCGGGTGAGTCGGTGGGGCTGCGGGAGAAATGGAGCCGGGAGTCGTGGTAGGGAGGGAGCTCTGGCTTCACAAACACCCGCTGTAGGCCGCACGGCCCGAATGGGACCCTGCAGGTCCCGGGTTTACAGCTCCCAGGCTTTAATCTCGGGAAGAAGTTTAACACCAGGTTAAAGTCCAACAGGTTTATTTGGTTGCAAAAGCCACACAAGCCACACTACCAAATAAACCTGTTGGACTTTAACCTGGTGTTGTTAAACTTCTTACTGTCTTTACCCCGCCCAACGCCGGCAACTCCACATCATGACTTTAATCTCGGGAAGAAGTTTAACAACACCTGGTTAAAGTCCAACAGGTTTATTTGGTAGCAAAAGCCTCACAAGCTTTCGGAGCCCCAAGCCCCTTCTTCAGGTGAGTGGGAATTCTGTTCACAAACAGGGCATATAAAGACACAAACTCAATTTATATGAATAATGGTTGGAATGCGAATACTTACAGCTAATCAAGTCTTTAAGATACAAACAATGTGAGTGGAGAGAGCATCAAGACAGGCTAAAGAGATGTGTATTGTCTCCAGACAGGACAGCCAGTGAAACTCTGCAGGTCCAGGCAGGCTGTGGGGATTACAAATAGTGTGACATGAACCCAATATCCCGGTTGAGGCCGTCCTCATGTGTGCGGAACTTGGCTATCAGTTTCTGCTCAGCGACTCTGCGCTGTCATGTGTCGTGAAGGCCGCCTTGGAGAACGCTTAGCCAAATATCAGAGGCCGAATGTCCGTGACCGCTCAAGTGCTCCCCAACAGGTAGAGAACAGTCTACCTGTTCTCCAACAGACCATTGTCCGCAGCAAACTACCCAGCCTTCAGGAGAACAGTGACCATGACACCACACAACCCTGCCACAGCAACCTCTGCAAGACGGGCCAGATCATCGACACGGATGCCATCATCTCACGTGAGAACACCATCCACCAGGTACACGGTACATACTCTTGCAACTCGGCCAACGTTGTCTACCTGATACGCTGCAGGAAAGGATGTCCCGAGGCATGGTACATTGGGGAAACCATGCAGATGCTACGACAACGGATGAATGAACACCGCTCGACAATCACCAGGCAAGACTGTTCTCTTCCTGTGGGGGAGCACTTCAGCAGTCACGGGCATTCAGCCTTGGATCTTCAGGTAAGCGTCCTCCAAGGCGGCCTTCACGACACACGACAGCGCAGAGTCGCTGAGCAGAAACTGATAGCCAAGTTCCGCACACATGAGGACGGCCTAAACCGGGATGTTGGATTTATGTCACATTATCAGTAACCCCCACAGCTTGCCTCCTGATCTTGCAGAATCTTACAAGCTGTTCTGTCTGGAGACAATACGCATCTCTTTAACCTGTGTTTAATGTTCCCTCCACCCACATTATCTGTACCTTTAAGACCTGGCTGGCTGTAGAGATTTACATTCTAATTAGTATTCTGTAACTTGATGTTGTGTCTCTGTGCACTTTTGGAGAACAGATTTTCACTCCATCTGACGAAGGAGCAGTGCTCCGAAAGCTTATGGTATTTGCTACCAAATAAACCTGTTGGACTTTAACCTGGTGTTGTGAGACTTCTTACTGTGCTTACCCCAGTCCAACGCCGGCATCTCCACATCCAGGACAGGAAGCAGTGAGCATGGATCTGTGAATCAGCCTCAATCAGCACCTTCAGGAGAATTGGGAGGGTGAATATTAGATACAGCAGAGTGAGAATGGAGGGAGAGTGTGTGGGATGGAGATTTACAGCTTTTTGGGACTGAAATAGGAAAGAATGTTCCATAGAAACTAGAATTGTCTGTTCTGACTTTCTATCCTGTACTGACACTGATGACTTTTGTAAATTCATTTTACAGGATATTGAAAGAGGAATCACAGGCCGAAATCTCAAACGTCACGTCAGATCTGACAGAGTCATATTCCTTGGGAGCTGAATATCATCGGACTTTGAATCTCGAAGGAGAAATGATTGTCCAGTTTGTCGATTTGAAAAGAGTTCGACCATCAGTGTGACGGGAAAAGCACCAACACACTGCCACACTCGAGTGAGAGTGTTCTAGTGCTCGGACTAAAGAGCTTTAACTAGTTACACCGCCTGAATAAATATCACACCATTCACAGCGGGGAGAGACTGTACCCGTGCTGTGTGTGTGGACGAGGCTTGAACTGATTGTCCACCCAAGACAGAGGTCAGGACACCTGCACCATGGAGAAACCATGGAAATGTGTGGACTGTGGGAAGAGATACAGATCCCAATCTCAGCTGGAAGCTCATCGGCGCAGCCACACTGGGGAGAGGCCATTCACTTGCACTCAGTGTGGGGAGGGATTCAGTCATTTATGCAGCCTGCTGACACACCAGCGAGTTCACACTGGGGAGAGGCTGTTCACCTGCTCTGTGTGGGAAGGGATTCACTTGTTCATCCCACCTGCGGAGGCACCAGCGAGTTCACACGGCAGAGAGACCATTTACATGTCCTCAGTGTGGGAAGGGATTCACTTGTTCATCCCACCTGCAGACACACCAGCGAGTTCACACTGGGGAGAGGCCATTCAGCTGCTCTCATTGTGGGAAGGGATTCACTCAGTTATCCAACCTGCGGAAACACCAGCGAGTTCACACTGGGGAGACGCCATTCAGCTGCCCTCAGTGTGGGGAGGGATTCACTTGTTCATCCAGCCTGCGGAGGCACCAGCGAGTTCACACTGGGGAGAGACCATTCACCTGCTCTGATTGTGGCAAGGGATTCAGTCAATCATCCAACCTGGTAAAGCACCAGCGAATTCACACTGGGGACAGGCCATTCACCTGCTCCGTGTGTGGGAAGGGATTCACTCAGTCACCTCACCTGCTGAAACACCATCATGTTCACGAGTGACTGCAAGGACTGAATTTTGCTGTTCATCACATCGAGGTCCCAACCATTTTCATCGGTGTCTGTTTCTGCTGATGTTAATAAACCCTGGCCCAGTTGTAAGATTTGTATTGTGGATTGTCTTGTCTGAGTCCTGAACTCGGAAATAAAAACAAGAAGTGCTGTAAAAACTCAGCAGGTCTGACAGCATCTCTGGAGAGAGAAACAGAACTAATGTTTTGACACTGAAGAAGAGTCACATTCAACTGGAAACATTAATTGTTCCTGACTTTACAGATTCTGTCAGACTTACTGAGATTTTGCAGCAACTTCTGCTTTTAGAATGACGGTGAATGCTGGATACATGAATCAGAGACTGGTGTAAAACTGGGATCTGCTCCTAAATCAAAGTGAAACAGCAGGTTAAAGTTTCCAGTCTGAAAAGTACTATGGTTGTTATACTATATATACCATTTTAAGGCTGGTTTTAACTCATTTAAAATAAACCTGTTTAAAATATATTTGTTAAAGTCAGTATTAAAATACGAGTTGGATGAGTTCACAGGAGCTTGTTAACCGCTGGGACAATTATTCAACAAACATTGTCTGTCCAGATAGAGAAGAAGCTGCAGTTTGTTTGCAGGAATTCCCTGTTTTATTGATGTGTGTGTGTTAGACATCAGGATAACTAAAAATACACAAACCTGGACATCAATGGTGATCTGATTGACAGTTACTCTGGGAATCACTCCCACTGTGAAACTTCAGCACTGACACTGCTGAATGTTGTCGGCTCAGGGAGTGGGACCTCCAGGAGTGGACTGTAAAAAAGCTGGGTTTCAGTATCCTGACTAATATATGGTGAGGAACCAGAAAAATCCTTACTGAGGAACTGCCTGGGGTTTTACCAGTGTAGGTTCAGGGGCGAATGATTCCTGACTCCCTGAAATGTCTGATATTGAACCCAGTTTGGAACAAGATTCATTCAGTTTCCAGGAGAATAGAGACAAATATCACCCACAACTGAGAGAGAGAAAAACAGCCACCTTGATCAATGACTTGGATGAAGCCAGAATTGATGATACAAAGATAGGTAGAAAAGCAAGTTGTGAGGTTATTACAAAAAATCTGTAAGGGGCACAGATAAGTTACCTGAATGGACAGAAAAATGGCAGATGGAGTATAGTGCGGGAAAGTGGGAGCTTTTCCACTTTGGCAGGAAGAATAGAGAAGCAAAAAATTGTTTAAATATACAGAAACTGAAGAATACTGCCGTAGAGAGGAATCTGGGTGTCCTTGTACATGAATCGTGAAAAAATAGGATGAAGGTACAGCAAGTAAAGAAGGCGGCAAATGGAGTGTTGGACTTTACTGCAAGGGGGTGGAGTTTGAAAAATGGAACTTGCTGCACCTACACAGGACATTGCTGAGATAGCAGCTGGAATACTGTGTACGGTTCTGGTCTCCCTACTTATGGAATGACATGCTTTCATTGGAATGAGTTCAGAGAAAGTTCACCAGGCCCATTCCTAAGATGAAGGTGTTGCCTTTTGAGGAAAGGTTGTGAAGGTGTAGGGGAGAATTCTCCCATCCCACCCACCACAGGAATCGTAGCAGGCCAGGGGGTGGACCACACAAAGGTCCTTTGACCTCGGGGCAAGTGATGCCGCAGAATCCAACTCGTCTTTTGGGGAAGGGTTGCACCTATACTCATTGGGTTTGGAAGAATGAGCAGTGAACATTCTGAAACATATAAGATTCTCATGGACAGTTGACAGGCGAGAGGCCAAGAGGATGATTCATGAAGGAGTCTTGAACTTGGTGCCACAGATCTACAAGGAAGCCAAGTGTATTCTTTTCGCCCTTCCAGACACCAATACTTTATCCTCCGTTTTAGTCAGGTTAGTCAGAGGTTTAGTCAGGTGTGGTGAAAGCTTCAACCAATCATCTGGCCTTTTGGAACATAATTGCAGTCACAGGGAGATGCCATGGAAATGTGGGGATTGTGGGAAGAACATAAGAACTAGGAGCAGGAGTAGGCCATCTGGCCCCTCGAGCCCTCATGGCTGATCTTTTTGTGGACTCAGCTCCACTTACACACCCGCTCACCATAACCCTTAATTCCTTTACTGTTTAATAATTTATCTATCCTTGCCTTAAAAACATTCAATGAGGTAGCCTCAACTGCTTCACTGGGCAGGGAATTCCACAGATTCGCAACCCATTGTGTGAAGAAGTTCCTCCTCAACTCAGTCCTAAATCTGCTTCCCCTTATTTTGAGGCTATGCCCCCTAGTTCTAGTTTCACCCGCCAGTGGAAACAACTTCCCTGCTTCTATCTTATCTATTCCCTTCATAATCTTATATGTTTCTATAAGATCTCCCCTCATTCTTCTGAAATCCAATGAGTATAGGCCCAGTCTATTCAGTTTCTCCTCATAAGCCAACCCTCTCAACTCCGGAATCAACCTCGTGAATCTCCTCTGCACCCCCTCCAGTGCCAGTATATCCTTTCTCAAGTAAGGAGACCAAAACTGTACACAGTACTCCAGGTGTGGCCTCACCAGCACCTTCTACAGCTGCAATAATCTTGCTGTTTTTAAACTCCATCCCTCTAGCAATGAAGGACAAAATTCCATTTGCCTTCTTAATTACCTGTTGCACCTGCAAACCAACTCTTTGAGATTCCTGCACAAGGACACCCAGGTCCCTCTGCACAGCAGCATGCTGCAATTTTTTCCCATTTAAATAATAGTCCATTTTGCTGTTATTCCTACCAAAATGGATGACCTCACATTTACCAACATTGTGCTCCATCTGCCAGACCCTCGCCCACTCACTTAGATTATCTATATCCCTTTGCAGACTTTCAGCGTCCTCTGCACACTTAGCTCTTAGTGTCATCTGCGAATTTTGACACACTACACTTGGTCCCCACCTCCAAATCATCGATGTAAATCGTAAACAATTGCGGTCCCAACACTGATCCCTGAGGCACACCACTAGTCACTGATCGCCAACCAGAAAAACACCCATTTACCCCCACTCTTTGCTTTCTGTTAGTTAACCAATCCTCTATCCATGCTAATACATTACCCGTAACACTGTGCACCTTTATCTTATGTAGCAGTCTTTGGTGCGGCACCTTGTCAAATGCCTTCTGGAAATCCAGATACACCACATCCACAGGTTCCCCATTGTCCACTGCACATGTAATGTTCTCAAAGAATTCCACCAAATTAGTCAAACATGACCTGCCCTTCATGAACCCATGCTGCGTCTTACCAATGGGACAATTTATATCCAGATGTCTCGCTATTTTTTCCCTGATGATAGATCCAAGCGTTTTCCCTCCGACAGAAGTTAAGCTAACCAGCCTATAGTTACCTGCCTTTTGTCTACCTCCTTTTTTAAATGTTTGTGATTTTGTGAAACCTGTTTTTGTTGTCTGAGCTGACTGGAATTAGAGCCAGAGCAGGAGTAATCCAGGGGAATGATTTGGAGGTAAAGCAAAATCCAGCAGATGCTGGAGTTCTGAAAAGAACCGACCTGCTGAGTTTATCCAGCATTTTCTCTATTTATTATAATGCTTTTGGGACCTGGGTTTGAATCCCACCACGTTTCAATAAAAATATTGATGAGCATGAATTAATTGTTGTAAAAACACACCTGGTTCTCTAATGCCCTTTAAGGAAGGAAATCTGCCGCCCTGATCCAGTCTAACCGACATGTGACTGGATTCACAAACAATTCAAGGGCTGACTGGGTAAACAGGGAATGTCACCATCAGAAAAACAGAGCCCCCTTGAGGGCAGAAGGGTTAGGACAGGTTATGGAGAAGGTTAAAACTGTCATCATTGAGAACAACACAGACTTTAACGGAACAACTTGTCCCAAACACGATCTCTTGTAGTTAGTGTGGCAGGGTGTGGTGAATCAGGTTTAAAAAGAGTCAAATTATATATGTTTTCTAGTTTGGACAACCACATTTAAATCTGGGACTCGGATGAGGATATGAATTGGTGTTTGGTGGTAAGATCTAAATGTGTGTATTACGCCGTGAAGCCTTAAACCCAGAGTGAGAATATTTCAAACCAGGGTTCAAAATGAACGGCTGTGGATGGTGAATTCACTCTCAAAAGAAAACAAAGAAAATTACAGCACAGGAACACCCCCTTTGGCCCTCCAAGCCTGCACCAACCACGCTGCCCGACTGAACTGAAACCCCCTACCCTTCTGGGGACCATATCCCTCCATTCCCATCCTATTCATGTATTTGTCAAGATGCCCCTTAAAAGTCACTATCATATCTGCTTCCACTACTTCCCCCGGCAGCGAGTTCCAGGCACCCACCACCCTCTGGGTAAAAAACCTGCCTCCTTTAAACCTTGCCCCTTAAACCTATGCCCCCTAGTAATTGACTCTTCTGCCCTGGGAAAAAGCTTCTGACTATCCACTCTGCCCAGCCCCTCACAATCTTGTAGACTTCTATCAGATCGCCCTCAACCTGTGTCGTTCCAGTGAGAACAAACCAAGTTTCTCCAACCTCTCCTCATAGCTAATGCCCTCCATGCCAGGCAACATTCTGGTAGATCTTTTCTGTACCCTCTCCACCCTCTCCAAAGCCTCCACATCCTTCTGGTAGTGCGGCGACCAGAACTGAACACTATATTCCAAGTGTGGCCGAACTAAGGTTCTATAAAACTGCAACATGACTTGCCAAAAGGCCCGCAGAAATTCTGTCTTGGGAGGAACTACTGGAAGAAATAAATCATCCTGTACATGGGAGAGACAGAAACTGTGAGGACCATCTCCTCCAATCACAGATTCTGTCTCTCCCGATGTTGCTACATCTGCAGAGACAGAGTCTCAAACTGGAGGAACAGCTTTGCCACCTATTTTGAGAAAAGACTCAGCAGCCGATCTGTGATGTGTGGAGGAGTTGTGTCTTCCTGCTACAGAACTAGTTTCATAGCAGTGTGAGCCTCAAAAGGAATGATCCAACCATCGGCAGACCTTTCCCCATTCTGCTGAACAAGTCTCGATTATTTTTATATATCTCAGAAGGTGGGGTTTACAGCTCAGGAATTTGAGTAACCAGATATTGTGAACGTACTTACAATCACTTGGGTCGTCACATTAGAAATTGAGATACATTCATCCAGGTTCATATTCTAAACTGCTTTTATTTGCAGTTTAACATTCACAGACAACATACAAAATCCCCGGTCAGAGCTGATCTCAGCTGGTGTAGTGAGGTTATTGATGGGTTATTGATGTAAATCCACACACAATGAAGATCAGAATCGGGAGAGATTTTTCCTGCTCCACTGTCTGAACCAATAAACATCTGATTCAGTTCCCTTGTGTCAAATAGTTAGAATTCTCATTTTGGAAAGAGAGTATGGGAGTATTTTTAAAGTAAATTAACAAAACATATCATTCATAGATTCCAATTTAAAAGTTTTAATATATACACAGTCTTCAGTATTTGTGCTATCTTATTCAAAGAAGTAAACTAACAGAAACACAAAAGGTAATGTTACTACGTGACTACATCACTAATAAAGGAGTTACTGAGAATGGAAAACGATGCCCTGGAAACCAAAAAATAGCCCTTAAAAATCAAAGAGTAGCTTTCCAGAAAATCTCAATACAAGCATTGAAAATAAATACTTTGTGCCCTGCAGATGGATCTTTCAGAGAATGAATTGTAGATTTTGCCCAAAGATCAAATTAGAATTGAAGCAAAAGTTCTTAACTTTATTCTAAACAGGTTCCTGTTGAGAGTTCTTCAATTAAGGGGGAAGATCACTGGTGGTGCTTTTAAAAAGTGACATTGCAGCCCTGAAAATCAGTGACACTTCCAGAATATTAAATTCCAGCTAGTTATAGGGTTTGTTAACATCAGCAGAAATAAAATATTGTCAGACTGTCAATACTGAACAGCAGCAAAAACAGCAAAATCCAACCCCTGCAGTCACTTGTGAACTTGTTGATGTCTCAGGAGCCATTGTGACTGAGTGAATCCCTTCCCACACACAGAGCAGTTGAATGGCCTCTTAGTGTGAGTGCGTTGGTGAGCCAGCAGGTTGAAAGACTTTGCGAATCCCTTCCCACACATGGAGCAAGTGAATGGCCTCTCCCCTGTGTGAACTCGCTGGTGAGCAGAGAGGTTGGATGACCGATTGAATCCCTTCCCACACACGGAGCATGTGAATGGTCTTTCTGCAGTGTGAGTGCGTCGGTGAGCACTGAGGTTGGATGACTGCCTGAAATTCTTTCCACAGTCAGTGCAGCGGAATGGCTTCTCTTCAGTGTGAATTTTCTGGTGTCTCAGCAGACTGGGTAAAACTGTGAATCCCTTTCCACACAAAAAGCAAGTAAACGGTCTCTCCCCAGTGTGAATTCGCTGGTGTGCAATGAGGGAGGATGCCTGTCTGAAACTCCGTCCACAGTCAGTGCAGCTGAATGGCTTCTCCTCAATGTGAACTCGCTGGTGTGACAGTAAGTGGGATGACCCAGTGAATCCCTTCCCACAGTCGGAGCAGGTGAACGGCCTCTCCCCAGTATGAACTCGCTGGTGTGACAGCAGGTGGAATGACTGAGTGAATCCCTTCCCACACACGGAGCAGATGAATGGTCTCTCCCCGGTGTGAGTGCGTTGGTGCACAGTGAGTGCTGAAGAATGCCTGAACCTCTTCCCACAGGAGGTGCAGGTGAATGGCTTTTCCTCAGTGTGAATTCTCTGGTGAGACCAAAGGCCAGATGACTGAATGAATCCCTCCCCACAGACAGAACAGGTGAACGGTCTCTCACCAGTGTGACTGCGCCGATGATTTTCCAGCAGGGAAGGGTAACTGAATCCTTTCCCACAGTCCCCACATTTCCACGGTTTCTCCATGGTGCTGGTGTCCTTATGTTTCTCCAGGTTAAACGATCAGTTGAAGCCTCATCCACAGACAGAACACGTGTACAGTTTTTCCTTGCTGTGAATGGTGTGATGTTTTTTAAGGCTGCGTAACTGGATAAAGCTCTTTCCACAGTCAACTCACTGAAACACTCTCACTCGGGTGTGCGTGTATCTTGGTGCTTTTTCAGTCACACTGATGTTTGAAATCTTCTCCTCCAGACAGAAGACAAACATTTCTCCTTCCACATTCAAAGTCTGAGGATATTTAAGTCCAAGTGAATCGAGACTCTGTCTGATTTTGATGTGATGTTTCTTCACCTCACCTGTAAAAGGAGTTTACAAAATTAATCACTGTCAGTCCAGGATAGAAATTTTGAACAGACAATTCTAATTCTCTGGAACATTTCTTCCTCTCTTGCTCCCCAAATCAATAAATTCCTGTCCCACAAATTCTCCCTCCTCCCTTGGCTTAAATCCAAACCCATCTCACCATTTATTTCCTCCACTCCCAGTTTTCTCCCTCCCTCTCCTCTGTCTGGGTTCAGTTCTCCAGCTCCTGTCTGCAGACTGACAATAAAACCAATGGGTCTTATTGGGGGTGTTGGGGCCTCCAGCGGGTGTTTGTGAATCCTCCCCGCCCACCTCCCAGGGTTTCCTTCCTTCCCAGAGATCAGAGTCCTCATTGATTTGAGGCCAAAGTGTAACCTCTTATTTATTGTCCCCCTCCCCCATCCTCTGATGTGAACCATCCTCCAGTGGCTGAGCCAGGATGGGGCCGTTAACCTGGGCCTGTTCCCGGGAGGGAGGGAGGGAGAAGCCCCGCAGCTGCAAACCAGGGAGCTGACAATGATTCTGAAGGGTTTGCGGATCCACAAAGTGTTTCCAAATCCTCCCAGCCACCGCCTAACGCTGACTCCGCTTCTCCGGGACAAACA
Source organism: Mustelus asterias (assembly GCF_964213995.1). Classification (NCBI taxonomy): domain Eukaryota; kingdom Metazoa; phylum Chordata; class Chondrichthyes; order Carcharhiniformes; family Triakidae; genus Mustelus; species Mustelus asterias. Next base: position 504,793 of record NW_027590205.1, read on the forward strand.
AGCGCCAAGGACAGCAATGACACTGCGCATGCTCCACATCACAATGCCCGGGCACTGATTGACGGCAGCTCCGGACCAATAGGAAGAGGGGGCGGTGCTGGAGGACCGAGCGGGAGCGGCTGGTCCTCCAACCAATCAGTGTGAATGAGGGGCGGGGCTGGAGCAAATATTTCAGCACCGGGTGAAGCGCTGGAGCCGGTGGTTGGAGATTGGGGAGGATCCGCAAACCCTTCAGAATCATTGTCAGCTCCCTGGTTTGCAGCTGCGGGGCTTCTCCCTCCCTCCCTCCCGGGAACAGGCCCAGGTTAACGGCCCCATCCTGGTTGGAGCTGGAGCATGCGCAGTGCCTGCGGCAGACGGTAAGGAGCTCGAGCGAGCGGGTTTTAAATGGAGATTTTTACAAAGACCGAGTGCAGATCCAGAGCCTGAAATAAAACCGGAAACATAAATGGAGTTTGCGGGTGGATGGTGAGGCTTTATAAACACCCGGTGTCGGCCACAGTCCCTCAATTTGCGAAGCAAATTCCTCAGACCTTCTGATGGTTTCAGGCCGGAGTTCAAATCCGCCATCTTTATAAAGGTCCGTGTACTGCAAAGCGCATGCGCATCCGCCATCTTTATTGATGGTAAATTGCAACAACGCATGCGCAGGCACCGTATTTGTTGAGGGTGAAACCAAATGAATAACCCACAGGGAACAAAAAAAATCAGAGTTTGATTTCATAACAAAATCGATGTGTTGTTGTAAAACCGGAAGTTAGGGTTACAGCCAACAACAACTTCTATTTATATAACACCATTAATATCAGCGTGGTTAGCACTGCTGCCTCACAGCTCCAGGGACCCAGGTTCGATCCCAGCCTTGGGTCACTGTCTGTGCGGAGTTTGCACGTTATCCCTGTGACTGTGGGTTTCCTCTGGGTGCTCCGGTTTCCTCCCACCGCCCAAAGATGTGACGTTTAGGGGAATTGGCCATGCTATATTGCCCCTTCGTGTCCAAAGATGTGCGGGTAAGGGGGATTAGTGGGGTACAGATCAGGGGTAAAATATTCAGAGTCAGTGTAGACTTGATGGGCTAAATGGTTTCCTTCTGCACTGTAGGAATTCTTTGAGAAGTCATCCTTGTGCACTGAAGGTCTAGTCACTAATGGTGGAGTGATTAAAATAGGGAATGTGCAGGAAACCAGAATCAGCACAGTGTTAGAGGTGATTCCAGAGATAGGAACAGGCCTTGGAGTGATTTGTACAAATTAGTTGTAAGGATGCATGAAAAATACGCATTTCATTTGGATCTCATAGAATTCTACAGTGCAGAGGGAGGCCATTTGGCCCATTGAGTCTGCACTGACCACAATCCGACCCAGGCCCTATCCCCATTACCACATGCATTTATCCTAGCTAGCCCCCCTGATACTCAGGGGTAATTTAGCATAGCCAATCTATCTAACCCGCACATGTTTGGACTGTGGGAGGAAACCAGAGCACCTGCAGGAAACCCATGCAGACACGGGAGAACATGCAAACTCCACACAGACAGTGACCCAAGCTGGGAATCAAATCGGGTCACTGGGGCTGTGAGGCACAGGGCTAACCACTGCGCCACCATGCCGCCCTCTGCTCAGGGAAGAGGGAGAGTGTATGGGACAGATTTACTGTTTTGGGGAACAAGAGCAGAAAAGTTGTTCCTTAGAAATTAGACTTGTCTGATCAGAATTTCTATCCTGGACTGACAGTAGTTTTGTAAACTTCTTCTTTTGCAGGATATTTGATGGGGAAGATTTACAGTCAGAAAAATTGAATCAAGATTTAACAGTCGCTCAATTCACCAGCACCTGAACACGATCAGCCTTTGAATGTGGAATGCGGGAAAAGATTTCAAACATCAGTGTGACTGGAAAAGCACTGAGACAGACACACACCCGAGTGAGAGTTTTCCAGTGAACTGACTGTGGAAAGAGCTTTAACCAGTTACACAGCCTGAGAAAACATCACACCATTCATAGCAATGTGAATCTGTGCATGTGTTCTGTGTGTGGACGAGGCTTCAACTAATCACTCAATATGGAGAGACATGATGATACTGACATCATAGAGAAACCGTGGATATGTGGAGACTGTGGGAAAGCATTCACTTGCCCATCCAAACTGGAAACTCATCGACGCACCCACACAGGGGAGAGACCCTTCACGTGTCCCGTGTGTTGGAAGGAATTTACTCAATCATCCTGCCTAACATTACACCAGCGAGTTCACACTGGAGAGAGACCATACACTTGCTCTGTGTGTGGGAAGGGATTCGTCCAGATGTATAACCTACAATTACACAGGAGAGTTCACACTGGAGAGAGGCCGTTCACCTGCTCCGTGTGTGGGAAGCGATTCATTAATTCATCCAACCTTGTGACACACCAGCGAGTTCACACTGAGGAGAGGCCATTCAGCTGCATTGACTGTGGAAAGAGCTTCAGACATTCATCCAGCCTCAAAGCACATCAGCGACTTCACACTGGGGAGAGACCATTCACCTGCTCAGAGTGTGGGAAGGGATTCACTACCTCCTCCCACCTGGTGACACACCAGCGACTTCACGAGTGAATGCAGGGAGTGGATTCTGCTGTACCTGCTGCTGTTAATCACATCCAGGAGTGAGCCACATTCATTCTGACATTTGAGGTTTGTTTCTGCTGATAATAATCCCTGTAGCTGGGCTGGAGTTTAATATTCTCGATCGAGAGCTGATTGTGTTTTTGGGGTTGCCATTTCCCTTTAAGAACCACTGTCTGTGATCTTTCCCCATCATTCAGGAACTCTCGTCACCGATTCTTCACAGTACAGAAAGAGGCCATTCAGCCCACCAAGTCTGCACTGGCTCACTGAAAGAGCCTTATCCCATTCCCCTGCCATACTTCTGTAACCTTGCACACTCTTTCTTTTCAGATAACAATCCAATTCTCTTTTGAGTACCTTGATCAAACCTGCCTCCACTGCTCTCACAGGAAGTTTATTCCAGACTCCAACCACTCACGAGGTGAAAATAATTTTCCTTGCATCACTTTGACTCTGTTTTCCCCATTAACGTAGGTCTGTGCCCTCTAGTTCTTGATGTTCTCTTGGTGGGAACATTTTCTCACTATTTCACCTGCCCAATTCCTCAGGATCTTGAATACCTGTATTAATCTCCTCTCGACCATCTTCAATCAGACAATTAACATTTATTTCTTCTGATGTTAATCTCTAACTGACCTGGAATTTAATATTCTGAAATCTGTTAAATAAATCAGTTTTGTTCCAAACACACGGTGTGTTAAATCCTTGATTTCTCCAGGATAAGAGATTAATTGATGTCTTGTTACTGACTTCTGTTTTTTGGTTCTTTTCTCCTTTTAACTCCAGATTATTTCAGTCTCAGACCTTCAGTTACACTCATTTTTTTAAAATTTGACTTATTATTGTATTAGCATAAAATGAAAAGTATTGTTTCTTATCATGGACAAGTCCCAGCTCCCTATACTTTCTAGAATGTCTCTCCCAGCCTTGAGATCTAGGGAAGTTTTCAGTATTTAAAAACAGAAAATACTGGAAATTATAATCCATACTTTTCCAAGTGTCAGTTGATTGTGTCCCAGATTATTGGCTTTTCCCCACTGCTGATGTTAAGCTGATTGTTCTGTAATTGCTGTGTTTTTGAACAGGGATGTAACATTTACATTCTCTGTCCTTTGTCACTACGACTCTATAAGGATTGGAAGGTTGTGGCCAGAGCTCCACAAGCTCCATGTGAAGGACAGTGTGTGTCAGAGTGCAGCAGTCCCTCAATGTCAGACTGCAGTGTCAGCCTAGATAATGTGCTCAGCTTGATGAGTATTTCCTGTTGTTATTGATGTGGATCATTCAGAAACAATGGTCTCTGATGATGTCATCCAGTCCTGCTGCGATGATGTCATAGAGACTATTACATCACAGCAGAGCCTTAGTAGTGAAAACAGTTTTGTTCCAGATGAGAGGTGATGGCCCAATGGTATTATCCCTAGACTTAATCCATAAACTTAGCTAATGTTCTGGGGACCGGGTTCAAATCCCACCACAGCAAGTGGTGTAATTTGAACAAAGAACAAGAAAAAAGAAAATTATAGCACAGGAACAGGCTCTTTGGCCCTCCAAGCCTGCACTGATTATGCTGCCCGTCTGAACTAAACAGGCCTCCGGGGACCATATCCCTCTATTCCCATTTTATTCATGCATTTGTCCAGTGTCCCTTAAAAGTCACTATCATATCTGCTTCCACTACCTCCCCCGGCAGCGAGTTCCAGGCACCTGCCACTCTTTGTAAAAAAAAAAACTTGCCTCGTACATTTAATTCAATAAAAATAATTGAATTCAATAAAAAAAAATCAGAATTAAGAATCTACTGCTGACCATGAAACCATTGTCAATTGTCAGAAAAAAACCATTTGGTTCAGTAAAGTAAAAAGTAAAGTTTATTTATTAGTCACAAGTAGGCTTACATTAACAGTGCAGTGAAGTTACTGTGAAATTCCCCTGGTTGCCATACTCCGGCATTTGTTCGAGTCAATGCACCGAACCAGCATGTCTTTCAGACTGTGGGAGGAAACCGGAGCACCCGGAGGAAACCCACGCAGAGAACATGCAAACTCCACACAGACAGTGACCCAAGCCGGGAATCGAACCCGGGTCCCTGGCGCTGTGAGGCAACAGTGTTAACCACTGTGCCACCCCATGAATGTTCGTTTGGGGAAGGAAATCTGCTGTCCTTACCTGGTCTGGCCTACATGTGACTCCAGAGCCATAGCAATGTGACTGACTGTCAACTGCCCTCTGAAATGGCCCAGTGAGCCACTCAGTTCGATGGTAACTAGGGATGGGCAATAAATGCTGGCCGTGCAGTGACGCCCATGTCCCACAAATGCATAAAAAATCCTCACAGTTTAAATTCACACAGCCATTCTGTCTCCTTTTGTAATTACCACTCACTTCACCAGTTTAAAAAAATGGACGTCAATGAACATAATTCATTCCTGGATGTGATTTACAGTAAAATCCAGTCACTGATTATTTGTGAACTCGCTGGTGGCTCATCAGGGTGAATGAGCGAGTGAATCTCTTCCCACACACGAAGCAGGTGAATGGTCTCTCCCCAGTGTGAATTCGCTGGTGTCTCTGCAGGGTGGCTGACTGAGTGAATCCTTTCTCACACTGCAAACAGATGAATGGCTTCTCCCCAGTGTGAACCCGCTGGTGTGCAGTCAGTTGACATAATTGTCTCAACCCAGTCCCGCAGTGAGAGCACCTGAACGGTCTCTCGTCAGTGTGAACAAGCTGATGGCGCATCAGGTCCACAGAACCTTTATAGCATTTCTCACAGTCAGCACATTTAAAAGGTCTCTCATCAGTGTGAACTCGCTGGTGTTTCAGCAGAGTGGACGAATCGCTGAATCCCTTCCCACATTTGGAGCAGGTGAATGTTCTCTCCCCTGTGTGAACTCGGTGGTGTTGTAGAAGCCCTGATGATCGAGTGAATCTCTTCCCACATTTGAAACAGATGAACGGCTTCTCCCCAGTGTGAATTCGCTGATGTGCAGTGAGTTCAGATGATTGTCTGAACCCAGTCTCACAGTGAGAGCATCTGAAGGGTCTCTCGTCAGTATGAACATGCTGATGTCGCATTAGGTTCTGAGAACTTTTATAGCACTTCCCACAGTCCAGGCATTTAAATGGTCTCTCGTCAGTGTGAACTTGCTGATGTTTCAGCAGAGTGGATGAATCAGTAAATCCCTTCCCACACTTGGAGCAGGTGAATGGCCTCTCCCCAATGTGAATTCGGTGGTGTTGTTGCAGCCCAGATGATCGAGTGAATCCCTTCCCACACTCGGGACAGGTGAATGGCTTCTGCCCATTATGAACACGCTGGTGCCTCAACAGGTTGGATGACCAAGTGAATCCCTTCCCACACTCGGGGCAGGTGAATGGCCTCTCCCCAGTGTGACAGGGCTGATGAGTTTCCAGCTCAGACAGGGATCTGAATCCCTGCTCACAGTCCCCAGATTTCCACGGTTTATCTACACTGTGAACATTGCTGTTTTCTTGCATGTTAAAAACCCGATGATATTCAGATCCTGATGTGATGTTTGGTTTCAGTTTCCCTGACTGCAAATCTTCCCCTTCTAACGCCCTGTGAAACTGAGTTAAAACAGAAAAAATGGAGTGAGAGAGAACTCACAAAAACAGAAAGGCAGGTTGTGAAATTGAGCTGGTTTTAGCGCCAATTTCCCACCCACTTCCCGAATCCTTTGATTCCCTGAAAGATCTCTCCAGCTCTGGGCTAGAATTTTCCTCCATTTTAATCCTGGGAAAACTGCAGTTATTGTCACCGCTCTCTGCTACAAATTCTACCCACTGACTCCATCCCTCTCCTCGGAAACTGTCTGAGACTGAGCCAGACTGTTCACATAGCAAAATATTTCACCCAACCTGAGAATCTGACCACAAATCCACATCATTACCAAGACCAGTTCCACCTCAGTAACATCACCCAACTCCAGTCTCCTCTCAGTTCATCTGCTGCTGAAACCGTCACCCATTCCTTTGTTTTGATTTGATTTATTATTGTCACATGTATTAGTATACAGTGAAAAGTATTGTTTCCTGTGTGCTATACAGACAAACCATACCGTTCATAGAGAAGGAAACAAGACTGTAGTGCTACAGTCATAGCTAGGGTGTAGAGAAAGATCAACTTAATGCAACGTAGGTCCATTCAAAAGTCTGATGGCAGCAGGGAAGAAGCTGTCCTTGAGTCATTTGGTACGTGACCTCAAACATTTGTATCTTTTGCCCGACGGAAGAAGGTGGAAGAGAGAATGTCCGGGGTGTGTGGGGTCCTTAATTATGCTGGCTGCTTTTCCCGAGGCAGCAGGAAATGTAGACAGAGTTAATGGATGGGAGGCTGGTTTGAGTGATGGATTGGGCTACATTCACGACATTCTGTAGTTCCTTGCGGTCTTGGGCAGAGCAGGAGCCATACCAAGCTAATGCTTTCTATGGTGCATCTGTAAAAGTTGGTGAGAGTCATAGCTAACGTGGCAAATTTCATAGAGTCATACAGGTTTACAGCATGGAAACGGGCCCTTCAGCCCAACTTGCCATGCTGCCCTTTTTTTTTAAACCCCTAAGCTCGTCCCAATTGCCCGCATTTGGCCCATATCCCTCTATACCCATCTTACCCATGTAACTATCTAAATGTTTTTTAAAAGACAAAATTGTACCCACCTCTACTACTACCTCTGGCAGCTTGTTCCAGACACTTTGCCCCCCTGGATCCTTTTGTATCTCTCCTCTCTCACCTTAAACCTATGCCCTCTAGTTTTAGACTCCCCTACCTTTGGGAAAAGATATTGACTATCTCGCTGATCTATGCCTCTCATTATTTTATAGACCTCTATAAGATCACCCCTCAGCCTTCTATGCTCCAGAGAAAAAAAGTCCCAGTCTATCCAGCCTCTCCTTACAACTCAAACCATCAAGTCCCAGTAGCATCCTAGTAAATCTCTTCTGCACTCTTCTAGTTTAATAATATCCTTTCTATAATAGGGTGACCAGAACTGACACAGTATTCCAAGTGTGGCCTTACCAATGTCTTGTACAACTTCAACAACTCCTGTATTCAATGTTCTGACCAATGAAACCAAGCATGCTGAATGCCTTCTTCACCACTCTGTCCACCGGTGACTCCACTTTCAAGGAGCTATGAACCTGTACCCCTAGGTCTCTTTGTTCTGTAACTCTCCCCAATGGCCTACCATTAACTGAGTAAGTCCTGCCCTGGTTCAATCGACCAAAATGCAATATCTCGCATTTATGTAAATTAAACTCCATCTGCCATTCGTCAGCTCACTGACCTAATTGATCAAGATCCCGTTGCAATCCGAGATAACCTTCTTCACTGTCGACTATGCCACCAATCTTGGTGTCATCTGCAAACTTACTAACCATGCCTCCTATATTCTCATCCAAATCATTAATATAAAATGACAAATAACAGTGGGCCCAGCACTGATCCCTGAGGCACTCCGCTGGTCACAGGTCTCCAGTTTGAAAAACAACCCTCTACAACCACCCTCTGGCTTCTGTCATCAAGCCAATTTTGTATCCATTTAGCTCCCTCACCCTGGATCCCGTGAGATTTTCCTTAGTTTTCTGAGAAGGTAGAGGTGTTGGTGGGCTTTCTTAACTATAGTGTTGGCTTGGGGGGACCAGGACAGGTTGTTAATGATCTGGGCACCTAAAAACTTGAAGCTTTCGACCATTTCTACTTCATCCCTGTTGGTGTAGACAGGGCACGTTCTCCATTATGTTTCCTTAAGTCGATGGCAATCTCCTTCATTTCTGATTACAATGAGGGGGAGATTATTGTTGCCGCACCAGTTCCCCAGATTCTCTATCTCATTCCTGAACTCTGTCTCGTCATTGTTGGAGATCCGACCCACTACAGGTGTCACCAGCAAACCTGAAAATCAAGTTGGAGGGGAATTTGGCCGCACAGTCACAGGTGTATAAGGAGTATAGTCAGGGCTGAGAACACAGCCTTGTTGGGCATCGGTGTTGATTTCTCATCCTTGTTCTCAAATCCCTCCATGGTTTCACCCCTCCCTATCTCTGTAATCTCCTCTCGCTTCACAACCCTCCAATATCTGCATTCCTTGCCTTTCCTTACTGATTGTGGTCTGTGGGTTAGGAAGTTCAGCATTCAGTCGCAGAGGGAGGAGCCGAGCCCAGGCCACTGAGTTTGGAGATGAGTTTCGTGGGGATAATGATGTTGAAGGCTGAACTGTAGTCAATAAATAGGAGTCTGACATCGCTGTCTTTGTAATCTCGATGTTCCAGGGTTGAGTGCAGGGCCAGGGAAATGGCGTCTGCTGTGGACGTGTTGGGTGGTAGGCGAACTGTAGTGGATCCAGGCAGTCCGAGAGGCTGGAATTGATTAGTGCCATGACTAACCTTTCAAAGCACTTCATAATGATGGATGTTAGACCCACCGGATGATAGTCATTAAGGAATGCTGCTTGGCTTTTCTTTGGTACCGGGATGATGGCCATCTTCTTGAAGCAGATAGGACCTCAGATTGTTGTAAAGAGAGGTTGATGATGTCTGCGAATACCCCCGTCAGCTGGTCCGTGCAGGATCTGAGTGCTTGTTACCATTAGACTTAATCATTCTAACACACCCCTGGCCGGTCTCCCTCACTCAACCTGTCTATTAACTTGAGGTCATCACAATTCTGCTGCCCACGTGTTTACTCATTCCAAATCTTGTTCACCCATCACCCCTGTGCTACAAAGGCTCCTGTTTATGAATCAACATTTTAAATTTCTCATCCTTGTTCTCAAGTCCCTCCATGGTTTCACCCCTCCCTATCTCTGTCATCTCCTCTCACCTCACAACCCTCCAATATCTCAGCATTCCTTTCATTCCGGCTTCCTCAGCATTCACAGTTTTAATCACTCCATCATACGTGTCCGCACTCCCAGTTACCAAGGCCATACTCTTTGGAATTTCCCCCTAAACTGCTCCCCCTCTGTATCTTCCTTCCCCCCTTTAAGATACTCATTAAAACTACCTCTTTAACCAAGCCTTCACCCATCCACCCTCATGTCTGCTCACATGACTCTATGTCAAATGTTGCTTTATAACACACCTGAGAAACGCCTCAGAATGCTCCAGTACATGAAAGATGCTGTATAAATACACATTGTAATTGTTGATTTGGAGATGTATCACTGTCCCTTCATCATCACTGGGTGAATAGCCTGTAACTCTTGACCTAAAGGGGAGCACCTTCACCACATGGACTGCAGCTGATCAAGAAGATAAAACCCTACAGTACAGAAAGAAGCCATTCGGCCCATCGAGTCTGCACCAACCACAATCCCACCCAGGCCCTACCCCCATATCCCTACATATTTTACCTGCTAATCCCTCTAATCTACACATCCCAGGACACTAAGGGGCAATTTTTTTTTTAGCATAGCCAATTAACCTAACCCACACATCTTTGGACTGTGGGAGGAAACCGGAGCACCCAGAGGAAACCCACGCAGATACGAGGAGAATGTGCAAACTCCACACAGACAGTAACCCAAGCCAGGAATCGAACCCAGGTCCCTGGAGCTGTGAAGCAGCAGTGCTAACCACTGTGCTACCGTGCCGCCCGTTTTGGGGATGGGAAATATTTTCTGTTGGTCTTGTTAGTGAAAAGACAGGGTAGTGGGATGAGCTGATTCCCTTGTAGAGAACCAGCAAATGCATGACGGGTTAGTCATTTTCTGTAGTGTAATAATTCAATGTTTCTGTGGCTTAATGAAAAAGAGACCAATTCTGGAGGCCAGGAACTAACTTCTGGAATCAATGCCCACTGCCTCCAATCGAGGTGGCGGCTGCACATTGCCCCCTATAAAGATGGCCACCGTCCTGCTGTCCATTGCCCCCAATAAATATGGCGGCCACGCTGCCCATTGTTCTCGAAAGATGGAGGCTGCAAAATCGGTCAGGCAGGGCCTCGGGCGTCTTATTTGTGGTTTGAAGCTAATATCCGATGTTTATGAAAGCTCCGCTTCCTATACCGGGTGTTTGAGTCCTCCCTTTTGACTCTCAGGCTCCATTTAATCTCACTCACCCGCTATCTCCAATCAGTTTCTGGTCTCCCTGCTGCTCTGACACCACCCCATCCGACCACTGCCTACACCGCACTGCGCATGCTCCAGTCAGAGAGGCACTGAGCCTGCGCAATGATCTCCTGTATTGAAGATAGGGTATCGTCACCCTCTCGGTGCATGCTGGGTAATGGCACCGCCATTGCCACTTGATATTGTCAAATACAAATATATCTTTTGTGGTCCATGATCAGAATGACTGGCCTGGCCGAGAATGGCTTACTCCTGTTCCTATTTTCTATGAAAATATATTTAAAAAAGGCTTATTTTAAATTACTTAACACCTTTCTTGAAATAGTGTGCACACTGTAATTACCACAATCATTTGTCAGTCTGGGAATTTAAACCTGCTGTTTCACTTTCAGTCAGGAGCACGTCCCAGTTTCACACTAATCTTTGATTTGATAGCACATTTCCAGCCTTCACCGTTGTTCAAAATTTTTGCAAACTCTTGGCAGCTGTGACGGAATTTGTAAAGACAGAAACAGAGTCAATGTTTCCAGTCCAATATGACTCTTCAGTTCCAAAACATTAGCTCTGTTTCTGCAGAGATGCTACCAAACCTGCTGAGTTTTTCTAGCTTTGTTTTTATTTCCGATTTCCAGCATCTGTAATATTTTGATTTTCTTTCACAATTGTTCACCTAACTCGAAACATAGTTATAAAAGAGCCTTCTGTTCCATGTCTAGGAGCTCTGGACTATAGAAAAGAGCAGTTGGGACACATTTCTTACACACCTCAGGATTAACCCACTTTGCTGTCAGTGAAGAGAGATGAGAAAGTCCAAAGTGCTGTTTGTCCCTCTCAGTGTGACCCTATGGCAGGAACAGACTGCAGTTCTGTTCTTGCTGTGTGAACCTCCCCCAGATTGCCCTTCTGAGCTCCAGCCAGGCAATGTTAAACATTCAGCTGGGAAAGACGAACATCTGCAACTATGTATTCAAATATCACTGTTTTATTTCACATTTATTTAGAATATTAAACTCCAGTCCAGTTACAGGGATTATTAACATAATCAGAAACAAACTCCAAATATCAGAATGAACATAGTCCAGTCCTGAATGTGATTCACAGCAGCAGCAGTAACAGCAGAATCCAGCCCCTGTAGTAACTTATGAACTTGCTGGTGTGTCAGAAGGTGAGGTAACCAAATGAATCTCTTCTCACATGGAATAGGTGAACAGCCTGTGAATGTGTTTGTGTATCAGCAGATACATTTTGCATTTAAATCTCTGCTCACAGTCAGAAGTTTGAAAAAGTTCCTTATCAGTGTGAACAAGTTGATGTGCAGTGAAGTGGGATGACTGAGTAAATCTCTTGCTAAACATGGAGCAGGTGAACAGCCTCTCCCAGAGTGAGTGCACTGGTGGACACTGAGTTCACATGACCAGCTGAACCCAGTCCCATAGTGAGAGACTCTGGATGGTCTGCTGTCAGTGTGAACCTGCTGATAGCACATCAGATTCATAGAAATTTTAAAACATTTCCCACACTCCAGACATTTGAAACACATTCCATCAGTGTGAACTCACTGGTGTGTTAACAAAACGAATGAATCAGTGAATTGCTTCCCACACATGGAGCAGGTGAATGACCTCTCCCTGGTGTGAACTCTCTGCTGTTGCTGCAGGATGGACAATCGCTTGAACCTCTCCCTGCACTGAGAGCAGATGAATGGAGTGGAACGGACTGAATGCACTGGTGAACCATCAGTGAATGTGGGTTTTTAAAGCTCCTGTCACAGTCTCAGCATTTAAATCCTCTCTCTGCAGTATGAACCCACTGGTGTGTGTGGAGACTGGATGGAGAAAAGTGGAAGTTCGGGGCTCAGACAAGAGGGATGTTTAGAGACAGTTTGGCCCATTGGGCTAATGGAATGGAGCAAAGCAACAGAGACAGCTGATTGGATTATCTCAATCTTAGTGACAAAGTATTTCCATGAGCTCCTCACACTTGTTGTTGGATGTGAGGATGGAGGAAACGGGAGAGGGAGAGCCCTTCAAAAGGAACTGACTTGTATTAGAGTTATTAAAAATATTCACGATGTGAATATCTTTCGAACTTGATTGAGTTTTTCGAGGAAGTGATGAAGATGATTGATGAGGGTAGGGCAGTGGATGGTGTCTACATGGACTTCAGTAAGGCCTTTGACAAGGTCCCTTACGGCAGACTGGTGCAGAAAGTGAAGTCGCATGGGATCAGAGGTGAGCTAGCGAGGTGGATACAAAACTGGCTCGGTCAAAGAAGACAGAGGGTAGCAGTGGAAGTGTTTCTGAATGGAGGGCTGTGGCAAGTGGTGTTCTTCAGGGATCAGTGCTGGGACCTTTGCTGTTTGTAATATATATAAATGATTTGGAGGAAAATGTAACTGGATTGATTAGTAAGTTTGCGGACGACACAAAGGTTGGTGGATTTGCGGAAAGCGATGAGGACCATCAGAGGATACAGCAGGATATAGATCAGTTGGAGACTTGGGCGGAGAAATGGCAGATGAAGTTTAACCCGGACAAATGTGAGGTAATGCATTTTGGAAGGTCTAATACAGATAGGAAATATACAGTAAATGGCAGAACCCTTAAGAGTATTGATAGGCAGAGGGATCTGGGTGTACAGCTACACAGGCCACTGAAAGTGGCAATGCAGGTGGAGAAGGTAGTCAAGAAGGCATACAGCATGCTTGCCTTCATCGGCCGGGGTATTGAGTTTAAAAATTGGCAAGTCATGTTGCAGCTTTATAGAACCTTAGTTAGGCCGCACTTGGAATATAGTGTTCAATTCTGGTCGCCACACTACCAGAAGGATGTGGAGGCTTTGGAGAAGGTATAGAAAAGATTTACCAGGATGTTGCCTGGTATGGAGGGCATTAGCTATGCGGAGAGGTTGGAGAAACTTGGTTTGTTCTCACTGGAGCGACGGAGGTTGAGGGGAGACCTGATAGAAGTCTACAAGATTATGAGAGGCATGGACAGAGTGGATAGTCAGAAGCTTTTTCCCAGGGTGGAAGAGTCAATTACTAGGGGGCATAGGTTTAAGGTGCGAGGGGCAAGGTTTAAAGGAGATGTTCGAGGCAAATTTGTTACGCAGAGAGTAGTGGGTGCCTGGAACACGTTGCCAGGGGTATAGTGGAAGCGGATACGGTAGTGACTTTTAAGGGGCATCTTGACAAGTCCCTGAATAGGATGGGAATAGGCAGATATGGTCCCCGGAAGGGTAGGGGGTTTTAGTTAAGTCAGGCAGCATGGTCAGTGCAGGCTTGGAGGGCCGAAGGGCCTGTTCCTGTGCTGTAATTTTCTTTGTTCTTTGATGTTTAACACAAATCTAGAATACCTAAGTGCAGGAGGAGGCCATTTGGCCCATTGAGCATACACTGATAACAATCCCACCCAGGCCCTATCCTCGTAACTCCATGTATTTGCCCTGCTAATCCCCCTGACAATGAGGAGCCACTTAGCATGGCCAATCAACCTGACCCACAAACCTTTGGACTGCCGGAGGAAATCCACGCAGTCATCCGGCATTCCAGGGCTGGAATTGAACTCGGGTCCCTAGCGCCGTGAAGCAGCAGTGCCAACAACTGTTACCGTGCCGCCCTGAGATGGAGTTTATTAACATCAGCAGAAACAGAGCCCAATGAATAGGGTTCATTTCTGAATGTAATTGATGGCAAAATCCACTCACTTGTGAACTCGCTGGTGTGTCAGCAGATTGGATGAATGAGCGAATCCCTTCCCACACACAGAGCAGGTGTACGGCCTCTCCCCAGCGTGGACACGCTGGTGTATCAGCAAGTTGAATGAATGAGAGAATCCCTTTCCACATTCTGAGCAGGTGAACGGCCTCTCCCCAGTGTGAGTGCGCTGGTGCACAGTGAGGTGACATAATTCTCTGAATGCAGTCCCACAATCAGAGCACCTGAACGGTCTCTCCCCAGTGTGAACGCGTTGATGGGACACCAGATTGCTGGAAATTTTAAAGCCCTTCCCGCAGTCTGGACATTTAAAAGGTCTCTCCTCAGTGTGAACTCGTTGATGGCGTACCAGTTCCCCTGAACTTTTAAAGCATTTCCCACATTCTGGGCATTTAAAAGGTCTCTCCTCAGTATGAGTGCGCTGATGTGATGTGAGGGCAGGCGATGTCTTGAATCCAGTCCCACAGTGAGAGCACCTGAACGGTGTCTCATCAGTGTGAGTACGTTGATGGCACAGCAGCTTTGCAGAACTTTTATAGCACTTCCCACATTCTGGGCATTTAAATGGTCTCTCAGTCGTGTGAACTTGCTGGTGTGTCAGCAAGTTGGTGGACTGACTGAATCCTTTCCCACATTTGGAGCAGATGTAAGGTTTCTCATGAGTGTGAACTCGCTGGTGTCTCTGCAGACTAGATGAGTGAGTGAATCTCTTCCCACATTGAGAGCAGGAGAATGGCCTCTCCCCAGTGTGAATGCGCTGGTGTACAGACAGGTTACTCGATTGCCTGAATGCAGTGCCACACTGAGAGCATCTGAAACGTCTCTCATCAGTGTGAATGCGCTGGTGTTTAGTTAGGGCATAGGATGTCTTGAACCCACTCCCGCAATGAGAGCATCTGAACGGTCTCTCGTCAGTGTGAACACGTTGATGGGACATGAGTTCCCCAGCACTTTTAAAGCACTTCCCACAGTCTGGGCATTTAAAAGGTCTGTCCTCAGTGTGAACTCGCTGGTGTGCGAGCAGGTTAGGTGACCTTGAGAATCTCTTCCCACACTCGGAGCAAATGAATGGCTTCTCCCCGGTCTGAACTCGCTGGCGTTTCATCCCACACTCAGAGGAGGTCATTGGCCTCTTCCCACTGTGAACTTGCTGGTGTCTCAGCAAGTTGGTTAACTGAGTGAATCCCTTCCCACAGTCAGAGCAGGTGAATGGTTTCTCCCCAGTGTGACTGCGGCAATGCATTTCCAGGTGAGATGGGGATTGGAATCTCTTCCCACAGTCCTCACATTTCCACGGTTTCTTCCTGGTGTGACTGCGATTGTGTATCGACAGGTAAGATAATCGGCTGAAGCCTCTTCCACACACAGAACACGTGTACGGTTTCTCCCCAGTGTGAACTGTGCTTTTTTCTGCCATATTCAAAATCTGATGATATTTACGTTGTGATAATAAGTTGTGCGACTGTCAGATCCAGATGTGATGTTTGGTTTGAATCTCCTGACTCCAAGCCCTCCCGAAACCCTGTGAAATTGATTTAAAACAGAAAAAAGGGAGTGAGAGAGAACCCACAAAAACAGGTTGTGAAATTGAGCTGAATGAATCTGGTAATTTGTGGGGCCGGCATGAGGAAAACGTGACCATGAAAGCTGCCGGATTGTTGTAAAAACGCAACTGGTTCACTAATTTCCTTCAGGGAAAGGGGTGAGAAGGAGAAGATGGAAGAGACAGGGAGAGTCATAGCTACAATCAACCAGGACTTCTTTAAAATCTCCCAAACCCTCAACCTCTATCACTTAGAGAGACCAGGGTAACAGGAGTCTGTGAACATCATCACTGGCACTCGCACACTGTCCTGACTGAAGGTTGACCAGGATGTTGCCTGGTCTCGAGGGGGTCAGCTATGAGGAGTGGTTGAATGAACTAGGATTGTTTTCACTGCAAAGACGGAGGCAGAGGGGAGATCTGATAGAGGTCTACAAAATTCTGAAAGGCATAGACAAGGTGGATAGTCAGACACTTTTTCCTAGGGTGGAAGCGTCAATTACAAGGGGGCACAGGTTCAAGGTAAGAGGGGGGGAGTTTAAGTGAGATGTGCGGGGGGGAAGTTTTTCACGCAGAGAGTGGGGTGCCTGGAACATGCTGCAGAGGAGGTGGTGGAAGCAGGCACATTAGCAACATTTAAGAGGCATCTGGATGGGTACATGAATAAGGAGGGATTATAGGGATACGGACCAAGTAAGGGCAGAAGATACTTTTTGGATAATTTAGGGCACCACGATCAGCACGTGCTTGGAGGCCGAAGGGTCTATTCCTGTGCTGCATTTTCTTTGTTCTTTAATGCTTATGGCATCCAGTACTGGATGAACAGAAATTTCCTTTGTGAACTATCCAGATCCGAATGAATCCGGAGATTCTATCAATGTTGATGTGACGCTTGGCTTGAAATTCCCGTTGACAAATCCTCCCCCTCTAACTCCCTCAGTGCACCCGAACAGGCGCTAGAGTGTGGCGACTAGGGGATTTTCACAATAACTTCAATGCAGTGTCATTGTAAGCATACTTGTGACACTAATAAACAAACTCTAAACGCTGTAAAAGGAGTTTCAAAATCCATCACTGTCATTCCAGGACAGACATTCACAATCTCTCCTGCTGGCAGGGAGCATTGCACATGCGCATTGCTACACCTTGCCTCGGTAAAGATGGCGGCCGTTCTTCCGGGTTTGTCTCCGCGGGAAGAGGAGCGGCTCAGGACAAACTCGGAACTGGCCTGGAACCTTCTTAATCGAGGTTTGCAGCCTTCACTGGGTGTTTATGAATGCTTTCCGCCCTCCCTTTGCGCCAATCTCTCCCTCGGACACGTCACTTCCTTACCCGCCGCAAGGACAAGAAACAAGGAACTCCCGATCGCCAGCACTCCCACTGCGCAAGCTCAGAACATGGTCTGTACTGCGCCTGCGCGGAGTTCCTCTGTTGCCTGTGAAGGGATGAGGTGGAGATGCCGGCGTTGGACTGGGGTGGGCACAGTAAGAAGTTTCACAACACCAGGTTAAAGTCCAACAGGTTTATTTGGAATCACCAGCTTTTGGAGCGCTGCTCCTTCATCAGGTGAGCGACTCACCAGATGAAGGAGCAGCGCACCAAAACCTCGTGATTCCAAATAAACATTTTCCCCTATTTTCTGTGGCTATGATTCATCTTTCATTCCCTCACCCTGCAGTATAAATATCTCCCACTTTCTCTGCCTTTTAGCTTTGACAAAGGGTTATCTGGACTCGAAACGGCATGGTGACATAGCGGTTAGCACTGTTGCCTCACAGCACCAGGGACCAGGTCCAATTCCTGGCTTGGGTCATTGTCTGTGTGGAATTTGCACGTTCTCTCCATGTCTGCATGGGTTTCCTCCGGGTGCTCTGGTTTCCTCCCACAGTCCAAAAGATGTGCAGGTTAGGTGCATTGGCCATGCTGAATTTCCCGTTTGTGTTCCGGGATGTGCAGGTTAGAGGGATAAGGGGGGTAAATATGTGGGGTTGTGGGGATAGGGCTTGGGTGGGATTGTTGTCAGTGCAGACTCGATGGGCCTAATAGCCTCTCTCTGCACTATAGGTATTCTATGATTCTATGAAACATCAGCTCTTTTCTCTCCTTACAGATGCTGCCAGAGCTGAGAAGATTTTCCAGCATTTTCTCTTTTGGTTTCAGATTCACAAATAGCTTATGATCATTCTTTTGCTTTTATCGGGTACAGGCTGGGACTGAATGGCCAACTATGAAATTAGGAAACAGATCACAGGGAGAATGTGTGGAGTCTGTATGGAAGTCACTCATTCTCCCCGTAACTGCATGGGTTTCCTCTGGGTGCTCCACTTTCCTCCCAGAGTCAAAGAACAAACGAAGAACAAAGAACAATACAGCACAGGAACAGACCCTTCGGCCCTCCAAGCCTGTGCTGCTCATGTGCCCACGAGACCATTCTTTTGTATCCCTCTATTCCCACACTGTTCATGTGGTTATCCAGATAAGTCTTAAACAATCCCAGCGTGTCCACCTTAATCACCTTGCTTGGCAGTGCATTCCAGGCTCCCACCACCCTCTGTGTAAAATACGTCCCCCTGACATCTGTGTTGAACCTTGCCCCCCCTCACCTTGAACCCGTGACCCCTTGTGTTCGTCACCTCTGACCTGGGAAAAAACTTCCCACAGTTCACTCTATCTATGCCCTTCATAATTTTATACACCTCTATTAGGTTGCCCCTCATCCTCCATCTTTCCAGGGAGAACAACCCCAGTTTACCCAATCTCTCCCGATAGCTAAGACCCTCTATACCAGGCAACATCCTGGTAAACCTCCTCTGTACTCTCTCCAAAGCCTCCACGTCCTTCTGGTAGTGTGGCGACCAGAACTGGATGCAGTATTCCAAATGTGGCCGAACCATCGTTCTATACAGCTGCAACATCATATGCCAACTTTTATATTCTATGCCCCGTCCAACAAAGGCAAGTATGCCATATGCCTTCTTCACCACCCTCTTCCCCTGTGCTGCCACCTTTAAGGATCTGTGGACTTGTACACCTTTGTGTGTCTATACTCCTGATGGCTCTGTCATTTATTGTACAGCTCCCCCTTACATTAGATCTACCGAAATGCATCACTTTGCATTTATCTGGATTAAATTCCATCTGCCATTTCTCCGCCCAATGTTCCAGCCTATCTATATCCTGCTGCATTCTCTGACAATGTTCATCACTATCCGCAACTCCAGCAATCTTTGTGTCGTCCGCAAACTTACTGATCACACCAGCTACATCTTCCTCCAAATCATTTATATATATCACAAACAGCAGAGGTCCCAGTACAGAGCCCTGTGGAACACCACTAGTCACAGACCTCCAGCCAGAAAAAGACCCCTCCACTGCTACCCTCTGTCTTCTATGGCTAAGCCAGTTCTCCACCCATCTAGCTAGCTCACCTTTTATCCTGTGAGATTTAACCTTTTGCACCAGCCTGCCATGAGGGACCTTGTCAAACGCTTTACTAAAATCCATATAGACGACATCCACGGCCCTTCCCTTGTCAATCGTTTTTGTCACCCCCTCAAAAATCTCAACTAAATTTTTGAGGCATGACCTCCCTCGTACAAAACCATTCTGTCTATCGCTAATGAGATTATTCAGTTCTAAATGCGCATATATCTTATCTCTAAGAATCTTCTCCAACAACTTCCCCACCATGGACATCATGCTCACCAGCCTATAATTATCTGGGTTATCCTTGCTACCCTTCTTAAATAACGGGACCACATTTGCGATCCTCCAATCCTCTGGGACCTCACCTGTGCCCAGTGAAGAGACAAAGATTTCTGTTAGAGGCCCAGCAATTGCATCTCTCGCCTCCCTGAGGAGTCTAGGATAGATGCCATCTGGCCCTGGGGATTTGTCTGTCTTAATGTTTCCTAAAAAACCTAACACTTCCTCCCTTGTAATTGAGATTTTTTTCTAACGGGTCAACACATCTCTCTGAGACACTACCAGTCAACATGTCCCTCTCCTTTGTGAATACTGATGCAAAGTATTCGTTTAGGATCTCACCTACTTCCTTTGGTTCTAAGCATAATTCCCCTCCTTTTCCCTGAGAGGTCTGATTCTTTCCCTAACAACCCTCTTGTTCCTAACCTATGTATAAAATGCCTTAGGATTCTCCTTAATCCTGTCTGCCAAAGACATTTCGTGACCCCTTTTAACTCCCTGTTCAGTTCTTTTCTACTTTCTCTGTATTCCTCCAGTGCGCCATCTGTTTTTAGCTGCCTGGACCTCATGTATGCCTCTTTTTTCTTTTTGATTAGACCCACAATTTCACTGGTTATCCACGGCTCCCGAATCCTACCTTTCCTATCCTTCCTCTTTACAGGCACATGCCTGTCCTGCAGTCCTATCAACTGCTCCTTACATGCCAGATGTGGATTTACCCTCGAACAGCCTCTCCCAATCAACAGCCAGCAAATCCTGCCTAATCCGGTTGTAGTTCGCCTTCCCCCAATTCAGCACCTTACCCATAGGACAACACTCAAGTTTTTCCATTACTATCCTAAAGTTTACAGAATTGTGGTCACTATTTGCCACATGTTCCCCTACTGCAACTTTGATGACCTGACCGGGCTCATTCCCCAGTACTAGGCCCAGTATTGCCCCCTCTCTCATTGGACTGTCAACATATTGTTCCAAAGAACCTTCCTGTACGCATTTTATAAGTTCTTCCTCGTCCAGGCCCCCAGCCCTAAGCGATTTCTAGTCTATGTGAGGGAAATTAAAGTCTCCCACTACAACAACCCTATTTTTTCAGCACCTGTCCAGAATCTCCTTACATATCCGTTCCTCAACTTCCCGTGGGCTGTTGGGAGGCCTGTAGTATACCCCCAGCATAGTGACTGCGCCCTTCCTGTTTCTGAGCTCCACCCACAGTGACTCGTTACCTGACCCTTCCATATTGTCCACCCTCTGTACTGCTGTAATATGCTCCCTAACCAGCGTTGCTACTCCCCCACCTCTCTTAGCCCCTCCTCTGTCTCGCCTAAAACACTTATGCCCCGGAATATTCAGCTGCCAGTCCTGTCCTTCTTTTAACCAGGTCTCTGTCACTGCAACCGCATCCAAGTTCCGCGCAAGCATTAAGGCTCTAAACTCGTCTGTCTTGCCCGTGACGCTCCTTGCATTGAAGCAGATGCACTCCAGACCTCCAGGCCCACTGAGGTCATCCTCCCCCAGAATGGTCTTCCTCTTAGATAGCCTTGTCTTGGCCCCAACCTCATCCCCAGCCTCTATGCTTATTGACCTATTGTTCTTCCAACCTATTAGGTCGGTAATGGTCACCTACCTAATCAGGGAGTACCATCTGTGTGTATATATATATAATATGGCAATGCACTGACACTCCTGATTCTGACTTTGTAACTGAAGCAATCTTAGGAGTGGAACTGAGTTTGTAAATAAAGGGAATCTGTTGAAGTGACACTGGTCTCTGAGGCGTTATTTCATGTACCACGTTTTGTTTAAACTCGTCCATGAGCTTTTGAGGTATATTGTTACAGACAGGGATGAAAACATGCTTTGTGACAATAAAGCTAAAAATAGTACATTTATTCATTAAGAGCACTGTCTCAAGAGGAGATTTTAGGCAAATCCTGATCCAACAACCTGCTCTGAAAACTCAGCTCACATTTGACAGCTGTGACAAATTCCACCCCAGCAGCCGAGATACTCCACAAAATCCTGAAACAATCAACAGTCAAAATAAAACAAACCATAACAATCTAATAGAGAAAGTGAATTTGCCTGATCCCCCGTTGTGAACGGCTCCTTTATATAATTCCTAGATCCCGATCTTAACCAAAAATGAATCATTTCTTCCAACGGCCATACTCGGTCAGTGTACCAAGGTTTGGTGAAATCTATCCATTAGTTTGTGAGATAAATTATTTACAGCAGAATTATAGAGGGAAACATTATCTCGATCTTCAGGGGCAGAGGGACTTTCAGCACATTGACCAGTCCCGATGTTCATTCTCAGCCAGCATTACAGAGGGAAAAGGGGTGGGATTCACAGCTCAGCAAGTCAAAGTATCCTCTTTAAATGGTCAGGTCCCACAATGTATTCAGTGGCCTCTGAAGGGAAGCAGCCTGGGTTCACACTGGAAGTTCCTGTCCTCCCGCACTCAGCCGGCTTGTGCTGACTCCTGGTCCTCTGGACGATCTGTCCACAAGGATAGGAGCCTGTTAATTCATAAGGAAGCTTGCATTTATATAGTGCCTTCCGCCTTTTGGGGAACCTCAATGCATTTCACAGTCAACGCTTTCTGAAGATCGGCATGTGGCAGCCAATTTGCGCACAGCAAGCTCCCACAGAAGGCAATGTGATGATGACCAGATCACCTGGTCTTACTTGTGGGATATTAATTGTGGGATAAATATCAGGCCCCAGGACATCACGGAGTTACATCTGTCCTCTTCCAGCTGTTGCTGTTTGATCATTTATGTCCGTCTGAGAGGGAGACAGGGCTCTCGGGTGAGTGTCTCACTCGAAACATGGTCGCTCTGCCAGTCCGGCTCTCCCTCGGTACTGGTACCGGGAATGCCAGCTCTGGTTTGGGAATTCAAACCCCTTCCCCCCAGCTCCTGACTCAGAGGCAAGAGAGATACCAACTGTCATGTCGTGCTGTACAGAATCAGCTAGCTGGTAATCCAGAATTGTGGAATGGCAAGACAGAAGGAGGCCATTCAGCCCATTTTGTCTGTGCTAGCTCTCTGCAATAAAAATTCACACAGTGCCCATTTCCCCCACATCTGTCAATTTTTCCTCTTCAAAAAAATGATCCAATTCTCTATTGAAAACTATGACTGAATCTGCCTCCAAATTCTTTCATGCGTGACACATTCCAGCACATCTCCTTTGCACACACTTGAAAAATTCACATCTTTCCCCCAGTGCTGGGCCCATATAAACAGCTCCTATTGGAGTAGGTTAGGATTGGAAAGCAGGGGAGCTTATATTCAACTTGTTTTGAACCAGGATTAGACTGCACTGGGAGCACTGCCAACATCGGTGAAAGAACACCAGCCCACTGGAAGCCAAACTGAGAGACCGGCCAGTCCAGCAGAAAGAAATACTCCAACTCTCTCACTTTACCGACTGTCAAGATGAACATGGTTCAGTCCTGGATCTGATTAACAACAGAATCTAATCATTGCTTTCACTTGTGAACTTGCTGGTGTGTCACCAGACAGGATGACTGAGTGAATCCCTTCCCACACACAGAGCAGGCTAACAAACTCTCCCCGATGTGAACTTGCCGATGCCTCTGTAGGCTGCATAACTGACCAAATCCTTTCCCACACACAGAGCAGGTGAATGGCCTCTCCCCAGTGTGAATGCGCTGGTGTCTCAGAAGGGTGGATGAATCTCTGAATCCTTTCCCACACTCAGAGCAGATGGATGGCCTCTCCCCAGTGTGGACTTGCTGGTGCATCACTAGGTTGCATGACTGAATGAATCCTTTCCCACATTTAGAGCAGGTGAATGGCCTTTTCCCATTGTGAACTCGCTGGTGTGTCTGCAAGTGAGATAACTGAATGAATCCCTTCCCACATTCAGAGCAGATGAATGGTCTCTCTCCAGTGTGAATCCGCTGGTGCATCAGCAGGTTGGATGACTGAGGGAATCTCTTCCCACACTCGGAGCAGATAAATGGCCTCTCTCCAGTGTGAACTCGCTTGTGTGTCAGGAGGGCAGATGAATCACTGAATCCCTTCCCACATTCTGAGCAGGTAAATGGCCTCTCCCCAGTGTGAGCCCGTTGGTGCATCAGAAGGTTGGATGACTGAGTGAATCCTTTCCCACATTCAGAGCAGGTGAATGGCCTCTCCCCAGTGTGAACACGCTTGTGTGTGAGCAGGTGAGATGAATTACTGAATCCCTTCCCACACTGTGAGCAGGTGAACGGTTTCTCTCCAGTGTGAATTTGTTGGTGTTTCAGCAGGGTGGATGACTGAGTGAATCCCTTCCCACACTGAGAGCAGGTGAATGGCCTCTCACCTGTGTGAACACGATGATGAGTTTCCAGTGCAGATGGGGTGCAGAATCCCTTCCCACAGTCCCCACATTCCCACGGTTTCTCCATGGTGCCGGTATCCTTATGTCCCTCCAGGTTGGATGATCAATTGAAGCCTCATCCACACATGGAACTTGAGTACGGTTTCTCCCCGCTGTGAATGGTGTGATGTTTTTTCCGGCTGTGTGAAGCTCTTTCCACAGTCAGTTCACTGGAACACTCTCACTCGGGTGTGTGTGTGTGTGTCTCGGTGCTTTTCCAGCTACACTGATGTTGAAATCATTTCTCACAGATAGAACAGGCAAACATTTCTCCTTCCACAATCGAAGGACGATGATATTCAGATCCTGATTAATTGAGTGACTGTCAGATCTTGATGTGATACTTGGTTTGAGTTTCTCAAATGCAAATCCTCTTCGAGTGTCCTGTGAAAAGGGTTCACAAAAGTTATCACTGGCAGAACAGGATAGAAATTCAGAACAGACAATTGTAGTTTCAATGGAATAGTCTTGCCTCTTCCCCGAAAGCTGTAAGTGTCCACACCACACACCCTCCCTCCATTCTCACTCTGCTGTACCTAATATACTCCCTCCTAATTCTCCTGATTGACAGATACATGCTTACTGCTTCTTGTCCAGGGCGCAACGGCTTGAAGACCACCACATAGGCTGCTGGCTTTGTGTATGTATATATTTAA
Organism: Mustelus asterias; assembly: GCF_964213995.1. NCBI lineage: Eukaryota > Metazoa > Chordata > Chondrichthyes > Carcharhiniformes > Triakidae > Mustelus > Mustelus asterias. The sequence goes on from NW_027590205.1 coordinate 529,508, forward strand.
TATACACAACATCACCTGATTAAGGATACAGAAATAATGCAAGGACAAGCTTTGTTTCTGAGTGAATGTGCATGACCAGGAACCTGCTACTTATGAGAATGGTGGAATTGGACATAATCGATGATTCCAAAATGAAATTGGATAGGCACTTGAAGAAATAACCTTGCAGGGGAGCAGAGATATAGAAGGGGAATGGGACTGACTGGATTGCTCCAGAGATTGTCAGCATGGACTCAAGTTGCTGAATTGACTTTTTCTGTGCTGTAACTACAACTGGAAACATATAACGTAACTCGAGTATTATATTACAAGACTAAATAATAAATGAAGTTTATTGCAGATCGATAAATAATGTATCTAAAACATACCATATTACTCTCTGTCCTATATTAATTTACGTCCTTAAATGTCAGCATCTTCTGGGGAAACCACTCTTTTAATTCTGAACATTAGGAAAGAGGCCATCATTTCCGTGAGACAAATGAATGTATCAAGCTGAGGGAGCAAAGGATGTCAATCTCTTTAAGAGAGAGAGAGAGCCGCACGGTGGCACAGTGGTTAGCACTACTGCCTCACAGCGCCAGGGACCTGGGTTCGATTCCCGGCTTGGGTCACTGTCTGTGTGGAGTTTACACGTTTTCCCCGTATCAGCATGGGTTTTCTCCGGGTGCTCCGGTTTCCTCCCACAGTCTAAAAGACATGCTGGGTAGATGCATTGACTCGAACAGGCTTTGGAGTGTGGCGACTAGAGGAATTTCACAGTAACTTCATTGCAGTGTTAATGTAAGCCTTACTTGTGACAAATAAATAAACTTTAAAAGAGAGAGAGAGACCTGGGCCAACCTTCCCAGAGTCTGCACCCACCCTGGATTCACTTCATTTCTCTTCAGTTGCTGCAAGTCCCCAATTTCCCCCAGAATGAGAAAAGAAATATAAATGGATAGAAAATAAAGTGTTTTACTCACAGATGTTTGACAGGGGAGGAGGTTGTAATGTGTGTGAAGCTCAATCTTCATTCAGAGGGAGAGGAGCAGCAGCTTTGCTGGGCAGTGATGAGCAGCTGAACAAGCTCCTCATTCACACAATGGGGGGGTGATCCGTGCAGCCATTGGCACAAAACGCGCGCCCTGATTGGCTGGAGGATTCTAGGTCCTCCAGGCGTTCCCATTGGTCAATCTCTGCCATGACGACATACGGGAGGTAGGAGCCCACGTGGGGGTAGGAGACACTTTGACCTCCGAACGCGGGAGCTGTTGTCCAATCTGCAGTGTTGTGTTTGTGCTCCAATGGGTGACTGAGTGCTGGGAACGCCCCTCTGAAAACTTGGTGACGTCCACAAAGGAGTCCTCCCTGAATCAGCCAATAGGAATCCGTCTGATCCGAGGTGACGTCCTGGGGTTCCAGTGCGCAGGTCCGGGCGAGCGGACACGGAAGCCCCGCCTCCCCCCTTTCCTCCCCCTCCACATGCACCTCCTGGAGCCAAGGTTTCCAGGCTGACGGCTCCGGCCAATCGGGGGCCCTGGCAGACCGGAAGGACTCTTGTCCTCCAGCCAATCAGAGGGTGGACTTTGTAACAATGGAGGTTGAGCTTCATGATGTGGAGATGCCGGCGTTGGACTGGGGTAAGCACAGTAAGAAGTCTCACAACACCAGGTTAAAGTCCAACAGGTTTATTTGGTAGCAAATACCATAAGCTTTCGGAGCAATGCTCCTTCGTCAGATGGAGTGGTCTCTGTTCTCAAACAGGGCACGGACACAGAAATCAAATTACAGAATACTGATTAGAATGCAATTCTCTACAACCAGCCAGGTCTTAAATGTACAGACAATGTGGGTGGAGGGAGCATCCAACACAGTTTAAAGAGATGTGTATAGTCTCCAGACAGTACAGCTTGTGAAATTGTGCAAGTCCAGGAGGCAAGCTGTGGGGGTTACTGATAATGTGACATAAATCCAACATCCCGGTTTAGACCGTCCTCATGTGTGCGGAACTTGGCTATCAGTTTCTGCTCAGCGACTCTGCGCTGTCGTGTGTCGTGAAGGCCGCCTTGGAGAACGCTTACCTGAAGATCCAAGGCTGAATGCCCGTGACTGCTGAATTGCTCCCCCACAGGAAGAGAACAGTCTTGCCTGGTGATTGTCGAGCGGTGTTCATTCATCCGTTGTCGTAGCGTCTGCATGGTTTTCCCAATGTACCATGCCTCGGAACATCCTTTCTTGCAGCGTATCAGGTAGACAACGTTGGCCGAGTTGCAAGAGTAGGTACCGTGTACCTGGTAGATGGTGTTCTCACGTGAGATGATGGCATCCGTGTTGATGATCCGGCACGTCTTGCAGAGGTTGCTGTGGCAGGGTTGTGTGGTGTCGTGGTCACTGTTCTCCTGAAGGCTGGGTAGTTTGCTGCGGACAATGGTCTGTTTGAGGTTGCGTGGTTGTTTGAAGGCAAGAAGTGGGGGTGTGGGGATGGCCTTGGCGAGATGTTCGTCTTCATCAATGACATGTTGAAGGCTCCGGCGGAGATGCCGTAGCTTCTCCGCTCCGGGGAAGTACTGGACAACGAAGGGTACTCTGTCCACTGTGTCCCGTGTTTGTCTTCTGAGGAGGTCGGTGCGGTTTTTTTTTTCTAAAGCTCGAGTGAGGCCATAACAGAATACTGAGTCCAGTTCTGGTCACCACACTTTAGGAAGGATGTGAGGGTCCTTGAGAGAATCGAGAGGAGATTTACCACAATGGTTCCAGAGATGAGGAAGATGATGCGAATGTGGAACTTGCTACCAGTGAGTGGTTGAGGTGAACAGCATGAATACATTGAAGGGGAAGCTAGATACATACATGAGGGAGAGAGGAATAGAAGGATATGCTGATGGGAGGAGATGAAGAGGGGTGGGTGGAGGCTCATGTGGAGCATAAATACTGAAATAGGCCAATTGGGCCGACTGGCCTGGCCCTGTGCTGTAGACTCACTGGAACAGAGACAAATGTATTTATTTTAGATTTACCTAGTGTTTGTGGATCATCTCAGTAAAATGTGCACTCCCAAATTCAAAGAACATCGACCCACTGGCAGCAAAGCCGTGAGGTTGGTCAGTCCAACAGAAAGAAACCCTCCGACCCTCTCACTTCAGCAACTGTCAGAATGAACATGGTTCAGTCCTGGATGTGATTAACAGCAGCAATAACAGCAGAATCCAACTCCTGTCATCACTTGTGAACTCGCCGGTGTCTTAGCAGGTGAGACGACCGTTTAAATCTATTCCCACAGTCAGAGCAGCTGAACGGTCTCTCCCCAGTGTGAACTCGCTGGTGTGTGAGCAGATTGGAGATCTGAGTGAATCCCTTCCCACAGTCAGAGCAAGTGAATGGCCTCTCCCCAGTATGAACTCGCTGGTGTGCCAACAGGGTGGACGAGTGACTGAAACCCTTCCCGCACACAGAGCAGGTGAAGGGTGTCTCCCCAGTGTGAACTCGCTGGTGTGTTAGCAGTTGGGATGATGTTCTAAATCTCTTCACGCAGTAAGAGCAGCTGAACGGTCTGTCCTCAGTGTGAATGCGCTGGTGGCCCATCAGGGTCTGAGAGCTTTTGAAGCTGCGCCCACAATCAGAGCATTTAAACAGTCTCTCATTCGTGTGAGTGACACGGTGTGTCTGCAGGGTGGATGAATGACTGAATCTCTTCCCACACACACAGCAAGGGAACGGCCTCTCTCCAGAGTGAACTCGCTGGTGCCTCCACAGGGTGGAACGATCGCTGAATCCTTTCCCACAGTCTGAGCAGGCGAAAGGCCTCTCCCCGGTGTGAACTCGCTGGTGTGACAGCAGGCTGGATAACTGAGTGAATCCTTTCTCACACACAGAGCAGGTGAACGGCCTCTCCCCAGAATGAACTCGCTGGTGTCTCAGCAGGGTGGTTGATATACTGAATCCCTTCCCACACACGGAGCAGGTGAACGGCCTCTCCCCAGTACGAACTCGTTGATGTGTGTCTAGTGCAGATGGGCACTGGAATCCCTTCCCACAGTCCCCACACTCCCATGGTCTCTCCATGGTGCCAGTGTCCTTTTGATAATCAGTTGATTCCACATCCAAGTACAGAACACATGTACAGTTTCTCCTCGCTGTGAATGGGGTGACGTTTTTCAGGCTGTGTTACTGGTTGAAGCTCTTTCCACAGTCAGTTCACTGGAACACTCTCACTCAGGTGTGAGGGGTCTCCATTCTTGTCCAGTCACACTGATGTTTGAAATCTTTTCCCACAGACAGAACAAACAAACATTTCTTCTCATACATTCAAACGGCAATTATATTCAGGTCCTGATGAATCCAGTGACTTTGTAACATCTTGTTGTGATGTTTGGTGTGAGATTTCAGTCTGTAAATTCTCTCCTTCTAATATCCTGTTTATAGAAGTTATCAGTGTAAGTATAGGACTGAAATTCAAAACAGACAATTCTCGTTTCCATGGAATATTCTTTGCTTTCTCATTCCCCAAAGTTGTAAATCTCCATCCCACACACTCTCCCTCCAATCTCACTCTGCTGTACCTAATACACACCCTCCCAATTCTCCTGAAGGTGCTGATTCAGGCTGATTGACAGACCCATGCTCCTGTCCAGTACAAAGAGACCTGAAAATCTTCATGCAGGCTGCTAGCCAATTCCACATTACTAAACATATTATTTGATCAGCAATAGAAAGGAGATGTGAGGAACAATTTTATTCACGAGTGGTCACGACCTGACCTCACTGCTTCTGTGCATGGTGGAATCAGAAATAATCAATGATTTGAAAAATAAATCAGATAGGTGTGAAGGAATTAAAAAGGGAACAGAGTTATGGAGGGGAAATGGGACTGAGTGGATTGATGTACAGAGAGTCAGCATGGACTTCTTCCAACTATCACTGGAATATATACAAAATTTCAGGCAATGTAGTGGAAGACATGCCCTGTCTACATCAACGGTGACAAAGTGGAAATGGTTGAGAGCTCAAGTTTCTAGGTGTTCAGATCACAACAACCTGTCCTGGTCCCTCCATGCTGCTGCTTTAGTTCAGAAAGCCCACCAACTCCTCGACTTTCTCAGGAGGCTAAGGAAATTCGACATGTCGACACGTCAGCTACGACTCTCACCAATTTTTACAGGGACACCACAGAAAGCATCCCATCCAGTTGTATCACAGCTTGGTATTGCTGCTGCTCTGACCAAGAGCACAAGAAACTACAAGGGGTGTGAATGTGGCCCAGTCCATCACGCAAATCAGCCTCTTATCCATTGACACTGTCTACATTTCCTATTGCCTCAGAAAAGCAGCCAGCATAATCAAGGACCCCACTTATCCTGGAAATTCTCTTTTCTATCTTCTTCCGTCGGGAAAAAGAGACAAAAGTCTGAGGTCACAAACCAACCGACTCAAGAACAGCTTCTTCCCTGCTGCTGCCATCGGACTTTTACAAACAAAGAACAAAGAAAATTACAGCACAGAAACAGGCCCTTCGACCTTTCAAGCCTGCACCGACCATGCTGCCCGACTGAACTAAAACCCCCTACCCTTCCGGGGACCATATCCCTCCATTCCCATCCTATTCATGTATTTGTCAAGATGCCCCTTAAAAGTCACTCTCGTATCTGCTTCCACTATCTCCCCCGGCAGCAAGTTCCAGGCACCCACCACCCTCTGTGTAAAAAACTTGCCTCTCCTTTAAACCTTGCCCCTCACACCTTAAACCTGTGCCCCCCAGTAATTGACTCTTCCATCCTGGGAAAAAGCTTCTGACTATCCACTCTGTCCATGCCCCTCAATAATCTTGCAAACTTCTGTCAGGTTCGTTGAATGAACCTACCTCATATTAAGCTGATCTTTCTCTTCACCCTTTCTGTAACTGTAACACTATATTCTGCACTCTCTCCTTTCCTACTCCCCTATGTACTCTATGAACAGTATGCTTTGTCTGTATACCGCGCAAGAAACAATACTTTTCACTGTATCCCAATACATGTGACAATAATAAATCAAATCAAACCCATTGCTGCATTTCCTTCCTGAAGCCACATTTGTCCAGTGGGGCCTGGCCCCGCGAGAAAGCGCTGCAGCTGCCGTTGTGTTGGGTGTTGAGGCGGTGCCGCTAGTTCCTTATTGGGGGTGTTGAAGCCTCCACTGGGTGTGTGGAGCCTCCCCTCCCACCCACTGCCCCTAACGCTGCCTCCGCTTATCCGCCTCCTCCCCGCCTGGAGATCAGACAAACAAGCGCCTGTCCCTGGACATGAGCCGCACTGCGCATGCTCAACGTCACAATGCCCGGGGACTGATTGACGGCAGCTCTGGACCAATAGGAAAAAGGGGCGGGGCTGGAGGACCGAGCGGGAGTGGCTGGTCCTACAACCAGCGTGAATAGGGGGAAGGGTCTGAAGCATGCGCAGTGCGGGCAATGGCGGCGGACGGACGGTTTTAACTCGGATCCGAGATCAGTTCAAGGTAGAGGGCGGCGCGCAGAGAGCCATGAATGTGGTGGGTGGGTGGAGAGGCTTCGGAAACATGTTGTTCAAACCCAAACCCCGGAAAATAACTTTCCGGGCGCCCTGTTGGTACCAACTTGTCGTGTTGGGCCTGGGCTGACGGCCGCCAATCTGTTGGTGGCAATGTCTGTCAGTGCGCATGTGCGGCCGGCATCTTTGTAAGGGTCAATGTGCAGCAGGGTGCAGGTGCAATCGCCATGTTTGTAGGGGGCGCAGGAGTGTCTACCTTTGTGATGTTTTGGACCTGAACCCACTGCAGTCCATGTTGTGCAGGTACATCCACCCTGCTGATAGGGAGGGAATTCCAGGATTTTGACCCAGTGACTGTGAAGGAATGGTGATATATTTCCAAAATGTAGAGATGCCAGCATTGAATTGGGGTAAACACAGTAAGAAGTCTCACATCACCAGGTCAAAGTCCAACAGGTTTATTTGGTAGCAAAAGCCACACTAGCTTTCAGAGCCCCAAGCCCCTTCATCAGGTGAGTGGGAGTTCTGTTCACAAACAGGGCACAGAGACACAAACTCAATTTACAAAATAATGGTTAGAATGCGAGTCTTTACAGGTAATCAAGTCTTAAAGGTACAGACAATGTGAGTGTAGAGAGGGTTAAGCACAGGTAAAAGAGATGTGTATTGTCTCCAGCCAGGACAGTTAGTGAGATTTTGCAAGTCGTGGGGGTTACAGATAGTGTGACATGAACCCAAGATCCCAGTTGAGGCCGTCCTCGTGTGTGAAAATTGTCTATCAGTCTCTGCTCAGCGACTCTGCGTTGTCGTGAAGGCCGCCTTGGAGAACACAGAGACTGATAGCCAAGTTCCGCACACATGAGGACGGCCTCAACCAGGATCTTGGGTTCAGATCACAACATCTGTAACTCCCAAGACTTGCCTGGGCTTGCAAAATCTCACTAACTGTCCTGGCTGGAGACAATACACATCTCTTTAACCTGTGCTTAACCCTCTCTCCACTCACATTGTCTGTACCTTTAAGACTTGATTACCTGTAAAGACTCGCATTCCAACCATTATTTTGTAAATTGAGTTTGTCTTTATATGCCCTGTTTATGAACTGAAATCCCATTCACCTGACAAAGGAGCAGCGCTCCGAAAGCTAGTGGCGTTTGCTACCAAATAAACCTGTTGGACTTTAACCTGGTGTTGTGAGATTTCTTACTGTGTTTACCCCAGTCCAATGCCGGCATCTCCACATCATTCTCGGTGTGAACAGGAGGGGATGTGTTTGGAGACAGAATGTCCCAGTTTTCACCCTGACATTCCCAGTATGAACAAGATCCTTGATCGAATGGGGATGTTTTAAGACATCATTTCATTGCCTGGTAACTAACCTCCTTGAGCTCAGCTCATTCTGGGCTGGGAGTGTTTGATGGGGCAGTGAAGAGGGAGTTTATGAAAACTGTGCCTACTCTCTGGCGCTGTTTGGGAAAGGATGTCCCAATTCTCCATTTTTACAAGGTCAAAGAGAAGACCAGCTGGATTAAATGGTGTTGCTTTATGACATAATTTAATCGCCTGGTAACTAACCTCCTGGAACCCAGCTCATTATGGGCTGGGAGTGTTTGGTGGGGCAGTGCAGATGGAGTTTTTCTTATCCAAAGTGTTCCTCCTCTCTGGCACTGTTTGATGTGGCATGTAATGGGAGTTTTCCTTTGTGCCTAGCTTGGGCAGTGCTTCCCCTGGGAGTTTTTCACAGGATGATTTAGAGAGAACTTTCCTCTGTACCTTAGATGGGTTGTACATACCTTAGGAGTGTTTGATGGGAAAGTGTAGAGGGAGCCTTGCACTGTCCCTCGCAAGTGTTGCAATTACCCTGCATGATTTCTACTTCACAACATGTGCATTAAATGTTGATTTGATTTATTATCAAATGTATTGGGATACACTGAAAAGTATTGTTTCTTGCACGCTATACAGACAAAGCATACCTTTCATGGAGTACATGGGGAGAAGGAAAGGATAGGGTCCAGGTACAGGTAGGGTGAAGAGAAGGATCAGCTTAATATATGATAGGACCATTCAAACATGAGTAAGGAAGAAGTTGTTCTTGAGTCGTTTGGTACATGTTTTCAGACTTTTGCATAAATTTACTGAGAAGGTGGTGGTAAGCTGCCTTCCTTCAGTCCATGTGTTGTAGGTACACCCATAGTGCTGTTAGAGAGGGAATTACAGGATTTTGATCCAGTGACAATGAAGGAACGGTGATGTATTTCCAAGTTAGGAAGGTGTGTGGCTAGGAGGGGAATTTCCAGCAGGTGGTGTTCCCATGTGTCTGCTGTCCTTGTCCTTCTAGATGATGGTGGTTGTGTGTGTGGGAAGAGATTGACTCAGTCATTCATCAACTTTGTTTGTGGGAATACATTTGTTGATAACGGATCCACAGCTTTTTGGTATTTTCCTAATCCACCACAAACAAGTTGACTCCTCATAACTTTGCGGTTACTTCTGTTTAGATTTAAGACCCTTGTTTCAGATTGAGTAACATTGTTTTCAAACTTAGTGTAAAATTCTATTATAAATTTATTATATATTTCGCTCTCAGCCAACCTCACTAAAAACAGATCACCTCTGATCAGCATCACATTTCTGTCTGCGCATCGAGGTACCCTGAGGTTGTGAAAGGCACTATATAAATGAAAATTCTTCCAACTGCAGCCCAGTTGCTGTGGTTATCAGCAACAGCATCAAGACTCCCCTGTTTTATAATGAACAAGTTTCACCCCCGAATCTGATTAACAGCGGTAATAGCTGCAGAATCAGAACAGTGCAGTTGCTTGTGAACCCGCTGGTGTCTCACAAGGTTGGATGATTGAGTGAATCCCTTCCCACACACTGAGCAGGTGAATGGCCTCTCCCCGGTGTGAACTTGCTGGTGTCGCAGCAGGATTGATGATTCAGCAAATCCCTTCCCACACACACAGCAGGGGAATGGTCTCTCCCCGGTGTGAACTCGCTTGTGTCTCAGCAGGGCCGATGACTCAGTGAATCTCTTTTCACACACACAGCAGGTGAACGGTCTCTCCCCAGTGTGAACTCGCTGGTGTGTCAGCAGGTGGGATGACTGAGTGAATCCCTTTCCGCATTGGGAGCAGGTGAAGGGTTTCTCCCCGGTGTGAACCTGCTGGTGTCGCAACATGTTTGAAAATTGAGTGAATCGCTTTTCACACAAGGGGCAGGTGAATGGACTCATTCCAGTGTGACTGCATTGATGAATTTCCTGATCAGAGGGATAACAGAATCCCTTCCCGGTATCCCCACATTGTCCACATGGACTCTCCCCAGTGTGACCAAATCGATTCGTTTCCTGATCAGAGGGATAATGGTATACATTCCCAGTATTCCCACATTGTCCACACTGACTCTCCCTGTTTCGGTTACACTTGTGCCTTCCCATATCAGTCGATTGGTTGAATCCAGATCCACATGTGGAACACGTGTACAGTTTGTCTTCGCTGTGACTGCTGCTCTCCCCTTCCATGATTCCAATGATATTCAGTCCTGATGAATCGAGCGACTCGGTGAGATTGATGTGATGCCTGGTCTGAGCTTCCTGTTCATTTCACTATTTATATTAGTAATTACTGTAAAGAAAAAAGGACCATTTCAGGGTGGACAGTTTTATAACTTTACATTATTTTTATTCCCCTGAATCCCACTCTCCCTCCTCTTTATTGAAATGAGCCTCTCTCACAATACTTTTGTCCTGCTCAAATGACAACAGGGGCGGCACGGTAGCACAGTGGTTAGCACTGCTGCTTCACAGCTCCAGGGTCCCGGATTCGATTCCCGGCTCGGGTCACTGTCTGTGTGGAGTTTGCACATTCTCCTCGTATCTGCGTGGGTTTCCTCCGGGTGCTCCGGTTTCCTCTCACAGTCCAAAGATGTGTGGGTTAGGTTGATTGGCCAGGTTAAAGAAATTGCCCCTTAGAGTCCTGGGATGCATAGGTTAGAGGGATTAGCAGGTAAAATATGTGGGGGTAGGGCCTGGGTGGGATTGTGGTCGGTGCAGACTCGATGGGCCGAATGGCCTCCTTCTGCACTGTAGGGTTTCTATGATTTCTAGCACAGAGGGACAGTGTCCCTTTAAATATGCAGATCACCTGCCAGCACCACACCTGCTCAGTTGGCTCAGGCCAATGGGACCAGCACAGTGCCTCCACAGTGGGCTGCTGGGTAAGGAGCCACAGCAGATGAGGTGGGGTGGGGTCAGGTGACGTTACGGGGATTGAAATATCTGGTATTAGTGATGGTGTGGATATGTGGTCAGAAACTCATCTTGGGGTCAAATCTGACATGGAGATTGTGAAGAGTGTGATTCAGCTTCAGACAGCTCCCAGGGAGAGGGATGGACTTGGCAGTTAGGGAACAGAATTTGTAACGGTGACTGAAGACAATGACTTTGGTCTTCCCAATTTTTAATTGGAGGAAATTTCTGTTCATCCAGTACTGAATGTGGGATAAGCAGTTTGATAATTTAGTAACAGTGGAGGAATGGAGAGGGATGGGTAGAGCTGGGTGTTGTCAGTGTAGATGGGAAAACTAACACGGTGCTTTTGGATGATGTCATTCAGTGGCAGCATGTGGATGAGAACTAGGAGGGGCCAAGGATAGATCCTTGGGGCTCACCGAGTTCAGGGGGTTTGGAGAGGAAAGGGAGATTGGAGATGGGGCAATAGTTGGCAAAGACTGGGATTGAGTGTTTTTTTCAGGGTGGGTGATTTCAGAGGATTCAAAAGTGAGGGGGACAGTACCAGGGAAAAGAGAGAACCATTAACAATATCACCAAATGTGGGGAAGTTGGATGATCAGCAATTTAGTGAGAATAGGGTCGATGGAGAACGGGGTGGGTCTCATGGACAAGATAAACATGGAGCGGGCACGAGGGGAGATAGGAGAGAAACTGGAGAAAGATGTCTGTTCTGGGCTTGGTCAAGAGGGAACTTTAGACATGGTTTGTCCCAGTAGGCGAGTGGAAGGGAGGGATACAGCAGCAGCAGCTGATCGAATTATCTCAATCTTAGTAACAAAGAAGCTTCATGAACTCCTCACACTTGTTGAGGTGAGAATAGAGGAGATGGGCGAGAAAGAGACCTTCAGAAGGAACTAACTAATGTTTGAGGTGTTAAAGATTCAACATAATGTGCGAACACAATGTTGACTTATTTAACTTTTATCCAGAGTATTAGCCCATGTAACTGGGTTGAAGTTTACCAACTAAGCTTTGACAAAGGGTCATCTGGACTTGAAACGTCAGCTCTTTTCTCTCTTTAAAGATGCTGCCAGACCTGCTGAGATTTTCCAGCATTTTCTCTTTTGGTTTGAAGTTTACCAACATGAACAGAAACAGACCCCAATGAACATGGATCAGTCCTGATCTTATTAACAGTAAAATCTAATCACCTTAGTTACCTATGAACTCGCTGGTGTGTCAGCAGGGGGGATGACTGAGTGAATCCCTTCCCACACTGGGAGCAGGTGAATGGTCTCTCCCCAGTGTGAACTCGCTGATGTACAGTGAGGTTCAGATGATGTCTTCAACCCAGCGTCACAGTGAGAGCACCTGAACGGTTTCTCATCGGTGTGGACACGGCGATGGCGCATCAGTTCCCTGGAACTTTTAAAACACTTCTCACAAGTCTGGGCATTTAAAAGGTCTCTCCTCGGTGTGAACGCGTTGATGGTGGAGCAGTTGCCGGGAACTTTTGTAGCACTTCCTGCAGTCTGGACATTGAAATGGTCTCTTCTCATTGTGAACACTCTGGTGATTCAGCAGAGTGGATAACTGAGTGAATCCCTTCCCACACTCAGAACAGGTGAAAGGTCTCTCCCCAGTGTGAATTCGCTGGTGTGTCCGCAGGTTAGATGACCGACTGAACCCATTCCCACACACAGAGCAGGTGAATGGCCTCTCCCCAGTGTGAGTACGCTGGTGCTCAGTGAGTTGAGATGATTGTTTGAACCCAGTCCCACAATGAGAGCATCTGAATGGCCTCGCGTCACTGTGAGCACGTTGATGGAGTATCAGGTCCCGGGAACTTTTATAGCACTTCCCACAGTCTGGACATTTAAATGGTCTCTCGTCAGTGTGAACTCGCTGGTGCGCCATCAAGTCAGAGGACCGAGCGAATCCTTTCCCACACTCTGAGCAAGTGAATGGTCTCTTCCCAGTGTGAACTCGCTGGTGTCTCAGCAGGTTGCCTGACTGAGCGAATCCCTTCCCACAGTTGGAACAATTGAAAGGTCTCTCTCCAGTGTGAACTCACTGGTGTTGCAGCAGGCTGGATGAGCGAGAGAATCCTTCCCATGCTTGGAGCAAGTGAATGACCTCTCCCCAGTGTGTCTGGGCTGATGAGTTTCCAGTTCACATGGAGATCTGAATCCCTCCCCACATTCCCATCATTTCTCCCCACTGTGAATGACGCTTTATCCTTCTATTTTCACGATTCACAAATATTCAGGTTACGATAAATTAGGTGACTTCATTTGAATCTGATGGGATGTTTGGTTTGAGTTTTCTGACTGCAAATCCTCCCCTTCTGATACCCCGTGGAATTGATCTCAGACAGTAAAATGGGAGCGAGAGAGAACTCACAAAAACAGGTTGTGAAATTGAGGTGAATGAATTTGGTGTTATATGGGGCTGACAGGAGGGAAAGGTGACCATGAAAGCTGTTGGATCTTTTGTGAAAAGTGATCAGGTTCAATCAGCTCCTTCAGGGAAGGGAGCCTGCCACTCGGTCTGAGTCTACACATAGATCTGCACGAACACAAGCAATAGGAGCAGGAGTAGAACATTTGGCCTGTTGAGCCGGCTCCAGCCATTCAACATGATCATGGCTGGTGTTGGTCTTCAATTCCACTTTCCCGCCAGCTCCCCATATCTTTCACCTCCACCTCCACCACCCCCCCCCCCCCCCCACCCACCCCGCCCAAGAAACCAAAAATCTCTCCATCCCATCCTTAAACTTAACCAACGATGGAACATCTACCACCCTGGGCTCGAGAATTCAATGTGACAAGAGAGACAGAAAGAGTAAGAATGAGAGAAGTGGGTGGGAGAGACATGGGCAATGGAGAGGCATTTTATAGACCTAGAACAGAGCCACAATTTGATAGAATCTCCGAAACCCTCAACCTCCACCACCTGGATGGACCAGGGCAGCAGGAGTATGTGGACACCATCACCTGCAAGCTCCCCTCTGAGCCACGCACCATCCAAATTCGTCTGACATTCTGAGAAGAGTGGACCCATTGCACTCAGTTCCTCACCAGCAACTCTATCCCTGTCCCTGCCAAATGAATGAGGCTGAACCAGACTATTTTTTTAAAGGTTATGTGCTTACTCGCATCATATCTTGTTCGGCCATCACCGTAGAGCTTACCAGTCTACAAACACTTCCTTTTAAAAAGCACCAAATTTTAAAATTTCTCATTCCTGTTTACCGACATAGTTGCAATCATCCAAATTTATGTAATATTTCTCAGCCACTCAGGCTCTTAAGCATTTCCAATTTTAATCACTCTCCCAGTAATGACCTTTTTCATTTGTCCAAGTCACAAGCTCTGGAATTTCCTCCTAAAGCCGCTCTGATTCTCTACCTCACTCTCCTTCGTTAAGACTACTCAAAACTGATGGCACAGTGGTTAGCACTGCTGTCTCATAGTGCCAGGGACTCAGGTTCAATTCCAGCCTCTGTGCAGAGTTTGCACATTTCCCCGATGTCTGCATGAGTTTCCTCCGGGTGCTCCAGTTTAAGATAAGATAAGATAAGAAATAGGAGCAGGAGTAGGCCATCTAGCCCCTCGAGCCTGCCCCGCCATTCAATAAGATCATGGCTGATCTGACGTGGATCAGTACCACTTACCCGCCTGATCCCCATAACCCTTAATTCCCTTACCGATCAGGAATCCATCCATCCGCGCTTTAAACATATTCAGCGAGGTAGCCTCCACCACCTCAGTGGGCAGAGAATTCCAGAGATTCACCACCCTCTGGGAGAAGAAGTTCCTCCTCAACTCTGTCTTAAACCGACCCCCCTTTATTTTGAGGCTGTGTCCTCTAGTTTTAACTTCCTTACTAAGTGGAAAGAATCTCTCCGCCTCCACCCTATCCAGCCCCCGCATTATCTTATAAGTCTCCATAAGATCCCCCCTCATGCTTCTAAACTCCAACGAGTACAAACCCAATCTCCTCAGCCTCTCCTCATAATCCAAACCCCTCATCTCCGGTATCAACCTGGTGAACCTTCTCTGCACTCCCTCCAATGCCAATATATCCTTCCTCATATAAGGGGACCAATACTGCACACAGTATTCCAGCTGCGGCCTCACCAATGCCCTGTACAGGTGCATCAAGACATCCCTGCTTTTATATTCTATCCCCCTCGCAATATAGGCCAACATCCCATTTGCCTTCTTGATCACCTGTTGTACCTGCAGACTGGGCTTTTGCGTCTCATGCACAAGGACCCCCAGGTCCCTTTGCATGGTAGCATGTTTTAATTTGTTTCCATTGAGATAGTAATCCCATTTGTTATTATTTCCTCCAAAGTGTATAACCTCGCATTTATCAACCTTATACTCCATTTGCCATATCCTCGCCCACTCACTCAGCCTGTCCAAATCTCTCTGCAGATCTTCTCCGTCCTCCACACGATTCACTTTTCCACTTATCTTTGTGTCGTCTGCAAACTTCGTTACCCTACACTCCGTCCCCTCCTCCAGATCATCTATATAAATGGTAAATAGTTGCGGCCCGAGTACCGATCCCTGCGGGCACGCCACTAGTTACCTTCCTCCAACCGGAAAAACACCCATTTATTCCGACTCTTTGCTTCCTGTCGGATAGCCAGTCCCCAATCCACTTTAACACACTACCCCCAACTCCGTGTGCCACTAGTTTCCTCCCTCACTCCAAAGATGTGCAGGTTAGGTTGATTGGCTATGCTGCATTGCCCCTTCATGTCAGCAGGGTAAATACGTGGGGTTACGGGGATAGGGTCAGGGTGGGATTGTTGTTGATGCAGTCTCGATGGGCCCAATGGTTTGCACGACAGGGATTCTGTGATCTCGTCATTTGGCTCAGTGTCAATTGTTATTTTGTAACATTTCTCCAAATTGCCTTAAAACTTTTATTTTGTTGAAGACACAACATAAATAGAAATGATTGTCACTGCCCTGGCCATTTATCATTGTTCTGCCTCAATAATAAGAAACTGGAAGTAGAAGCGTGAAGCAGGTTGATTTCTCTTGGAAAAAATAATCAAAATTATTGCCCCCAACAAAGATGGCTATTGCGCATGCGCTCTACCTGTACCCGAATAAAACTGGCGGCTGCGCATGCGCTCTATCTACTGCGAGTGCCCGGATAAGGATGGCGGCCGCTAACCCAGCTCTGTGAGAAAAGCACTCCAGGGCGGGGGAACGGTCCCCGGGAACCGGTGGGTTATTCTTTCTCATTTGCAATCTATATAACATGCTTACGAAGCGTATCCAGTCACTGACCTGATCCATCGCTCCCGCCATTCTCTCCTGGACCGATTGCAGATCGGAAAAAAAAACTTCCCCATTGCCCTTAATCACACTGCGCATGCCTCACTCAGCCTCGCCTCTCATGCATTCCGATTGGTCCTCCAGCCCCGCCCCCTCCTCCTATTGGTCGGAGCTGCTGTCAATCAGTCCCCGGGCATTGTGAGGTGTCGGGTGAGAGGTCAGGGCCGGGGGATTACAATGAACATTCTCCACTCACTATCCACCGCTTCCGTTTTCTCCCCACAAACCACCTCCAATAAAGAGAGCAGGGGGGACACACTGACCGAGTGACAATGTCGCTGCATTAGTAATCCAGAGAGACAGCACAATGTTCTGGGGACAGGGCTTCAAATCCATTCAATTAATACAATCTGCAATTTAAAGTTAGATTCAGTGATGGTAATCATAGGATCCCTGCAGTACAGAAGACTATTCGGCCCATTGAATCTGCACCGACCTCAATCCCACCCAGGCCCTATTCCTGTAACCCCACACATTTACCCTGCTAATCCCCCCTGACACTAGGCTCAATTTAGCACAGCCAGTCAACCTAACCTGCATACCTTTGGACTGTGAGGAAACTGGAGTACCCGGAGGAAATGCACGCAAACATGGGGAGAAAATGCAAACTCCACACAGACAGTAATCCAAGCCGGGAATTGAACCCGGGTCCCTGATGTTGTGAGGCAAACCCATTGTAAACCCCTGGTGACTGAGGCTCCTCTGAGAAAATCTCCACACACACAGTTCTGGACGCAAGGTTAGAGTCATAGAGGTTTACAGCATGGAAACAGGCCCTTCGGCCCAACTTGTCCATGCCACCCTTTTTGTTTAAACCCCTAAACTACTCCCAATCGCTTGCATTTGGTCCATATCCCTCTATACCCATCTTACCCATGTAACTGTTAACATTAACGTCTGTTATTCTGTCTGGCCAGTCAGAGTGATTCAGATTCATGTTTGTCACAAGTAATGAATGAAATTATGCTCAATTTGTTATTTTTGTTAAAATTGTTTTTTTTTGTTAAATTTGTTAAAAGGATCTCGAAAGTATTATCCAAAACTTAATTTGGATTTCCAGGGAGGAGGGAGAGTGTGTGGGATGGGGATATACAGATTTGAATTGTCTGTTGAGAATTTCTATCCTGGACTGACATTGGTTACATTTGTAAACTCCATTGACAACATATTAGAAGCTGAGGATTTGTGGAGAAGATATTCAATTTAGGATCAATTCAGGACCAAATTAATTGGGGGGAATGAAAGTGGAAAATATTCCACCAAATGAGAACTGTCTGTTAAGAATTTCTATCTTGTACTGACAGTGATGACTTTTCAAACTCCTTTATCAGGTTATTAGAAGCAGAGGATTTGGAGGTGGGAAACGCAAACCAAACATCGCATCAATATCTGATACTCAATGAATCGGAGTGTGAGTATTATTGCCCTTTGAATATGGAGGGAAGATTGTTTTAACAGTTGCATAGTGTATAAAACATTGCAATTGAAGCAGAGAGAATTCGTAGACGTGTACTGTGTACGAGGCTTGAGCTGATCATCCAACCTGGAGAGAAATAAGGACACCAGCATCACGGAGAAACTGGAAATGTGGAGATTGCGGAAAGGGATTCAAATACCCATCCTTGCTGGAAATTCAGTCACACTGGAGAGAAGCTGTTCACTTGTTCCGTATGTGGGAAGGGATTCACTCAGTCATCTGAGCTTCTGATACATCAGAGAGTTCATACTGGAGAAAAGCCATTCACCTGTTCTGTTTGTGGGAGGGGATTCATTCAGTTATCCCAGCTGCTGACACACCAGCGAGTTCACACTGGGGAGAGGCCATTCACCTGCTCTGTGTGTGAGAAGAGATTCACTAATTCATCAAACATTCTGACACACCAGCGAGTTCACACTGGCGAGAGACCATTCGTTTGTTCCATGTGTGAGAAAGGATTCAAAACTTCATCAAACCTTCTGACACACCAGCGAGTTGACACCCGGGAGAAACCATTCGCCTGTTCAGTGTGTGCAAGGGGATTCAGTCAGCTAGCCCACCTGATGACACACCAGCAAGTTCACAAGTGACTGAAGGGTTTGGATTCCACTGATGTTGCTGGTGTTCATCATACCCAGGACTGAACCACGTTCATTCTGACAATTCAGGTTTGTTGCTCTGATGTTACCAACCATAATACTGGCTGGAGTTTAAGATTCTAGTTAATTAGCTGATTATGTTCTTGGACCTGCAGTCTCCCTTTAAGAATATGTGACTGTGATCATTCCCCTGAATTCAGAGACTGAACCTGTGGCAATGTCACTGCATTAGTAATCCAGAGAGACAGCACAATGTTCTGGGGACAGGGCTTCAAATCCATTCCATTCATACAATCTGCAATTTAAAGTTGGTCTCAGTGGTGTTGACCAAGGCTCATCTGAAAATATCTCCACACACCCAGCTCTGAACACAAGATTCAGATCCATGTTTTTCACAAGGCATGAATGAAATTATGTTCTGTTTGTTATTTTTGTTAAAATTGGTTATTCTTTTGTTAAATTTGTTAAAAATCTGGGAGCTTTTGGAACACTGCTCCTTCATCAGGTGAACACGCTCACCTAATGAAGGGGCAGTGCTCTGAAAGCTCGTGATACCAAATAAACCTGTTGGACTTTAACCTGGTGTTGTGAGACTTTGTATTTCTCCCTTATATACTCTACGAATGGTATGTTTTGTCTGTATAGGTTGCCAGAAACATTACTTTTCACATGTCACAATAAATCAAATCAATGTGTCCTCATCCTGGGCGAGAAACCAGGAGGAGGGAATGTTGTGACTTTCTCTGAATTGTTACAGCACAGAAAGAGGCCATTTGGCC
Source organism: Mustelus asterias (assembly GCF_964213995.1). Lineage (NCBI taxonomy): Eukaryota > Metazoa > Chordata > Chondrichthyes > Carcharhiniformes > Triakidae > Mustelus > Mustelus asterias. The sequence goes on from NW_027590205.1 coordinate 548,445, forward strand.
CATTGTGTCTGTGCTGGCTCTCAGAATGAGCAATTCACTGAGTGGTATTCCCCTGCCTTTTCCGTCTAACCTGGTTCATTCATCCCCTTCCGATAACCAAATTCAGAGTTTGTATCCTGGACTGACAGTGATGGATTTTGGAAACTCCTTTTCTAAGGGGTTAAAAGGGGAGGATTAACACACAGCAAACTCAAACCAAGAGAAACGTTTGTTCTGAATGTTATCCTGTCCTTACATTGACAGCTTTTCTAAACACTTTTTTCCGCAGGGAGTTACAATCGGGAAACACTCGTCAATATCTGACATTCACTCGATTCATCAGGAGCTGAATATCATCAACCTCTGAATGTGGAAGGAGAAACGTTTGCCTGTTCTGTTTGTGGGAAAAGAATTTCAAACATCAGTGTGACTAGAAAAGTACCGAGACACACACACACCTGAGTGAGAGTGTTCCAGTGAACTGACTGTGGAAAGAGCTTGAACCAGTTACAAAGCCTGAAAAATCATCACACCATTCACAGCGAGGAGAAACTGTACACGTGTTCTGTGTGTGGACGAGGCTTCAACTGATCATCCAACCTGGAGAGACACAAGGACACTGGCACCATGGAGAAACCATGGAAATGTGGGGACTGTGGGAAGGGATTCAGTTGTCCTTCCCATCTGGAGGCTCATCGACGCAGTCACACCGGGGAACGGCCATTCACCTGCTCTGTGTGTGGGAAAGGATTTACTCGGTTATCCTGTCTTCAGACACACCATCTTGTTCATTCTGATAACAAACCTTTCACTTGCTCTGACTGTGAGAAGAGCTTTAAAAGGAAACCGGATTTGCTGACCCACCAACGCATTCACACTGGGCAGAGACCGTTCACCTGCTCTGTATGTGGGAAGGGATTCACTCAGTCATCCAACCTGCAGACACACCAGCAAGTTCACACTGGGGAGAGGCCATTCACCTGCTCCGAGTGTGGGAAGGGATTCATTCACTCATCAATTCTGCTAAAACACCAGCGAGTTCACACGCGGGAGAGACTGTTCACCTGCTCTGTGTGTGGGAAGGGATTTATTCAGTCATCCCACCTACTGAGACACAAACCAGTTCACACAGGGGAGAGGCCATTCACCTGCTCCCAGTGTGGGAAGAGATTCACTAATTCATCCCACCTACTGAGACACCAGCGGGTTCACAACTGACAGCAGCAATTGGATTCTGCTGCTATTGCTGCTGTTAATCACATCCTGGACTGAACCATGTTCATTCTAACTTGTGGAGTTTGTTTCTGATGATAATCCCAAGAACTGGGATGGAGTTTAATATTCTGAATACATGTAAAATAAATCAGCTCAGTGTCAAATACCCTTTTGTTAAGTATTTGTTTTCTCCAGGATAAGAGGGGGCTAATTGAAATCCTGTTCTCGACTGTTCCATTTCTGGTCTTTTCTCATTTAAAAAAAGATTTATATTTCTGTCGAGCCTTTCATGACATCAGGTTGTCCCAAAGCTTTTTCAGCCAATTAATTTCTTTTGAAGTTCAAACGATGTTGAAAATGCAGCAGCTCATGTGCACAGCAAGATCCCATGAACAATACTCCAGATAATGTCATAGAAACCCTACAGTGCAGAATGAGGCCATTTGGCCCATCGAGTGTGCACCGACAACAATCCGCCCCCCAGGCCCTATTGTCACAATCCCACATAGTTACCCCGCTATTCCCTCTAACCTACACATCCCGGGACACTATGGGCAACTTAGCATAGCCAATGCACATAACCCGCACATCTTTGGACTGTGGGAGGAAACCGGAGCACCCGGAGGAAACCCACGCAGACACGGGGTGAATGTGCAAACTCCACACAGACAGTGACCCAAACCGGGAATTGGACCCAGGTCGCTGGAGCTGTGAGGCAGCAGTGCTAACCACTGTGCGCTCGTGTATTTGAGTGATGTTGATTGAGGAATAAAGATTGACCAAAACTCTGGGGGGAAATCCCCAGCTCTTTGAAATAGCATCAATGGATCTCTTGCACCTGTCTGTTCAGTCTCACCTCAAACACGGGACCTCTGACAGTGCGGGGCTCCCTCAGTACTGCAATGGAGCGTCAGTCCGGAATTTCTGTTCAATTGTCTGGATGTGGATTTGAACCTGCAACCTCCTGACTCAGATATGAGAAAGCAACCACTGTGCCAAGACCTCATTACTTGGATTATTTCAGTTCTTCGCCCTCTGGTTACTCTCATGAACCCACTTCCCATCCCTTCCAAAGAGTCTCTCTTAGCCTTGGTATCCCTCCACGGTATCCCAGGACAAATTGCTATTTGTGAGGTAAAGGTAGATCAGCAGCAGGAGTTAGTGAAGGGTGTGTCGTGAAGGCCGCCTTGGAGAAAGCCTACCCGAAGATCAGAGGCTGAATGCCCATGACTGCTGAAGTGTTCCCCAACAGGAAGAGAACACTTGCCTAAATATCCCATCAAACACTCCGAAGGGAAGTACATGCCTGTGTTACTGATACCTCGGACTGATATTTTGCCCTGCTGTTCAAATTGGCACAGGTACTGAGCGACCATTTTCAGATTGCTCCGGTGTGCTGGGTTCCCTGGTGTAATGGTGAGCACTCTGGACTCTGAATCCAGCGATCCGAGTTCAAATCTCGGCGGAGCCTTGCTTTAATTTGCAGATGATGGATATACTAAAGGGCGTTTAATTTTCTCACCAAGTCCAAATCGAGAGGACAATTTGTCAGCCAGTTCAGCTGCTGTTACAATGCACATTGCTGAACCTCTGGCGCCAGATGCCTGCAACATCAGTGCTTTTCATCTTTTCGCCACTCTTTACCTCCTCTGTTGAAAGATAGAAGCAGTTGGTGTCGCACAATAACAATTCGATTGGAGTCTGGCAATTATTGAGCAAAATGTGAGTGTGTGCGTGTGAGTGCGTGAGAGAGAGAAAGAGAGTCGGTGCGTGTGTGTGTGTTTTGGAGAAAAGACTGCTGTCGATTCCATGGTGTAATGGTTCGCACTCTGGCCGCTCGCCTCCGAATTCTGGTTTAAATTGGGACGGATGAGTGAATGAGTGACACATGTAGGTGGACCCCCTGCCCACTGTGGTTTCCCTGCTTCTCAGCCCTTTGTGTTCTTGAGCAATCGTTCTCTGGAGCTGATGCAATGACGCCGGGAGAGTCATTCGCTGCATCGTCTGCAATGTGATTGCGCTGGAATTTGCTGAAATTTCCTCAGTGTTTAGTTTTCCACTTTCTGAGAAGTAAAAATGAAATGCGCTTCAGCAAACTCATCATCGTCTTTAGCAAATAAAAACAATCTTTCACCGAGTTCTGAACTCCGCTTACTGCATTCGGAGTCCAGAGTGCCCACCATCACACCACAGAAACAGGAACAGAGCCACCTGATGCAAATAGTTACTCAAAGCATGTGAACTTTTTCATTCAATGTGGCAGCAACAGCAAGTGGGTCAAATGCTTTGAGTGACCATTTGCAGCCGGCTGCTATGTTGTCTGTCCTCTGGTCTAATGGTGACCACTCTGAATCCAGCGAACCGAGTTTAAATTTAGGCGGACCCTTGCTCTTCTTTGCCATTGTTGAGGATTGATTTGTCGATGGATCTTTTATTTCAGTTCCTCATAAAGCAGGAATCGGGAGGACAATTTTTCAGCCAGTTCAACTTCCATTACACTGCACATTGCTGAGCCTCTGGCGATAGGTGCCGACATCAGCAATGTATTTTTTCATCTTTCGCTACTCTTTAAATCATCTGCTGAAAGAAAGAATCAGCTGGTGTCACACAACAGCAACCATTCGACTGGAGACTGGCAATTATTGAGCAAGTGTGTGTGTGTGTGTGTGTGTGTGTGTGTGTTTTGGGAGCAAGATCTGGTGTCATAGGTCAGAGTGCTGTTGTTTCCTTGGTGTAACGCTTCGCAATCTGGACTGTCGCCATCTGACTTCTGGTTTAAATTGGGACAGATGAGTGAGTGAATGGCACCCGGAGGTGGACCCCCTGCAAAAGATATTTTGAATTAGGAACATCTTTTGGAATGATTGATCCTCATTTTGTTTCATTTTATGTCAAATAGGGTGACACATTCTTGTATCTTATTTTTTAATACCTCGGCCCTTTAACGATTTAAACAGGGAACATTCAGTCCAAGAAAACTAATCCACATTGAACTAGAAAAAGAAACACTGAAGTTACTGAAAATCCCATTTCAAAACAGAAAATATTGGAAACACTCAGCAGGTCAAACATCGTCTTTGGAGAGGGAAACAAAGTGAATGTTCCGGGTCGCTGACGTTATATCCAAAATGGAAGAAGTTAGAGATTTAATGGTTTACAAGCAACTGCAGAGTGAAGGACAAAAAGAGGGCAAGAACTCTTTTTATGACCTTGTGACAGGATGTAAGGTTGGAGTGACTGAATGGCAATGGGGATGATTATTGTTTCCACTGACACAATCTCCCAGATCTTGGTTCCAATCTCGCGCAAAATAAGAAGAAAACGTCTAGCTGAATTATGATTCCCCATTTCTTGTCTTGAAATATATGGCACTGTGTCAATGTTATCTATTTCCAGTGATGGAGACATTATAACATAGAAGGAATCCATTTTGCAACTCAAATCCATGCCAACTCTCTGTAGAGAAATTCAGTCAGTCTCATTCCCCTTCTATATTCCCATTCCCCTGAGTTTCACGTCACAGTGAATGGATGAGGGTTCCAGATGAGCTGAGACTGGGGTGGAGTCGGGCGATGTTACTGAGGTGAAAATAGGCGGTCTTGATGATGATGTGGATATGTGGCTGGAAGCTCAACTTGGGGTGAAATATTTCAGTAAGAGTTTTAACAACACCAGGTTAAAGTCCAATAGGTTTATTTGGTAGCAAATGCCATTAGCTTTCTGAGCGCTGCTTCTCCCGTGAGAAGGAGCAGCACTCCGAAAGCTAATGGCATTTGCTACCAAATAAACCTGTTGGACTTTAACCTGGTGTTGTTAAAACTCTTACTGTATTTACCCCAGTCCAACGTCGGCATCTCCACATCGTGAAATATTTCACCATGGTTGGGAACAGCCTTGTTCAGCCTCAGACAGTTGCCAGGAAGAGGGTTAGTGTTGGTGGTGAGGGAGTGGAGTCTTCCCAGTATTTATATGAAAGAAATTGCATTCTTTCAGTACTGGATGCCATATAAATCAGGATGGTGTGTGAGTTGGAGGGGTACTTGGAGCTGATGGTTTTCACATCTACCTGCTACCTTGGCCCTTCTAGGTGGTGGAGGTTGTGGGTTCAGGAGATTCTGGCAATGTTCTCATTGATTTGTAGATGTATAAAATCCTGCTCCTTCACCCTCGGCTTCTCCTACTTCTCTCTGTCTCCTCCCATGACGCCCAGACCAGTGGCAGGTTTTCTTCCCTGAAGGATATCAGTGAACTAGTTGGAGTTTTATTACAATCCAGCAGTTTTCATGGTCACTTTCTCTTAATACCGACCCCACAAATGATCAGATTTGTTCAGCTCAATTTCACAACCTGCTTTTGGTTTTTGTGGGTTCTCTCTCACTCCCTTTTTTCTGTTTTAAATCCATTTCAGAGTGTTCCGGAAGAGAAGGATTTACAGTTTGGAAACTGAAACCAAACATGATATCAGAACCCAATTGAGTTGGCTGATTTATTGTATCCTGAATATCATTGCATTTTGGACATGGAAGAAAAATGCACCGTTGACAGTGGAGAGAAACTGTACATATGTTCTGTGTGTGGACAAGATCTCAACCAATCATCCAGCCTTTCAGAACATAATTGCAGTCACAAAAGGGAGAAAGTGTGGAAATGTGGGGACTGTGGGAAGGGATTCGATTACCCATCCCAGCTGGAAATTCATCGGCGTATTCACACCGGGGTGAGACCGTTCACCTGCTCCCAGTGTGGAAAGGGATTCAATCGGTCATCTAATCTAGCAGTACACCAGCGGGTTCACACTGGGGAGAAGCCGTTCACCTGCCCCCAGTGTGGGAAGGGATTCAATCGGTCATCTAACCTAGCACTACACCAGCGAGTTCACACTGGAGAGAGGCCATTCACCTGCTCCCAGTGTGGGAAGGGATTCACTACCTCATCTCATCTGCTGAAACACCAGCGAATTCACACTGGGGAGAATCCATTCACCTGCTGTTTGTGTGGGAAGGGATTCAGTCAATCATGCACATTGGTAAATCACCAACGGGTTCACACTGGGGAGAGGCCATTCATTTGTTCCCAGTGTGGGAAGGGATACATTACCTCATCCAGGCTGCCGAAACACCAGCAAATTCACAAGTAACTATTACATTTGGATTGTGCAGTTAATCATATTCAGACTGAACCATGTTCATTTGGGTCTGTTTCTGCTGAATTGAAAAATAACTCCAGCTCTGTTATAGATATTAATATTGGCCTTTGAAGAAGAGGATTTGGGAATCGGGAAACTCGTACAAAACATCAGATCAGGATTGGATGGAGCCGCACAATTTGTCATATCCTGAAAAGCAGAGATTTTTGAACATGGAAGGAAACAGCACCGTTCCCAACCACAGTCACATGAAGGAGAAACCATGGAAATGTGGAGACAGTGAGGAGAGATTCAGTTACCTGTCAGAGCTGGAAACTCATTGACGCCATCGTACCTTGGAGAGGCCATTCACCTGCTCTCACTGTGAGAAGAGATTCACTCAGTCTTCCTAGCTGATTGCACACCACTGAGTTCACACTGGGGAGAGGCCATTTGTCTGCTTTTGCTGTGAGGCTGGCTTCAGGGGATCATCTCAACTCGCTATACATCAGCGATGTTCACATTGAGGTGAAACCATTCAACTGCTCCGAGTTTGGGAAGAGATTCAGTCGGCCATCCATACTGCTGAGTCACCAGCGAGTTTACAGCTAACTACAGTGATTGGATTTTTCTGTTAACCACATCCAGGACCAAACTGTGTTCAGTGTACGTGAACTGGCAAATGAGGTTAAGGGACAGGTCAATAGAGATGCAGTGGCAGGTGTTGAAAAGAATATTTCAGAAAACTTAGAACGGATACATTCCAATGAGAAAGAAAAATTCCAAGGGAAGGACCCACCATCTGTGGTTCACTAAAAAGTTAAAGATAGTATCAAACTTAAAAAGGTAAACAATTGCACACGGACCGTTGGCAGATTAGAAAACTGGACAGAATATAAAGAACAGCAAAGAATGATGAAAAGATTAATAAGGAGGGAAGAATTAGAGTACGAGAGAAAGGCAGCTAGATATATAAAGATGGATAGTAAGTGTTTCTGGATATTTAAATAGGAAAAGTGTTGACAAAGTGAATGTTGGTCCAAGAGAAAGTGAGTTTTAGCAATTAATAATGGGAAGTAAGGAGATGGCAGATGAATTCAACAGGTGCATGGTGTTACGGGCAATGGATTAACATGGGCAGCATGGTGGCACAGTGGTTATCACTGCTGCCTCACAGCTCCAGGGACCTGGGTTTGATTCCCAGCTTGGGTCACTGTCTGTGTGGAGTTTGCACATTCTCCCTGTGTTTGCGTGGGTTTGCTCAGTTGCTCCGGTTTCCTCCCACCGTCCAAAGATGTGCGGGCTAGGTTGATTGGGCATGCTAAATTGTCCCTTAGTGTTCCGGGATACGTAGGTTAGAGGAATTAGCGGGGGGAACATGTAGGGTTGCGTGGATAGGACCTGGGTGGGATTGTTGTCGGTGTCGACTCGATAGGCCAAATGGCCTCCTTCTGCACTATAGGGGTTCTATGATTCTATGATAGAGGATTGGTTAACTAACAGAAAGCAAAGACTGGCGGTAAATGGTTGTTTTTCGGCTTGGCGATCAGTACCGCAGGGATCAGTGTTGGGACCACAATTGTTTACAATTTACATAGATAATTTGGAGTTGGGAACCAAGTGTAGTGTGTCACAATTCACAGATGACACTAAGATGAATGGCAGAGCAAAGCGTGCAGAGGACGCTGGAAGTCTGCAAAGGGATATAGATAGTCTAAGTGAGTTGGCGAGGGTCTGGGAGATGGAGCACAATGTTGGTAAATGTGAGGTCATCCATTTTGGTCGGAATAACAGCAAAATTGATTATTATTTATGTTGCTGTGCAGAAGGACCTTGGTGTCCTTGTGCATGAATCACAAGAAGTTGGTTTGCAGGTGCAGCAGGTAATTAAGGCGGCAAATGTAATTTTGTCCTTCATTGCTGGAGGGATGGAGTTTAAAAACAGCGAGATTATGTTGCAGCTGTGTAAGGTGCTGGTCAGGCCACACCTTGAGTACTGTGTAGTTTTGGTCTCCTTACTTGAGAAAGGATATACTGGCATTGGAAGGGATGCAGAGAAGATTCACTAGGTTGGTTTATGAGGAGAGACTGAGTAGACTGGGACTATACTCATTGGAATTCAGAAGAATTCCAATTCGTGGGTGGCATGGTTCCAGAGTGGTTAGCACTGCTGCCCCATAACGCCAGGGACCTGGGGTCGATTCCCGGCTTGGGCCACTGTCTGTGTGGAGTTTGCACGTTCCCCCTGTGTCTGTTTCCTCTGGATGCTCCGGTTTCTTCACACAGTCTGAAAGATGTGCTGGCTAGGTGCATTGACCGAACAGGCGCCAGAGTGTGGCGACTACGGTAGCACAGTGGTTAGCACTACTGCTTCACAGCTCCAGGGACCTGGGTTCGATTCCCAGCTTGGGTCACTGTCTGTGTGGAGTTTGCACATTCTCCTCGTGTCTGCGTGGGTTTCCTCCGGGTGCTCCGGTTTCCTCCCACAGTCCAAAGCTGTGCGGGTTAGTTTGATTGGCCATGCTAAAAATTGCCCTTAGTGTCCTGAGATGTGTAGGTTAGAGTGATTAGCGGGTAAATATGTAGGGATATGGGGGTAGGGCCTGGGTGGGATTGTGGTCAGTGCAGACTCGATGGGCCGAATGGCCTCTTTCTGTACTGTAGGGTTTCTATGATTCTATGACTAGGGGAATTTCACAGTAATGTCATTGATGTTAATTAAGCCTGACTTGTGACTAATAAATAAACTTTAACTTTGAATGAGGGGCGATCTTATAGAAACATACAAGGTTCTGAAGGGAATAGATAACAAAGAAGCAGGGAGGTTGTTTCCACTGGCGGGTGAAACTAGAACTAGGAGGTATGGCAAAATAAAGGGGAGCAGACTTAGGACTGAGTTGAGGAGGAACTTCTTCACCCAAAGGGATGTGAATCTGTGGAATTCCCTGCCCAGTGAAGCAGTTGAGGTACCTCATTGAATGTTGTTAAGGCAAGGATGAATAGTTTTTTGAACAGTAAAGGAATTAAGGGTTATGGTGAGCAGGTGGGTAAGTGGAGCTGAGTCCACAAAAAGATTAGCCATGATCTTATTGAATGGTGGAGCAGACTCGAGGGGCCAAATGGTCTACTCCTGCTCCTAGTTCTTACGTTCTTTGCATCAGTCTTCATTATAGTCTCGTACCCTATCCGATAGTATAGAGGATACAAGTAATATCCCAGAAAATCAGGAAATGAAAGGGAGGAAGGAACTCGGGGAAAATCACAGTCACTTATGAAGTAGTACTGAGCCAATAGTTGGAGCTGTGGGCTGACAAATTCCCGGGTCCTGATGGACTTCATCCTCGGATATTAAAAATGGCTCGTAAGATAAAAGCAAAACACTGAGGGTGCTGAAAATTTGAAATAAAAACAAAATGCTGGAAAGATGCAGCAGGTTTGGCAGCATCTGTGAGGAGAGAAACAGAGTTAACGTTTCGAGTCCATTTGGCTGTTCTTTAGCTGAAGAGGGGTAGAAATGGCTGGTGAGATAGTTGATGCATTGTTTATAATTTTCCAAAATTCCCTGGATTTGGGGAAAGTTCCATTAGATTAGAAAGTAGCAAATGGATCTCTATTGTTCAAAAAAGGAGGGACAAAAAGCAGGAAACTGCAGGCCAGTTAACATGTCAGAGGGAAAATGTTAGAAGCTATTATTAAAGATGTTATAGCAGGGCAGTGAGAAAGATTCAGGCCATGAGAGAGAGCTAACATGGTTTTGAGAAAGGGAATTCATATTCAACCTATTTATTGAGTTCTTTGAAGCAGTCACATGTGCTGTGGATAAACAGGAGCCAAAGGTGGATAAGGGTGAAAGCACCGGGATTTCCAGAATGATAAGTTACCACATCAAAGTTTATTGTGGAAGATAAAAATCAGTGTAGGGGTAACATATTAGCATGGATAGAAGATTCTTTCCTGTTAACCAGCCAGGTTGGCATAAATGGGTCTTTTTCTAGCTGGCTGGATGTGACGAGTGGTGTACCACAGGGATTAATGCTGGGACCTCAACCTTTTGACCATTTATATAAATGATTTAGAAGAAGGAACTGAAGGCATGGTTGTTAAATTTGTCGATGGCACAAAGATAGGTAGATAAATAATTTGTGAAGAGGATGTAAGGGGCCACAAAGAGACATAGACAGGTTAAGCAAGTGAGCAAAGAACTGACAAATTTAGTATAATGTTGACAAATGTGCAGGGCAGCACAATGGTTAGCACTGCTGCCTCACAGTACCAGGGACCCAGGTTCAATTCCGGCCTTGAGTGACCATCTGTGTGGAGTTTGTATGATCTCCTCATGCCTGTGCGGGTTTCCGCCAGGTGCTTCGGTTTACTCCCACAGTCTAAAGGTGTACGGGTTAGGTTGATTGGCCATGCTAAATTGTCCCTTAGTGTCGGGGGATTAGTGGAGGAAATATGTGGCATCATGAGAATAGGGTCTGCGTGGGACTGTTGTCGGTGCAGGCTCGATGGGTCAAAAGGCCTCCTCCTGCACTCCAGGGATTCTATGATTTCTATGAAATGTGAAATTGTCCATTTTGGCAGGAAGAATGAAAACAGAGTAAATTCTCTAAATAGTGAGAGATTCAGAGGGATCTGGGTGTCCAAGTGCATGAATCACAAAAGGCTGGAATGCAGGTACAGCAAGTAATCAGGAAAGTTAATAGGATGTTATTGTTTATGGTGCGGCAAATAGATTACAAAAGAAGGGATGTTATTCTTCAGAACACTGGTGAGACCATTGGTTTCCTTATTTAAGGAAGGATGTGAATGTGTAAATAGGAGTAGGAAAGGTCTGCTGGACTAATAGCTGGAATGGATGATGAAAGGGTTAAAAATCATTCAATGCAGCAAAATTCCTGGGAAACTGCTGGAGCTGCAAGGCACAGCTGCAAAAACAATGAACAAGGGGGCTTTGATAGACAACAAGAGGCTGTAACTACAACATCACTGCTTTCAGATAACAGCCCAGGACTGCAGTGTGTTTTGATAGAAGTCATAATCACCACTCAGGGTGCCAGACAGTCAAGGATCATAACCATGTGCTTATTGATAATGTTGCTATGTGTACGTGCCCTGTTGACAATTGGATATTGTAATTAGGGAAGCAGAGTTGCTGTAATTGGTTCAACACTACTGTGGGAAACAAATGAAGTAATCAGAACTATTAGTTGGGATAGGATAGTGAGTACCTTTGAACAAGTATACAATTTCTGTTGGTGTTTATGACTTACTTGTAGTTAAACCTTTAGGTATAATTGCCAATGCATTCCTTTGTTCTGGGAGTCTGTATGTGATGTGTGTTGAAACAGGTTTTGCTTGCCAGAGCTTGAATAAAGGCCAATTTTAAACTCTGGAAATCTTCATTTGGTCTCCTGGAGAGTGAAGAATGGATAGCTGGATAGCCAGTGAAGTTCCCTGACAAGGGGTACGGGAAAAGGCAGGAGAATGGCAGTCAGCCAGAGTGCTCATCTGGAGAGCTGACACAGACACGATGGGTCAAATGGCCTCCTTCTGCACCATGATTCTGTGATATTCAGGTCCTGATGAACCGGCTGACTCTGTCAGGTTTTGATATGACGTTTGGTTTGAATTTTCTGTTTGTAGATCTTCCCCGTCTCATCCCCTGTAAAGGAGGCGAGAGTGTCTGTGTCACTATCAGCGCAAGATAGAAATTCAGAACAGGTAATTCTAGTTTTTTTCGAAAAAATTCTTTCCTCTTGTTTTCCCAAACATGTGGTTCAATCAAACTAAAGGATCAAAATCAGCAACAAAGGCCAAACAGAATCTCCCTCTTCAGCGCCTCCTGGGCACAGACAAGACCATAGAAGATCATCCAGCAGCCAGAGTGACCCCTGCCTCCCCCTTCAGCACCTCCCATCCTGAATCTACAGATTACTGCTTTAACCAGGGTCGAGAGCAGGTCCAAGAGAAGATCCTCCCACTCACCCCCCCGCCTCCACACTTTACAGCCTCCTGGACCCAACATTCAGTCCAGCAGTTTCAGAGAGTGAACTCTCAGCCCGTTCTGTTTCTTTCTCTTTGATTGTTTCATTTTTTGTTCTATTCAGTTGGCAGCCCCCCTGCTCCAGACACAGCTCCTGTTTCTCTGTTTCTTCTCTCGCTCCATCTTCATTCCCTTTGGTTCGGGGGCATTCACTTTTCTCTCATTCAATCTCTCCTGTCTTCCACCCTATCACAGACCTTCCTTTAGTCCCTGTCCCACCCGTTCCTTTCTCCAAACCTGTTACATTTCTAACTTTCCCCAGTTCAGAGAAAGGTCACAGACCTGAAATGTTAACTGTGTTTCTCTCTCTGCACAGATGCTGCCGAACCTGCTGAGTTTTATTGCAGCATTTTAGGCTTTTAAAGATTTCAGAGTCACTGAAGAGTTTTCCTGCTGAAGGAGGCCATTTGGCCCATTGTGTCTGCACCATCTCTAAGAATGCATAACTCAACTAGTTCCATTCTGCCACCTTCTCCCTGTATCCCTGCACATTCTTCCTATTCTGATAATGTCTAATTTCCCTTTTGAATCTGTCTGCACCGCACATTCAGGGAGTGCATTACAGACCCTAACCCTGTGTGTGAAGGGATTCGCTCTGTCATTCTGCCTCACTGAAATTTAATTTCTTAATACTGAAAATAGTCCTTTTAAATGTTCGAAATGTGTAAAAATTTTAAAAGCAGACATGAAATGCTGAATCACCGACTCATTCACACAAGGGTGATGTCATTCACCTGCTCCATTTGTGGGAAAGGATTTGCCCTTCCAACCTGTTGAGACACCAGTGAATCCACAGAGGGGAGTAGTTGTTTTGAGTGTGGACACAGTAAGTAGTCTCACAACACCAGGTTAAAGTCCAACAGGTTTATTTGGTAGCACGAGCTTCCGGAGCGCTGCTCCTTCATCAGGTGAGTCTCCACATCACATTTTGAGTGTGGGAAGAGCTTCATTCAGTTATTCAACCTGGTTAGACACCAACGAGTTCACAAGTGACTCCAGAGATTGGCTTAGAGTCATATAGTCATAGAGGTTTACAGCATGGAAACAGGCCCTTCGGCCCAACTTGCCCATGCCGCCCTTTTTTTTAAAAACCCCTAAGCTGGTCCCAATTGCCCGCATTGGCCCATATCCCTCTATACCTATCTTACCCATGTAACTGTCTAAACACTTTTTAAAAGGCAAAATTGTACCCGCCTCTACTACTACCTCTGGCAGCTTGTTCCAGACACTCACCACCCTCTGTGTGAAAAAATTGCCCCTCTGGGCCCTTTTGTATCTCTCCCCTCTCACCTTAAATCTAAGCCCTCTAGTTTTAAACTCCCCTACCTTTGGAAAAAGATATTGACTATCTGGCTGATCTATGCCCATCATTATTTGATAGGCCTCTATAAGTTCATCCCTCAGCCTTTTACGCTCCAGAGAAAAAAGTCCCAGTCTATCCAGCCCCTCCTTATAACTCAAACCATCAAATCCCGGTAGCATCCTAGTAAATCTTTACTGCACTCTTTCTAGTTTAATAATATCCTTTCCATATTAGGGTGACCCTATTATAACTGTGTATTACACAGTTATAATAGGGTGACCAGAACTGTACACAGTATAATAGGGTGACCAGAACTGTACACAGTTATAAAAAGGTGACCAGAACTGTACACAGTATCCTCCAACTATACAACTGGTCACCCACAGGCTTCTCCTGTCAGTACTGCTGTTTTTTTTAAAGTTTATTTATCAGTGTCACAAGTAGGTTTACATTAACACTGCAATGAAGTTACTGTGAAAATCCCCTGGTTGCCACACTCCGGCGCCTGTTCGGGTACACTGAATTTGGGAGAATTTAGCATGGCCAATGCACCTAACCAGCACATCTTTGTGGGGAGAAAGCAGAGCACCCAGAGGAAACCCACACAGACATGAGGAGAACATGCAGACTCCACAAAGACGGTGACCCAAGGGAAACAAACCTGGGTCCTTGGTGCTATGAGGCTGCACTGCTCACCACTGTGCCACCATGCCACCCAGTTTGACTGAACAATGTTCATTCTGAGTCAGGTTTTGTTTCTGACAGGAATAACCATCCCAACTCAACTGGGCTTTATTTCTGGATAAATATGAAATTAATCCTTTTCTTTCCAAAATTATTTTTCTGGATTTTTTTCTTTTCCAAAGCCTGCAGAGCTGTTACATTATTTCTGCTGAGAAATGAGAACCATTATCACTCTCCATCCATTTCAGGATGTCTCATCTGGCAAAGATCTGTTCGCACAAGATTTTAGCTGTCGTATCTGCATCATTTTTACAAACAGGGAATGCTTCAATCCACCAGGTAAACATAGCTGCAATTAGCAGGATATACCAGTCTCCTCCTTTTAGTGTGGAGAGTGGGCCTGTATAATCAAGCTGCAGTGTTTCCCAAGGAAGATCAATAATATGGGATGTGTAAATTGGGACAATGCATTTTGCAGGATCTGATTAGTTTGGACACAGATGAGGCACAGCTTCAGGTGCTGATGGACATTCTGATGCATCCTCAGCTGCTGATAGTATGATCATCTTGTATAATATTGAGGAGTCAAAAAACAAGCAATATGCCTTGCTTTGATCTTATACTACTTCCTTTCCAAGGTGTGACTAAAGTCAAATTCAAACCACGCTTGTGATTTAAAAATAAACCTGTCAGATAAGTGAGTCCTTACTTGCTGTAAGTGACGAGGGGAAGTTTTTTCAGTCGTGCCCACTCTCTTTACTCACAGTCACATTTGGGTCAGCGTCCTGACCAGTTTTTAAATGACATTTTCCTGGAGTCTGTCGGTCCCAACAGTTGTGTTTTGGGTGGATCCCATGGAATCTCATTTGGAGCAGCTTTCCTGGTGATTCAGTTTGCCTGGTTATTATCATCACTCCCTTCACTAACTCCTGCTGCTGATCTACCTTCACCTCACAAATAGCAATTTGTCCTGGACACTTACCAGCAACATCCCCAATCATTCAGAGTTCGGAGTGGTGAGGAATGGTTTCCTTTCTGCTGTGGAGAAGCTGTGTTTTCTCCTCCAGAGGGGTAGGTTTTCTGTGAGGGAATTACAACCAAAGGAGCTTTCAGAATATTTGGTGATTTTATCAGTTACAGTTTGAAAGGCTGTGATCACAATAACCTCAGATTTCTGGTCTAACGGTTGTGGTTGTGGTGGATATTTAGTAAGGATACTACAACTGTTGTGGCAAATCAAAGACACAGCTCCAGTCTGATACAGACCTGGTTCATAAAACCAAGACCTAATCACATAAACCCCAGTGCAATCTAACAGTGATTTGTCTTTAACAGGTCTATTGGACACGACCCCTTTCGCCTGACAAGTAATTGGAATTCTTTCATGCTGAAGCATCCCAGCCAAGTAATGATCATGAAGATTCAGGATATGAGGCAGCACGGTGGCACAGTGGTTAGCGCTGCTACCTCACAGCGCCAGGGACCCGGGTTTGATTCCTAGCTTGAGTCACTGTCTGTGTGGAGTCTGCATGTTCTCCCCTTGTCTGCGTGGGCTTCCTCCGGGTGCTCCGGTTTCCTCCCACACTCTAAAGACGTGCTGGTTAGGTGCATTGGCTATGCTAAATTCTCCTTCACTATTGGTGCTAATAGCAGCTCCTTCACTGCTAATGCGTGCTGCTCCCTCTGGGTGGACTTGGAAGTTGCCACGATGGTGATGTGATGGTAACTAAAAGTACTTCATTGGCTGCACAGCGTTTTGAGGTGTCCTGTGGTTGTGAAAGGTGCTGTACAAATGCAGGTTTTAAATTGAACATTTATGCTACCTGATCTTGTTATCTGTAACTCAATTGACTCATTGATTCAGCCACCCCACTAATGTCATTTAATAAATTCACTTTGGATTGGACTACTTTAACTAATTAAAGTAAAGTCAGAATTCTCTGATTAATAAAATTAATAAAATTAAAAAGAAATTTATTGAAAGAAAAACTAAACAATTTTAAAACATTGACTTTTACAACTTCATGTGGGTGATCAGTCTGCAGAAGCTGAACCCTCTCGAGCTTCTTCTTTGACAGTAATTCTTGTGGAATTCAGCCTCGGTACTTGGACCTTTGGAAATCACTTTCAACACCAAAGTGACCATGACTACATGTCAGAGTACGGCCCATTGACAATTGGTCAGTTTGGTTAAATGATTAATTTAATTGATCCCCAATTACCTACAACCACTTCTTCTTGTCTTAGACTGGAATACAATAGAACTGTTTCATACCATCTCTTTATTGGATTCTAAAGAATCCCTTGGGGCAGCACAGTGGTTCTGCCTCTCAGTACCAGGGACCCGGGTTCAATTCCCAGCTTGAGTCACTGTCTGTGGAGTCTGCACGTTCTTCCCATTGGGTTTCCTCCCACAGTCTGAAAGACGTGCTGGTGAAGTGCAATGGCCATGCTAAATTCTCCCTCAGTGTAACTGAACAGGTGTGGAGTGTGGCGACAAGGGGATTTTCAAAGTAACTTCATTGCAGTGTTAATGTAAGCCTACTTGTGACTATTAAATAAACTTTACTTTAACTTTTTTTGTTGGAGATGGTCATTGTCTGGCACTTGTGTGGCACAAATGTTATTTGGCATTTGTCAGCCCAAGGCTGGATATTGTCCAGATCTTGCTGCATTTGAGGATGCACTGCCTCAGTATCTGAGGAGTTACGAATGGTGCTGAACATTGTGCAATCATCAGCGAACATCCCCACTTCTGACCTTATGATGGAGGGAAGGTCATTAATGAAGCAGTTAAAGATGGTTGGGCCTGGGATAGTAACCTGAGGATCTCCTGCAGTGATATCCCAGAGCTGAGATGACTGATGTCCAACAACAACTATCTTTCTTCGTGTTGGATACAACTCCATCTTTATCTTCATTGCACATTTACATCCACAGTCATTAAAGTATTACACTTTTACAGCAAATAAAACTCAGTCTGTAATATAACAGATTTATTGATTCATTAATTGCAGTTCAATTAAGGCTCACCACTTATTCAATCATCTGTTACTGACTAGTAGGTAGTTAATAAAGTAACATTTAATGAATAGATGCATCACCTCACAGTGTTCAGGGTTAAATTCCATTTCATAGAATCCCTACAGCGCAGGAGGCCATTCGGCCCATCGAATCTACACCAACCACAATCCCACCCAGGCCCTATTCCCATAACTCAACATATTTACCCTGCTAATCCCCCTGACACTAGGGTTAATTTAGCATAGCCCATCAACCTAACCCGCACATCTTTGGACATTTGCCACAGATCTGACCAGCCCGTCAATATGGTTCTGTGATATTGAAGAACTGAGAACATTTAACTTTCAGGAAAGGCCAAGGCTGCTTTTCATTCAACAGAAAATGATGGGTGACCTGATGAAAGGTCTTAAAGATAACAAAGCAGTTCAATAATCCAAATAAGATTTAATGAGAAACCTCTTTACCAGCGAGTGGTGAGAATGTGGAACTCACTATCACAGCGAGTGGTTGAGGTGAACAGCATGAATACATTGAAGGGGAAGCTAGATACATACATGAGGGAGAGAGGAATAGAAGGATATGCTGATGGGGGGAGATGAAGAGGGTGGGTGGGGGCTCATGTGGAGCATAAATACTGACATCGACCAATTCAGCCGACTGGCCTGGCCCTGTGCTGTAGACTCAATGAAACAGAGACAAATGTATTTATTTCAGATCTACCTGTTGTGGTATGAAGAACAGTATTTATTATCCAGGATAAAATAAATGTACTTCATAAGCTATTGCGGATAAATTGAGTGGAAATGTTCACTCCCAGGCTCAAAGAGCATCAGCCCCCTGGAAGCAAAGTTCTGAGACTGGCCGGAGAAACCCTCCCACTTTACCAACTGTCAGAATGAACATGGTTCAGGCCTGGATGTGATGGACAACAGCAGAAACAGCAGAATCCAACCCCCATAATCACTTGTGAACTCGCTGGTGTGTCTGCAGGTGGGAAGACTGAATGAATCTCTTCCTACACTCAGAGCAGGTGAATGGTCTCTCCCCCGTATGAACTCGCTGGTGTGTTTGCAAGTTGAATGAATTACTGAATCCCTTCCCACACTGAGAGCAGGTGAACAGACTCTCTCCAGTGTGAGTCTGCTGGTGTGTCAGCAGGTGGGATGACCGAGTGAAACCCTTCCCACATTCGGAGCAGGTGAATGGCCTCTCCCCAGTGTGACCTCGCTGGTGGGTCAGCAAGGTGGATGAATCATTAAATCTCTTCCCACACTGAGAGCAGGTGAATGGCCTCTCCCCAGTGTGAATTCTTTGGTGTGTCCGAAGGCTGGATGATGTTCGAAATTTCTTTCCACACTGAGAGCAGCTGAAGGGTCTCTCCCCGGTGTGAATTCGCTGATGGACCCTCAGATCAGCAGCTATTTTGAAGCTGCTCTCGCAGGCTGAGCATTTGAAGGGTCTCTCCTCGGTGTGAGTGACATGGTGTGCCCGCAGGCTGGCTGCCTGAGTGAATCGCTTCCCACACACTGTGCAAGTAAATGGCCTCTCCCCAGTGTGAACTCGCTGATGTGTCCGCAGGGAGGATGGATGAGTAAATCGCTTTCCACAGACGGTGCAAGTGAATGGCCTCTCCCCAGTGTGAACTCGCTGGTGTATCACCAAGTTGAATGAATTGCTGAATCCCCTCCCACACTCTGAGCAGGTGAACAGACTCTCCCCAGTGTGAACTCGCTGGTGTGTATGCAGGTTGGATAACTGAGTGAATCCCTTCCCACAGTCAGAGCAGGTGAACGGCCTCTCTCCAGTGTGAACTCTCTGGTGTTTCCGCAGGGTGGATGAATCACTGAATCCCTTCCCACACACAGAGCAGGAGAACGGTCTCTCCCCGGTGTGAACCCGCTTGTGTGTCAGAAGGTTGGATGAATGAGTGAATCCCTTCCCACACTCGATGCAGGTGAACAGCCTCTCTCCAGTGTGAATGCGTCGATGAATCTCGAGCTCTGATAGGGATCTGAATCCCTTCCTACAGTCAGAACAAGTGAATGGTCTCTCCCCAGTGTGAACTCGTTTGTGTTTGAATAAGTTGGATGAATTACTGAACCCCTTCCCACACTCTGAGCAGGTGAACGGCCTCTCTCCAGTGTGGCTGCGTCGATGAATCTCCAGCTCTGATGGAGATCTGAATCTCTTCCCACAGTCCCCACATTTCCATGGTTTCTCCATGGCGCAGGTGTCCTTGTGTCTCTCCAGGTTGGATGATCATTTGAAGCCTCATACAGACATAAAACGATGTACAGTTTCTCCTTCCTGTGAATGGTGTGATGTGTTTTCAGGCTGTGTAACTAGTTGAAGCTCTTTCCATAGTCAGTTCAAGGGAACACTCTCACTCGGGTGTGTGTGTCGGTGCTTTTCCAGTTACACTGTTTGGGATTTCTGTCTGCAAATATTCCCCTTCTAATACCCTGTAAAAGGAGTTCATGAAAGTAATCACTGTCGGGCAGGATAGAAATTCAAAAGCAATACTTCCAGTGTCAATGGAATCATCTTTCCTCTATCGTTCCTAAACAAAAATCGACCCTGATCATAGAAACCACAGAATCGCTGCAGTGCAGGAGGCCATTTGGCCCATCGAGTCTGCACTGACAACCATCCCACCCAGGCCCTATCCCAATTACCCCACATATTTACCCTGCTAATCCCTCTAATCCAGGCAGACACGGGGAGAATAGACAAACTCTGCACAATGACCCAAGCCGAGAATCGAATCCAAGTCCCTGGAGCTGTGAGGCAGCAGTGCCAACCACTGTGCCACCATGCTGCATGACACATTCTCTCTATTCTCACTCTGCTGTACTAAATATTCAGCCAAACAATTTTAGTGAAGGAGCAATTCAACAGCTTCAAAGAAACCTGAAAACCTCAATATGCAGTCTGCTGGAATATATATTTAATATCACGTGTATAAACCTGAATGACAAATGTGTGATATGTCATACTCTATTTCTTAATTAGCAGCACAGTGGCAGGGGATGTGAGGAAGAAAATTATCCAGACAGTGAGTAATCTTAATCTGCATCTCTGCCTATGAGGATTGTGGAAGCAGTGACAAATTATTTCAAAATGAAATTGGATGAGTACTTGAAGTAAATGAACTTACAGAAGTACAGTTATATGGGGAGGAATAGAGCTGACGAGATTGCTCGACAAAGCATTGGTAAGGAATGGAGTTCATAGAATCATAGAAATCATAGAAACC
The DNA here is from genome assembly GCF_964213995.1 of Mustelus asterias. NCBI lineage: Eukaryota > Metazoa > Chordata > Chondrichthyes > Carcharhiniformes > Triakidae > Mustelus > Mustelus asterias. The sequence goes on from NW_027590205.1 coordinate 569,077, forward strand.
CTACAGTGCAGAAGGAGGCCATTCGGCCCATCGAGTCTGCACCGACCACAATCCCACCCAGGCCCTACCCCCACATATTTACCCGCTAATCCCACTAACCTACGCATCTCAGGACTCTAAGGGGCAATTTTTAACCTGGCCAATCAACCTAACCCGCACATCTTTGGACTGTGGGAGGAAACCGGAGCACCCGGAGGAAACCCACGCAGACACGAGGAGAATGTGCAAACTCCACACAGACAGTGACCCGAGCCGGGAATCGAACCCGGGACCCTGGAGCTGTGAAGCAGCAGTGCTAACCACTGTGCTACCGTGCCGCCGTGTTGCTGAATGATGATCTCTATATCGCGAGGACTGTAAAGATATACAGTACATATTAAAATGTAGAATTAATAGTAAATAATTATTACAGAACCATAAATAATGTCTAATATGTACCACAACAACACTAGGTATATCTCTGTCCTATTTACTGTCCCCTTAAAGGTCAGCCATTTTCTGGGGAAACCAGCCCTCTAATTGTGAACATTAGGAAAGAGACCATCCTTTTAGCCAGACAAATCAATGTGTCAAGCTGAGGGAGCAAAGGATGTCAATGTCTTTCAGAGAGAGACCTGGGCCAACCTTTCCAGAGTCTGCAGCCTCCCTGGATTCACTTCCTTTCCCTTCAGTTGCTGCAAGTCCCCAATTTCCCCCAGAATGAGAAAAGAAATGGAAAGGGGGAGAGAAGAAAGTGTTTTACTCACAGATGGTGCCGACAGGAGGAAGTTTGAGTCTGTCTGAAGCTCAATCTTCATTCAGAGAGAGAGAAGCAGCAGCAGCTTTGCTGGGCAGGAATGAGCAGCTGAACTCTACATTCAGACAATGGGACAAAGCGCGCGCAGGCCCGGGAGCCCCGCCCCCACCCATTGTTCCCCTCCTCCTGCACCCCCTCGAGCCAAGGTTTCCAGGCTGGCGGCTCCGGCCAGAGCGAGAAGCCGCTCGGTGATCTCCCCCTCCCCCCTCTCTCTCCGGCGGCTGCTCCAAAAAGAAATCGAGAGCGACCGTTGGCGGCAGCCGCACTGCGCCTGCTCCGGACAGCTCGGCTCAGCAGCGCTCTCTGCGCCTGCTCCGGACAGCTCGGCTCAGCAGCGCTCTCTGCGCCTGCGCGCTGGGCTGCCAGCTGAGGGAGTGGGGGAGGGGACTTTGCAAAATCTCTTCCCATCATTTTCTTCCAAGTCCCGCAGTTTGATTTGAAACAGAACAGCTTCTGTTTGTAGCTTCACCACAGACTCCAACTTCACACACAGACTCCAACTTCACACACAGACTCAAACTTCACCACAGACTCAAACTTCACACACAGACTCAAACTTCACACACAGACTCAAACTTCACCACAGACTCAAACTTCACCACAGACTCAAACTTCACACACAGACTCAAACTTCACCACAGACTCAAACTTCACCACAGACTCAAACTTCACCACAGACTCAAACTTCACCACAGACTCCAACTTCACACACAGACTCAAACTTCACCACAGACTCCAACTTCACCACAGACTCAAACTTCACACACAGACTCAAACTTCACACAAAGACTCAAACTTCACCACAGACTCAAACTTCACACACAGACTCAAACTTCACACACAGACTCAAACTTCACCACAGACTCAAACTTCACCACAGACTCAAACTTCACCACAGACTCAAACTTCACCACAGACTCCAACTTCACCACAGACTCCAACTTCACCACAGACTCCAACTTCACACACAGACTCCAACTTCACACACAGACTCAAACTTCACACAAAGACTCAAACTTCACCACAGACTCAAACTTCACACACAGACTCAAACTTCACACACAGACTCAAACTTCACCACAGACTCAAACTTCACACACAGACTCAAACTTCACACAAAGACTCAAACTTCACCACAGACTCAAACTTCACCACAGACTCAAACTTCACGCACACACTCAAACTTCACACACAGACTCAAACTTCACCACAGACTCAAACTTCACACACAGACTCAAACTTCACACACAGACTCCAACTTCATCCTCTGGACAACATCTGTGAGTAAAACACTTTCTTTCTTCCCCTGGGAAATACAGAGACAGATAAATTCTCTGGAACTGGAATTAGAGCCAAATATAGTGAGGGGGAAATGTTTGTGATTTTGTGAAACGTGTTTTTATTGTCTGAGATTTTTAAAGTCAAATTTATCCTGTCTATTCAGATACTGTTTGTTAATTCATGATTCATAGAATCATACAGCACAGAAGAGGCCCTTTGGCCCATTGAGTCTGCACCGACAGGTGAACTCCCACCTTATCCTATCTGCCAGCACTTGACCCATAGCCCTGAATGTGATGACGTGCCAAGTGTTCATCCGGATACTTTTTAAAGGATGTGAGGCAGCTCGCCTCTACCACCCTCCCAGGCAGCGCATTCCAGACTCTGAGGAAAAAGGTTTTTTCTCACATCTCCCCCTAAACCTCCTGCCCCTCACCTTGAACCTATGTCACCTCGTGACTGACCCTTCAACTAAGGGGAACAACAGCTCCTTTTGCACTCTGCCTATGTTCCTCATTATCTTATTCACCTCGATCAGGTCTTCTCTGCTCCAATGAAAACAATCCAAGCCTATCCAAGCTCTCTTCATAACTTAAAGGTTCCATCCTGGCAGCATTCTGATTCATTTATGTTGATTTTAATTCGATCGTTACAGATAAAGTTTTTTTTTAAAATGAAACCTTGTCCTTCAGTTTATTCCATTGGGATTCTCTGGGAATTTGTTTGTTTTCAAGGTCTTTACGGGGATTGTAACAACATAGATATGCCAAGTATTATATGGTACATATTTTGTTTATGGTTCTATAATAAAGATCATTTCTTTATATTTCTAGTCTTGTAATCTTGTACTGTAGCTCTGTTATATATTTCCAATCATAAAGTTGTGGCACAGGACTATATTGAGCAACTTGAATCTATGCCCAAATCTCTGCAGAGCAAACCAGTCAGTCCCATTCTCTTCCCCCCGCCATATCCCGATATACCCTAACCCCGTTTCCTGTAACATTATTACTTTTCACGTTCATCCAGGTAAATTGAGGAATCATTGATCATCCTGTCCAACACTCTCAAAGGCAGCGAGTTCAATGTCATCTCTCATTGCCTAAATAAATATCCTCCCCGCCCAACCTCTGTAACTCACATCGAATAATATTACCCACACTTTTAGCCCACTAAAGATGCACTTGTACGTTTAGACCAGTTATATGCATAACAATTTTCAGGTCCCTGTGTTCTGGACAGGACACAGTAACAAGTCTCACAACACCAGGTTAAAGTCCAACAGGTTTATTTGGTAGCAAAAGCCACTAGCTTTCGGAGCGCTGCTCCTTCGTCAGGTAAGTGGGAGTTCTGTTCACAAACAGGGCATATAAAAACACAAACTCAATTTACAAAATAATGGTTGGAATGCGAGTCTTTGCAAGAAATCAAGTCTTAAAGGTACAGACAATGTGAGTGGAGAGAGCGTTGAGGTTAAAGAGATGTGTATTGTCTCCAGACAGGACAGTTAGTGAGATTTTACAAGCCCAGGCAAGTCGTGGGGTTACAGATAGTGTGACATGAACCCAAGATCCCGGTTGAGGCCGTCCTCATGTGTGCGGAACTTGGCTATCAGTCTCTGCTCAGCGACTCTGCATTGTCGTGTGTTGTGAAGGCCGCCTTGGAGAACGCTTACCCGAAGATCAGAGGCCAAATGCCCGTGACCGCTGAAGTGTTCCCCAACAGGAAGAGAACACTCTTGCCTGGTGATTGTCGGGCGGTGTTCATTCGTCCGTTGTCGTAGCGTCTGCATGGTCTCCCCAATGTACCATGCCTCGGGACATCCTTTCCTGCAGCGTATCAGGTAGACAACGTTGGCCGAGTTGCAAGAGTATGTACTGTGTACCTGGGGGATGGTGTTCTCATGTGAGATGATGGCATCCATGTCGATGATCCGGCATGTCTTGCAGAGGTTGCTGTGGCAGGGTTGTGTGGTGTTGTGGTCACTGTACTTCTGAAGGCTGGGTAGTTTGCTGCGGACAATGGTCTGTTTGAGGTTGTGTGGTTGTTTGAAGGCAAGAAGTGGGGGTGTGGGGATGGCCTTGGCGAGATGTGCCGGATCATCGATACGGATGCCATCATCTCACGTGAGAACACCATCCACCAGGCACACGGTACATACTCTTGCAACTTGGCCAATGTTATCTACCTGATACGCCGCAGGAAAGGATGTCCTGAGGCATGGTACATTTGGGAAAACCATGCAGATGCTACGACAACGGATGAATGAACACCGCTCGACAATCACCAGGCAAGAGTGTTCTCTTCCTGTTGGGGAACACTTCAGCGGTCACGGGCATTCGGCCTCTGATCTTTAGGTAAGCGTTCTCCAAGGCGGCTTTCACGACACACGACAACGCAGAGTCGCTGAGCAGAGACTGATAGCCAAGTTCCGCACACATGAGGACAGCCTCAACCAGGATCTTGGGTTCATGTCACACTATCTGTAACCCCCACGACTTGCCTGGGCTTGTAAAATCTCACTAACTGTCCTGTCTGGAGACAATACACATCTCTTTAACCTGTGCTTGATGCTCTCTCCACTTGTATTGTCTGTACCTTTAAGACTTGATTACCTGTAAAGACTCGCATTCCAACCATTATTTTGTAAATTGAGTTTGCGTCTTTATATGTTTGAGAACAGAACTCCCACTTACCTGACGAAGGAGCAGCGCTCCGAAAGCTAGTGGCTTTTGCTACCAAATAAACCTGTTGGATTTTAACCTGGTGTTGTGAGACTTCTTACTGTGTTTACCCCAGTCCAACGCTGGCATCTCCACTTCTGGACAGGAAACAGTGAGAATGGTTCTATTGATCAGGATAAATGGGCATCTGTGAGAGAATTGGAAGGGCGTATATAAGGAACGGCAGAATGAGAATAATGGGACGTTTTTGTGATGGAGAATGACAGCTTTTGGAAAATGAGAGAGGAAAGAGTGTTCCATAGGAAGTAAAATTGTTCTGAATTTCTGTCATGTCCTGTCAGTGATGAAACTACTTTTGCAGAATATTCGAAGGGGAGGATTTGCAAAGCAAAATTGCAAAGCAAAATCTCAAACCAAATGTCATGCCAAGATCTGACAGATTTAATCAATTCATTGGGAGCTGAATATCACCAGCCTTTGAATCTAGGGGGAAAATTATTTATTTATTCTGTCTGCTTCAAGAGATTTTAAACATCAGTGTGACTGGAAAAGCACTGAGACACAGACAAACCTGAGTGAGAGTGTTCCATTGAATTGACTGTGGAAAGAGCTTTAACCAGTTACACAGCCTGAAAAAACACCACACCATTCGCAGCGAGGAGAAACTGTACACACGTTCTGTGTGTGGACAAGGCTTCAACTGATTGTTAAACTTGGAGAGACACAAGGACACCAACACCATGGTGAAACCGTGGAAATGTAGGGATTGTGGGAAGGGATTTTGTTTCCCGTCTGCATTGGAAACTCATCGACGCATTCACACTGGAGCGAGGCCATTTAGCTGCTCTGACTGTGGGAAGGGATTCAGTGATTCATCGACCTTGAGGAAACATCGGCATGTTCACACCAAGGACAGGCCATTCATCTGCTCTGAGTGTGGAAAGGGATTCCGAGATTCATCACACCTTCTGACACACCAGTGAGTTCACACTGGGGAGAGACCGTTCTCTTGCTCTGTGTGTGGGAAGGGATTCAGAGATTCATCACACCTTCTGACACACCAGGGAGTTCACACTGGGGAGAGACCGTTCACCTGCTCTGACTGTGGGAAAGGATTCACTCAGTCTTGCAATCTGCTGGTGCACCAACGGGTTCACACCAGGGAGAGGCCGTAAACCTGCTCTGAGTGTGAGAAGGGATTCAGTGATCCATCTGCCCTACTGAGACACCAGCGAGTTCACACCAGGGAGAAGCCGTTCACCTGCACCGTGTGTGGGAAGGGATTTACACAATTATCTAACCTGCTGAGACACCAGCAAGTTCACAAGTGATGACAGGGATTGGATTCTGCTGTTAATCACATCCAGGACTGAACCACGTTCATTCTGACAGTTGGTGAAGTGGGAGGGTCGGAAGGTTTCTTTCTGCTGGACTGGCTGACCTCATGACTTTGCTTCCAGTGGGCTGATGCTCTTTGAGCCTGGGAGAGCACATTTCCACTGAAATGATCCACAAAAGCTGAAGAAGGACATTTATTTTATCCTGGATAGGAAATTGTGTTTTTTCTACCACCACAGGGAGATCTAAAATAAATACATTTCTCTCTGTCCCATTGAGTCTCGAGGTTGGAGAGAGGATTTATCAGAATGATATCAGGGATGAGGGGCTTCAGTTATTTGGAGAGTGAGGCAGCTGAAATTTGTCTCATTAGATCTTTGTGTCATTAGGGTTGGGAGGGGACCATTCAGTTTATTAGTTGGGCTCACAGTGTGGTGCACTTAGGTGTTCCAGAAGATATGTATATTAATACACAGAACCCTGTTCTTTGCAGACAGAAAGAACATATACACACATTGCACTTGTTTCAACTGAACAGAGTAGCAACAGCCCTGTGGTTCATTCCACAGGGCAGTGCCTTGATCCAATTAGAGTCAACCTGCCTGGTTTGAGCTTGAACAAAGCATGGCAGTTAACTGTAAGTCATCAATTTACTATTACAGTCTACATGGCAATGCCTCTACCAATCTGAGTCCACTTGCCAACAAATCAAAACTCTCCTTTTACGAAGTATATATTGTCGTTCCCTTTACATTTCTTGTGAATGTCCTGATGAGTGCAAAATTAAACATTTCAACATGTCTTGTCCTTCAGCAATTACTGTTCTCACTAACTACCAGTCTGTAATAGATGCTTGAATAAGTAGTGAGCCTTAATTGTGTTACGATTCATGAATCAGTAGTTATAGTAAAACACTGTGTTTAATTTTCTGAAAAATATAGAAGTTTGATTGCTGTGAACATAAAGAATGTACAATGATGATAAATGTACTGGCAAGAGAGACCTTCAGACTCTGATTAGCATCAACATTTGATATTGTATGGGTAAGTAATGGTATAGAATCAGATAAAGAGATAGTATAAAACAGTTCAATTGTGTGAAGTAATTGGGGATCCAATTAATAAATTAATCTAATAAGCAAATTGACCAATGGGTCACGTTACAACAGGCCCACCTCTGATGTGACGTAATGGTCACTTTGGGGCTAAAAATAGATTTCTAAATATCTACCTTGTCGGACAAGTACTGAAGATTTCTGAGGCCCAGTTTCGGGGAAATTACTGTCAACGAAGGAGCCAGACTCCCAAAGGCTGAATTCCAGAAGCATCACTATCAAAGAAGGAGCCAGAGAGGGTTATGCTTCTCCAGACTGATTGCTTGTATGAAGTTGTAAAAGTCATTGTTTTAAAGCTGTTCAAAAACCCTTTTTCATTTAATAAACTTTATTTTAAATTTATTATCCAGATAATTCTGTCTTTGCTTCAATTGGTTAAAATCTTATCTGAACTAAAGTGAATTAATTAAATAGCAAGTTGCAGGTGGCTGAAATCAATTAAATTACAGATAACAAGATCAGATAACATTTTACAACTGCAAAACATCCCAAAATGTTTTCCAGCCAATGAAGTACTTTTGAAGTGTAGTCACTGTTGTAATGTGTGAAACATGGCAGGCAATTTACATACGGCTAGATCCCTCAAACAACAATGTGATAATACCCGGATGATCTGTTTTAATGATGTTGATTGAGAGATAAATATTGGCCAGGACACCGGGGATAACTCCCCTGCTCTGCTTCAAAATACTGACTGTGGGATTTTTGCATCCACCTTCGAGAGCAGACAGGACCCTCAGTTTAAAATCTTATTTGAAGGAAAGCTGCTCTGACAGTGCAGCGCTCCCTCAGTGCTGGCATGAGGATCTATGGCTTTGATTTCTGAGCTTATGTCCTTGGAGTGGAATTTGATGCCATAACCTCCTCACTCAGAGATGAGAATGCTGCTCATTGAACAATGGTTGACACTATTGCCAATCCAAAGCTAAAAAGTGAAATTTACCCTTTGAAAGCCCCCACCCTTAGCCTCCATGCCCAAAATCTAATACGAAATATTCCAGTGTAAATAGGATCTTTTTGACTGACAAATGATGAAGAGTTGGTTCAGAACCACAAATTGTGATTTGAACCTCCAGCACCTTCCTGTCTTTCTTTTGCTTGGGGAAATGGCAGACAGGTGGGGCTGAGGGTTGAATTTAGCTGAGAATAATGGGGCCTGCGCCCCAGTTGACGAACTGCCATGGGTGCCATATACAGGAAGATGCTAAAGGGCTGGCTGGGAAATGGACCCCGAACCAATCAGAGCATGTGTGGGGTGACCAGGGCTGATGTTGATACGACCCTGCATTAGGTTCAGTGCCTCTGTGTCAAAATCTGGGAGACACAGGAACAAAGCAGCTGAAGAGAAACTATTTGGGTCCAGAACATAAAACACCACAGATGCTGGAAATCTGAAATAAAAACTGAAAATTCTGGAAAAACTCAATAGGTCTTGCAGGATCCGTGGAGAATGAAACAGATTTAATAGTTTGAGTCTGAATGTGTTCTTCAGAGCAGAAGCGAGCGAAAAGTGTACTGGATTTTGTATTGTTTATTCTTCAACAGTAAATCTGTCTTCTGTCATTTTCCTTAATCTGCTAACAGCTTTGGAAGTTCAGAGTAGTTGATATACAATCAGTGCATTCTTGGTGCTGAGGTGCTGCTTAAATGTTCTCTTTCTGAGAAAAGAAACATCTGCTCACACCCCCTGTTGAGATTCCAGTGAATTCGCATTTGACATTTAGGGTTTTGTTTCGCTTGCAATCAAATGCAAATGAATGATGGCGCAGATCCAAAGTATTTAATCTGGTGATTTAATCATTTTAGGTGTATGGTTCAAATCGTAATCAGATAAAAAGGGATGGTTTTGCATTTGACAATATCTGAAGGCAGTGGCTGTGTTATTACCCAGCCTGCACGGGGGAGGGTGAATAAGCAACAAAAACAAAAATGCTGGAAAATCTCAGGAGATCTGACTCTCACCAACTTTTACAGATGCAGCATAGACAGCATTCTTTCTGGTTGTATCACAGCTTGGTATGGCTCTGCTCTGCCAAGACCGCAAGGAACTACAAAAGGTCATGAATGGAGCTCAATCCATCACGCAAACCAGCCTCCCATCCATTGACTCTGTCTACACTTCCCGCTGCCTCGGCAAAGCAGCCAGCATAATTAAGGATCCCACGCACCCCGGACATTCTCTCTTCCACCTTCTTCCTTTGGGAAAAAGATACAAAAGTCTGAGGTCACGTACCAACCGACTCAAGGACAGCTTCTTCCCTGCTGCTGTCAGACTTTTGAATGGACTTACTTTGCATTAAGTTGATCTTTCTCGAGCTATGACTGTAACACTACATTCTGCACTGTCTCATTTCCTTCTCTATGAATGGTATGTTTTGTCTGTATAGCGCACAAGAAACAATACTTTTCACTGTATGTTAATACATGTGACAATAAATCAAATCAAATCAAAGCATCTGTGGAGAGATAGAGCCAACGTTCTGAGTTTAGATTACCCTTCGTCAAAGCTCTGCTCTACTCTCTCTCCACAGAAGCTGTCAGACCTGCTGCGATTTTCCAGCATTTTTCTGTTTCTGTTTCAGATTCCAACCTATTCAGCACTTTGCCTTTACCGAGTGAATAAGCCCTATCATTAGTAATCGTAGATCATTGCGCAGGCGCAGTGCCGCTCTGACTGGAGCATGCGCAATGCTGGTGTTAGCAGTCACGGACGGGGTGGTATCAGAGCCACGGGGAGAGCAGATTGGAGACAGCGGGTGAGTGAGGTTAAATGGAGCCGAAGGATGAGAACGAAGGCTTCATAAACACCCGGTGTAGGAAAGGGAGCTTTCATAAACAGGGATGGAGGTCTCAAACCACAAATAAGCCGCTAAAGATCCCGCGTTATGATCAATTTTGCAGCCCCGCCATCTTGGACAATAGGCAGTGCTGCCGCCATCTTTACAGGGGGCACTGGACAGCAGAGCACATGCGCAGCTGCCATCTTTGTGGGGGTAATAGACAGCAGAGCACGTGAGACTAGGGCGGTATTGAGGTGGAAATATTTATTATTAGTGTCACAGGTAGGCTTACACTGCAATGAAGTTCCTGTGAAATTCCCCGAGTCCCCACAGTCCGGCACCTGTTCGGGTACACTGAGGAGAATTTAGCACGGCCAATGCACCCAACCAACATGTCTTTCGGACTTTGGGAGGAAACCGGAGCACCCGGAGGAAACCCACACAGACACGTGGAGAACGTGCAGTCTCCGCACAGTGACTTGAGCCGGGAACGCAGGTCCCTGGCACTATGAGGCAGTAGCGCTAACCACTGTGCCACCATGCTGCCCTAGACGGTCTTATTGATGATTTGAAACTGTGCTCAGAATCTCAGTTTGGGAATTTATGAATAGCTTTGTTCAGCCTCAGTTCCCAGGGAGGGGGAATGGAGTCGGTGGCGAATGAGTTTGTACTGGGAACTGAAGACAATGACTTTGGTCTTCTCCTTTTCAAATAGAGTCAATCCAGTATTGGATGTCAGACAAATCAGGATGGTGTGTGACCTGCAGGAGATCTGCAGGTGATGGTGTCACATATAGCTGCATTTTCCCACTCTCTGCTACACTTATCAGACAGAATTTTCCACCCCGGAGGGTTCTGGATGCTTCTAAATTGAATATATTTCAGGATGAAATAAAGGGATTTTTGGTATCTCAGTGAGTCAAACGATATGGGGAGTGTGTGGAAAAGCGGAGTTGAAGATTAGGATTAGCCTCAATTGTATTGGAAGATGGACAGTCTTGGCAGATTGAATGGTCTGCTTCTCCTATCTCTTATGTTTTTATAGAGACCTGAATTTGTCTAGGTCCAGACAGGGTGGAATGTTCCCTTGTCTGAAGGACATTACTGAACCAGTTGGGTTACAACAATCTGGGCAGCTTTCATGGTCCCCTTTTCCTAGTGTTGGTCCCACAAGTTACCAATTTCACAACCTGTTTTTCTGGATTCTCTCTCACTCTTGTATTTTCTATTGTATATCACTTTCCCAGGGTGTTAGAAGAGGAGGATTCACAATCAGAAAATTCAAACGAAACACAACATCAGGATCAGAGAGAGTTGCCCATTTATTGTAACCTGAATATTCTTGAATTTTTAACATGGAAGGAAAAAGCACCACTCAGAATCAGGAGAAACGGTGGAAATGTGGAGACTGTGGGGAGGGTTTCAGATCGCCGTCCGAGCTGGAAGCTCATCAGCGCATTCACACTGGGGAGAAGCCATTCACCTGCTCTGAGTGTGGGAAGACATTCAGTCGGTCATCCAACCTGCTACAACACCAGCAGGTTCACACTGAAGAGAAACCATTCACCTGCCAACAGTGTGGTAAGGGATTCAGTCAATCCTCCCACCTGCGGAGACACCAGCGTGTTCATAGTGGAGAGACACCATTCACCTGCCCCGAGTGCGGGAAGGGATTTACTCGATCATCAGGGCTGTTGACGCACCAGCGTGTTCATAGTGGGGAGAGGCCATTCACCTGCTCCAAATGTGAGAAGGGATTTGCTCAACTGTCCAACCTGCTGAAACACCAGCGAATTCACACTGAGGAGAGACCTTTTAAATGCCCAGACTGTGGCAAGTGCTATAAAAGTTCCCTGGACCTGATGCGCCATCAACTTGTTCACACTGATGAGAGGCCGTTCAGGTGCTCTCACTGCGGGAATGGGTTCAGACGATCAGGAGAACTGATTGTGCACCAGCGAGTTCACACCGGGGAGAGACCGTTCTCCTGCTCCCAGTGTGGAAAACGATTCACTCAGTCATCTGCACTGCTAACACACCAGCGAGTTCACACTGGAGAGAGGCCGTTCCCCTGCTCCGAATGTGGGAAGACGTTCACTGATATGTCCACTCTGCTGAAACACCAAAGTGTTCACACTGACAAGAGATCATTTGAATGTCCAGACTGTGGGAAGTGCTATAAAAGTTCTCGGGAACTGCTGTACCATCAACATGTTCACACCATTGAGAGACCTTTTAAATGCTCACACTGCGAGAAATGCTACAAATATTCCGGGGAACTGATCCGCCATCAACGTGTTCACACTGATGAGAGACCGTTCAGGTGCTCTCACTGCGGGACACGGTTCAGGGGACCAGAACAACTCGCTGCACACCAGCGAATTCACACCGGGGAGAGGCCATTCATCTGCTCCAAGTGTGGGAAGAGATTCACTCAGTCATCTACACTGCTGAGACACCAGCGAGTTCACACCTGCCAAGCGTGTGGGAAGGGATTCACTGTCTCATCCACATGGTGCAAACACCAGCGAGTTCACAACGAATAAGTGAATAGATTTTGCTGTTAATCACATACAGGACTGAACCATATTCATTAGGGTCTATTTCTGCTTACTTTAATAAACTCCAATCCAGTTGTATGGACTAATATTCTCGATAAAAGTCACAAAAATCAGCTTTGTATTGCACATAATGTTACGCCTTTATAATTTCACTAGCACAAGTTAGTTCCTTTTGAAGAGCTCTCTCTCTCCTTTGTCTCCTCCATCCCCACCTCTAACAACAAACGTGAGGAGCTTATGGAGCTTCTTTGTCACTAAGATTGAGACAATCTGATCAACTGCCTCTGCTGCTTCCCTCCCTTCCACTCGCTCACCGGCCAAACTGTCTGTAAATTTCCTTCTTGACCAAGCCCTGAACTCACATCCTTTTCCAGTTTCTCTTCTATCTCCTTCCCCCTCACAGATCATCCTGTCCATGAGATCCACCTGCTTTCTTGATCCCAGCCTCACAAAACTGCTGACCATTCAACTTCTCCATGTTAGCTGATATCATTCAAAAATATTTCTCTTAAATTCACCATCAGTAATCATAATTTAAAAACAATTGACCCCACCATCTTTGCAAACTGCTGCCTCAACTCCGACCTCCCTTTCCTCTCCAAAATCCTGGTAATTGGAGTTCTCCAAGGAGCTCTCCTTCGCTGCTCTTATTTCTCATCTGCATGCTGTCACTGGGCAACATTATCCAAGGTGAGTTTATGACCACATATCCACAGCATCACTAAAAGCAGATATTTCAATCTCCATAATGTCACCTGTCTCCACCCCAGCTGATCTGCTGCTGAAACCCTCTTCCATGCTCATGTTACCTTTAGACTTGACAATTCTAGTACATTCCTGATGAGCCTCTCACCTTCACCCCACCCCCACACGGAAATGTGAGGTCATCCAAAACTCTGCCCATGTGCTTTCTCACACCAAGCCCGGTTCACCCATCCCCCCTGTGCTCACTGACCGGTAATGGCACCTGGTCACGTGATGACTCCATTTTAAAATTCACATCCTTGTTTACAAATCCCTCCATGGTCTCATCCCTCCCGATCTGTGTAATCTCCAGTTCCACACCCTCTGAGATATCAGCGCTCCTCTCATTCTGGACTCTTTAGCATCGCTGATTTTGAATACCATTGGTGGCTGGGCATCGGCATGAAACTCTGAAATAACCACCCTAAACTCACCTCTTTCAAATGAATATGCTTATTAAAATGTATCTCCAATCAAGCTTTTGGCCATCTACCCTAATAGCTCTGACGCAGGGTCATCCTGACTCAAAACATTGGCTCTATTCTCTCTCCACAGATCTATTGAGATTTCCAGCATTTTCTGTTCTTGTTTCAGATTTCAACATTTTGCTTGTACCCTAATATCAGCCTGTGGAACACAGTGCAATTTTGTTTCTTTATGAAACACCACTGAAGTATCTTGGAATGTTTTATGACATTAAACGTCTTCTATAAATACAAGTTATTACTGTTTCACAACAGTCAGTTTGAGCAAAATAAGATTCCACAAACAACAATCAGGCCAACTTATTAATCCAGTTTTTTTGGTGATGTTAGTTAAAACATGAATGTTGGTCCCACTGCACCAGGAGAACTGGACAGTACGTGGAGTGAAAGTTATTCCGTTTATTTAAAATCTTTCACACTCTCAGAACATCCTAAAGTGATTCAGAATCAATGGTGAATTAAAGAAGGAAGAATGAGGAGTGGCAGAATAAACTAAATGGGACCATTTTAAACAGAGTGCAGGAACACAGTGATCTGGGAGTGGATGTCCACAAATCCTAGAATCTATCAGGACAGGTTGATCAAATAGTTTATAATATCCTTTATGGGGTCAAAGATAACACCTCTCTGGGAAGGAATGATTCAGGTGCAAAAACATTGATTGGTGTAGTATACGGACCACCAACCAGGGTTTCAGACTTGCTCGTTGAATCTGTTTATTCCATCTCATCTTATATTCAGCTCATTTGAAAATTACTAACATACTGTGGTATTCAGGCATCTGGGCATAGTGAGTTTTCTGTTCAGATTAGCTCAGATTTCCATATTATAAAATGGATCTAGAAGGACTGGAAATGATGCATGGTGGCACAGTGGTTAGCACTGCTGCCTCACAGGGACCCAGGTTTGATTCCTGACTTGGGTCAGTGTCTGTGTGGAGTTTGCACATTCTCTCCGTGTCTGCGTCAGTTTCCTCAGGGTGCTCCGATTTCCTCCCACAGTGCAAAGAGGTGCGCGTTAAGTGGATTGGCCGTGCTAAATTGCCCCTTAGTGTCAGAGGGACTAGCTGGAGTAAATGCATGGGGTTATCGGGATAGGGCCTGGGTGGGATTGTGGTCGGTACAGACTCGATGGGCTGAATGGCCTCCTTCTGCACTGTAGGGATTCTATGATTCTATGAAAAAATACTAGAATAATGCTAGAACTGACAGTTTACACCCAGCAAGAATGTTGTACTAAATCTCTGACCCTTTAAGATAATGAAAAGGTTTGGCAGAATAAACAAGTGGAAGATGTTTCCACTTGCTGACAGATTAAAATAAATATCAGTCACTAATAAATCTAATGTGTAGTTCTGGAGCAGGAGTTTCAAACAAGGATCAAAACAGAGTTTGCTGAAAATACGGAACATAGCTGTGGATGGAGAAAGAAGGTTAATGTTTCAGATCTGAGCACTGGTGCAGTGCAGTTCTGATGAACGTCCCTGGGCCTGAAATACAGACTCAGGTTCTGCCTTCACAGATGCCACCAGATCTGCTGAGTATTTCCATAATTTTCCATTTTTAATTTTTCTTTCAAGCCTCTGTCCAAAGATGTGAAAGTTAGGTGGATTGACGATGCTAAATTTCTCCTTAGTGTCCCAACATGTGTAGGTTAAGGGAATTAGTGGGGTAAATGTGAGGGGTTGTGGAGTGGGTCATGGGACTGGGCAAGATGCTCTATCAGAGAGTTGGTGCAGACTCGATGGGCTGAATGATCTTCTGCACTGTAGGGATTCTACGATCTGCAGGATTTTGTTTTTCTTCAACTGGAGAGCACTGAGAATAGGAAACTAATTTCAGAAGGTTTTGATATCCCTGTCTCCGCTTGAAGCTCACGGGTAAAATCCCACCATGAAAATAAATATTTCCCTGCCGAATGTGGAAATTTATTCACTCAGTCATCCCATTTACTGACACAACAGCACAAAGGGACACCAGAGGGAGACCACTCAGACACTTCACATGTGCAAAGAGATTGTCTTAGTTTTCCCACTGGTTAACCCTTTGGCTTTAAAAGTTCAAAGCACATTCTAATCAGCAAGGGGCAGTTTAACTGTTCTGATGGGGAGAAAGAAAGATCTTTTCCATCCAACCTGTTGAGACGCCACTGAGTTTACATCAAACTGTACACGTCATTCTAATGTTAATTACACCCATGAGGAAGGCTTATGCTTTTAGTTGCTCCATCAATTAATTAAAAAGAAGTTGGCCCTTTGGCCCAATGACTCCAATCATAATCGAATCCCAAATCATAATTTTATATTCTGTGACATCTTATTTCAATGGCGAGGTCCTTACCCAGCATTCACCACGGGTGAGAAAGTGCCCTATCCAAATTGCAAGAGCTCCCAGCGCAAGCGCAACGCCCGGCTGTGACTGGAGCATGCAGACTGTGACCAGCTGCAAGGAGCTGGAAGCAAACAGTTGAGTGCAGCTGAACAATGGAGCCAGTGGCTGTGTGGGGAGGAATAGAGCCAGTGGAGCGGGCAGATAGGCTTCATAAATAGCGTAGGGAGAGCTGAGATCCCGAACAACAAGTCAGCAGCCCCGTCTTGGCACGAATAGAATATGAGCTCTGAGGCGCCTCCTGGTCAAAGGCCCTGGTTAGCGGCCGCCATCTTTATAGGGGGCAATTTACAGCAGGGAGCATGTGCGGCCGCCATGTTTATCGGGGGCGTTGAACAGCAGGGTGCATGCTCAGTAACTCAGGTCAGGGGTCAGCAGGAGACATGGGTTGCCAACCCTCCAGGGTTGGACTGGAGTCTCCAGGAACTGAAGATCAATCTCCAGCACAGTCTGTGCAAACCCTGGGAAAGATAATAGAAAGATATATATTTTTTGTAATTATCTTTTTTTGTCACACATAAAAACCTTGAAAGTGGGGTAAAGACTGTCCGGATAATAGTCAATCATATATCCAATTGGGAATGAGTCTTTTTGCTTTCCACTTGGCCGAAGGGGGCAGTGTGTCAGAAGGATGGATGTATTGGCCAACTAATGGCTGGAGGATGAGATAAAATGTGATAAATTCTCCAGGAAAATAATTAATCACAGTTAGTAATCCTCGAGAAGAATGTGTGAATTTCTACCCTGGACTGATTGTCATCGTTTCTGTAAATTTACAGGTTACTGGAAGTGGAGAATCGACAGACAGGAAACTCAAACCAAACATCGCATTGTAATCTGATAGATCCACTCGATGCATCAGAACCTGAATATCAGCAGCATCTGATTGTGGAAGGTAACAGGTTTTTTTGTTCTGTCTGTGAGAGAAGATTTCAGGTCTCAGTGTGACTGGAAAAGCCCCGAGATTCGTAAACTCTGGTTAGTGCTCAGTTCTGGGCAACAAACCTTAGGAAGGACACAAGGCCTTGGAGGGAACGTAGCAAAGATTTACCTGAGCAATATCTGAACCACCAGGTTAAATTACAAAACCAGACTACATAAAATATTCAAGGACAACAGAAAAGGTCATTTGGCCCACTGAGTCCCAGCTGTCTGGAGCAATCCAATCAATCCTATTGCCTTGCTCTATCCCTGTATATTCACAGCTTTATTTCCCTCAAGTGTCTATCCAATGTCCTTTTGAAATTATTCATCATGCCTATTTCTACTCTGCTCATAGGCAGTAGATTTTGGTTCATTACTATTTACTGTGTAAAAATGTTCTCCCCCATATCCCCCTCTATCTCTTATCTAAAAATGTAAAACTCTGTCCTAATTCTCGTATGATCAGCTAACAGGAACAGATTTTCTTTGTCTGTGATCTAAACCTGTCAGAACCTGAATCAAATCTTCCCTCAGCCTCCTTTGATGGGATCATTCCAGTAAATCTCCTCTGCACCTTCTCAAGAACCTTCACATCTTCCTAAAGTCTGCTGACCAGAACGGGACACAATACTCGAGTTGTGACCTAACCAGAGCTTGAGAATGATTCAGCAAAACCTCCCTATTTTTGTATCACTATTTCTGTTTATGAAGCTCAAGATCTAATTTGCTTTGCTAACTACTCTCTCATAATCTTTGATAAATATACAAATTTCCTCTCCTTTGCCTCCCACCTTTGTCTCTCTCCAGCCATAGTGACCAAAGCCTTGCATGGGTCCAGACCGGGTGGCAGGTTTCCTTTCCTGAAGGACATTAGTGAACCAGTTGGGTTTTTACAATAATCCAGCAGCTTTCCTGATCACTTTATCCTCGTGCTGACCCTTACAGTACCAGATTCATTCAGCTCAATTTCACATACTGTCATGTTTTAAATCAATCTCACAGGATATTAGAAGGGAAGACTTTGCAGCCAAAAACCTCGAAACAAACATCACATCAGAATCTGACTGAGTCACCCAATTTAACTTAACCTGAATATCATCGGCCTTTGAACATGGAAGGAGAAAGCACCGTTCACAGTGGGGAGAAACCATACACATGTTGTGTGTGTGGACGAGGCTTCAACCAATCATCTGCCCTGTCAAGACACAAGTGCAGTCGATCCAGGGAGAAACTGTGGAAATGTGGGGACTGCGGGAAAGGATTCATTGCCCCATCCGTGCTGGAAACTCATCAACGCAGTCACACTGGGGAGAGGCCATTCACCTGCTCCACATGTGGGAAGGGATTCACTCAGTCATCCAGTCTGTCCACACACCAGCGAGTTCACACTGGGGAGAGAATGTTCACCTGCTCCAAGTGCGGGAAGAGATTCAGTAATTCATCCAACCTGTTGAAGCACCAGCGAATTCACTCTGGGGAGAGACCGTTCACCTGCTCAGAGTGTGGGAAAGGATTCATTATTTCAGCCCACCTGCTGAGTCACCAGCAAGTTCACACTGAGGAGAAACCTTTCAAATGTCCAGAATGTGGGAAATGTTTTAAAAGTTATTGGGACCTGATGTCCCATCAACGTGTTCACACTGTTGAGAGACCATTTAGATGCTGTCACTGTGGGACTGGGTTCAAACGATCATCTCAACTCACTGTACACCAGCGAATTCACACCGGGGAGAGGCCATTCACCTGCTCTGAGTGTGGGAAGGGATTCACGACCTCATCCAATCTACTGAATCACAAGCGAGTTCACAAGTAACTATAGTGAACTTTGCTGTTAATCACATTCAGGACTGAATCATTAGGCTCTTTTTGCTGATGTTAAACTCCAGCCCACTTACAGGGGCTAATATTCTGCCTAAAAGTCAAATAAATAAGATTTGTAAACACACTGTGCGGAGTCTTTTAATATCTCTAACACAAGTTACTTCCTTTTGAAGGGCTCTCCCTCTCCCCTGTCTCCTCCATCCTCACCTCCAAAAACAAGTGTGAGGAGCTCATGGAGCTTCTCTGTCACTAAGATTGGGACAATCTGATCAGCTGCCTCTGCTGCTTCGCTCCCTTCCACTAGCTCATTGGGCCAGACTGTCTCTAAATTTCATCCTTTCCTGAGTCCTGAACACAATTTTCTCCAGTTTCTCATCCATCTCCCCTCATGCCCTCTCAGGACTCATTTTATCCATGAAACCTCCTCCTTCATTGAGTCTATAATCACTAAACTGCTGATCACCCAACTTTCCCACGTTCCATGACTTGATCAGTTCTCTCTCTTTAGGTACTATCCCTCTCTCCTTCAAATAATAGACCTGTAATCCCGCCATTCTTACAAACTACTGCCCCATCTTCAGCCACTCTATACTCTCTGAACGTGCTGTCACCTCCCATATCCCTGCCCACATTTGCTGGAATTCCATATTTGAATCCTCCAATCAAGTATCTGCCCTGCCACAGTATTGAAACAGCTCTTATCAAAGTTACCAATGACATCCTATACAACAAAGATAAACTCTCCCTTCTCATCCTCGACCTGTCTGCAGCCTTTGACAAGGTTTCCACATCATCATGCTCCATCCCCTCTCCAGCTGTCGTCCAGCTGGGTGGGGCTGCTCTCTCCTGCTTCCATTCTTCGTCTGATCAGAGTCAGAGAATCACTTGTAATGTCTTCCCTCCCCACTGTCACCCTGACCTCTGGTGTCTCTAGAGATTCCAGCCTTGACGTTGTCTCATTCACCAACATTCTCTCCATAGTGACAACATCTGAAAACAGTGTCAGTGTCACAGTTACACTGACAGTTCCCAGCTCGAGCTCGCCACCACTTAATTGGTGTTCAAAAAAGGATAGATAAAAGAGATGAAATTTGAACAAAATAACAAGAGAGGTTTTTAAATTATGTAAATTGACACAGTTCCATGCCAAGTTTCCTCTGCCCACTCCCCGCCTCTCTCGGTTCCACAGAGAAGTTAACCCTTTCAGCAGACAGTTGATTTTTATCTACACCCTTTATGGTTCTGCCATTTATCGTATAGCTCCCCCTTACATTAGCTCTACCAAAATGCATCACTTCGCATTTATCTGGATTGAACTCCATCTGCCATTTCTTTGCCCAAATTTCCAGCCTATCTATATCCTTCTGTAGCCTCTGACAATGTTCCTCACTATCTGCAAGTCCAGCCATTTTTGTGTCGTCCGCAAACTTACTGATCACCCCAGCTACACCTCCTTCCAGATCGTTTATATAAATCACAAACAGCAGAGGTCCCAATACAGAGCCCTGCGGAACACCACTAGTCACAGGCAGCCAGCCGGAAAAAGACCCTTCCACTACCACCCTCTGTCTTCTGTGACCAAGCCAGTTCTCCACCCATCTAGCCACCTCCCCCTTTATCCCATGAGATCCAAACTTTTGCACCAACCTACCATGAGGGACTTTGTCAAACGCTTTACTAAAGTCCATATAGACGACATCCACGGCCCTTCCCTCATCAACCATTCTAGTCACTTCTTCAAAAAACTCCACCAGGTTAGTGAGGCATGACCTCCCTCTCACAAAACCATGCTGACTATCGTTAATGAGTTTATTCCTTTCTAAATGCACATACATCCTATCTCTAAGAATCCTCTCCAACAACTTCCCTACCACGGATGTCAAGCTCACCGGCCTATAATTTCCTGGGTTATCCTTCCTACCCTTCTTAAATAACGGGACCACATTAGCTATCCTCCAATCCTCTGGGACCTCACCTGTGTCCAGTGACGAGACAAAGATTTGCGTCAGAGGCCCAGCGATTTCATCTCTCGTCTGGCTAAATCCCTTCCCACAAAGAGAGCAGGTGAATGGCCTCTCCCCAGTGTTTCTGCATCGATGAGTTTCCAGCTTTGATGGGCAATTGAATCCCTTCTCACAGTCCCACATTTCCACCGTTTCTCCATGGTGCAGGTGTCCTTGTGACTCTGCTAGTTTCACGATCTGTTGAAGCGTTGTCCACACACAGAACACAATTAATTTCTCTCCCTCATGTGAATGGTGCAATGTTTTTTCAGACTGTGTTAAAGCTCTTTCCACAGTCCGTGCACTGGGACACGCTCACTCAGGTGTGTGTGTGTGTTTCAGTGCTTTTCCAAGCACACTGATATTTAAGATCTCCTGAAAAAGACAGAACAGACAAAAATTTCTCCTTCTAAATTGAAAGACTGATGATATTCAGGTTCCGATAAATCGAGTGAATTTGTGAGATCTTAGTGTGACATTTGGTTTGACATTTCTGCCTGCAAATCTTCACCTTCTGATATCCTGTAAAAGGAGTATACAAAATTCATCACTGTCAGTACAAGATAGAAATTCAGAACAGACAATTCTAGTTTCTACAGAACATTCTTTCTTCTCTCATTCCCCAAAAGCTGTAAATCTCCATCCCACACACTCTCCCTCCATTCTCACTCTGCTGTATCTAATATTCACTCTCCCAATTCTCCTGAAGGTGCTGATTGAGGCTGATTGACAGATCCATGCTCACTGCTTCCAGAACTAAGAGACTTTTACCAAGAGTTAGGATGGACTTGTGTGGCTGAAAGGACCCCTTTGCTGTAATGACTCTATAACTGGAAGTATAGAACATAGGTACAGAACAATATTGCAAGAATATAAATAAGAATAAATTACTTCATTGCAGAACCATAAATAATTTATCTAATCTGTGACAAAAAAAATCACGAGATATATCTCTGTCCTATATTAATTTACTGTCCCCCTAAATGTCAGCCATCTCCTGGGGAAAGCAGCCCTTTAATTCTGAACATTAGGAAAGAGAACATCCTCTTAACCAGACAAATCAATGTGTCAAGCTGAGGGAGCAAAGAATGTCAATGTCTTTAAGAGAGGGAGAGAGAGAGAGAGCTGGGCCAACCTTTCCAGAGTCTGCACCCTCTCTGGATTCACTTCATAGAATCATACAATCCTATAGTGTAGAAGGAGGCCATTCGGCCCATCGAGTCTGCACCAACCACAATCCCACCCAGGCCCCATCCCCGTACCCCTGTGCATTTACCCTAACTTGTCCCCCTGGCACTAAGGGTCAATTTAACATGGCCAATCCACCTGACCCACACATCTTTTGGACTGTGGGAGGAAACCGGAGCACCCGGAGGAAACCCACACAGACATGGGGAGAAAATGCAAACTCCACACAGACGTGACCCAAACCAGGAATCGAACCCGAGTCCCTGACGTTGTGAGGCAGGAGTGCTAACCACTGTGCCACCATGCCACCCTAAAGTCGACTACACTTGGTATTCCCAGGAGGTCTCCTATTCAAGTACTAACCAGGCCTGAGTCTGCTTAGCTCCCGAGATCAGGCGTTTTCAGGCTAGTATGGTCGTAGGCATTGGCTGATTCTTTTCACTTCCTCGAGTCTGTCTGAAGCTCAATCTTCATTTAGAGAGAGAGAGCAGCAGCTTTGCTGGGCAGGAATGAGCAGCTGAACAGATGCGGATTAAAATGCGGATTAATCCGGGATAGTCAGCACGGATTCGTGAAGGGCAAGTCGTGCCTCACCAATTTGATTGAATTTTTTGAGGAGGTAACTAAGTGTGTTGATGAAGGTAGGGCAGTTGATGTCATATACATGGATTTTAGTAAGGCGTTTGATAAGGCCCCCCATGGTCGGCTTATGATGAAAGTGAGGAGGTGTGGGATAGAGGGAAAGTTGGCCAATTGGATAGGTAACTGGCTATCCGATCGAAGACAGAGGGTGGTGGTGGATGGAAAATTTTCGAACTGGAGGCAGGTTGCTAGCGGAGTGCCACAGGGATCGCTGCTTGGTCCTCTGCTCTTTGTGATTTTTATTAATGACTGAGAGGAGGGGGCTGAAGGGTGGATCAGTAAATTTGCCGATGACACCAAGATTGGTGGAGTAGTGAATGAGGTGGAGGGCTGTTATAGGCTGCAAAGAGACTTAGATAGGATGCAAAGCTGGGCTGAAAAATGGCAAATGGAGTTTAACCCTGATAAATGTGAGGTGATTCATTTTGGTAGGACTAATTTAAATGTGGATTACTGGGTCAAAGGTAGGGTTCTGAAGACTGTGGAGGAACAGAGAGATCTTGGGGTCCATATCCACAGATCTCTAAAGGTTGCCACTCAAGTGGATAGAGCTGTGAAGAAGGCCTATAGTGTGTTAGCTTTTATTAACAAGGGATTGGAGTTTAAGAGCCGTGGGGTTATGCTGCAACTGTACGGGACCTTGGTGAGACCACATTTGGAATATTGTGTGCAGTTCTGGTCACCTCACTATAAGAAGGATGTGGAAGCGCTGGAAAGAGTGCAGAGGAGATTTACCAGGATGCTGCCTGGTTTGGAGGGTAGGTCTTATGAGGAAAGGTTGAGGGAGCTAGGGCTGTTCTCTCTGGAGTGGAGGAGGCTGAGGGGAGACTTAATAGAGGTTTATAAAATGATGAAGGGGATAGATAGAGTGAACGTTCAAAGACTATTTCCTCGGGTGGATGGAGCTATTACAAGGGGGCATAACTATAGGGTTCATGGTGGGAGATATAGGAAGGATATCAGAGGTAGGTTCTTTACGCAGAGAGTGGTTGGGGTGTGGAATGGACTGCCTGCAGTGATAGTGGAGTCAGACACTTTAGGAACATTTAAGCGGTTATTGGATAGGAACATGGAGCACACCAGGATGATAGGGAGTGGGATAGCTTGATCTTGGTTTCAGATAAAGCTCGGCACAACATCGTGGGCCGAAGGGCCTGTTCTGTGCTGTACTGTTCTATGTTCTAACAAGCTCATTGTCCAACCTCCGCATTCAGGCAATGGGGAGCTCTGATTGGCTGGAGGACTAGAGAACTTCCGGTCCTCCAGGGTTTCCATTGGTTAATCCCCGCTGACAGACAATGAGGGGCAGAGCCCCACATGGGGTGGGCGGGACTTTGTCCTCCAACCGCGCTGAGCTGTTGTCCAATGGAAAAGGCTGGAAGAGCCGGACAGACAATGGTCAGTGCGCCGGCTTTGTCCCGGGCCCCGCCCCACACCCGCACATGCGCATTCCCCCAGAACCCGCACATGCGCACCTTTGATTCACGGTCCCTTACCAGCTCTGGCCAATGGGAAGAGTTGGAGGACCGGAAGGATTGTGGTCCTCCAGCCAATCAGAGCGCGGTCTTTGTGTGAATGCGGATTAAGCTTCAGACAGACTCAAACTTCCTGAGTTTGTTTGTTTGGTTTGACCTAAAAAGAGGCCAACACCTGTGAGTAAAACACTTTCTTTTCTCCCCCTTTCCATTTCTTTTCTCATTCTGGGGGAAATTGGGGACTTGCAGCAACTGAAGGGAAAGGAAGTGAATCCAGGGAGGCTGCAGACTCAGGAAAGGTTGGCCCAGGTCTCTTTCTCTCTCTTAAAGACATTGATATAGAAACATAGAAGATAGGAGCAGGAGGAGGCCATTTGGCCCTTCGAGCCTGCTCTGCCATTCATTACAATCATGGCTAATCATCCAACTCAATAGCCTAAACCTGCTTTTTCCCCATAACCTTTGATCCCATTCGCTCCAAGTGCTGTACCAGCCTCCTCTTGAATACATTCAATGTTTTGGCATCGACTACGTCCTGTGGTAATAAATTCCACAGGGTGACTACTCTTTGGGTGAAGAAATGTCTCCTCACCTCTGTCCTAAATGGTCTACCCTGAATCCTCAGACTGTGACCCCCGGTTCTGGACTCCATCGGGACCATCCTCCCTGCATCTATCCTGTCTCGACCTGTTAGAATTTTATAAAGTCTCTATGAGACTCCCCCCACCTCATTCATCTGAACTCCAACGAAAACCATCCTAACCTCGTCAATCTCTCCTCATACATCAGTCCCACGATTCCCTGAATCAGCCTGGTGAACATCCTTTGCTCCCTCAGCTTGACACATTTATTTGTCTGTCTAAAAGGATGGTCTTTTTCCTAATGTTCACAATTAAAGGGCAGCTTTCCCCAGGAGAAGGCTGACATTTAAGGGGACAGTACGTTAATATAGGACAGAGATATGTCTGGTGTTGTTAGATGGTACCCAGATTAGATATATTATTTATGTTTCTGTAATAAAATACTTCTATTATTATTTCTTGCATTGTAATATAATGCTACAGCGATGTTATACATTTCCAGTCATAAAGTCATTACAGCACAGAAGGAATCCATTTGGTAACTCGAGTCCAGGCTGACTCTCTGTAAAACATTCCAGTCCCATTCTCACTCGATATCCTCACTCTACTGAAAGTTTATTTCCTTCAAATGCCCAACCACTTTCATTTGTAAATAGAATCCACAGAAATGGAGATTTACAACTTTTTGGGGATGAAATAGGAAAGAATGTTCCAGAGAAACTAGAATTGTCTGCTCTGAATTTCTATCCTATACTGACTGTGATGACTTTTGCAAACTCATTTCACAGGGGCGGCACGGTAGCACAGTGGTTAGCACTGCTGCTTCACAGCTCCAGGGACCTGGGTTCGATTCCTGGCTTTGGTCACTGTCTGTGTGGAGTTTGCACATTCTCCTCGTGTCTGCATGAGTTTCCTCCGGGTGCTCCGGTTTCCTCCCACAGTCCAAAGATGTGCGGGTTAGGTTGATTGGCTCTGCTAAAATTGCCCCTTAGTGTCCTGGGATGCGTGGACTAGCGGGTAAAATATATAGGGATATGGGGGTGGGATTGTGGTCGGTGCAGACTCGATGGGCCGAATGGCCTCTTTCTATACTGTAGGGTTTCTATGATTCTATGATTTCTATGATTGAACGAGGAATCACAGGCAAAAATCTCAACTGTCATGTCCAGACAGAGTCATATTCCTTGGGATCTGAATATCTTGTAATATGGAACTGTAGCTATGTTATATATTTCCAGACATCTCTTCCCTCAGAGAGTTGTTAGTCTTTTGGATTTCTTTTCCACAGGGACCAGTGGAGGCTGAGGATCATTGAATATATTCCAGTTAGACAGATTTTTGACTGACAAGGGTGTTGAGGGTTATGGGGAACAGACAAGAAGATGGAGCAAAAGCTAAGATGTGGGGGGATTTCTTCACTCAAGGATGTGGTAAAGCTTTGGAATTCTCAACCCCTGAGGACAGTGGAGCCTCAGACATCAACTATTTTCAAGAGAGAGATTGATTGGTTTCTAGATATTGAAGATATCAAGGGATATGGGTTTAGTGTGGGGAGAATGATGCTGAGGTAGATGAACAAATTATCTCATTGAATAGTTTAAAAGGCTCGATGGGCCAAATGGCCGACTGCAGCTCCGATTTGTTATGGTCTCTGTGTCCAGGACAGGAAGAAGTTTAACAACACCAGGTTAAAGTCCAACAGGTTTATTTGGTAGCAAAAGCCACACAAGCTTTCGAGGCTCTCAGCCCCTTCTTCAGGTGAGTGGGAATTCTGTTCACAAACAGAACTTATAAAGACACAGACTCAATTTACATGAATAATGGTTGGAATGCGAATACTTACAACTAATCCAGTCTTTAAGAAACAAAACAATGGGAGTGGAGAGAGCATCAAGACAGGCTAAAAAGATGTGTATTGTCTCCAGACAAGACAGCCAGTGAAACTCTGCAGGTCCACGCAACTGTGGGAGTTACAAATAGTGTGACATGAACCCAATATCCCGGTTGAGGCCGTCCTTGTGTGTGCGGAACTTGGCTATCAGTTTCTGCTCAGCGACTCTGCGCTGTCGTGTGTCGCGAAGGCCGCCTTGGAGAACGCTTACCCGAATATCAGAGGCCGAATGCCCGTGACCGCTGAAGTGTTCCCCAACAGGAAGAGAACAGTCTTGCCTGGTGATTGTCGAGCGGTGTTCATTCATCCGTTGTCGCAGCGTCTGCATAGTTTCCCCAATGTACCATGCCTCGGGACATCCTTTCTTGCAGCGTATCAGGTAGACAACGTTGGCCGAGTTGCAAGAGTATGTACCGTGTACCTGGTGGATGGTGTTCTCACGTGAGATGATGGCATCTGTGTCGATGATCCGGCACGTCTTGCAGAGGTTGCTGTGGCAGGGTTGTGTGGTGTCTTGGTTACTGTTCTCCTGAAGGCTGGGTAGTTTGCTGCGGACAATGGTCTGTTTGAGGTTGTGCGGTTGTTTGAAGGCAAGAAGTGGGGGTGTGGGGATGGCCTTGGCGAGATGTTCGTCTTCATCAATGACATGTTGAAGGCTCCGGAGGAGATGCCGTAGCTTCTCCGCTCCGGGGAAGTACTGGACAACGAAGGGTACTCTGTCCACTGTGTCCCGTGTTTGTCTTCTGAGGAGGTCGGTGCGGTTTTTCGCTGTGGCGCGTTGGAACTGTTGATCAATGAGTCTAGCGCCATATCCTGTTCTTATGAGGGCATCTTTCAGCGTCTGGAGGTGTCTGTTGCGATCCTCCTCATCCGAGGACAGGAAGCAGTGAGCATGGATCTGCCAATCAGCCTCAATCAGCACCTTCAGGAGAATTGGGAGGGTGAATATTAGATACAGCAGAGTGAGAATGGAGGGAGAGTGTGTGGGATGGAGATTCACAGCTTTTTGGGACTGAAATAGGAAAGAATGTTCCATAGAAACTAGAATTGTCTGTTCTGAATTTCTATCCTGTACTGACACTGATGACTTATGTGAACTTGTTTTACAGGATATTGAAAGAGGAATCACAGGCCGAATCTCAAACGTCACATCCAGATCTGACAGAGTCATATTCCTTGGGAGCTGAATATCATCGGCCTTTGAATCTAAAAGGAGAAATTGTTGTCCAGTCTGTTGATTTGAAAAGATTTCACGTGTCCGTGTGACTGGAAAAGCACCAACACACTGCCACACTCGAGTGAGAGTCTTCCAGCGCACGGACTAAAGAGCTTTAACCAGTTACACAGCCTGAATAAATATCACACCATTCACAGCGGGGAGAGACTGTACCCGTGTTCTGTGTGTGGACGAGGCTTCAACTGATTGTCCACCCAAGAGAGAGGCAAGGACACCTGCACCATGGAGAAACCATGGAATTGTGCGGACTGTGGGAAGAGATACAGATACCCATCAGAGCTGGAAGCTCATCGACGCAGCCACACTGGGGAGAGACCATTCATGTGCTCTCAATGTGGGGAGGGATTCAGTCATTTATCAAGCCTGCGGACACACCAGCGAGTTCACACTGGGGAGAGGCCATTCATCTGCCCTCAGTGTGGGGAGGGATTCACTTGTTCATCCAATCTGCGGAGGCACCAGCGAGTTCACACGGGGGAGAGGCCATTCACCTGCTCTCAGTGTGGGAAGGGATTCACTTGGTCATCCGACCTGCGGGCACATGAGCGCATTCATACAGGGGAGAGGCCATTCACCTGCCCTCAGTGTGGGAAGGGATTCACTCTGTCATCTGACCTGCAGAGACACCAGCGAGTTCACACTGGGGAGAGGCCATTCATCTGCTCTCAATGTGGGGAGGGATTCACTCAGTCATCCAGCCTGCACACACACCAGCGAGTTCACACTGGAGAGAGACCATTCACCTGCTCTGTGTGTGGGAAGGGATTCAGTCATTCATCCAACCTGCGGACACACCAGCGTATTCACACTGGGGAGAGGCCATTCATCTGCTCTCAGTGTGGGGAGGGATTCACTCGATTGTCCAGCCTGCAGACACACCAGCGAGTTCACACTGGGGAGAGACCATTCACCTGCTCTCTCTGTGGGAAGGGATTCAGTCATTCATCCAACCTGTGGACACACCAGCGAGTTCACACTGGGAGAGGCCATTCATTTGCTCTCAGTGTGGGAAGGGATTCTGTGATTCTACCAGCCTGCGGACACACCAGCGAGTTCACACTGGGGAGATGCCGTTCACTTGCTCTCAGTGTGGGAAGGGATTCACTCGGTCCTCCAACCTGTTGAGACACCAGCGAGTTCACAAGTGATTCCAGAGGTTGAATTCTGCTGTTATTGTTTCTGCTCTCAATTACATCCAGGACTGCATTTTGTTCATTCTCACAGTTGGTCAATGGGGAGGGTCAGAGGGTTTCTTTCTGCTGGACTGGCCGGTCTCACCACTTTGCCTCCAGTGGGCTGATGCTCTTTGAGTCTTGTTGCGAATACCTGGTTTCAAATTTCGCAAGGATCACAGAGTGACAGGGTGTTAGGAAGTTAAGAGATCGTCACTATTTCTGTTTGAAACTCCCCCAGAAGCCCATCCAATTTCCTTTGTCATTGTTTATTGTCTCCACTTCCTCCACCCTCGTAGGCAGCAAGTTCCAGGTCATTCCTCACATCCCTCCCCGCATCTCTGATCCAAAACCTTCAATCTGTGTCCCCCCCTCGTCCTTGTCCCTTCAGCTAATGGGAACAGCTTTTCTTTGTCCACCTTATCTAAACCTGTCAGAATCTTGTCCACCTCTATCAAATCTCCCCTCAACCTCCTTTGCTCCAAGAGGACCAACCCCAGCCTGACATCGACAATAAAGAACAAACTAACAGAATATGTTAATACCGGAAATCAAATGGGAATGTTTAATTTCTGTTTTAAAGATATTGTGAATATATTGTCCTGGACAATAAAGGAATTGGAATAACTCACCTTGGGTGTGGTTGAATGGAATATATCAATCTGGAACCCACCTACAGTCCAGTGAAAGTCTGGAATGTGTAGCTGGAAATCCCTCCCTAACAGCACTGTGGGTGTACTTACACCTCAGGCATTGTAACAGTTCAGGAAGGCAGTGTTGGGGTTGACCATGTCCGAGGCAGCTACATACAGCCACATATTCTGTTATAATTGAAGGACTGCAGATTGAATGTGAGGCATTATGGGACTGGACTATCTTGACCACATTCCTGTGACTGCTCAGTTTCTGCAATCATGGACCATTAAAGCTGCTTAGCAGGGCCCCAACAGAGGACCTGGTGAGAATATTTACTCAGAATGAGTTAGAATTAAACTGGGGCGGCACGTGGCACAGTGGTTAGCACTGCTGCTTCACAGCACCAGGGACCCAAGTTCAATTCCCAGCTTGGGCCACTATCTGTGTGGAGTTTGCGCATCCTCCCCGTGTCTGTGTAGGTTTCCTCCGGGTGCTCCGGTTTCCTCCCACAGTCCAAAGATGTGTGGGTTAGGTGGATTGGCTGTGCTAAATTGCCCCTTAGTGTCAGGGGGACTAGCTGGGGTAAATGCATGGGGTTATGGGGATAGGGTCGGTGGGATTGTGGTTGGTGCAGACTTGATGGGCCGAATGGCCTCCTTCTGCACTTTAGAGATTCTATGAGATTA
Organism: Mustelus asterias; assembly: GCF_964213995.1. Classification (NCBI taxonomy): domain Eukaryota; kingdom Metazoa; phylum Chordata; class Chondrichthyes; order Carcharhiniformes; family Triakidae; genus Mustelus; species Mustelus asterias. Next base: position 599,503 of record NW_027590205.1, read on the forward strand.
TTGCAGGACCGGCTGGTGTTCAGCAGCTGAGAAACCTGGAATCTGTAAAAATGGGGTCTGACTAATCAACAGACGGGGGTAGGAAGCTGACTAAGAAGTTAAGAAGCGTTCTCAGGCATGTTTAAATTATTTTATAAATTTGTGCTCAGAACTGTGAGGGACTTGTGACCTGATAGTCGGTGAAGTGACGGTATACTCCAAGTAGCACTGGACTGAAAAGCAGATCTCTGAGAGTAGATTCTAATGGTTATAATCTTACCCAAGCATGGCCAGTGAAAAATCAGAGCTCCAGTGGGGACCGGACAGGTCTCTTACCTGCCATTCAGAAACTAAGAACAGGAAACTTATCGATTAAAATGATTAGAGAATAGAGCCAATCTTTCGAGTCTGGATGACACTTCGTAAGAGCTCTTATAAAGGGTCATCCAGACTCAAAACATTGGCTCTATTCTCTCTCCACAGATACTGTCAGACCTGCTGAGATTTTCCAGCATTTTCTGTTTTTGTTTCAGATTCCAGAATCCGCAGTATTTTACTTTTATGATAAAATGATTCGTTCTGATTGGAATCCCCACGATCCTCCCGCAAAACAGAGGGAGTGGTGGCAAAGGGAGAAAAAGGATAAGGATGATAAAGTCTGCGTTCTGATTCTCCGAGCCCATGTAGAATTAACAAAATGAGTGAATTAGTTTATAAAGAACAGAAGTTACCCATCCCTAACAAAAACTGATCAAATTAAAGTAAATAGATTGAGGAATATGACAAAAAAATTAATAGATGAAGTTCAAAATCATTTGTTTTGTTTTAAACTTGTGTAAAGTGATGTAATTGTGTGCCAAGTTTTTTCTGCTCAGTCCCCACCCCTTTAGGTTCTGTAGAAAAGTTAACCCTTTCAGCAGACAGTTCATTTAGAACATAGAAAACTACAGCACAAACAGGCCCTTCGGCCTGTTTTTTAAATCGCCTGAAAACTCGTGTCTATTTTAATTCATAATTGAAGATTTATGGGAATTGGCTCAGATGGACTTTTGACATTTTTAAAGTATAAAAAAGTGGTCTTGAGAAGGCAATTTGGTAGAGAGAGGTGGAGGGAGAGATGTTTACAGAGAGGTGTTGAGAGCTGTTGGTTTTACAAGCTATCCACGTTTTTGGAGCGGTCACTTCATGTCCTGGTCTGAGAGGGATGGAGAGAAGTCTGTTCAATTGTTAAAGTTAAGCTTTCTCTATTCACTGTTAATCGATACTTTGCCTTTTATCGTTCTGACTTGTTACGTTTTTAATGGTTAACAAACTTTCTGATTTCACCATTTAAAGTGTTCTTTCTTGCCATATGGTTAAGTCACTGGAACCTGGTGTGATTTACGATTAGGGAGGTTATTGTAAACAAGAGAACCCCCATAAATCTTAGTTCAAATAAATCAAAGTTCTTACAAATGGAATGCTCTCCTTTATCACGAGAGAAATTGAACACAGGAGTAAAGATGTTCTTCAGTTATACAGGGCGTTGCTGAGACTGCATCTTGAACACTGGCTGCAGCTTTGTCTCCTATTTAAGAAATGATACAAATGCATTGAAAGTGGTTCAGAGGAGGTTTAATAGTTTGCTTCCCAATTCTTGACCCTCACAGTATCAAATTTGTCTGATTTTCTTTGTTTTCAGCTCTGACAAAGGGTCATCCTGACTCCAAATGTTGTCTCCATTCTCTCTCTCTCTGCAGATGCTGTCAGACTTGCTGAGACTGTCCAGCATTTCCTGTTTCTGTTTCAGATTCCAACAACAGCAGAACGTTGCCTTCATACCAATTCTTGTTGGGTACGGGAATCAAAAGTATCGGGTGTAGAACAAGAATGTGGAACTCAACACAAAAAGATCAGCCATGATCTAAATAAACGGTGGAGCAGACTCAAAGGGCCAAATGGCCGACTTCTGCTCCGGTGTTGAATGTCGGTCACAAATTCCTGAGGATTGTGTAACAAGGCTGGAAGATTCACCTTGCTTGTGTTAGTGGGAAAATGTCCAGGAGAACCATCACTGTGAAGGACAGTTCTGGGATTAAAGGTTGCCAGACTGGAAAAGGAAATAAACACTCGGGGAGTGAAGAATCACTTTGGACTGGTTTTTGGAAAATTTTGGAGACAGAGTAAAATATAATTGTTCAGTGGGATATTTGATTGTGTTAAGAGTAAAAGGGCAAAGTTCAATTTTACAGAATAAGGGCAATGTTCCTTACAAAGAACGGTGTTTAGTCATTGTTGCTTCCAGTTTGTTGGAGTAAACATCAAAAAACTTGAAGTTTTGTCATGTGATTCTTTAATTTACTCACTGGGTTTAGAATTCATTTTTTAAATTATTGATTGTCACAGAAATTCTAACAGTTCATTTAAAGCCACAAGTTTTGATTTCCCATTTGAGCCTGGGGCACCTTTCTGTCTCCCTATTGCTCGTGTCAATGAGAGCCAGGCGACGGAGCTGAGGGCTGAATTTAGCAGAGAATAATGGGGCCTGCGCCCCAGTTGGGAAACTGCCCTGGGCGTCGCACTAATAGAGAGACAGGAAGGTGCTGGAGGACTGACTGGGAAATGGGCCTCCAACCAATTGTTATATCAGTCACTCAGAGCTAAAGAGAAACCTGTCTCTTTAAATACATATACAGGGAAGAGGCTGCAATGAAATCTGCCCTTCAAACCTGCACAAAAGCAGGAGGCTGAGATTGACAGGCTGCAGGAGGAGTCCATTCAGCCCATCGTGCCCCTGCTATCGCTTTGAAAGGACTCTCTGATTCATCCGACCACACTGATCTGTCCCCACATTCCTGCAAATTCTTCCCTTTCAAGTCTTTACCCTTTGGAAAGATACTATCGAATCTGTTCTCAGGCAGATCAGAACAACTCGTTGTGTCAAAAAATAAAACAAAATCTCATCTCCCCCTCTTGCTCCTTTGCCAATTACCTGAGAGGGACTCACTTTCTGTTAAAGAGCCTGCCAACCCCTCTCACCCACTTTCCCTAAAGTGCATCAATCTCATCAGGAAAAGTCCAGAAAAGTCAAATATTTTACTGATAAAAGTTTATTATTGAAACAGAACATGGTTAAAACAATCAGAAAAATGACTTGAGGATCAAAGACAACCAGAGTAAAAGGATGTTCACAATGTTCTGGACACAAATGGTTTCTCTTTAATTCATCTGTAGCCTGTTCCCTGCCCTCTTTGTGGTAAAGGCAGAATTCTCTGGATAGCAAATTTAAAAAGAATTTTACTGAATGAAAAAGTTTTACTGAACAACTTTAGGACATTGACTTTTACAACTTCAAGTGGGTGATTGGTCCGTTGAAGCGTAACCCTCTCTGGCTGCTTCTTTGACAGGAATTCTTGTGGAATTCAGCCTTGGGAGTCTGGCTCCTTCTCTGACAGTAATTTCCTTGGAACTCAGCCTTGGGAGTCTTTAGTATTTGGCTCCCAAGGAAGACCTTCAGAACCTCTACTTTTATTCCCAAAGTGACAATTACCTCACGTCAGAGTTGGGCCTGTTGAATCACAACAGTTGGTCAATTTGATCACTAGATTAATTTAACTGGATCCTCAATTACTGACACCACCACCTCTCATTATCTTAGACAGGAATACAAGAGAACTGGTTCATACTATCCCTTTAGCTGATTCTATACAATCCCTTATTCACACAGTTTCAAATGTTGAGGCTAATCAGAGCTTGAAGGTCTCTCTCGCCAGTACGTTTATCCTCATTGCACATTCTTTACATACACAGCAATTAAACTCTTACAGCAAATAAAACTCAATCTTTTACTATAACGACTGATTCATTGATTAACTATAACTCAATTAAGGCTCATAACTTTCTCATCTGTTAATGACTGGTCGCTAATAAATAGCTACAAGATGGGACAGATGTTTGAGGGCAAATCAACATCTGGCGTGTGGGAGGCTTCCAAGTGTAAGTTGATAGGGATTCAGAACCGGCACATTCCTGTAAGGATGAAGGATAAGTATGGCAAGTTTTGGGAACCTTGGATAACGAGAGATATTGTGAACCGAGTCAAAGAGAAAAAGGAAGCATTTGTCAAAGCGAGGAGGCTGGGAACACATGAAGCAAGTGTGGAATACAAGGAAAGTAGAAAGAAACTTAAGCAAGGAGTAAGGAGGGCTAAAAGGGGTCAGCAGGATTAAGTAAAATCCCAAGGCTTTTTATACATATATAAAGAGCAAGAGAGTAGCCAGGGAGAGGGTTGGCCCACTCAAGGACAAGGGAGGGAATCGATGCGTGGAGCCAGAGGAAATGGGCGAGGTATTAAATGAATACTTTGTGTCAGTATTCACCAAAGAGGACTTGGTGGATGATGAGTCTGGGAAAGGTTGTGTAGATAGTTTGAGTCATGTTGAGATCAAAAAGGAGGAGGTATTGGGGTTCTTGAGAAACATTAAGGTAGACAAGTCCCCAGGGCCTGATGGGATATACCCCAGAATACTGAGAGAGGCAAGGGAGGAAATTGCTGGAGTCTTGAGAGAAATCTTTCTATCCTTACTGGCGACAGGGGAGGTCCCAGAGGATTGGAGAATAGCCAATGTTGTTTCTTTGTTTAAGAAGGGTAGCAAGAATAATCCAGGTAAATACAGGCCGGTGAGCCTTTCATCAGTGATAGGGAAATTATTGGAGAGGATTCTTCGAGACAGGATTTATTCCCACTTGGAAATAAATGGACGTATTAGTGAGAGGCAACATGGTTTTGTGAAGGGGAGGTCGTGTCTCACGAACTTGGTCGAGTTTTTCGAGGAAGTGACGAAGATGATTGATGAGGGTAGGGCAGTGGATGTTGTCTACATGGGCTCCAGTAAGGCCTTTGACAAGGTCCCTCATGGTAGGCTGGTGCAGAAGAAGTCGCATGGGATCAGAGTTGAGCTGGCAAGGTGGATACAAAACTGACTCGGTGCGTTTCTGAATGGAGGGCTGTGACAACTGGCATTCCTCAGGGATCAGTGCTGGAACCTTTGCTGTTTGTAATATATATAAATGATTTGGAGGAAAATATAACTGGTTTGATTAGTAAGTTTGCGGATGACACAAAGGTTGGTGGATTTGCGGATAGCGATGAGGACCATCAGAGGATACAGCAGGATATAGATCGGTTGGAGATTTGGGCGGAGAGATGGCAGATGGAGTTTAATCCGGACAAATGTGAGGTAATGCATTTTGGAAGGTCTAATACAGATAGGAAATATACAGTAAATGGCAGAACCCTTAAGAGTATTGATAGGCAGAGGGATCTGGGTGTACATAAGAACATAAGAAATAGGAGCAGGAGTAGGCCATCTAGTCCCTCGAGCCTGCCCCGCCATTCAATAAGATCATGGCTGATCTGAAGTGAATCAGTTCCACTTACCCGCCCGTTCCCCATAACCCTTAATTTCCTTACCGATCAGAAATCCATCTATCCGTGATTTAAACATATTCAGCGAGGTAGCCTCCACCACTTCAGTGGGCAGAGAATTCCAGAGATTCACCACCCTCTGAGAGAAGAAGTTCCTCCTCAACTCTGTCCTAAACTGACCCCCCTTTATTTTGAGGCTGTGCCCTCTTGTTCTGGTTTCCTTTCTAAGTGGAAAGAATCTCTCCACTTCTACCCTATCCAGCCCCTTCATTATCTTATATGCCTCTATAAGATCCCCCCTCAGCCTTCTAAACTCTAACGAGTACAAACCTAATCTGCTCAATCTCTCCTCATAATCTACACCCCTCATCTCCGGTATCAACTTGGTGAACCTTCTCTGCACTCCCTCCAAGGCCAATATATCCTTTCGCAAGTAAGGGGACCAAAACTGCACACAGTGTTCCAGCTGCGGCCTCACCAATGCCCTGTACAGATGCAGCAAGACATCTCTGCTTTTATATTCTATCCCCCCGCGATAAATGCCAACATCCCATTTGCCTTCTTGATCACCTGTTGGACCTGCAGACTGAGTTTTTGCGACTCCTGCACAAGGACTCCCAGGTCCCTTTGCACAGTAGCATGTTGTACAGTGTGAACTTGTTGGTGTCGCTGCAGATTGAATGAGCTTTTAAACCTCTTTGTGCAGTGAGAGCAGATGAACGGTCTCTCCTCAGTGTGACACCTGGTGGGACACTGGTTCTCCGGAGGTTTTGAAGCCAATGCTACAGTCAGAGCATTTAAAGGATCCCTCATTGGTGTGAGTGAGATTGTGACTCTGCAGGCTGAATAACTGAGTGAATCCCTTCCCACACAGAGCAGGTGAATGGCCGCTCCCCAGTGTGAATGTGTCGATGAGATTCCAGCCGTGATGGGACCCTGAATCGCCTCCCACAGTCCCCACATTTACACGGTTTCCCCCTGGTGCGGGTGTTCTTGTGACTCTCCAGGTTCAACAATGAGTTAACTCTCACACAGAACACGGGTACAGTCTCTCCCCGCTGTGAATGCTGCGATGTATTTTCAGGCTGTGTAACTGGTTAAATCTCTTTCCACACAGTACACTGGAACACTCTCACTCGGGTGTATCTGTGTTTCAGTGGTTTTTCAGTCACATTTATGTTAAAAAAGAATTCTGAAGCAAACAGAACAGAAAAAGATTTCTCTTTTAGATTCAAAGGCCAATGATATTCAGAACCTGAGCAAATGAATAAATCTGTCAGGTCTTGATGTGTTGTTTGATTTGAGATTTCTGCCTGTAAATCCTCACCTTCTGCAAATCTATCCTGCAAAAGGAGTTTATAAAATTCATCAGTGTCAGTACAGGATAGAAATTCAGAACAGACAATTCTAGTTTCTATGGAACATTCTTTCCGCTCTCATTCCCCAAACGCTGTAAATCTCCATCCCACACACTCTCCCTCCATTCTCACTCTGCTGTATCTAATATTCACCCTCCCAATTCTCCTGAAGGTGCTGATTGAGGCTGATTGACAAATCCATGCTCACTGCTTCCTGTCCTGGATGTGGAGATGTCGGCGTTGGACTGGGGTAGACACAGTAAGAAGTCTCACCACACCAGGTTAAAGTCCAACAGGTTTATCAGTAGCACGAGCTTTCGGAGCACTGCTCCTTCATCAGCTGTGTGCAGGATTTGGTTCACAAACAGGACATATATAGACACAAACTCCATTACAAGATAATGGTTGGAATGCGAGTCTTAGCAGGTAATCAAGTCTTTACAGGTACAATGCAAGTGGAGAGAAGGTTAAGCACAGGTTAAACTGGTGTGAATTGTCTCAAGCCAGGACAGTTAGTGAGATTTTGCAAGCCCAGGCAAGTTGTGGTGGTTACAGATAGTGTGACATGAACCCAAGATCCCGGTTGAGACCGTCCTCGTGTGTGCGGAACTTGGCTATCAGTTTCTGCTCAGCGATTCTGCACTGTCGTGAGTCTTGAAGGCCACCTTGGAGGACACTTACCCGAAGATCAAGGGCATTCAGCCTCTGATCTTCGGGTAAGTGTTCGCCAAGGCGGTTTATAGTTTAGTTTTGATTGTTTATTAATTAGTGTCACAAGGAGGCTTACATTAACACTGCAATGAAGTCACTGTGAAAATCATGAAAAAAGTGCAAAAAAACTGTGAAGTTACAGAGAGAGTCGGTATGGACTCGAGTTGTCCAATGGACTCCTTCTGTGCTGGAATGACTCTATAACTGGAAATATATAACGTAGCTACAGGACTATATTACAAGATTGGAATGATAAATGTAATTATTGCAGGACCAGGAATAAACCTGTCTGATATAACAACACTGGACATATCTCTGTCCTATATTAATTTACTGTCCCCTTAAATGTCAGCCATCTCCTGCCCTTTAAGTGATAACCACTGAGCCACCGTGCCACCCAGATGTACCTGAGCACCATTTTCCCCACAGTATCCCCTGGATCCCTTGATATCTTGAATATCTAGAAACATATCAAACCCTTACTTGAAAATTCTTGATGACTGAGCTTTACAGTCCTCTGAGGTAAAGAATTCCAAAGCTTCACCACATCCTTGAGTGAAGAAATCCCACCTCATCTTCGCTTTCTCTCCAAATAAATGTACTTTATTACAGGACTATAAATAAAATCTAATCTGTACAATAGAACAAAACTAGACATATCTCTGTCCTATATTAATTTGTTCCCTTAAATGTCAGCCATCTCCTGGGGAAACCAGCCCTTTAATTGTGAACATTAGGAAAGAGACCATCCTTTTAGCCAGACAAATAAATGTGTCAAGCTGAGGGAGCAAAGGATGTCACTGTCTTTAAGAGAGAGAGACCTGGGCCAACCTTTCCAGAGTCTGCAGCCTCCCTGGATTCACTTCCTTTCCCTTCAGTTGCTGCAAGTCCCCAATTTCCCCCAGAATGAGAAAAGAAATGGAAAGGGGGAGAAAAGAAAGTGTTTTACTCACAGATGTTGGTTTCTTTTTGTTTATTACAAATACGTTAATGCAAAACAGTTACAAATACACAAAGAACAAATGTGAAAAAATACATTACCAATGGCTAACGCCATCCATTTATCAGTTACTACCTTCCATTTCGGAAGGGTTCACTAACGGTCATAGTTTTCCAGGGCATTGCCCTCTCAATACACCTCCAATTACAAATCATAATCTACAAAGTGACAAACATTAGTACAACACAACAAGAATAAACATTGCAGCAAATCCGCCGCCCTCCAGGGCACCGTCCCCTGGATTTTTCCCCTGCCGGGGGATGCAACCCTCCAGAGGTACTCAGGTCCGGGGGTTCCACCTGACGGATGTTCGACTGGAGGCGGGGGGACAGGAAAACCACCCCGAACCTACTCAATCCGGACTGCCTTCCGGATTTTCGGCTGGGGCGGTGGGAAAAGCTCTCCGGGATACTCAATTCGGCCTGCCTTCCCAATTTTTCTCCCGGAGAACAAAACCCCCCCGGTGTTACCCCTCTGGGTGCCCCGGACACTTTCCCCAACTGGATGTCACACCCCCCGGGGGTCACTCTATCCGGGGGGGGGGATACCCCCCAGGCCACAAACAATGCAAAGATTTTCCGTTGGTTAGTACAAACACGATATTACAAAACAAATACAAATGAACAAAGAACAAATCTGAAAAATACATTACCGATGGCTAACACCATCCATTTATCAATTACTACCTTCCATTTCGGAAGGGTTCATCGTCAATTACAGTTTTCCAGGGCATTGCCCTCAAAATACACCTCCATTTACAAATCATAATCTACAAATCTACAAACATTAACACAACACTACAACTGTACACAACAAAAAATAAACACTGAAGCATAAGGGCACCGTCCCCTGGGTTTGTCCACCTGCCGGGGGATGCAACCCTCCAGTGGTACTCATATCCGGGGGTTACACCTTACGGATGTTCAGCCGGAGGGGGGAAATGGGGGAAACCACCCCGCCTCCTCAATCCGGAATCCCTTCCGGAATTTCAGCCGGGGCGGTGGGAGAGTCTCTCCAGGGTACTCAATTCGGGCCTGCCTTCCCAATTTTTCTCCCGGAGAATAAAATCCCTCTGGTGTTACTATATCCGGGGCTTCACCACCCAGAACTTTCCCCAAGTGGATGTCACACCCCCCGGGGGTGACTTTATCCAGGGGGGGATGCCCCCCAGGCCACAAATAACGCAAGAAAATAGACGGGGGCCGGAACAAACCACCAACTATCATAACAGGAAAACCACATATTACAATAACAAACAATCCATGAACAACCATACAATTGTGAAACATTTCGGAGGCATCGCCTTCCAGAGCTTCGCCCATCAACATTCCACCGTCCGAAGTCGACAACGCTCAACTACAGTCCTCCAAAGTCCACCACTCCGGGCCAGAACTTCCAAAATCACACCCACTGGGGCTGCACCGTCTGGGGTCACACCTTCCGCGGCTGAACCTTCCGAAACAATAGTTCCCAAATGGCTCCTCCCTGGCTTGGGCCCTCCGAGACTGCATCCACCCGGGCCACGCCTTTCAAGGCACAGAAATCCCAGCGAGAGCAGCATTCAACAAGCCCCAGCCGAAACAAAAAGTTCTTGCACAAGTCACGAACCCAAGCACTTGAAACAGAAACTTCACGCCGACCAAGGCGTTCCTCCCAGCGGCCACATTTCCAAAAGCTCACCGCAAGGCGCGCATTAAGCCCGCCTTGAACTCCTTATCCTCTGCCCGCCCCCTGCCTGGAGCACACTATACTGGCCAACACGCAAAGCGAACGGCCAATATGGTGGACTGGCTGGACAATCCAATCTTTCCCACTCACAGATGTTGGTTTCTTTTTGTTTATTACAAATACGTTAATGCAAAACAGTTACAAATACACAAAGAACAAATGTGAAAAAATACATTACCAATGGCTAACGCCATCCATTTATCAGTTACTACCTTCCATTTCGGAAGGGTTCATCGTCAATTACAGTTTTCCAGGGCATTGCCCTCAAAATACACCTCCATTTACAAATCATAATCTACAAATCTACAAACATTAACACAACACTACAACTGTACACAACAAAAAAAATAAACACTGAAGCATAAGGGCACCGTCCCCTGGGTTTTTCCCCTGCCGGGGGATGCAACCCTCCAGAGGGACTCAGGTCCGGGGGTTCCACCTGACGGATGTTCGACTGGAGGCGGGGGGACAGGAAAACCACCCCGAACCTACTCAATCCGGACTGCCTTCCGGATTTTCGGCTGGGGCGGTGGGAAAAGCTCTCCGGGATACTCAATTCGGCCTGCCTTCCCAATTTTTCTCCCGGAGAACAAAACCCCCCCGGTGTTACCCCTCTGGGTGCCCCGGACACTTTCCCCAACTGGATGTCACACCCCCCGGGGGTCACTCTATCCGGGGGGGGGGGGGGGGGGGGGATACCCCCCAGGCCACAAACAATGCAAAGATTTTCCGTTGGTTAGTACAAACACGATATTACAAAACAATTACAAATGAACAAAGAACAAATCTGAAAAATACATTACCGATGGCTAACACCATCCATTTATCAATTACTACCTTCCATTTCGGAAGGGTTCATCGTCAATTACAGTTTTCCAGGGCATTGCCCTCAAAATACACCTCCATTTACAAATCATAATCTACAAATCTACAAACATTAACACAACACTACAACTGTACACAACAAAAAATAAACACTGAAGCATAAGGGCACCGTCCCCTGGGTTTGTCCACCTGCCGGGGGATGCAACCCTCCAGTGGTACTCATATCCGGGGGTTACACCTTACGGATGTTCAGCCGGAGGGGGGAAATGGGGGAAACCACCCCGCCTACTCAATCCGGAATCCCTTCCGGAATTTCAGCCGGGGCGGTGGGAGAGTCTCTCCAGGGTACTCAGTTCGGGCCTGCCTTCCCAATTTTTCTCCCGGAGAATAAAAATCCCTCTGGTGTTACTATGTCCGGGGCTTCACCACCCAGAACTTTTCCCAAGTGGATGTCACACCCCCCGGGGGTGACTTTATCCAGGGGGGGATGCCCCCCAGGCCACAAATAACGCAAGAAAATAGACGGGGGCCGGAACAAACCACCAACTATCATAACAGGAAAACCACATATTACAATAACAAACAATCCATGAACAACCATACAATTGTGAAACATTTCGGAGGCATCGCCTTCCAGAGCTTCGCCCATCAACATTCCACCGTCCGAAGTCGACAACGCTCAACTACAGTCCTCCAAAGTCCACCACTCCGGGCCAGAACTTCCAAAATCACACCCACTGGGGCTGCACCGTCTGGGGTCACACCTTCCGCGGCTGAACCTTCCGAAACCATAGTTCCCAAATGGCTCCTCCCTGGCTTGGGTCTTCCGAGACTGCATCCACCCGGGCCACGCCTTTCAAGGCACAGAAATCCCAGCGAGAGCAGCATTCAACAAGCCCCAGCCGAAACAAAAAGTTCTTGCACAAGTCACGAACCCAAGCACTTGAAACAGAAACTTCACGCCGACCAAGGCGTTCCTCCCAGCGGCCACATTTCCAAAAGCTCACCGCAAGGCGCGCATTAAGCCCGCTTGAACTCCTTATCCTCTGCCTGCCCGCCCGCCCCCTGCCTGGAGCACACTATACTGGCCAACACGCAAAGCGAACGGCCAATATGGTGGACTGGCTGGACAATCCAATCTTTCCCACTCACAGATGTTGGTTTCTTTTTGTTTATTACAAATACGTTAATACAAAACAATTACAAATACACAAAGAACAAATGTGAAAAAATACATTACCAATGGCTAACGCCATCCATTTATCAGTTACTACCTTCCATTTCGGAAGGGTTCATCGTCAATTACAGTTTTCCAGGGCATTGCCCTCAAAATACACCTCCATTTACAAATCATAATCTACAAATCTACAAACATTAACACAACACTACAACTGTACACAACAAAAAATAAACACTGAAGCATAAGGGCACCGTCCCCTGGGTTTGTCCACCTGCCGGGGGGTGCAACCCTCCAGTGGTACTCATATCCGGGGGTTACACCTTACGGATGTTCAGCCGGAGGGGGGAAATGGGGAAACCACCCCGCCTACTCAATCCGGAATCCCTTCCGGAATTTCAGCCGGGGCGGTGGGAGAGTCTCTCCAGGGTACTCAGTTCGGGCCTGCCTTCCCAATTTTTCTCCCGGAGAATAAAAATCCCTCTGGTGTTACTATGTCCGGGGCTTCACCACCCAGAACTTTCCCCAAGTGGATGTCACACCCCCCGGGGGTGACTTTATCCAGGGGGGGATGCCCCCCAGGCCACAAATAACGCAAGAAAATAGACGGGGGCCGGAACAAACCACCAACTACCATAACAGGAAAACCACATATTACAATAACAAACAATCCATGAAAAATACATTACCGATGGCTAACACCATCCATTTATCAATTACTACCTTCCATTTCGGAAGGGTTCATCGTCAATTACAGTTTTCCAGGGCATTGCCCTCAAAATACACCTCCATTTACAAATCATAATCTACAAATCTACAAACATTAACACAACACTACAACTGTACACAACAAAAAATAAACACTGAAGCATAAGGGCACCGTCCCCTGGGTTTGTCCACCTGCCGGGGGATGCAACCCTCCAGTGGTACTCATATCCGGGGGTTACACCTTACGGATGTTCAGCCGGAGGGGGGAAGTGGGGAAACCACCCCGCCTACTCAATCCGGAATCCCTTCCGGAATTTCAGCCGGGGCGGTGGGAGAGTCTCTCCAGGGTACTCAGTTCGGGCCTGCCTTCCCAATTTTTCTCCCGGAGAATAAAAATCCCTCTGGTGTTACTATGTCCGGGGCTTCACCACCCAGAACTTTCCCCAAGTGGATGTCACACCCCCCGGGGGTGACTTTATCCAGGGGGGGATGCCCCCCAGGCCACAAATAACGCAAGAAAATAGACGGGGGCCGGAACAAACCACCAACTACCATAACAGGAAAACCACATATTACAATAACAAACAATCCATGAAAAATACATTACCGATGGCTAACACCATCCATTTATCAATTACTACCTTCCATTTCGGAAGGGTTCATCGTCAATTACTGTTTTCCAGGGCATTGCCCTCAAAATACACCTCCATTTACAAATCATAATCTACAAATATTAACACAACACTACAACTGTACACAACAAAAAATAAACACTGAAGCATAAGGGCACCGTCCCCTGGGTTTGTCCACCAGCCGGGGGATGCAACCCTCCAGTGGTACTCATATCCGGGGGTTACACCTTACGGATGTTCAGCCGGTGGGGGGAAATGGGGAAACCACCCCGCCTACTCAATCCGGAATCCCTTCCGGAATTTCAGCCGGGGCGGTGGGAGAGTCTCTCCAGGGTACTCAGTTCGGGCCTGCCTTCCCAATTTTTCTGCCGGAGAATAAAAATCCCTCTGGTGTTACTATGTCCGGGGCTTCACCACCCAGAACTTTCCCCAAGTGGATGTCACACCCCCCGGGGGTGACTTTATCCAGGGGGGGATGCCCCCCAGGCCACAAATAACGCAAGAAAATAGATGGGGGCCGGAACAAACCACCAACAACCATAACAGGAAAACCACATATTACAATAACAAACAATCCATGAACAACCAGACAATTGTGAAACATTTCGGAGGCATCGCCTTCCAGAGCTTCGCCCATCAACATTCCACCGTCCGAAGTCGACAACGCTCAACTACAGTCCTCCAAAGTCCACCACTCTGGGCCAGATCTTCCAAAATCACACCCACTGGGGCTGCACCGTCTGGGGTCACACCTTCCGCGGCTGAACATTCCGAAACCATAGTTCCCAAATGGCTCCTCCCTGGCTTGGGTCTTCCGAGATTGCATCTACCTGGGCCACGCCTTTCAAGGCACAGGAATCCCAGCGAGAGCAGCATTCAACAAGCCCCAGCCGAAACAAAAAGTTCTTGCACAAGTCACGAACCCAAGCACTTGAAACAGAAACTTCACGCCGACCAAGGCGTTCCTCCCAGCGGCCACATTTCCAAAAGCTCACCGCAAGGCGCGCATTAAGCCCGCTTGAACTCCTTATCCTCTGCCTGCCCGCCCCCTGCCTGGAGCACACTATACTGGCCAACACGCAAAGCGAACGGCCAATATGGTGGACTGGCTGGACAATCCAATCTTTCCCACTCACAGATGTTGGCCACAGGAGGAAGTTTCAGTCTGTTGTGCATCTCAATCTGAGTATCACAAAGCCCGATTGGCTGAAGGACCAGAGTCCTTCCGGTCTTTTCCCATTGGTCAACACCTCAGCACGAAGGTCAGAAGGCGGGCTGCCCCGCTCATGCGCAGTGTCGCCTCTCCATTGGACATGCGCAGTCCCGGGCCGGGGAGAGGGGGAGATCACTGAGCGGCTTCTCGCTCTGTCCGGAGCCGCCAGCCGATTGCCTGGAAACCTTGGATGGAGGGGGTGCAGGGGGAGGGGAACAATGGGTGGGGGTGGGGCTTCCGTGTCCGCGCGCCCGGGCCTGCGCACTGGAACACCATGACGTCATTGTGGAAGAGACTGATTCCTATTGGCTGATTCAGGCAGAGCTCCATTGTGATGTCACAATGTGGAAGCTGTCCAATGAGCTTCAGAGTGAAACTTCCTCCTCTGTACAGTATCTGGGAGGAAATCAATGTTTCCCCCTTTCCATTTCTTTCCTCATTCTGGGGGAAATTGGGGACTTGCAGCAACTGAAGGGAAAGGAAGTGAATCCAAGGAGGTTGCAGGCTCTGGAAAGGTTGGCCCAGGTTTCTCTCTCTCTTAAAGTTATTGACATCCTTTGCAATGTTCCACAGGAACTAGAATTGTCTGATCTGAATTTCTATCTTGTTCTGACAGTGATGACTTTTGTAAATTATTTTTACAGGATATTAGAAGGAGATGATTTGCTGATAGAAATGTCAAGGTCTAATATTCACTCAATTCATGGGAGCTGAATGTCATCGGTTTGAATCTGGAAGAAGAAACGTTTATCTGCTTGAGTTGGGTGAACCATTGGTGTGAACAGAAAAGCATCGAGGCCCGTGCAACCCGAGTGACAGTGTTCCAGTGCATGTATTGTGAAAACTGCAGGAGAGATAGAAAAACACTCAGATCATGGAAAAACCATGGAAATGTGGGGACTGTGAAAAGTCATTCCGTTCCCCATCGGTGCTGGAAATTCATCGACGCAGTCACACCGGGGAGAGGCCATTCTCCTGCTCCAATTGTGGGAAAGGATTCACTCGGTTATCGATCTTGCTGACACACCAGCGAGTTCACACCGGGGAGAAGCCATTCACCTGCTCTGATTGTGGGAAGGGATTTACTCAGTCATCACACTTGCTGATACACCAGCGAGTTCACAATGGAGAGAGGCCATTCACTTGCTCCGTGTGTGAGAAGGGATTCAGCGATTCATCCACACTGCAGACACACCAGAGAGTTCATACTCGGGAGAGGCCATTTATCTGCTCCATGTGTGGTAAAGGATTTGCTCAGTCATCCAACCTGTATTCACACCAGCGAGTTCACACCGGAGAGAGGCCGTTTCCCTGCTCTGTGTGTGGGAAGGGATTCAGTAACTCCGCCAACCTGCTGAGACACCAGCAACTTCACACTGGGGAGGCTTCCTTCACCTGCTTTGAGTGTGGTAAAGGATTCAGTGATTCATCCAACCTATTTTCACACCAGCGAACTCACACTGGGGAGAGGCCATTCACCTGCTTTCTGTGTGGGAAGGGATTTAGTCAGGCATCCAGCCTGCAGACACACCAGCGAGTCCACACCGAGGAGAGGCCATTCACCTGCTCAGTGTGCGGCAAGGGATTCAGTGATTCATCCAACCTGATTTCACACCAGCGAGTTCACACTGGAGAGAGGCCATTTAACTGCGTTGTGTGTCAGCAGGGATTCAGTCGATTATCTAACCTGCTGACACACCAGCGACTTCACACTGGGGAGAGGCCGTTTGCCTGCAATGAATGTGGAAAGGGATTCACACGATCATCCCACCTGCTGAGACACCAGCGAGTTCATAAGCGATTACAAGCATTGGATTCTGCTGTTAATCACACCCAGGACTGAACCACATTCATTCTGACAGTTGGTGAAGTGGGAGGGCCAGAGGGTTTCTTTCTGCTGGACTGGCCGGTCTCATGACTTTACCTCCAGTGGGCTGATGCTCTTTGAACCTGGGAGAGCACATTTCCACTGGAATGATCCACAAAAACTGGTGAAGGACATTTATTTTATCCTGGAGAGTAAATATTGTTTTTCCTACCACTACAGGTAGATCTAAAATAAATACATTTGTCTCTGTTCCATTGAGTCTACAGCACAGGGCCAGGCCAGTCGGCTCAATTGGTCTGTGTCAGTATTTATGCTCCACATGAGCCTCCACCCACCCCTCTTCATCTCCCCCATCAGCATATCCTTCTATTCCTCTCTCCCTCATGTATGTATCTCGCTTCCCCTTCAATGTATTCATGCTGTTCACCTCAACCACTCGCTGTGGTAGTGAGTTCTACAGTCTCACCACTCGCTGGTAAAGAGGTTTCTCATTAAATCCCTATTGGATTATTGAATCTCTGAAAATGCACACAGCATTTATAACAGAAAGGATGAATTGTCAGCGCGGATAGAGATAAATGTGTGTGTCCTGATAGACATTACAGAGACTTAGTTGAAAGGTGACCTAGGCTGGGATCTAAATAAAGGGTATTTGACATAATGGAATGGCAGGAAGCTAGGAAAAGGTGACAGGATCTCCCATTAATTAACGATGACATTAGTTCAGTACAGAGCTACCACCTTAGCCTGAAAGATCAGGATGAAGGATCGGTTTGGGTCGAGATAAGAAATGGTAAAGGTATGAGGTCTCTTGTGGGAGTATTTAATGGGCCCCTTACCTATGTTACACTGAACTGATTTTTTTATTTTGAACATGACACTATAATAGTATATTTATTTACTAGTGTCACAAACAGGCTTACATTAACACTGCAATTAAGTTACTGTGAAAATCCCTTAGTTGCCACAACCCAGCGCCTGTTTGGGGAGACTGAGGGAGAATTTAGCACTGCCAATGTGCCTTACCAGCACGTCCTTCGGACTATGGGAGGAAACCGCAGCACCTGGAGGAAACCCACGCAGACACGGGGAGAACGTGCAGACTCTGCACAGACAGTCACCCAAGCCGGGAACTGGCCATGGGTCCCTGGTGCCGTGAGGCAGCAGTGCTAACCACTATACCACCGTGCTGCACTAAGATACTATATTGCACTGCACATAAATAAAATAAACACCTGATCAAAAAGGACTAGGAAAAAGTATAAATTTATAAATCTCAACTCCTTTTCACAAATACAGATCAAATACTTCATCATTCCCATTTCCCAGTCACATAATTTTCTCATTATTGTGATTATTCAAATAGTATTTCTATTAAACTCATAGATAATACCATTATTTAATTCCATGACTTTCTATAAACTAACATTTGAAGCTTATACATTGTTTTAAAGCTGTATTTACACATATTTTCAAATCTTCACCCAAAGCATTCCAAAGATTCATCCACAAACTGAAATATACACAGACTTCAAAGTTGTACAAACATAACATTTTTTAAACTTGTTTTTTTCTATTTAATACATGATCATCATCCCTTAAAGTCAACAGTTTCTTTGCAAATTTTCAGGCAATGATTCATTTTTTGCTTCATCCAAAATCATTGCAGTTTTCAGTTCAACGGACTCCCTAAACTTTAAAACCTGGACATTTTAGAAATAATTTGTTGCTAAGTTCTTGAAAATTCACTTTATTACTATTAATTTGGCTTTTTTCTGTAACATATAGATCGGATTAATAAAGTTAAAGTTTGATGTTTATTTATTAGTGTCACAAGTAGACTTACATTAACACTGAAATGAAGTTAATGAAAATCCCCCAGTCACCACACTCCAGCACCTGTTTGGCTACACTGAGGGAGAATTTAGCATGGCCAATGCGCCTAACCAGCACGTCTTTCGGACAGTGGGAGGAAACCGGAGCACCCGGAGGAAATCCACACAGACGCAGGGAGAACGTGCAGACTCCACACAGTGACCCAAGCCAGGAATCAAACCCGGGTCCCTGGCACTGAGAGGCAGCACTGCTAACCGCAGTGCCGCCATGTCGCCCAAATATTCATGCTTTATAACGTTTCCCCAAACCTCTGAAGAATCATCTCAAATGAACAATACAAAATATGCAAGGACTGCAGATCCAATATAAATTTAGTTTTACTCAGAATTTCAATACTCATAGAAATCATAGAATACTCTTTGATTATTTTGTTTTAATATATATTGTATATGTGGTTTCCAACAAAAGGTATGGTCTAGGAGAACACCCAGAACTATATTTCCATATTGGGGAGGCGATGGTGTAGTGGCAGTGTCACAGGACGAGTGACCCAGAGACTCAGGGTAATGCTCCGGGGACCCAGGTTCGAATCCTATTGTGGCAAATGGTGAAATATAAATTAGATGAAAATCTGGGATTAAATGTCTAATGATGATTAGAAATTATTGTCGATTGTCCTAAAAGCCCATCTGGTTTACTGATGTCCTTTAGGGAAGCAAATCTGCCAACCTTATCTGGTCTGACCAACATGTAACTCCAGATCCAAAGCAACATGGCTGCCTTTAATTGCTCTCTCAGTTCAAGGACAATTAGGAATGGGCAATAAATGCTGTCCCAGCAACACCCACATCCCATGAATAAATAAATGTTGACATTGTCTGTGGGGAGAGAATAGAGCCAACGTTTCGAGTCTAAATGACCCTTCATCAGAGGGGTCTGACCCCTCTTCTGTTTTTGTGAATGTTGCCATTGTTTATTATATTAACCAAGGGATTTACTTCACCAAATAACATAAACTTCGTTCCACTCAGAGTCAGTCACAATTCATTTTTGACAAACAATATTTTTATTTTCTCCAATTCAGCACTAACAATTTCAATAAGCTCTTGAAGATCCCACCCAGAATAAAAAATATTGGCATCATCTGCAAACAAAACTAATTGTAATAACTTTGATACATTCCAAATGTCATTAATATATAAAATAAACAATTTAAGGCCCAAAACAGATCCCTGTGAGACTCCACACAGATTATTCACAAAATCTGATTCACATCATCGACTGTTACAAATTGTTGAGATTTTCCAAATAACTTCTGAGCCACTTATTCACTACTCCCCTAGTCCCTTGTTTCCAGTGTTTTAAGTAATATTCCATGGCCAATTGTATCAAAATCTGTGTAAGATCAGTAAAAACCTCGATTGTAAATTGTCTTTTTGTCCACAGCATTCGTCATTTTCTCCACAAATTCCATCAGTGATAATGAGATAGACTGACTTGGTCTGACTATTACACAGTGAGTTACATTGAGGAATGGAATTATCAGACCATTTAGCAAATAACTTCTCTTTTCTTTGAAAAATGAGAAAAGTGAGGACACTCCTGTAATTAGTAAAATCAGGTTTGTCTCCAGCTTTAAACCATGGAGTAACTTTGTCGATTTTCATTTTACAGGGAAATAGCCCAGTTTGAAAAGACTGGTTGCAAATATGTCAATGGTTTTACTCCACAATCAATAATCTGCTTAATGATTGACATCTCAGTATTGTCTGAACTGGTAGTTTTTTTTATTATGATATTTAACAATATCAATGACCTCCTTTCCATCAACACCTCTAAAACGTGAGATGGGATGAAGAGGTGGATATTTTCTCTTGGAACTTTTATCATTGTCCATGAACTCTGTTAAAAAGAAATCCATATTTGAAAGCCCAGCCATTATACGAAATATCAGCACTATAACAGGGGAAGATAAGAAAGACAGACATATTGATCTTTTCATCAACACATCTGAGAGTTAAGAATGTGTGACATGATTTTGGGATAGCGGAGTGAGTGTACAGATGTGATTTGTTACATGTGAAAAATAGCAAGCCTAAATTCATGGTGAGATGGAGTGAAGAGCGGGTCCCAAACACGCACAGCTACTTGAGACACAGCAGGAGATGAAATGGTTAATGTGGCCAGGGCATTGAGACAACATTGTGACTCCATCAAGGCACTGACACACACTCCAGAGAAACTGAGTTCAAAACAATCAGGATCCAATTAAACACACTGCACATGCTCACAAAGTGAGGAAAATTAAAGTAAAATGGATAATATTATAGATTAGGACAATTAACCGCTTGGGAGAAATAATACTGAGTAAGAACTGTCCACAAGTTGGATAGGGGTAAAGAGAGAGCTGGAGAATCTTTTGCATCCATGCTTGATCTGTTGCTTGAAGCATCTGTCCTTTTGTATAAGTAACCTGGAACTCACGATGCTCTTTCGGAAGACAAGATCAACCAAGTGTTACCCCAGGCGGGGCCAGAACAGAACTGGAAAATAACGGAGTGAAATTGAGTGAGGGTCAGAGAGAGAGTTCTCCTCCCCCTCAAGGTGTGGACTGTAAGAATCCTGGGGAACCCCCTTCTTTGGGTTTTCTTGCTAATTAGTGAATATTATATTAGATTCTATGACTGGCTGTGCGTTTATTTTGAATTTGATTGTTACACTTCTCCTGTTTTTATTCCTGTTGTGATTACACTCTGGGTAAGGATGGTTGACAGGTGACAGGATGGGAAATTGTGGCTTGGATCTTCATTGACCAAATGTTTTGTTGATCTGAAAGGTGTAAAAGGAATCAAACTTCATCAGAAATCCAGCAGAGCTGAGAACAGATGACTTCCTGTGTGGGAACAGGGAGATAAACAGCTGCGAGAAGACAGGCAAAACAAGAGGGCCTTGAATCCTGGATGACACCTGTGTGTCAAGGCCACCATGTTTTCACTGCTTGGCATGGGAATGCTGACTCCCTGTACCAGGGACGGAGCGTGGGAAGACAATTGTTTGAGAGTTTGACTTGGCTTGGGCGGATACAGGTGGTTCAATGACACGTTTTCTAATTGGTCCGTTCAAATGTTAGCTGGGCAATGATTGGGTTAAATCAGTCTCCATAGACTTTGTGATGTAACAAAGTATAAGGAGGGATTCCCCGAGCACAGAGATTTGTCGAGGTTTTACATATTGCATTGACTGGTGCCATGGCATCTGGGGCAGAGCAGGGAGCATTTCCGTGGAGATGCTGCTTCTACCCAGAGTGTAATGGTAATGCTGCTGCACTTTGATACGACTGCTCAGACATTAGCCTGTGTCAGCTCTTATTGATACTGAATAAAATCTAACCACTGTCACCAATAAGGGTTATCACTGGGAATCATTTCAGAGTTTGGGAAAAGGGGAGAAAGGGTTAATTGACTCCCTGAACCCCATTTTCTAACATCGCTGAGTCAAAAACAAAATCCCATCTCCCCCTCTGGCTCTTTTGCCAATTACCTTAGAGGGATCACTTTCTGTTAAAGAGCCTGCCAACCCCTCTCACCCACTTTCCCTAAAGTGCATCAATCTCAGCAGGAAAAATCCAGATCAATCAAATATTTTTACTGATAAAAGTTTATTAATGAAACAGAACATGGTTAAAACAAACAGAAAATGACTTGAGGATCAAAAACAACCAGAGTAAAAGGATGTTCACAATGTTCTGGACACAAATAGTTTCTCTTTAATTCATCTGTAGCCTGTTCCCTGCCCTCTTTGTGGAACACCTCCGCTCAGCCCACAGGCATGACCCTGACCTTCCGCTTGCTTGCCATTAGAATTCCCCACCTTGCTCTCACGCTCACATTTCTGTCCTCGGCCTGCTGCAATGTTCCGGAGAAGCCCAACACAAGCTGGACAAACAGCCCCGCATCTTCCGATGAGGCACTTTACAGCCTTCTGGACTCAACACTGAGTTCAACAACTTCACATCCTGAACTCTCTCCTCCATTTTGGTTTGTTTTTTGCCGAGTGCCAGTCTGCATCTTGTTTTCATATTTTTTTGCTTCCAGACAGAGCTGTCCTTTATTCTGCCTTAACACTTACTCTGGACCAATGCTTTGTTTCTTTACTATAACCATTACCTCTCCCTTTGCCTTTTGTTCCAGGACATTTTTGTCATTTAATCTCACCCACCCTCCATCCAATCCCTGACTTTGCCTTTTGTTCTACCTGCCCCTCCCCCATTTCTCACCAGCATCAAACCCATCACATTTCTCCCTCTCTTTAGTTCTGAAGTAGAGTTACATTGGACGTGAAACATTAACTCTGTTTCTCTCTCCACAGATGCTGCCAGAGCTGCTGTGTTTTTCCAGTTCTTTCTGTCTTTATTTTTGATCTAGTGGAGGGAATAGACTATTTACTATCCCGGAAAAATAAATGTCCTTCATCAGTTTTTGTGGATCATTTCAGTGGAAATGTGCTCTCCCAGGCTCAAAGAGCATCAGCCCACTGGGAGCAAAGTCATGAGAGCGGCCAGTCCAGCAGAAAGAAACCCTCCAACCCTCCCCAGTGACCAACTTTGAGAATGAATAAATTGCAGCCCGAGATATAATTGAGAGCAGAAACAATAACAGCAGAATCCAACTCCTGGAATCACTTGTGAACTCGCTGGTGTCTCTGCAGGGAGGATGAAACAGTGAATCTCTTTCCACAGACAGAGCAGATGAATGATCTCTCCCCAGTGTGAACTCGCTGATATCTTTGCAGGTTGGATGCTGTTCTAAATCTCTTTGTGCAGTGAGAGCAGCTGAACGGTCGCTCCTCAGTGTGAATGCGTTGGTGGACCATCAGTTCCTGAGAGCTTTTGAAGTTGCTCCCACACTCAGAGCATTTAAAGGGTCTCTCCTGGGTGTGAGTGACTGTGTGCGTCGACAGGGCAGATGACTGAGTGAATCCCTTCCCGCACACAGAGCAGGTAAATGGTTTCTTCCCAGTGTGAACTCGCTGGTGAACCTGCAAGTGTGATGACGTTCTAAACCTCTTTGTGCAGTGAGAGCAGCTGAACGGTCTCTCCCCGGTGTGAATGCGCTTGTGGACCCTCAGATCTGAAACATGTTTGAAGGCACTCCCACACTCAGAGCATTTAAAGTGTCTCTCACTTGTGTGAGTGACTTTGTGACTTAGCAAGTGGGATAACTGAGTGAATCCCATTCCACACATACAGCAGGTAAATGGCTTCTCTCCGGTGTGAACTTGCTGGTGTGTCCACAGGTTGGATGACGTTCTAAATCTCTTTGTGCAGTGAGAGCAGCTGAACGGTCTCTCCTCAGTGTGAATGCGCTGGTGGGACACCAGTTCTCCAGAGCTTTTGAATCCACTCCCACAGTCAGAGCATTTAAAGGGTCTCTCATTGGTGTGAGTGAAATTGTGACTCAGCAGGTGGGATAACTGAGTGAATCCTTTCCCACAGTCAGAACAGGTAAATAGTCTCTCCCCCGTGTGAACTCGCTGGTGTCTCTGCAGATTAGGTAAGTCAGTGAATCCCTTCCCACACACAGAGCAGGTGAATGGTTTCTCCCCAGTGTGACTGCGTTGATGAACTTCCAACCGAGATGGGACCGTGAATCCCTTCCCACAGTCTCCACATTTCCATGGTTTCTCCATGGTGTGGGTGTCCTTGTGACTCTCCAGGTTAAACAATCAGTTAAATCTCACACAGAACGTGGGTACAGTCTCTCCCCGCTGTGAATTCTGTGATGTATTTTCAGGCTGTGTAACTGGTTAAAGCTCTTTCCACACTCAGTGCACTGGAACACTCTCACTCGGGTGTGTGTGTGCCTTGGTGCTTTTTCAGTTGCACTGATGCTTAAAATCTCTTGAAACAGACAGCTGAGAGAAACATTTCTCCCTCTGGATTTAAAGGCCGATGATATTCAGGTCCCGATGAATTGAGTGATTCTGTCAGATGTTGATGTGACGTTTGGTTTGAGATTTCTGTCTGTAAATCCTCACCTTCTGATATTGTAAAAGGAGTTTACAAAAGTCATCAATGTCAGTACAGGATATAAATTCAGAACAGACAATTCTAGTTTCTATGGAACATTCTTTTCTCTCTCATTCCTCAAAGCTGTAAATCTCCATCCCACACACTCTCCCTCCATTCTCACTCTGCTGTATCTAATATTCACCCTCCCAATTCTCCTGAAGGTGCTGATTGAGGCTGATTGACAGATCCATGCTCACTGCTTCCTGTCCTGGACACAGAGAGCTGGAAATCTCCATGCAGGCGGCCAGACAGATATATGTCTATCTGACTGGACTAACAATGTGTGGAATGTACAGACTGGACTCCCTTCCTTCCCTTCAGCGGCTAAGGGCGGCCAAGTCGCCAGGACCCAATGAACTGCACACTAGGCTGAAGAGATAGTGGACACTTTGGTTAAAATATTTTGTAACTCGCTAAATTCCAGGAGGATATTAGAAGATTGGAAAACAGCCAATGTGACTCCTTTGTTCAAAAAGGGAGAAAGGCAGAAGGCAGTGAACTATAGACCTGTTTATAGAATCATAGAATCTACAGAACAGGAGGAGGCCATTTGGCCCATCGAGCCTGCACCAACAACAATCCCAGCCAGGTCCTATCCCTCCTAATCTGCCGACACTAAGGGGCGATTCATCATGGCCAATCAACCTCACCCTCACTTCTTTGGAATGAGGTAGGAAATCGGAGCACGCAGAGGAAACCCACGCAAGCACGGGGAGAACGTGCAAACTCCACAAGTCCATGGCACTGTGGGGCAGCAGTGCCAACCACTGTGCCACCAAGCCGCCCCGTGCTGCCCCAGTGAATTTAACACCTAGTCAATATGGTTTTATGAAAGATAAATCATGTTTGACAAATTTGTTCAAATTCTTTGAGGATGCAAGGGGTCGTGTAGATCGAGAGTAATCTGTAGATGTAGTGTATTTACATAGGGTGGCACAGTGGTTAGCACTGCTGCTGCACAGCGCCAGGGACAAGGGTTCAATTCCAGCCTTGGGTGACCGTCTGTGTGGAGTCTGCACATTCTCCCCATGTCTGTGTGGGTTTCCTCCGAGTGCTCCAGTTTCTTCCCATAGTCCAAAGATGTGCAGGTTAGGTTGATTGGCCATGCTGAATTATCCCTTTGTGTCCCAATAGATTTAGATTAGGGGGACTAGTGGGGAAAAAATGTGGGCTTATGGGATGGGGCCTGGGAAAGATGTTCAAGCTGCTCGATGGGCCAAATGACCCCCTTCTGCACTCTAGGGATTCTATGATTTCCAAAAAGCATTTGTCAAGGTGCCACATAAGAGGCTGGTGCATAAAGTAAAGGCCCATGGAATTGGTGCAAATGTGTTAGCATGGATTGAAAACTGGCCGTCACATAGAAAACAGAGAGTTGGAATAAATGGGTCATTTTCAGAGTGGAAAGATGTAACTAGTGGAGTATCACAGGGATCAGTTCTTGGCCCGCAATTCATGATTCAATTAATGACCTGGAGAAGGAACAGAATGTAAGGTTTCCAAATGATATGAAGATAAGTGAAAGGACATGTTGTGATGAGGATATTTTGATTCTGCAGTGGGATATAGATAGATTGGGTGACGAAAACCTGGCAAATGGACTTTACTGTGGGGAAATGTGAGGTCCTGTATTTCACTAGGAAGAATCAAAAGGGAGATTATTTACATGGAGAGGCACTGCAGGTGAGTGAAGTACAGAGGGATCGAGGTGTTTTGCACATGAATCACAAAAAGCTGGCAGGCAGGTCCCACAATACGTAAGAAGGAAAATGGAATTTTGACCTTTATCGCAAAGGGGTTGGAGTTTAAAAACAGGGAGGTTTTGTGGCAACTGCACAGGGTGTTGGTGAGGTCTCACCTGGAATAATGCACACAGTTTTGATCCGCTTATTTAAACAAGGATATAGTAAGATTGGAGGTTCACCAGGTTAATTCCTGGGATGAGAGGGTTGTCCGATCAAGAGAGAATAAATGTCGAGGTCTGTATTCCTTGAAGCTTGAAAGATAAACATAGAACATAGAACAGTACAGCACAGAACAGGCCCTTCGGCCCTCGATATGCCGAGCTTTGTCCGAAACCAAGATCAAGCTCGCCCACTCCCTATCATCCTGGTGTGCTCCATGTGCCTATCCAATAACCGCTTGAAAGTTCCTAAAGTGTCCGACTCCACTATCACAGCAGGCAGTCCATTCCACACCCCAACCACTCTCTGAGTAAAGAACCTACCTCGGACATCCCTCCTATATCTCCCATCATGAACCTTATAGTTATGCCCCCTAGTAACAGCTACATCCACCCGAGGAAATAGTCTCTGAATGTCCACTCTATCTATCCCCCTCATCATCTTATAAACCTCTATTAAGTCGCCTCTCATCCCCCTCCACTCTAAAGAGAAAAGCCCTAGCTCCCTCAAACTTTCCTCATAAGACCTACCCTCCAAACCAGGCAGCATCCTGGTAAATCTCCTTTGCACTCTTTCCAGCGCTTCCACATCCTTCTTATAGTGAGGTAACCAGAACTGCACACAATATTCCAAATGTGGTCTCACCAAGGTCCTGTACAGTTGCAGTATAAGCCCACAGCTCTTCAAACTCAAACCCCCTGTTAATAAACGCTAACACACTAAAGGCCTTCTTCACAGCTCTATCCACTTGAGTGGCAACCTTCAGAGGTCTGTGGATATGAACCCCAAGATCTCTCTGTTCCTCCACATTCCTCAGAACCCTGCCGTTGACACTGTAATCCACATTCAAATTTGTCCTACCAAAATGAATCATCTCGCACTTATCCGGGTTAAACTCCATTTGCCATTTTTCAGCCCAGCTCTGCATCCTATCAATGTCTCTTTGCGGCCTACAACAGCCCTCCACCTCATCCACTACTCCACCAATTTTGGTGTCATCAGCAAATTTACTGACCCACGCTTCAGCCCCCTCCTCCAAGTCATTGATAAAAATCACAAATAGCAGAGGACCCAGCACTGATCCCTGTGGTACACCGCTGGTAACTGGTCTCCAGTCTGAAAATTTTCCATCCACCACCACCCTCTGTCTTCTATGAGATAGTAAGAAGTTTAACAACACCAGGTTAAAGTCCAACAGGTTTCTTTGGTAGCAAAAGCCACACAAGCTTTCGGAGCCTTAAGCCCCTTCTTCAGGTGAGTGGGAATTCTGTTCACAAACAGGGCATATAAAGACACAAACTCAATTTACAGAATAATGGTTGGAATGCGAATACTTACAGCTAATCAAGTCTTTAAGATACAAACAATGTGAGTAGAGAGCATCAAGACAGGCTAAAGAGATGTGTATTGTCTCCAGACAGGTCAGCCAGCCACTCTGCAGGTCCAGACAAGCTGTGGGGATTACAGATAGTGTGACATGAACCCAATATTCCGGTTAAGGCCATCCTCATGTGTGCGGAACTTGGCTATCAGTTTCTGCTCAGCGACTCTGCGCCGTCGTGTGTCGTGAAGGCCGCCTTGGAGAATGCTTACCTGAATATCAGAGGCCGAATGCCCGTGACCACTGAAGTGGCTGTCCTGTCTGGAGACAATACACATCTCTTTAGCCTGTCTTGA
Source organism: Mustelus asterias (assembly GCF_964213995.1). NCBI lineage: Eukaryota > Metazoa > Chordata > Chondrichthyes > Carcharhiniformes > Triakidae > Mustelus > Mustelus asterias. The sequence goes on from NW_027590205.1 coordinate 627,556, forward strand.
TGCTCTCTCCACTCACATTGTTTGTATCTTAAAGACTTGATTAGCTATAAGTATTCGCATTCCAACCATTATTCTGTAAATTGAGTTTGTGTCTTTATATGCCCTGTTTGTGAACAGAATTCCCACTCACCAGAAGAAGGGGCTTGAGGCTCCGAAAGCTTGTGTGGCTTTTGCTACCAAATAAACCTGTTGGACTTTAACCTGGTGTTGTTAAACTTCTTACTTGTTTACCCCAGTCCAACGCCGGCATCTCCACTTCTATGAGATAGCCAGTTACTTATCTATCAGTTATCTATATTATCTATCAGGGAAATAAAGCTGCAAAGATATGAGGATAGAGCAGGGGAATGGGACTGACTGGATTGCTGTAGACACCTTGCATGGATCCAATGGGCTGAATGGCCCTGCACCAGAATGACACTTTCTTGTAATCTCATCTTCTAATTTAACCTGGGAGTTCAGATATCACTCAGGTCCATCTGTTCTACACTCTCTCCAGGGCTATTATGTCCTGTTGCCCGGAACTGAGCACAGTTCTCCAGATGTGGTCTAACCAAGGTTTGTGAATCTCAGGGCCTTTCCAGTCACACTGAAACCCAAAATCTTCTCTCACAGACACAATCAACAAAACTGTTACCTTCCACATTCCGAGGCTGCTAATATTCAGGTTCTGATGTATTGCATGACTCCATCAGATCACAATGTGATGTTTGATTTGAGTTTCCCATATGTCAATTCTCCACTTTCAGCACTCTGTAAATTTACAGAAACCATCACAGTTAGTCCAGGATAGAAATTCACAACATTCTCTCCTCCGAGTTGCCAATTGTGATTAAATGGTTCCTGGAGGTTTTATCACGTCTTTTCTATTGTGCCCATCCTCCAACCACTAATCAGTCAACACATCCATCCCCACTGCCTTCCTGGGCCAATTGGAAAGCAAAAAAGACTCCGCACCTTACAGCATAATGATTGACAGTTAGGCAAACATTTTTTATCCATTTTCAATATTTTTATATCCGGTGAAGAGAAATGTTCAAAGGAAAATGACAACAAAAGATATCTTTTTTAATGTCCTGAATGTTTTAGAGACTGAGGTTTGAATCCCACTACAGCAGATGGTGAAATTTGAATTCAAGAAAAAACCGGAATTGAAAGTCGAATAATGACCATGAAACCATTGTCGATTGTTGTAAAAAGCAACTGATTCACTAATGTCCTTGAGCCAAGGAAATCTGCTACCTGACCTGGTCAGGTCTATATGTGATTCCAGATCCACAGCAGTGTGGTTGGTTGACTCTTAAAATGCCCCGTGAAGTGCACTCAGTTCAAGGGCAAATAAAGATGGGCAATAGATGCTGGTCCAGCCAGTGGCAGCCACATTCCCTGGATGCATTGGGAAACAAATCTCCCATCCTTATCTGGTCTGGCCTAAATATGACTCCAAACTACATAGATGTGGTTGACTCTTAAAATGCCCTGTGAGATGGTCTAGCAAGCCACTCAGTTGAAGGACAATTAGGGATGGGCAATAAATACTGGTCCAGCCAGCGACTCCCACATTCCCTGAATGAATAAAAAAATTCCTGGAGACTCCAGTCCAATCCGGGAGAGTTGGTCACTGGGTCAGGCTCACAGCGCATGCGCCCTTCTGTACATTGTTCCTGTAAAGATGGCGGCCGCTAACCCGGGCCTGGAGCCGCTCAGCTCCGACTCTATTCAGTACCAATTGAAGCGGGACCGGGAACATTTTATTCTGGATTGAAGCCTTTAGGGGATATTTATGAAGCCTCCCAGCCCACTCCGCTGCTTCTATCCCTCCCCGGTCACCCAGCGGCTCCATTGCTGAACCTCACTCCATTGTTTCTTTTCGGCTCCTCGCAGCTCCAGTCACAGTCCGGACTGCGCATGCTCCGGTCAGAGCCAGGTACCGCGTTTGCGCAAGGCGGTGCCGTAATGTGGATAGGGCACCTTCTCACCCGCAGAGAATGTTGGGTAATCACCCCGCCATTCACACTGGTTTTGTTTAATAGAAAATATGGTTTGCGATCTGAACATGATTGGTACCATTGGGCCACAATAACAAATGTATTAAATCGATTGATATGGAACTAAGGACTGATATAGTAACTAAGGACTGGGGTGGCACAGTTGCAAGCGCTGCTGTCTCACAGCACCAGGGAACCAGGTTCAATTCCGGCCTTGGGTCACTGTCTGTGTGGACTTTGCATGTTCTCCCTGTGTCTGTGCGGGTTTCTTCCGGGTGCTCTGGTTTCCTCCCACAGTCCAAAGATGTGCAGGTTAGGTTAATTGGCTATGCTAAAATGCCCCTTAGTGTCAGGGGGATTAGCAGGGTGGATACTTGGGGTTATGGGGATAGTGCATGGGTAGGATTGTTGTCGGTGTGGGCTGAATGGCCTCCTTCTGCACGGTAGGGATTCTATGATTCTATGAGCATAGGCTCTCCACTAAAGTTCGGTTCTGGGTCTGATTGACAACAGAACAAACATCTACAGTTAGAAGTGAACACATCAGGATCTCAGCAGGTTTTCCCCATGGACAGAACAGTTAAACTGCCCCTTGCCAATAAGAATGCTGACATTGGATCAAATGTTTTGAGCTTTTAAAGTCAGAGTATTAGCCACTGAGGAAAACTAAGGAAATGCCTTTGCACATGTGAAGTGTCTGAGTGTTGTCCCTCTAGTCTAACTGTGCTGTTCTATTGGTAAATGAGACGACTGAGTGAATCCATTTCCACATTCAACTGGGAAATAATCTTTTGATAATGGGATTTTACCCAAAGGTTTACAGCTCCGACGGTAATCTCACACCTTCTGATGATGTGTTCAGCATTCTTTGTGCTCTCCAGTCAAAGACAAGTAAAATATTGCAGATGCTGGAAATCAAAATGTAAAATTTTGGAAATACTCAGCAGATCTAGTAGCATCTGTAGAGCAAGAAACAGAGTTTGCATTTTAGGCCCATGACCATTCAACACCCAGGCCTGAAAATTAGCACACTTTCTCCTACCAGAGATAGGCTATTATTTCCAGCATTTTCTGTTTTTATTTCTCATCTGTCTGAGAATGGAAACATCTTCCACTTGTCTACTGTGTCGAGCCTTTTCATAATCTTAATCAGATCATCCTCACTCCCTTTTCCAGAGAAAATATTTACAGACTGTCCAGTCTTTCTTGCTGGGTGTAACTGCCTGTTCATGCATCTTTCTAGTCTATTTTCCTGCATCTTCTCCAGTCCTTCTAGACCCATCTTATAATATGGAGACTGGAGACATCAGCTAATCTGAGCAGCAAACTCACTATTGTCCCCAAATCCCTGCATGTTGAAGTATTTTAGCCATTTTCCAATCAGCTGAATATGAGATGGGATGGAATAAACAGATTCAACAAGTCAGTCTGTAACACTGTGGAGCATCTCCAACTTGCCTCTTCCCCTTACTATTAAACAGTTGATTTTTTCACTCTTAATCTGTCAGTTATGGCACTAAGAATAAAGGGCTGAATGGCCTATTTCTGCTCCTATTTCATACGTCTGTATGTATGTTAGTATTGAACGGGAAACTAGAGGTACAATGAGAGATTGAAATGAGGAATGATGTGAGGAAGCTCCTTTGGAGCAGATACACTGAGCTGGAGTTGTGTCCAATGGCCTGTTTTGCCTCCTGTGTCATTTCACTCCTGAAGGGTCTGCTTCAAACTTTTAGACAATGCCACGGATTCCTAGACTGTCAAACCAGCAGAAATAATTTATATTTACCCTCTGTTCCTCTTAATGTGTTTTATTCTTTTACTGTCACTGTTAATCACACCCAGAACTGAACCATGTTGATTCTGGTAATTGGAGTTTATTTCTACTGATTATTAATATCTTTGTAACTGGGCTGGAGTTTAATATCTTGATGTCAGTTAAATAAATCAACTTTGTTTCAAACACAGTGTGTCAAGTACTTGATTTCTCCAGGATTAATTGATTGATTAATTTTTTTTAATTTTTTATTATAGAAACCCTACAGTGCAGAAGGAGGCCATTCGGCCCATCGAGTCTGCACCGACCACAATCCCACCCAGGCCCTACCCCCACATATTTACCCACTAATCCCTCTAATCTACACATCAGGACTCTAAGGGGCAATTTTTTTTTTAACCTGGCCAATCAACCTAACCCGCACATCTTTGGACTGTGGGAGGAAACCGGAGCACCCGGAGGAAACCCACGCAGACACGAGGAGAATGTGCAAACTCCACACAGACAGTGACCCGAGCCGGGAACCGAACCCGGGACCCTGGAGCTGTGAAGCAGCAGTGCTAACCACTGTGCTACCGTGCCGCCCAATTGATGTCCTGTTACCGACAGTTCTGTTTTTGGATCTTTTCTCCTTTCTAACTCTAGATTATTTCAGTTCTCATACCTTCAGTTACTCTCATGGACAAGTCCCAGCTCCTCGTACCTTCCAGAGTGTCTCTCCCAGCCTAGAGATTCAGGGAAGTTTCAGTATTAAAAACAGAAAATGCTGGAGTTAGTAATCCATACTTTTCCAAGTATCAGTTGATTGTGTCCCAGATTATTGGTTTCATTTACCCCACCGCTGATGTTAAGCTGATTGTTCTGTAATTGCTGTGTTCTTGAACAGGGATGTAACATTTACAATCTCTCAGTCCTTTGTCACCACTACTCTGTAAGGATTGTAAGATTGTAGTCAGAGCTCCACAAGCTCCATGTGAAGGACAGTGTGTGTCAGAGTACAGCAGTCCCTCAATGTCAGACTGCAGTGTCAGCCTAGATAATGTGCTCAGCTTGATGAGTATTTCCTGTTGTTATTGATGTGGATCATTCAGAAACAATGGACTCTGATGATGTCATCCACTCCTGCTGCAATGATGTCATAGAGACTATTACATCACAGCGGAGCCTTAGTGGTGAAAACAGTTTTGTTCCAGACGGCAGCAAGTTCATTACTGATAGATCTGGAAATGAGAAGACTGGGAATGAAAGCACCCCAAGGTATTTCAGAGGAGTTTCATGAAGAAAAAAATGACAATGATTAGCACTGCTGCCTCGTAGCACTAGGGACCCAGGTTTAATTCAGGCCTTGGGTGACTATCTGTCTGGAGTTTGAACACTCTCCCCATGTCTGTGTGGGTTTCCTCTGAGTGCTTGGATTTCCTCTCACAGTCCAAAGATGTGCAGGTTAGGTTGATTGGCTATGCTAAATTGCCCCTTAGTGTCCCAAGATGTGCAGGTTAGATGGATTAGAAATGGTAAATGTGTTACAGGAATAGGGTGAGGGCCTGGGTATGATTCCCTTTCAGAATATCGGTACAGACTCGATAGGCCAAATGGCCTCTTCTGCATTGTAGGGATTCTATGAGTGACAGAGCATAATATTAGGATGGATGGACAAAAGCCTGATTGAGAGGCAGATCCTGAATTACGAGAGAGAGAGATGGACAGTTTAGGGAGGGAATTTCAGAGTTTCACACTCAGACCCTGCCACCAATGGTGGTGTAATTAAAATGTGGAGATGCAGGCATTGGACTGGGGTAAGCACAGTAAGAAGTCAGTTGTCAGAAGTCAGTAAGAAGGTGTTGTGAGACTTCTTACGGTGTAATTAAAACCATGGATGCGCAAGAGGCCTGAATGAGAAGAGTGCAGATATCTGGGGGACAAGCTAAATTGCCCCTTAGTGTCCCAAGGTGTGCAGGTTAGGGGGATTAGCAGGGTAAATACTTGGGGTTATGGGAAACAGTTCTGGATGGGGTTGCCCTGAGTGTCAGGGGGATTATGTGAGGTTACAAGGATAGGACCTGGGTGGGATTGATATCAGTGCAGACTTGATGGGCCGAATGGGCTCCTTCTGCATTTCAGGGATTCTATTCTATGAACTCAGGGAATTGTGAAACTGGAGATTACTGAGATAGAGAGGGATAAGGTCATGGAGGAAATTAAAAATAAGGATGTGAATTTTAAAATCGAGGCATGACTTGACTTAAAGCCGGTGTAGGTCAGTAAGCAAGGCAGGGGTGGGGGGAGATGGGTGAATGGGATTTGGTGTGAGAAAGCCGGCAGGCAGCAGAGTTTTGGATGATCTCACGTTTCCATGTGGGAGTGGGGTGAATGTGAGAGGCTGCTCAGAAATGTACTGGAATCATCAAGTCTAAAGGAAACACAGGCATGGGTGAGGGTTTCAGCAGCAGATGAGCTGGGGTGGGGTGGAGATTGCTGACATTATGGAGATTGAAATATTTGGTATTAGTGATGGTGTGGATATGTGGTCAGAAACTCATCCTGTTGTTAAATCTGACACCAAGATCTGAATTTTCCATCTGTCGGGCACACTCACACGGGAGAGCCTGGAAGTGGGTGCAATCGGCCCCGGAATGTGATTTCAGACTGGCCAATTAATGATCAGTCAGTGTGAAATGCATGCTGGGAAAGGCTCAGTGCTGCCGGGGAGGGAGGGAAGGGGACGGGCACTGAGGAAAGCGAGGGTGCTGTTGGCATTTCCAATACGCTCCCTCAGGGGGACAGCTGCTGTGGAGCCTGTCTCTCAGCTACTGACCTGTAAAAAATAAACTGCGATGGAGCTACTCACACTTGTTGGAGGTGAGGATGGCAGAGACGGGGAGAGGGAGAACCTTTCAAAAGGAATTAACTTCTATTAGTGATATTAAAAAGACACAACACACTGTGTTTAACACAAAGCTGATTTATTTGACTCTTATCCAGAATATTTACACCTATAACCGGCCTGGTGTTTATTAGCAAGAGCAGGACCAGACTCCAGTGAATAATCTTCAGACCTGCAGGTGATTAACAGCAAAATCACCTGTTACTTGTGGCCTTGCTGGTGTCTCAGCAGATGGGATGACTGAGTGAATCCCCTCCCACACACAGAGCAGGAGAACGGTTTCTCCCCGGTGTGAATGCGCCGGTGTTTCAGCAGATTGGATGAGTGATTGAATCCCTTCCCACACACAGAGCAGGTGAGCGGCCTCTCCCCAGTGTGAATTCTCTGGTGTACGGTGAGCTGAGATGATTTCCTGAACCCAGTCCCATAACGAGAGCATCTGAACGGTCTCTCGTCAGCGTGAATACGTTGATGGGTCACCAGTTCCCCAGAACTTTTAAAGCACTTCCCACAATCCAGGCATTTAAATGGTCTCTCGTCAGAGTGAACCCGTTGATGGGATGTCAGTTCCACAGAACTTTTAAAGCACTTCTCACAGTTCAGGCATTTAAAAGGTCTCTCATCAGTGTGAACTCGCTGATGTTTCAGTAGGTGAGATGACTGAGTGAATCCCTTCCCACACACAGAGCAGGTAAATGGTTTCTCCCCAGTGTGGATTCGCTGGTGTTTCAGCAGATCAGATAACTGAATGAATCCATTCCCACACTCGGAGCAGGTAAATGATCTCTCTCCAGTGTGAATTCGCTGATGTGTCATCAGGTGGGATGACTGAGTGAATCCCTTCCAACACACAGAGCAGGTGAATGGCCTTTCCCCAGTGTGACCACGTTGGTGTCCTAACAGATTGGATAACTGAGTGAATCCCTTCCCACACTCAGAACATGTGAATGGTCTCTCCCCATTGTGATCTCGCTGGTGTTTTAGCAGACTGGATGACTGAGTGAATCCCTTCCCACACTGAGGGCAGGTGAATGGTCTCTCCCCAATGTGACTGCGTCGATGAGTTTCCAGGTCAGATGGATAACTAAACGCTTTCCCACAATCCCCACATTTCCACAGCTTCTCCCCAGTGTGACTGTGCTTGTGTCTCGACAGGCCAGATGATCGACTGAAGCCTCGTCCACACACACAACACGTGTATGGTTTCTCCTCACTGTGAACAGTGCTTTTTCCTTCCATGTTTAATATTAAATGATATTCAAGTTACGATAAATGATACACCTCTGTCAGCTCCTGGTGTGATGTTTGGTTTCAGTTTCCTGACTGTAAATCCTCCTCTTCTAAAACCCTGTGAAATTGATTTAAAACAAAAAAACAGGAGTGAGAGAGAACCCACAAAAACACAAAGACAGCTTGTGAAATTGAGCTGAATGAATCTGGTCATTTGTCTGATACTAATGAACAGTGCTGGATTATCATAAAAACCCAGCTGATTCACTAATGTCCATCAGGGAAAGGAAACTACCACCCAGTCTGGGTCTGTACAGACTCAGGCCTCTACTTAAGGAGAGTTCAAGACAGTGGGAGAGAATGGGGAGTGATGCAAGAGGTGAGGTTGTGGGGGGATGGGGGAGGTGCTGGTGATGGCAGGAGGAGAGGTTGTGGGGGGATGGGGGAGGTGCTGGTGATGGCAGGAGGTGAGGTTGTGGGGGGGTGGGGGAGGTGCTGGTGATGGCAGGAGGTGAGGTTGTGGGGGGATGGGGGAGGTGCTGGTGATGGCAGGAGGAGAGGGATTTTACACATCTATAACTCAGCTGGAGCTTTGACAGAATCTCCCAAACCCTCAACTTCCACCACCTGGAAGGACCAGGATCACAAGTGTGAATCAACACCTCGAAATTCACCTTCAAGTCTCACACACTAGGGGATTTTCACAGTAACTTCATCGCAGTGTTAATATAAGCCTACTCGTGACATGATAAACTTTTTTAAAAAACGTTAAACACACTGTCCTGACTTGTCTGACATCCAGTACTGGATGAACAGATATTTTATATATTGGGAAGACTGAAGCCACTGGTTTCAGTCTTTGCTACAAACTTCACTCCCCAGCCACCGACTCCATCTCTCTCCCTGATAATTGTCCGAGGCTGAACATGATTGTTCACAACCATGGTGACATGTTTCACCTCAGGAATTAGGAGTCGGCCATTCGGCCCATCAGGTCTTTCACTTCTGTCAATGTTTCAAGTCTGGATGACCGTTCTCCAAACAGTCATTCAGACTCGAAACGTTGGCTCTATTCTCTCTCCAAAGATGCTGTCAGACATGCTGAGATTTTCCAGCACTTTGTTTTTGTTAAACATTCACTTGATTGCAGTTTGGTGTGGGTAAATCCTCCCCTTCTAACCCATGTAAAATGAGTTTCCAAAACCCATCACTCTCAGTCCAGGATAGAAATTCACAACATTGTGTCTGCCTGCTTTCCGGCTCAGGATTACTTAAGCTGGGACACATTTTCATTGGAAGCAGATGAGAAAATGTTCACTCGGCTGACTCCTGTGATGAGGGGGTTTGGCTTCTGAGGAAAGGTGGAACAGGTTGGGTCTTTACCCATTGGAATTCAGAAGAATGAGTGGTGATCTTGGTGAAGCATATTAGATCCTGGGGGAGCTTGACTGGGTCGATTCTGAGAGGATGTTTCCCCTCATGGGGTAATATCGAATTATGGAACAGTTAAAAAATAAGAGGTCTCTCAGTTTACACCATGAGGAGAAACGTATTCTTTATGAAGATCATTAGTCTTTGGAAATCCCTTCTCCAGTAAGTAGGAGGCTTGGTCATTTAATACATTTAAGGCTGTGTTAAGTTCATAAGATATTGGAGCAGAATTAGGGCATTCGGCCCATCGAGTCTGCTCTGCCATTCGACCATGGCTGATATGCTCCTCATTCCCATTTTCCTGCCTTCTCCCCATAACCAGTTAAAAATCTGTCTAACTCCTCCTTAAATTTACTCACTGTCCCAGCATCCAACGCACTTCGGGGCAGCGAATTCCAGATTCACAACCCTTTGGGAGAAGTAGTTTCTCCTCAACTCTGTTTTAAATTTGCTGCCCCTTATCCTAAAGACTATGAGCTCTCATCCTAGAATGCCCCACAAGAGGAAGCATCCACTCCACGTCTACTTTATCCAGACCTTTTATCATCTTGTACACCTCAATTTGATCTCCCCTCATTCTTCTAAATTCCAGAGAGTATAGGCCTATATCTCTTCATACGACAAACCCGAAATCTCTGGAATCGATCTCGTGAACCTCCTCTGAACTGCCTCCAAAGCCACGACATCTTTCCTCAAATAAAGGGACCAAAACTATGCACAATACTCCAGGTGCGGCCTCACCAATGCCTTGTATAGTTCCTTACATTTATATTCTAATCCTTTAGCTATAAATGCCAACATTCCATTCACTTTCTTTACAATCTGCTGTTCCTGCATGCTGGTTTCCTGTGACTGGTGAATGAGGACACCCAGATCCTTCTGCACTGGAGCACCCCGAAGTCTCTCCCCATTTAGATAATAAGTCGCCTTCCCAACACTCCAGCCCAGGCAACATGCTGGTGACCCTCCTCTGCACTCTTTCTCGTGCAATCACATCCTTCCTATAGTGTTCCTCAGTGTTAGAGAACATAGAACAGTACAGCACAGAACAGGCCCTTCGGCCCACGATGTTGTGCCGAGCTTTATCTGAAACCAAGATCAAGCTATCCCACTCCCTATCATCCTGGTGTGCTCCATGTGCCTATCCAATAACCGCTTAAATGTTCCTAAAGTGTCTGACTCCACTATCACTGCAGGCAGTCCATTCCACACCCCAACCACTCTGTGCGTAAAGAACCTACCTCTGATATCCTTCCTGTATCTCCCACCACGAACCCTATAGTTATGCCCCCTTGTAATAGCTCCATCCACCCGAGGAAATAGTCTTTGAACGTTCACTCTATCTATCCCCTTCATCATTTTATAAACCTCTATTAAGTCTTCCCTCAGCCTCCTCCGCTCCAGAGAGAACAGCCCTAGCTCCCGCAACCTTTCCTCATAAGACCTACCCTCCAAACCAGGCAGCATCCTGGTAAATCTCCTCACTCTCTCCAGCGCTTCCACATCCTTCCTATAGTGAGGTGACCAGAACTGCACACAATACTCCAAATGTGGTCTCACCAAGGTCCTGTACAGTTGCAGCATAACCCCACGGCTCTTAAACTCCAACCCCCTGTTAATAAAAGCTAACACACTATAGGCCTTCTTCACAGCTCTATCCACTTGACTGGCAACCTTTAGAGATCTGTGGATATGGACCCCAAGATCTCTCTGTTCCTCCACAGTCTTCAGAACCCTACCTTTGACCCTGTAATCCACATTTAAATTTGTCCTACCAAAATGAATCACCTCACATTTATCAGGGTTAAACTCCATTTGCCATTTTTCAGCCCAGCTTTGCATCCTATCTATGTCTCTTTGCAGCCTACAACAGCCCTCCACCTCATCCACTACTCCACCAATCTTGGTGTCATCAGCAAATTTACTGATCCACCCTTCAGCCCCCTCCTCCAAGTTATTAATAAAAATCACAAAGAGCAGAGGACCAAGCACTGATCCCTGCGGCACTCCACTAGCAACCTGCCTCCAATCCAAAAATTTTCCATCGACCACCACCCTCTGTCTTCGATCAGACAGCCAGTTACCTATCCAATCGGCCAACTTTCCCTCTATCCCACACCTCCTCACTTTCATCATAAGCCGCCCATGGGGGACCTTATCAAACGCCTTACTAAAATCCATGTATTGACATCAACTGCCCTACCTTCATCAACACACTTAGTTACCTCTTCAAAAAATTCTATCAAATTTGTGAGGCACAACTTGCCCTTCACGAATCCATGCTGATTATCCCGGATTAATCCGCATCTTTCTAAATGGTCGTAAATCCCATCTCTAAGGACCTTTTCCATCAATTTACCAACCACTGAAGTAAGACTAACCGGTCTATAATTACCAGGGTCATTTCTATTCCCTTTCTTAAACAGAGGAACAACATTCGCCATTCTCCAGTCCTCTGGCACCAGCCCCGTGGACAGCGAGGATCCAAAGATCAAAGCCAAAGGCTCTGCAATCTCATCCCTTGCCTCCCAAAGAATCCTAGGATATATTTCATCAGGCCCAGGGGACTTATCGACCTTCAGTTTATTCAAAACTGCCAGGACATCCTCCCTCCGAACATCTGTTTCCTCCAGCCTATTAGCCTGCAACACCTTCTCTTCCTCAAAAACATGGCCCCTCTCCTTGGTGAACACTGAAGAAAAGTATTCATTCATCACCTCGCCTATCTCTACTGACTCCATACACAAGTTCCCACTACTGTCCTTACGTTCTGTCTGATTCTGTCAGTTGATGTTTCTGAGATTAACCTTGGGACACTCTCCTACATTAAAGGTCTGATATAAATGAAAGTTAGTTTTAAATCACATTGTAACAGATTGGGGAAGTCAGGATTAAAACAATATCTGGGTAAATGGAGTTTGGTCACAGATCAGCCGTGACCCCAGTCAATAAGAGAACAGGCTCGAGGGGGATAAATGATTTCCTCCTGTTCCCAATAAACTTGGGCTCAAACACCAGCTGATGAATGGAAAGTGATGGGTGAACTGGGGAGAAGACACTTCACCAGGAACCAGCGATGGAGCAGAGTTAAAGAGTAGGAGAGTCCTGTGGACAGACTACTCAGGAAATGGAATAGATTGTTCGGCCCTTCAAGTCTGCTCTGTTATTCAATTAGACCCTGGTTGATCCATTAGTCTATCTGAACTTGAACAAATATCTGAATTGTTAACTCAAGCTGGTTACAGCAGTTATTAACAGCAGCAGAAACACACCATAGCTATCAGAATGAACATGGGTCAGTGCAGGATGTGATTACCTGTTCAATAACTGGGGAATCTGCCTCCAGAAGACTTGTGAACTCGCTGGTGTCTCATTAGGTTTTGTGACTGAGTGAATCTGTTCCCACATATGGAGCAGGTGAACGGCCTCTCCCCGGTGTGAACTCGCTGGTGTATCAGGAGATCAGATGAGTTAGTGAATCCCTTCCCACACACGGAGCAGGTGAAAGGCCTTTCCCCAGTGTGAGCACGCTTGTGTTTCAGCAGGTGAGATGAACTGCTGAATCCCTTCATACACACAGAGCAGGTGAATGGCTGCTCCCCAGTGTGAAGTCGCTGGTGAGTGTGAAGGTTGAACATTCGACTAAAACTCTTCCCACACACGGTGCAGATGAACAGACTCTTCCCAGTGTGGCTGCACTGATGAGCTTCCAGCTGGGATGGAGAACTGAATTCCTTCCCACAGTCCCCACATTCCCATGGGTTCTCTATGGTGTAGATGTCCTCGTGTCTCTCCAGGTTGGATGATTTAATGTGTGTATATTTCAAATATCCTGTCAAAGGAGTTTAGAAACATCATCACTATCAATACAAGATAGAAATTCAGAACAGACATTTCTACTTTCTGTGGAACATCGTTTCCTCACTTGTTCCTGTAAAGCAGTAAATCCTCATCCTGAACACTTTCCCACCTCCCTGTCCTGCAACCAACTCCCACATTGAACAACCATCTCATATTTCATTGATTGTCCCATGTTTGAGTCCAGTGTGCCAGGCTGCATGGCGTATGGGTGCTGTTTCACCCATAAGATGGATCTGTGCAGCACCCTCTTCCAACTGTTCTGGCTGCCAACCAGCCCATGCCCACCCACACAGTTCCAGCAGCACCGCACACAATACTGCTCACCTGCTCTAACAGACTCGTGAAGAATGTCCTTTCATTTTCTCAGAGAGAGTTGGTCAGCCTGGCAAACCCAGTGTGAAATATCTTCACAAATCTTTTCTCCCACTCTCTATTCTGGCTGGGTTCAGTTCTTTTGTACAGAGTCAAAATAAAATCAATCAATTATTTTCTCTCCTGGTCACTGCTGGGAGCTGCAGCTTTTTACTGGGGGTGTTGGGGACTCCAGCGGGTGTTTGTGAATCCTCCCCGCCCACCTCCCAGGGTTTCCTTCCTTCCCAGAGATCAGAGTCCTCATTGATTTGAGGCCAAAGTGTAACCTCTTATTTATTGTCCCCCTCCCCCATCCTCTGATGTGAACCATCCTCCAGTGGCTGAGCCAGGATGGGGCCGTTAACCTGGGCCTGTTCCCGGGAGGGAGGGAGGGAGGGAGAAGCCCCGCAGCTGCAAACCAGGGAGCTGACAATGATTCTGAAGGGTTTGCGGATCCACAAAGTGTTTCCAAATCCTCCCAGCCACCGCCTAACGCTGACTCCGCTTCTCCGGGACAAAGGACTCTCGCTCCCGAGGCGAACAAAGGAATTGCGCATGCTCCACATTCAGACAGAGTGTCCCGCATGATCAGCCAGACCGGACTGCGCATGTGCCAGATCGTGATGCCCCGGGGAGGGTGATTGACAGCGGCTCCGGACCAATACGAGGGGCGGGTCTGGATGACGCGGTGGGGGTGGTGGGTGGGGGGGTTGGTCCTCCAACCAATCAGGGTGAAAAAGGGGCTCCAACTGACGCATGCGCATTGCGGGTAATGGCGACGGCAAAGGCTTCCTGCTTCGGATCCGTAATTTGTCAGCGGAAAATCGCCGATCGGTGGGTACGATGGAACCGGCGAGTGGACGGGAAGGCTTCAGAAACCGGTTGTGCGATCTGTAAACTCCCCCCAAAATTCTCCAATTACCCCATTTGCATCGAGCGGGTCAAAGATCCCTGAGATCGGCCCACGCGTTAACGACCTCCATCTTTATTGGGGGCAATGTGCGGCAGTGCGCATGGGTGATCGCCATCTTTGTAGGGGGCAATATTGTCAATGACTGGGAGGAGCGGGTTCCCCATTGTTCAGAATGGAGACAACTTGTCCATCAAACTGCATCAACCCTCTGAGTCCCAATGTCTTATTGATGAGGCAGAGCGGTGGCAGAGAAGGAAAGAAATCACAAGATGCTTTATAAATATTTTAAGGGCAAGAGGGTAATCAGGGAAAGAGTGGTTGGTAGGTTAGGAATTAATTGCCCATTCGGCAACCTGGGTGTGGAGCCGGAAGATGTATTTGAAGCATTAAAGGAGTATTTTGCATCTGTGTTCACTGTGTGGAAGGACAATGTAGGTACAGAAAGCAGGGATGGGTGTGTGATAGAATTGAACAGATTGTCATTGGTGGTGTGGTAAATAGCGAGGAGGACAACCTTGGATTGCAGGGTGATACAGACAGGCTGGTCAGACGGGCAGAACAGTGGCAAATGGAACTTAACCCTGAAAAGTATGAAGTGATGAATTTTGGGAGGACAAGGCCAGGGAATATAAAGGACCAGAGGGACATTGGGGAGCATTCCCAATTATCCCTGAAGCCAGCAGGACAGGTAGATAAGGTGGTTATGTTGGAGCTGTATAAACACTTGTTACTCATAACTCGAGTCCTGTGTGCTGTTCTGTTTGGAACACTAGAGGAAGGATGCGATTGCATCAGAAAGGGAGCAGAGGAGATTCACCAGGATGTTGCCTGGGCTGGACCATTTCAACTATGAAGAGTGGCTGGTTAGGCTGAGGTTGTTTTCCTTAGAGCAGAGAAGGCTGAGGGGTGACCTGACTGAGGTGTACAAGATTATGAGGAATATAAATCAGGTAAATTGAAAGGAACTTTTCCCCTTTAGTAGAGGGGTCAATAACCAGGGAGATAGATTTAAGTTAAGGGGCAGGAGGTTTAGAGTGGAATGGAGGAATAACCTTTCACTCAGAGGGTGGTAGGAATCTGGAACTCTCTGTCTGAAAGGGTGGTAGAGGCAAGAATCCTCACATTATATAAGAAGCATTTAGATGAGCAGGCGAAACACCATAGCACTCAAGGTTATGAACCAATTACTGGAAATGGGATTAGAATAGATAGGTGCTTGCTGGCCGGCACAGACATGATGGGCCAAAGGGCCTCTTTCTATGCTGTAAAACTCTATGCTGCTAAATGGAGGGAATTTCTGTTCATCCAGTGCAAGATGTCAGATAAGTCAGGGTGATGTGTGACTTGAAGGGAATTTTGGAGGGATGATGTTCACATACACCTACTACCCTGGTCCTCCTCGGTGCTGGAGGTTGGTTTATTTGTAAGTAAGTAAAATTCCCTCCCGTCACCCCATGTCGCTCCACTTCTCACCCTCTCCCTCCCCTCCCAGAGAGAAGAGCCTGGTGTCAGTCCAGAAAAGGTGGTAGGTTCCCATACCAGTGAACCAGTTAAGTTTTTCACAACAATGTCAGTTTTCATGGTCACATTTTTCTCGTATCTGCCCAACAAATTACCAAATTTGTTCAGCTCGATTTCACAGCCTGATTTTGCGGCTTGTCTCTCATTCCCTTTTCTCTGTTTTGAAATAATTTCACAGGGCAATTGGAAGGAAGGATTTGCAGTTGGAAAACTCAAACTAAACATCGCATCAGAATCTGATGGAGTCACTCAATTTATCCAAACCTGAAATCATTGTGTTGTAAACATGGAAGGAGAAAGTACCATTCACAGTGGGGAGAAAGCGTCCGTGTGTTGTGTGTGTGTGGATGAGGCTTCATCTGATTATAGAACCTGGAGAGACACAGGACACCCACAGCATGGAGAAACTGTGGAAATGTGAGGACTGTGGGAAGGGATTCAGTTACTCAGTTATACTGGAAACTCATCAGTGCGTTCACACTGGGGAGAGGCCATTTACCTGCACCGAGTGTGGGAAGAGCTTCGTGAATTCAACCAACCTGCTGAGACACCAGCTCGTTCACACTGGGGAGAGGCCGTTCACCTGCACTGAATGTGGGAAGGGATTCACTCATTCATCACATCTGTTGAGACACCAACCAGTTCACACCTTTTAAATACACAGACTGTGTGAAGTGCTGCAAAACTTCTGGGAACTGAAGCACCATCAACATGTTCACACTGACATGAGACCGTTCAGGTGCTCTCATTGTGGGACTGGGTTCACACAATCATCTGACCTCACTGTCCACCAGTGGATTCACACTGGGGAGAGGCCACTCACCTGCAAAGAGTGTGGGAAGGGATTTGCTCAGAAGTCCACTCTGCTGACACACCAGTGGATTCACACTGGGAAGAGACCATTCACCTGCCCTGAGTGTGGAAAGGGATTCATTAATTCATCCCACCTGCTAACGCACCAGCAGATCCACACTGATGAGACTGAACTGCGGAAAGTGCAACAAAAGTTCCAGGGAACTGCTGTCCCATCAACAAATCCACACTGACTAGAGACAATTCAAGTGTTGTCATTTTTGGTCTGAGTTCAGGTAACCTCTTCCCACTGTACACCAGTGCATTGACACTGAGGAGAGAATGTTCACTCCCTCTGAATGTGGGAAGAGAGTCACTCATTCGTCCCATCCGCTGAGATCCAGTGATTTCAGAAATAACTACATTGATTGTATTTTACTTTTAATCACAACCAGCACTAAATCGCATTCTTTGGGGTCTGTTTCTACTGCTGATGATAAACTCCAGGCCAGTTGTATGTTTTTAATCTTCTGGTTAAAAGTTAAATAAATCAGCTTTATGTTAAGCTGAGTGTCAATCTTTTTGATATCTCCAATATGTTAGGAGTTTTTGAGAATCTCTGCCCATTCCCTCTTTCCTCCATCCTCACTTCCAATAACAAGTGTAAGCAGCTCATAGAGCTTCTTTAGGATTGAGAACATCCAATGAATTACCTCTACTACTTCCAACAGCCCACCAGAAAAATACTGCTTCTAAAGTTCCTCATTGTCTGAGCTCTGAACCTGCATCTTCCTCTGGGTTCTGTCACCATTTAATTGGGACCATCAGTGGTGGTGTTTTTAACCCAGCATTCCCAATGGTTGAGAGTATCCCCTTTCCACAGCACAGGAGAGCAGTGGGCAGGCCTGGTTCTATTCTGTGTTTGGAGCATCCGCAGTGTCAGCCATGACTATGAACAGACATTTCTCTCTCGGATCCACGATGGGTAAAAGGTGGGATGGCGGGAGGAATGGATTTGGTGGGTGGATAGAGATTCTCTGGAAACCTGTTGTGTAAACTGCAAATCCCAAATGAGAAGTTACTGAATGGACACAAGGGGAATTATCCCGGTGACAAACCTGGAGCAGGAGGAGAGAATGTTGTGAATTTCTATCCTGGATGGATTTCGGAAACTCCTTTTACAGGGGGTTAGAAGAGGAGGATTTACACACGGCAATCTCAAACTAAAGAAAGGTTCATCTCTACAGGGTGGTACAGTGGTTAGCACTGCTGCCTCACTGTCTGTGTGGAGTTTGCACATTCCACCTGTGACTTCAGGGGTTTTCTCCAGGTGCTCTGCTTTCGTCCCACAGTCAAAAGATGTGCAGGTTAGAGGATTAGTGGGGTAAACGTGTGGAGTTGCTGGCGGTGGGCCTGGGTAAGATGCCCTATTGCAGAGTCAGCACAGACTCGATGGGCTGAATGGCCTCCTTCTACACTGTAGGGATTCTATGATTCTTCGGATACAGGTCTTCAAATGGGATGGACAGGTAGATATGGACAGAATGTTTCCACTGAGACATGAATAGACAGTAAATAGTAGTAAATCCAAACACTTAAACCCAGACACCAAATCCAGAGACCACTTACACCCAGACACCAAATCCAAGTAATCCAGAAACCCAAAGTCATGTTCTGGGGACCTAGGTTCAATTCCCACCATGGCAGACGGTGGAATTTGAATTCAATAACAAAAAAATCCGGAAATAAACTTTTAATGAAACCATTGCCGATTGTTATAAAAAACTCATGTCCTTTCGGGAAGGAAATCTGCCACCCTTTCCCGGTATGTTCCACATGTGACTCCAGATCTATAGCAATGTGGGTCTTTAAATGGTCCAGCAAGCCATTCAGTTCAAGGGCAATTAGGGTTGAGCAATGAGTATGGACAGAGTAAATAGTCAGAAACTGTTCCCACTCAAGAGAGCACCAAGAACTAGGGCACAGATTCAAAGTATTTAGCCAAGGAGTAAGAGTGATGTGAGTAAAAATGTTTCACTCAGAGGTTGGTTGGAGTCTGGAACAAATTCACTGAGGAGGTCGTGGAGGCAGGTTCTATTGAGGTATTGAAAAGAAAATTAGATTGCTATCTGAAAAGAAAGAATGTGCAATGTTACGGGAATAAGGCAGGGAAGTAGGACTGGGTATAATGCCCTTTCAGAGACCCAGGACAGACTCAATGGGCTGAATGGTGTCTTTCTGCACTGTGAGGATTCTGTGTTTCTGTCAGCACAGACCCCACATCATCAGCATTGGAACTGAAACTCCCATCATTACATCAACACCAGAACCACGATGGAATTTCAGAAAACTGGGAAATCTTCCGAAAGGCAATGACACCAACATCAGGTGGGTTTCACCAAGCACCCAATGTCTTCAATAGATTGATAGGATTGATGAAAGTTCAGAGTTTAATCCGGGAGAAGATGAATCAGAGAACAGAAATAATCTTGAGCAAGAAAAGGCCCAAATAATGGCACTGTCAAAAACAGGAGATCAATCATTCTCCTCTTATTATTGGAGAAATCCAAAACACTGTGTTTGAATCAAAGCTGATTTAATCAACATTTACAAACAACATCACTGCACACACCAGCTTTCATGCTTATTAATATCAGCAGCAACAAACTCCAACTGTCAGAATGAACATGGTTCAGTCCTGGATGTCATTAACAGCAGATTCGAAATCCAATCCCTTCAGTTACTCATGATGCGATTAGGCAAGAATTAGGGGGCATAAGATGGGAACAGAAACTGTCAGGGAAAGGCACTGATGAAAAGTGGAACTTTTTCAAGGAACAAATACTGGGTGTCCTTGATAGGTATGTCCCTGTCAGGCAGGGAGGAAATGGCCGAGTGAGGGAACCGTGGTTCACAAAAGAGGTGGAATGTCTTGTGAAAAGGAAGAGGGAAGCTTATGTAGGGATGAGGAAACAAGGTTCAGATGGCTCGATTGAGGGTTACAAGTTAGCAAGGAATGAGCTGAAAAAGGGGCTGAGGAGAGCAAGGAGGGGACATGAGAAGTCCTTGGCGGGTCGGATCAAGGAAAACCCCAAGGCTTTTTACTCTTATGTGAGGAATAAAAGAATGACCAGGGTGAGGTTAGGGCCGGTCAAGGACAGTGGTGGGAACTTGTGTATGGAATCAGTAGAGATAGGCGAGGTGATGAATGAATACTTTTCTTCAGTGTTCACCAAGGAGAGGGGCCATGTTTTTGAGGAAGAGAAGGTGTTACAGGCTAATAGGCTGGAGGAAATAGATGTTCGGAGGGAGGATGTCTTGGCAGTTTTGAATAAACTGAAGGTCGATAAGTCCCCTGGGCCTGATGAAATGTATCCTAGGATTCTTTGGGAGGCGAGGGATGAGATTGCAGAGCCTTTGGCTTTGATCTTTGGGTCCTCACTGTCCACGGGGATGGTGCCAGAGGACTGGAGAGTGGCAAATGTTGTTCCTCTGTTTAAGAAAGGGAATAGAAATGACCCTGGTAATTATAGACCGGTTAGTCTGACTTCGGTGGTTGGTAAATTACAAAGAACAAAGAACAAAGAACAGTACAGCACAGGAAACAGGCCCTTCGGCCCTCCAAGCCTGTGCCGCTCCTTGGTCCAACTAGACCAATCGTTTGTATCCCTCCATTCCCAGGCTGCTCATGTGACTATCCAGGTAAGTCTTAAACGATGTCAGCGTGCCTGCCTCCACCACCCTACTTGGCAGCACATTCCAGGCCCCCACCACCCTCTGTGTAAAAAACGTCCCTCTGATGTCTGAGTTATACTTCGCCCCTCTCAGCTTGAGCCCGTGACCCCTCGTGATCGTCACCTCCGACCTGGGAAAAAGCTTCCCACTGTTCACCCTATCTATACCCTTCATAATCTTGTATACCTCTATTAGATCTCCCCTCATTCTCCGTCTTTCCAAGGAGAACAACCCCAGTCTACCCAATCTCTCCTCATAGCTAAGACCCTCCATACCAGGCAACATCCTGGTAAACCTTCTCTGCACTCTCTCCAATGCCTCCACGTCCTTCTGGTAGTGCGGCGACCAGAACTGGACGCAGTACTCCAAATGCGGCCTAACCAGCGTTCTATACAGCTGCATCATCAGACTCCAGCTTTTATACTCTATACCCCGTCCTATAAAGGCAAGCATACCATATGCCTTCTTCACCACCTTCTCCACCTGTGTTGCCACCTTCAAGGATTTGTGGACTTGCACACCTAGGTCCCTCTGTGTTTCTATACTCCTGATGACTCTGCCATTTATTGCATAACTCCTCCCTACATTATTTCTTCCAAAATGCATCACTTCGCATTTATCCGGATTAAATTCCATCTGCCACCTCTCCGCCCAATTTTCCAGCCTATCTATATCCTGCTGTATTGCCCGACAATGCTCTTCGCTATCCGCAATTCCAGCCATCTTTGTGTCATCCGCAAACTTGCTGATTACACCAGTTACACCTTCTTCCAAATCATTTATATATATCACAAATAGCAGAGGTCCCAGTACAGAGCCCTGCGGAACACCACTGGTCACAGACCTCCAGCCGGAAAAAGACCCTTCGACCACTACCCTCTGTCTCCTATGGCCAAGCCAGTTCTCCACCCATCGAGCCACTTCTCCTTGTATCCCATGAGCCTTAACCTTCTTAACCAACCTGCCATGTGGGACTTTGTCAAATGCCTTACTGAAATCCATATAGACGACATCCACGGCCCTTCCTTCATCAACCGTTTTTGTCACTAATGGAATTGATGGAAAAGGTCCTTAGGGATGGGATTTACGACCATTTAGAAAGATGCGGATTAATCCGGGATATTCAGCACGGATTTGTGAAGGGCAAATCGTGCCTCACAAATTTGATAGAATTTTTTGAGGAGGTAACTAGGTGTGTTGATGAAGGTAGGGCGGTTGATGTCATATACATGGATTTTAGTAAGGCGTTTGATAAGGTCCCCCATGGTCGGCTTATGATGAAAGTAAGGAGGTGTGGGATAGAGGGAAAGTTGGCCGATTGGATAGGTAACTGGCTATCTGATCGAAGACAGAGGGTGGTGGTGGATGGAAAATTTTCGGACTGGAGGCAGGTTGCTAGCGGAGTGCCGCAGGGATCGGTGCTTGGTCCTCTGCTCTTTGTGATTTTTATTAATGACTTAGAGGAGGGGGCTGAAGGGTGGATCAGTAAATTTGCTGATGACACCAAGATTGGTGGAGTAGTGGATGAGGTGGAGGGGTGTTGTAGGCTGCAAAGAGACATAGATAGGATGCAAAGCTGGGCTGAAAAATGGCAAATGGAGTTTAACCCTGATAAATGTGAGGTGATTCATTTTGGTAGGACAAATTTAAATGTGGATTACAGGGTCAAAGGTAGGGTTCTGAAGACTGTGGAGGAACAGAGAGATCTTGGGGTTCATATCCACAGATCTCTAAAGGTTGCCACTCAAGTGGATAGAGCTGTGAAGAAGGCATATAGTGTGTTAGCTTTTATTAACAGGGGGTTGGAGTTTAAGAGCCGTGGGGTTATGCTGCAACTGTACAGGACCTTGGTGAGACCGCATTTGGAATATTGCATGCAGTTCTGGTCACCTCACTATAAGAAGGATGTGGAAGCGCTGGAAAGAGTGCAGAGGAGATTTACCAGGATGCTGCCTGGTTTGGAGTGTCGGTCTTATGAGGAAAGGTTGAGGGAGCTGGGGCTGTTCTCTCTGGAGCGGAGGAGATTGAGGGGAGACTTAATAGAGGTTTATAAAATGATGAAGGGGATAGATAGAGTGAACGTTCAAAGACTATTTCCTCGGGTGGATGGAGCTATTACAAGGGGGCATAACTATAGGGTTCATGGTGGGAGATATAGGAAGGATATCAGAGGTAGGTTCTTCACGCAGAGAGTGGTTGGGGTGTGGAATGGACTGCCTGCAGTGATAGTGGAGTCAGACACTTTAGGAACATTTAAGCGGTTATTGGATAGGCACATGGAGCACACCAGGATGGTAGGGAGTGGGATAGCTTGATCTTGGTTTCAGATGAAGGTCGGCACAACATCGTGGGCCGAAGGGCCTGTTCTGTGCTGTACTGTTCTATGTTCTATGTTCTAGTTACTTGTGAACTCGCTGGTGCCTAAGCTGTGTGGATGAACGACTGAATCTCTTTCCACACACTGAGCACGGAAATGGCCTCTCCCTGGTGTGAACTCGCTGGTGTGTCAGCAGGGTGGATGACTGAGTGAATCCCTTCCCACACACTGAGCAGATGAACGGCCTCTCCCCAGTGTGAACTCGCTGGTGATTAAGTAGGTTGGACATCCAAGTGAAGCCTTTCCCACAGAAAAAGCAGGTGAAGGGTCTCTCCCTGGTGTGAGTGAGTTGGTGCATCAGCAGATCCGTCTGGCTTTTAAAGCACTTCTCACAGTCAGGACATTTAAACAGTCTCTTATCAGTATGAACAAGTTGGTGTGTCAGTAGGTCGAATGAACGGGTAAATCCCTTCCCACACACGGAGCAGGGGAACAGTCTCTCCCCAGTGTGAGTGTGTTTGTGGTTCAACAGATCATTTTTCCGTTTATAGTTTTTCTCACAGTCAGAACATTGGAAAGGTCTCTCCTCACTGTGGATACGAAGGTGTGACAGGAGGTGGGATGAGTTTGTGAAGTCTTTCCCACAGACGGAGCAGGTGAATGGTCTCTCCCCAGTGTGAACACGCCGGTGTCTTAGAAGGTGGGATGATTTAGTGAATCCTTTCTGACACACAGAGCAAGTGAATGGCCTCTCCCCAGTGTGACTGCGGTGATGAATATGTAATTCAGATGGGTAATCAAATCCCTTCCCACAGTCTCCACATTTCCACGGTTTCTCCCCAGTGGGACAGCACTTGTGTTTTGACAGGTTTGATGAGCGACTGAAACCTCGTCCACACACAGAACATGTAAACACCTTCTCCCCATTGTGAACGGTGCTTTTTGATTCCATGTTCAGAAGTCGATGATGTTCAGGCCCTGATGAGTTGGGTGTCTGTCAGATCCTGATGTGATGTTTGATCTGAGTTTCCCACCTACAAATCATCCTCTTCCAATATGCTGTAAAATTAATTCAAAAAGGAGAAAAAAACAGTGATAAACACAAAGGTAGGTTGTGAAATTGAGCTGAATGAATCCGGTAATTTGTGGAGCCGGCACAAGGAAAAAGTGACCACGAAAGCTGCTGGATTGTGATTAAAAACTCAAATGGTTTGCTAATGTCCTTCAATGCAGGAAACCTGCCACCCAGTCCAGATCTACACAAGAATTCAACCTTAATGGGAGGAGAAAGATAGAGATGAAACAGGGAGGGAATGAACGGTAAGGACTTTATACATCTGCAACTGGACAAGAACTTTGACAGAACCTGCCAAACCACAACCTTCACCAACTCAAAGGATGCAGGATAACTATCACCTCCAAATGTCGCTTTCAATCTCAAAACAACTTGTAATCGTGAGGTAACCTATAACCTCCTGCATTTAAGGGGCAATTTAGCCTGGTCAATCCACCTAACCTGCACACCTTTGGGGTGTGGGAGGAAACCGGAGCACCTAAAGGAAACTCATGCAGTCACAGAGAGAACGTGCAAACTCCACACAGTCACCCAAAGCTGGAATCGAACCCGGGTCCCTGGTGCTGTGAAACAGCAGTGCTGACCACTGTGCTACCCTGTGCCACTGTACTATGTTGCTCAGAAATAAGTTTTAGGATTTTGGCCGAGTGATTGTGAAGGCAGAGCAGTATATACTACCAAGTCAGAATAGTGTGTGATTCTGAAGAGTAAATGCAGGTAGTGGGGTTTCCATGCACAAACTGCCCTAATCCATATTGGAGAAGAGGTTTGTAGTTTTGGAAGCTGCTGTCAAAGGAGGTTTAGCCAATTGCTGGTAATTCCAGTAATGTCCATGTTCCAGTTATTAATATGAAATTTTTCTAAATGTAAATTTTACAAAAATACCCGACATAACTACTTTTTCCTTACTTGAAACACAGCTTTAAATGGTCCGTTTGTTTCTAGATTCAGTTCCATGAGCAACGCCTTCAACTAAGAACATAAGAAATAGGAGCAGGAGTAGGCCATCTAGCCCCTCGAGCCTGCCCCGCCATTCAATAAGATCATGGCTGATCTGACGTGGATCAGTACCACTTACCCGCCTGATCCCCATAACCCTTAATTCCCTTACCGATCAGGAATCCATCCATCCGCGCTTTAAACATATTCAGCGAGGTAGCCTCCACCACCTCAGTGGGCAGAGAATTCCAGAGATTCACCACCCTCTGGGAGAAGAAGTTCCTCCTCAACTCTGTCTTAAACCGACCCCCCTTTATTTTGAGGCTGTGTCCTCTAGTTTTAACTTCCTTACTAAACAAAATCAAAACACTGCAGCTGCTGGAAATCTGAAATGAAAAGAGAAAACGTTGGAAATACTCATCAGGTTAGACAGCATCTATAGAGACAGAAATAGAGTTAATGTTTGCAGTCACTGATGCTCCTCTAATAAAACACATACCAATAGCTGCTGTTTAATGGGGCCGTGGATCCCACAATCTCCTGTGCCCCAGAAACAGCTCTATCCATCACACACATTTCCCATTATGACACTTCTATGTCAAGAGGGCGAGCTGTTTAAAAGTCGTCAAGTTCCATTTTTGCGTGTTGATGTTCATTAAAGATACGGATTGACTTCCCCCTCATTATGTATCAATTTCAGATACTTTGGTCGAGAATTTCCATTCCCCTACTTCCTGGTGGATAATGGATGTCTTGAGCACTTCGATTACAGTACAATTTGATTCCTAATTTTATTAACTGCACCCCTATCCCTAATTTTCACATCGCAGCAGAAAAAGCTACTGTTCACAAATGAGGAGTTTCGATGGCGTGCGTTTTACCCACCATTCCTCGCGGTGGGGAATGTCCCCTATCCACAGCACGGGAGAGTTGTGCATGCGCAGTGAAGCAGTGTTTGACGCATGCGTAGCGTGGACGATGGCAATGGAGAAGGACGTTCCTCTGTCTCATCAGCAACCGGTTAGGATGCGGATACATGGAGGGAGGATTGGAACCAGCAGATGGACGGAGAGGGTTTCTAAATATCTGGTGAAGGTCTCAAACCTCTAAAAGTAACCCGCAGGTTCCGTGTTTACAGCTTCAGGTCTTTTTCCCGAGACGAGGCGAGGTTAACAGCCGCCATCTTGATTCAGCAGGGAGCGGAGCGAATGCGCTGGTGTCTTGGTGACGCAACAGTGAGTGGGTGGGGCTTCAGCGTTTTCTGCTCCCGACTGGGTCCTAGTGACCGGATAGCACAGCAGACTGAGTAACAGGTTCTCAACAGCTTCACCCACTCCCAGGCGGCAGCTAATGTTTGCAGCCTCGAGGAATCCATGGGTCATGTATATACTCCAGAAGTTGTTTATTCCTGTTTGGCGCAAGAGTGGTAAGGGAATTGTGGCCAAGCCATGGCTTACAAGGGAAATTAGAGATAGAATCAGATTCAAGGAAGAAGCATTCAAATTGGCAAGAAAAAGCAATAGATCCGAGGATTGGGAGCAGTTTAAAATTCAGCAAAGGAGGACCAAGGGATTGATTAAGAAGGGAAAAATGGAGTATGAAAGGAAGCAAGCAGGGAACATAAAAACTGACTGTAAAAGTTTCTATAGATATGTAAAGAGAAAAAGTTTGACAAAAACGAATGTTAGAAACAGGAGAATTCATAACGGGGAATAAAGAAATGGCTGAGGAATTAAATTTGTACTTTGCTTCAGTCTTCACAAAGGAAGACGTGAATAATGTACCAGAAGTGCTGAAAGAAACATGTTTTAGTCAGGGGCTGAAGGAAATCAGCATCAGTTGAGAAGTTTTTGGGGAAATTGATGGGATTGAAGGTGGATAAATCTCCAGGTCCAGATAAGCTTCATCCCAGAGTATCTCAGGAAGTGGTCCTGGAAATAGTAGATACATTGGTGGTTATTTTCCCAAATTCTTTGGAATCGGTAATAGTTCCGACAGATTGGAGGGTAGCTAATGTAAACCCACTATTCAAAAAGGGAGGGAGAGAGAAAACAGGGAACTATAGACCAGTGAGCCTAACATTGGTATTGGGGAAGTTGCTGGTGTCTATTATCAAGGATTTCACAACTCGGCATTTGGAAGGCAGTGGTATAATCAGACAAAGACAGCATGGATTTACAAAAGGGAAATCATGCTTGACGAATCTATTGGAATTTTGTAAGGATGTAAGTAGTAGAGTTGACCGAGGAAAACCAGTGGATGTGGTTTATTTAGACTTTCAGAAGGCTTTCGACAAGGTCTCACATAACAGACTGCTATGTAACGTTAAAGGACATGGGATTGCAGGTAATGTCTTGAGATGGATAGAAAGCTGGTTAGCAGATAAGAAGCGAAGAGTTGGCATAAATGAGTCTTTTTCTGAATGGCAGTCAGTGACTCGTGGGGTTTGTCAGGGATCTGTGCTTGGACCCCAACTCTTCACATTATATATTAATGATTTGGAAGAGGGAACGGAATGTATTATCTCCAAGTTTGCAGATAATACCAAGTTGGGTGGGAGGGTGAGCTGTGAGGAGGCTGCAGAGATGCTTTAGCGTGATTGGGACTGGCTGAGTGTGTGGGCATCAGCATTGCAGATGCAGTATAATGTGGATAAATGTGAGATTATCCACTTTGGTAGCAATAATAGGAAGACAGATTATTACTTGAATAGGTGTAAATTGAGGGAGGTGTATACTCAACAAGATGTTTGATTCCTCGTGCATCAGTCGCTGAAAGTAAGCGTGCAGGTACAGTAGGCAGTAAAGAAGGCAAATGATATGTAGGCCTTCATAGCAAGAGGATTTGAGTATAGGGATAGGGATGTTTTGCTGCAGTTGTATAGGGCGTTGGTGAGGCCACACCTGGAGTATTGTGTACAGTTTTGGTGTCCTTATCTGAGGAAGGATGTCCTTGTTATAGAGGGAGTGCAGCGAAGGTTTACCAGGCTGATTCCTGGGATGGCAAGTCAGTCATATGAGGAGAAACTAAATCGGTTAAGATTATACTCACTGGAGTTTGGAAGAGAGAGAGGGGATCTCATAGAAACTTAAAAATTCTAACACGGTTGGACAGGGTAGATACAGGAAGAATGTTCCCAATGGTGGGGGGAGTCCAGAACCCGGGGCATAGCTTGAGGATAAGGGGTAAACCTTTTAGAACTGAGGTGAGGAGAAATTTCTTCACCCAGAGGGTGATGAATGTGTGGAATTCACTGCCACAGAATATAGATCAAGGGATATGGGGGAACGGGAGTGGGGTGGGGGGGATTAGGATATTGAATTTGATGATCAACCATGACCATAATGAATGGTGGAGCAAGCTCGAAGGGCTGAATGACCTACCCCCACTTCTAGATTCTATGTTTCAGTGTGAGAAGTTGCCTGAAGCGGTGGCAAAGAATTTGGTTACACTTCAGCCCCAGGCTCCTCATGTTTACATAGAAACATACTAGAAAATAGAAGTAGGGAGGAGGCTATTCGGCCCTTCGAGCCTGCTCCGCCGTTCATTATGGTCATGGCTGATCATCAAATTCAATATCGTAATCCCGCCTCCCCCCACCCCCACCCCCCGTATCCCTTGATCCCCAAGAAATGTATCTAATTCCTTATTGAAATCAGACTCTACTACTTTTGAGGAAGGGTCTTCCGAAGATTCAAGACTCTGAATGAAATAAAACCTTCTCAGCTCTGTCTTCAATGGGCAGCACTGTTTTTTAAACAGTGACCCCCAGATTCTCCCATAAGAGTAAACATCCTCTCCACATCCAAGACCTTTCAGAATCTTGAAGGTTTAAATTAAATTGCCTCTTACTTTTTTAAAGTTGAGCAGAAGCTAAACTTGAGCAGAGAATGTCTCTGGTGTTATTATGTGGTCATGATGTGGAGATGCCAGCGTTGGACTGGGGTAAACACAGTAACAGTTTTAACAACACCAGGTTAAAGTCCAACAGGTTTATTTGGTAGCAAATACCATTAGCTTTCGGAGCGCTGCTCCTTCGTCCGATGGAGTGGAAATCAGATTTTCCAGTCATAGAGTCATTCCAGCACAGAAGGAGTCCATTGGATAACTCGAGTCCATGCTGACTCTCACTGTAACTTCATAGTTTTTCAGTTTTTTTGTGATTTTCACAGTGAGTTCATGCAGTGTTAATGTAAGCATGCTTGTGACACGAACTAATAAATTATCAAAAGTAAACTATAAATCCTCTGTCACGCAATTCTGTCAGTCTGGAGTGGGTCCCATTCTGTAACCCTGCAGCACCCATCTAATCTCATTTAGAAATTATTGATCATTTCTGCTTGACTACCCCCACGGCACAAGTTCAAGATCATAATTAATCACAACCCCCTGTATCTTAACCAACTGGAGCCATCCTATCCATTAAATATATTTTTAGTTCAGTCATAGCAGAGATATTTGTATCATCGATAGTCACAGGTGAGGTGCCTGAAGACTGGAGGGTGGCAAATGTTGTGCCTTTGTTTGAAAAGGGCTGCAGGGAAAAGCCTGGGAACTGCAGGCCAGTGAGCCTCACATCTGTGGTGGGTAAGTTGTTGGAAGGTATTTTGAGAGACAGGATCTACAGGCATTTAGAGATGCAATGACTGATTAGGGACAGTCAGCATGGCTTTGTGAGTGGTGAAGAAGGCATTCAGCGTGCTTGGTTTCATTGGTCAGAACATTGAATACAGGAGTTGGGATGTCTTGTTGAAGTTGTACAAAACATTGGTAAGGCCACACCTGGAATGCTGTGTACAGTTCTGGTCACCCTATTATAGAAAGGATATTATTAAACCAGAAAGAGTGCAGAAAATAATTATTAGGATGCTACTGGGACTTGACGGTTTGAGTTATAAGGAGAGGCTGGATAGACTGGAACTTTTTTGTCTGGAGTGTCGGAGGCTTAGGGGTGATCTTATAGAGGTCTATAAAATAATGAGGGGCATAGATCAGCTAGATAGTCAATATCTTTTCCCAAAGTAGGGAAGTCTAAAACTAGAGGGCATAGGTTTAAGGTGAGAGGGGCAATTTTTTCATACAGAGAATGGTGAGTGTCTTGAACAAGCTGCCAGAGGTAGTAGTAGAGGCGGGTACAATTTTGATTTTTAAAAAGCATTTAGACAGTTACATGGGTAAGATGGGTATAGAAGGATATGGGCCAAATGCGGGCAATTGGGACTAGCTTAGGGGTTATAAAAAAAGGCGGCATGGACAAATTGGGGCGAAGGGCCTGTTTCCATGCTGTAAACCTCTATGACTCTCGAGACTGTCTGGCAGTCTGCATGGAGATTTTCAGCTCTCTGTGTCCAGGACAGGAAGCAGTGAGCATGGATCTGTCAATCAGCCTCAATCAGCCCCTTCAGGAGAATTGAGAGGGTGAATATTAGATACAGCAGAGTGAGAATGGAGGGAGAGTGTGTGGAATGGAGATTCACAGCTTTTGGGGAACGAGAGAGGAAAGAATGTTCCATAGAAACGAGAATTGTCTGTTCTGAATTTCGATTCTGTATTGACAGTGATGGCTTTTGTAAATTCCTTTTACAGGCTATCAGAAGGTGAGGATTTACAGACAGAAATCTTAAACCAAACGTCACATCAACATCTGACAGAGTCACTCAATTCAACGGGACCTGAATATCATCGGCCTTTGAATCTAGAAGGAGAAATGTTTTTCTGTTCTGTCTGCTTCAGGAGATTTTAAACATCAGTGTGACTGGAAAAGCACCGAGACACACACACCAGAGTGAGAGTGTTCCAGTGCATTGCGTGTGGAAAACGCTTCAGTTGCACAGCCTGAAAGAACATCGCAGCATTCACAGCGGGGAGAGACTGTACCCGTGTTCTGTGTATGGATGAGGTTTCAACTGATTGTCCGACCTGGAGAGTCACAAGGACACCTGCACCATGGAGAAACGGTGGAAATGTGGGGACTGTGGGAAGGGATTTAGATACCCTTCTCACCTGGAAACTCATCGACGCAGTCACACTGGGGAGAGACCGTTCACCTGTTCTCAGTGTGGGAATGGATTCAGTCGATTATCCACCCTGCAGACACACCAGAGAGTTCACAATGAGGAAAAGCCATTCATCTGCTTTCATTGTGGGAAGAGATTCACTCAGTCATCCGCCCTGCAGACACACCAGCGAGTTCACAATGAGGAGAGACCATTCATCTGCTCTCAGTGTGGGAAGGGATTCAGTCAGTCATCCAGCCTGCGGACACACCAGCGAGTTCACACTAGGGAGAGGCCGTTTACCTGCTCTCAATGTGGGAATGGGTTCACTCAGTTATCCCATCTGAAGACACACCAACGGTTTCACACTGGGGAGAGGCCGTTCACCTGCCCTCAGTGCGAGAAGGGATTTGCTCAGTTATCCACTCTTCAGACACACCAGCGAGTTCACACCAAGGAGAGACCATTCACCTGCTCTCAGTGTGGGAAAGGATTCACTCAGTTATCCAACCTGCGGAGACACCAGCGAGTTCACATGTGATTCCAGGGGTTGGATTCTGCTGTTATTGTTTCTGCTCTCAATTACATCCAGGACTGCATTTTGTTCATTCTCATAGTTGGTCACTGGGGAGAATTGGAGGGTTTCTTTCTGCTGGACTGGCCGGTCTCACAACTTTGCCTCCAGTGGCTGATAATCTTTTAACCTTGTTGCGAATATCTGGCTTTGGATTTCTCAAGGATCACAGAGTGAAAGGGTGTTCGGTAGTTTAAAGATATTTTGTTCGCAATTATGTTTGGAAGGCTCGCAAAGCACGCAGAGGGAGTAGTGAGCATGAGGAACTGAAAGAGATTAGTATCAGTGAAAAAGTAGCACTGGAGAAATTAATGGGGTTGGAAGTGAATAAATCCCCAAAAAGCTGCTGATCTACATCCCAGAGTGTTGGAAGAGGTGGCTGTGGAGATAGTGGATACATTGGTGGTCATCTTTCCAAATTCTATAGATTGTGGAATGGTTGCTGCAGATTGGAAGGTGGTAAATGAAACCCCACTGTTTAAGGAGGGAGAGAGAAAACGGGGAACCACAGACCCATCAGCCTGACATCAGCCGGAGGGAAAATGCTCCAATCTATTGTACAGGATGTGATAACAGATGAATATGCACATTCAGAACAGGGGTACGTCCCTCGAGCCTGCTCCACCATTCAATACGTGCACAGCTGATCTGATTGTAACCTCAACTTCACATTCCCGCCGACCCCCCGATAAACTTTCACCCCCTTGCTTATTAAGAATCTATCCAGCTCTGCCTTCAAAAGATTCAGAGACTCTGCATCCACTGCCCTTTGAGAAAGAGAGTTCCAGACATTCAGACCCTCTGAGAGGAAGACGTTCTCCTGTTATTTGTCTTACTCTTCTAAACTCCAGTCGATACAAGCCTAGCCTGTCCAATCATTCCTCATTCGACAAACCAGCCATTTCAGGTATTAGTCCAGTAAACCTTCTCTGAGCTGTTTCCAATGTGTTTACATCTTTCCTAAATGAGAGCCATACTGTACACAGTACTCCAGATGGTTTCACCAATATCCTGTATAACTGAAGCATAATCTCCCTACTTTTTTATTCAATTCCCTTCGCAATAAACAGCAACATTCCATTAGCTTTCCCAATTCCCTGCTGAACCTGTATACCGGCCTTGTGTGATTCATGCACTGGGACACCCAGATCCCTCTGCAATCCCAGCTCTGCAATCTCACACCATTTAAATGATAAGCTTCTCTTTTTATTCTTCCTGCCAAAATGGATGATTTGACTTTTTGCCACATTATATTCCATTTGGAAGATCTTTGCCCCGGTCTTAACATATCTATATATTTTTGTAACCAAAAAGAGAAGATGCTGGAAAATCTCAGCAGGTCTGGCAGCATCTGTAAGGAGAGGAAAGAGCTGACGTTTCAAGTCCAGACGGCCCTTTGTTAAAGCTAAAAGGCAGAGAAAGTGGGAGATGTTTATACTGCCGGGTGAGGGAATTAAAAATGAATCATAGCCACAGAAACCAGGGGAAAAGACTGCTCATAGCTGTCCACAGAGAGAATAAAGGGTTTGAATGGCCAAAAGACAGAGAAGCTAAAATGAACATGTTTGGGAGTCGGGGGGGGGGGGGGGGGGGGGCGGCGTGGTGGATGGAATGAATGGGACGAGGTAAGATTTAGCAAAGAGGGAGAAAAGGTCAGGGAAGGGGAATAAAGTAGGGAGAAAGAGTGGGAGGGAGGAAGAAAAATGAAGAAACACAATCAAGAAATAAAAATATACATTTTTGTAGTCTCCTTATGTCGTCTTCACAACTTTCCTACCTATCTTTATGCCATTAGCAAATTTAGCAACCATCCCCTCAGTCCTTTCACCTCAGTCTAAGGGCTAAAAGGGGTCACGAGAAAGCATTGGGCAGCAGGATTAAGGAAAATCCCAAGGCTTTTTATACATATATAAAGAGCAACAGGGAGAGGGTTGGCCCACTCAAGGACAGTGGAGGGAATCTGCGTGGAGCCAGAGGAAATGGCGATGTATTAAATGAGTACTTTGCGTCTGTATTCATCAAAGACAAGGACTTGGTGGATGATGAGTCTGGGAAAGGGTGTGTGGATAGTTTGAGTCATGTTGAGATCAAAAAGGAGGAGGTATTGGGGTTCTTGAGAAACATTAAGATAGACAAGTCCCCAGGGCCTGATGGGATTTACCCCAGAATACTGAGAGAGGCAAGGGAGGAAATTGCTGGGGCCTTGAGAGAAATCTTTGTATCATCACTGGCTACAGAGGAGGTAAACACAGTAAGAAGTTTAACAACACCACGTTAAAGTCCAACACATTTATGTGGTAGCAAATGCCACTAGCTTTCGGAGCGCTGCCCCTTCGTCAGGTGGACTTGCAAAATCTCACTCGCTCTCCTGTCTGGAGACAATACACATCTCTTTAAGCTGTGCTTAATGCTCTCTCCACTCACATTGTCTGTATCTTTAAGACTTGATTAGCTGTATTAGCATTCCAATCATTATTCTGTAAATTGAGTTGGTGTCTCTGTATGTCCTGTTTGTGAGCACATCTCCCACTCCACCTGACGAAGGGGCAGCGCTCCGAAATCTAGTGGCATTTGCTACCAAATAAACCTGTTGGACTTTACACTGGTGTTGTTAGACTTCTTACTGTATTTACCCCAGTCCAACGCCGGCATCTCCACATACAGAGGAGGTCCCAGAGGATTGGAGAATAGCCAATATTGTTCCTTTGTTTAAGAAGCGTAGCAAGAACAATCCAGGTAATTACAGGCTGGTGAGCATTACATCAGTGGTAGGGAAATTATTGGAGTGGATTCTTCAAGATAGGATTTATTCCCACTTGGAAACAGATGTATTAGCAAGAGACAACATGGTTTTGTGAAGGGGAGGTCGTGTCTCATTAAATTGATTGAGTTTTTTGAGGAAGTGACGAAGATGATTGATGAGGGTAGGGCAATGGATGTTCTCTACATGGATTTCAGTAAGGCCTTTGACAAGGTCCCTCAAAATGTAACTGGTTTGATTAGTAAGTTTGCAGACGACTCAAAGGTTGATGGATTTGCAGATAGTGATGAGGACCATCAGAGGATACAGCAGGATATAGATCAGTTGGAGACTTGGGCGGAGAGATGGCAGATGGAGTTTAATCTGGACAAATGTGAGGTAATGCATTTTGGAAGGTCTAACACAGATAGGAAATATACAGTAAATGGCAGAACCCTTTAGAGCATTGATAGGCAGAGGGATCTGGGTGTACAGGTACACAGGTCACTGAAAGTGGCAATGCAGGTGGAGAATGTAGTCAAGAAGACATACAGCATGCTTGCCTTCATCGGCCGGGGTATTGAGTTTAAAAATTGGCAAGTCATGTTGCAGCTTTATAGAACCTTAGTTAGGCCGCACTTGGAATATAGTGTTCAATTCCCGTTGTCACACTCCCAGAGAATGTGTAGGCTTGGAGAGGGTGCAGAAAAGATTTACCAGGATGTTGCCTGGTATGGAGGGCATTAGCTATGAGGAGAGGTTGGAGAAACTTGGTTTGTTCTCACTGGAATGACAGAGGTTGAGGGGCGACCTGATAGAAGTCTACAAGATTATGAGAGGCATAGAGAGAGTGGATAGTCAGAAGCTTTTTCCCAGGGTGGAAGACCCAATTACTAGGGGGCACAGGTTTAAGGTGCGAGGGGCAAGATTTAAAGGAGATGTACAAGGCAGGTTTTTTTTACACAGAGGGTGGTGAGTGCCTGGAACTCGCTGCCGGGGGAGGTGGAAGCAGATACGATAGTGACTTTTAAGGGGCGTCTTTACAAATACATGAATAGGATGTGAATGGAGAGATATGGCCCCCGGAAGGTAGGGGTTTTAGTTAGGTCAGGCAGCATGGTCAGTGCAGGCTTGGAGGGCCGAAGGACCTGTTCCTGTGCTGTAATTTTCTTTGTTCTTTGTAAGTCATCTATATCAATTGTAAAATGTTGGAGCCCCAGCACTATACCCTGTGACAGCTCTCATTACATTTTGACAACCAGAAAATGACCTACATATGTCGAGTGTTTCCTGCTAGCTTGCCAATCTTCTATCCAAGCCAATATGATGGGGCGACACGGTAGCACAGTGGTTAGCACTGCTGCTTCACAGCTCCAGGGACCTGGGTTTGATCCCGGCTCGGGTCACGTGGAGTTTGCACATTCTCCTCGTGTCTGCGTGGGTTTCCTCTGGGTGCTCCGGTTTCCTCCCACAGTCCAAAGATGTGCGGGTTAGATTGATTGGCCATGCTAAAATTGCCCCTTAATGTCCTAAAATGCATAGGTTAGAGGGATTGGGTGGGATTGTGGTTGGTGCAGACTCGATGGGCCGAATGGCCTCTTTCTGCACTGTGGGGATTCTGTGATTGTATGTTATCCCCACAGCTTTTATTTGTTGCAATAACCTTTGATGTGGTACCTTATCAAATGCTATCTGGAAATCTAAGTGCATTAAAATGTACTTTAGGGAAGGAAATCTGCCATACTTACTGGGCCTGTTCTACATGTGACTCGAGAGCCACAGCAATGTGTTTGACTCGCAAATGTCCTCCAAGGATATCAAGGGATGGGCAGTAAATGTTACCCCAATAAATGTTGCCCAGCCAGGGACGTGTCCCATGAATGAATAAAAATATGTGGAATGTACAGACTGGGGGAACAATGGGTGGGGGCGGGGCTCCCGGGTCCGCGCGGCTGAACCCGGAGACGTCACCGCGAAGCAGAGTGATTGCTATTGGCTGATTCAGGCAGGGCTCCATTGTGCCGTCACAATGACTCAGAGGGGCGTTCCCAGCACACAGTGTCCCATTGGCAGCAATGTCACTGGTTACAGAAGCCGCACACTGCGGATTGGACACCAGCTCAGCGCGGCTGGCGGTCAAAGCCCCGCCCATCCTCACGTGGGCTCGGGTTCCGCCCTCTCATTGTCTATATGCGGCAGATTGGCCAATGGCAACGTGTGGAGGACCGGATGGGCGCTGGTCCTCCAGCCAATCAGAGTCCGGGCCTTGTATCAATGACCGCGTGGAGCTTCCTGTGGACCTGAATGTGGGGGTTCGATCAGTAAGTTTGTTGATGATACAAAAATTGGTGGTAAATAGCGAGGAGGAAAGCCTGAGATTACAGGAGGATATGGACGGGCTGGTCAGATGAGCAGAACAGTGGCAAATGTAATTTAACCCCCTAAAGTCCGAGGTGATGCGTTTTGGGCGGACTAACAAGGCAAGGGAATAGACAATGAACAATAGGACACCAGGAAGTACAGAGGACCAGAGGGACCTTGGGGCGCATGTCCATAGGACCCTGAAGACAGTCGGACAAATTGATAAAGTGGTTAAGAAGGATATGGGATACTTGCCTTTTTTAACCGAGGCATAGAATATTAGAGCAAGCAAGTTATGATTGAGCTGTATAAAAAGCTAGAGTACTGTCTGCAATTCGGGTCGCCACATTTTAGCAAGGATGAGATTGCGCTCGAGAAGGTGCAGAGCAGATTCACCAGGATGCTGCCTGGGCTGGAAAGTTTCAGCCATGAAGAGAGGCTGGTTAGGCTCGAATTGTTCTCCCTAATTCAGAGAAGGCTGAGGGGGGCCTGATTGGGGTGGACAAAAATATGAACCCTTAGTTCAAGTAACTTTAGTCGCTGGGTCAACATCCAGATTTAAGGTGAGGGGCAGGAGATTTAGAGGTGATTTGAGGGAAAAGATTTTCACCCCAGAGGATTGTGGAATCAGGAACTTGCTGCCTGAAAGGGTGGGAGAGGTGGGAACGCTCAACATTAAGAAGCATTTAGATGAGCACTTGAAATGGCATCGCTTACAAGGCTACTACTGACCAAATGGTGGAAGGTGGGATTAGAACAGATCGATGCTTGAGAGCTGGCACAAATTCGATGGGCCAAAGGGCCTCTTGCTGTGCTTTAAAACTCTGAGGACAGAAATATGACCAGTGTTGTTATGTGATAAATATCGGATGGTTCTGCAATAAAGTACATTTATTATTATTTCCAGTCTTGTAATATTGTACTGTAGCTCCGTCATATATTTCCAGTCAGAGTCATTACAGCACAGGAGGAGTTCATTGGACAACTCCAGTCCCTGCCGAGCAATTCTGTCAGTCTGGAGTGGGTCCCATTCTGTAACCCTGCAGCACCCATCCAATCACATTCAAAATTACTGACCATCTCTGCTTGACTCCCCTCACAGGCAGCAAGGTCAAGAACATGACCAATCACAACCCCCTGTATCTTAACCAATTTACAGATTTAGGGGAATGAGTGGGGAAAGAATGTTCCTTAGAAACTAGAATTCTAGTTCTGAATTTTGATCCTGTACTGACTGTGATTTCTGCTGCAACTCCTTTACAGGATATCAGAAGGTTAAGATCCATAGACGGAAATCCCAAACCAAACATCACATCAAGATCTGACAGTCGCTCAATTCATCTGGACCTCAACATCATCGACCTTTGAATCTAGAAGGAGAAATATTTCTCTGTTTTTTCTGCTTCAGAATGTTTAAACATCAGTGTGACTGGAAAGCACCGAGACACAAACACACCAGAGTGAGAGTGTTCCAGTGCACTGAGTGTGGAAAGAGCTTTAACCAGTTACACAGCCTGAAAATACATCACAGCATTCACAGCGGGGAGAGACTGTACCCACGTTCTGTGTGAGATTTAACTGATTGTTTAACCTGGAGAGTCACAAGGACACCCGCATCATGAAGAAACTGTGGAAATGTGGGGACTGTGGGAAGGGATTCAGGTTCCCATCTCAGCTGGAAACTCATCAATGCAATTACACTGGGGAGCGGCCGTTCACCTGCTCTGTGTGTGGGAAGGAATTCACTCGGTCATCCAATCTGCTGAGTCACAATCTCACTCATACCAGTGAGAGACCCTTTAAATGCTCTGACTGTGGGACTGGTTTCGAAAGCTCTCGGGATCTGGTGTCCCACCAGCGCATTCACACTGTGGCGAGACCGTTCAGCTGCTCTCACTGCACAAAGACGTTTAGAAGATCATCCAACCTGCGGAATCACCAACGAGTTCACACGAGGGAGTGGCCATTCACCTGCTGTGTGTGTGGGAGGGGATGCAGTGATTTATCTAGCTTGCAGTCACAAAGTCAATCACAGCAATGAGCGACCCTTTAAATGCTCTGACTGCGGGAAAGATTTCAAAAGTTCTCATCAACTGTTGGTCCACCCGCGCATTCACACTGAGGAGAGACCGTTCAGCTGCTCTCACTGCACAAAGAGGTTTACAACATCAACCTACCTGTGGGAACACCAGCGAGTTCACACCAATGAGCGACCCTTTAAATGCTCTGACTGTGGGAGTGGCTTCAAAAGGTCTCAGGATCTGGTGTCCCACCAGCGCATTCACACTGAGGAGCGACTGTTCACCTGCTCTCACTGCACAAAGAGCTTCAGAACTTCATCCAACCTGCGGAAACATGAGCGAGTTCACACCGGAGTGAAACCGTTCACATGCTCTCTGTGTGGGAAGGGATTCAGTGATTCATGCAACCTGCGAGAACACCAGCGAGTTCACACCGGGGAGAGGCCATTCACCCGCTCTCAGTGTGGGAAAGGATTTAGTGATTCATCCCTCCTGCTGAGACACCAGCGAATTCACAAGTGATTACTGGTGTTGGATTCTGCTGTTATTGCTGCTGTTAATCACATCCAGGACTGAACAGTGTTCATTCTGACAGTTGGTGAAGTGGGAGGGTCGGAGGGTTTCTTTCTGCTGGACTGGCCGGTCTCCCAACTTTGCTTCCAGTGGGCTGATGCTCTTTGAGCCTGGGAGAGCACATTTCCACTGAAATGATCCACAAAAGCTGATGAAGGACATTTATTTTATCCTGGATAGTAAAGAGTGCTTTTCCTATGACTAAGGTAGATTTAAAATAAATACAGAAAGAACTGAAAAAACACAGCAGGTCTGGCAGCATCTGTGGAGAGAGAAACAGAGTTAATGTTTCACGTCCAATGTAACTCTACTTCAGAACGAAAGAGAGGGAGAAATGTGATGGGTTTGATGCTGCTGAGAAAGGGGGGAGGGGCAGGGAGAACAAAAGGGAAAGTCAGGGATTGGTTAGAGGGCGGGTGAGATTAAATGACAAAAATGTCCTGGAACAAAAGGCAAAGGGAGAGGTAATAGTTGTAATAAAGAAACAATCAGAGTTTTAACAACAGCAGGTTAAAGTCCAACAGGAACCTGGTGTTGTTAAAACTCTTACGGTGTTTACCCCAGTCCAATGCCGGCATCTCCACATCGTAA
Source organism: Mustelus asterias (assembly GCF_964213995.1). NCBI lineage: Eukaryota > Metazoa > Chordata > Chondrichthyes > Carcharhiniformes > Triakidae > Mustelus > Mustelus asterias. Next base: position 667,226 of record NW_027590205.1, read on the forward strand.
AGAAACAAAGCATTGGTAAGTGTTAATGGCAGAATAAAGGACAGCTCTGTCTGGAAGCAAAAAAACATGAAAACAAGATGCAGACTGACACTCAGCAAATAAAAAACAAATCAAAATGGAGGAGAGAGTTCAGGGTGTGAAGTTGTTGAACTCAATGTTGAATCCAGAAGGCTGTAAAGTGCCACATTGGAAGATGCGGGGCTGTTTGTCCAGCTTGTGTTGGGCTTCTCCGGAACATTGCAGCAGGCCGAGGACAGAAATGTGAGCGTGAGAGCAAGGTGGTGAATTCTAATGGCAAGCGGAAGGTCAGGGTCATGCTTGTGGACTGAGCGGAGGTGTTCCACAAAGAGGGCAGGGAACAGGCTACAGATGAATTAAAGAGAAACCATATTTGTGTCCAGAACATTGTGAACTTCCTTTTACTCTGGTTGTCTTTGATCCTCAAGTCATTTTCTGTTTGTTTTAACCATGTTCTGTTTCATTAATAAACTTTTATCAGTAAATGTTACATAGAACATAGAACATAGAAAGCCACAGCACAAACAGGCCCTTCGGCCCACAAGTTGCGCCGATCACATCCCCACCTCTAGGCCTATCTATAGCCCTCAATCCCATTAAATCCCATGTACTCATCCAGAAGTCTCTTAAAAGACCCCAACGAGTTTGCCTCCACCACCACCGACGTCAGCCGATTCCACTCACCCACCACCCTCTGAGTGAAAAACTTACCCCTGACATCTCCTCTGTACCTACCCCCCAGCACCTTAAACCTGTGTCCTCTCGTAGCAACCATTTCAGCCCTTGGAAATAGCCTCTGAGAGTCTACCCTATCCAGACCTCTCAACATCTTGTAAACCTCTATCAGGTCACCTCTCATCCTTCGTCTCTCCAGGGAGAAGAGACCAAGCTCCCTCAACCTATCCTCATAAGGCATGCCCCCCAATCCAGGCAACATCCTTGTAAATCTCCTCTGCACCCTTTCAATGGCTTCAACATCTTTCCTGTAATGAGGTGACCAGAACTGCGCGCAGTACTCCAAGTGGGGTCTAACCAGGGTCCTATAAAGCTGCAGCATTATCTCCCGACTCCTAAACTCAATCCCTCGATTAATGAAGGCCAGTACGCCGTACGCCTTCTTGACCGCATCCTCCACCTGCGAGGCCGATTTAAGAGTCCTATGGACCCGGACCCCAAGGTCCTTCTGATCCTCTACACTGCTAAGAATGGTACCCTTCATATTATACTGCTGCTTCATCCCATTGGAGCTGCCAAAATGGATCACCACACACTTATCCGGTTCCTCCAGTTTGCATTGGAGTGCCTCCTGTTACCATTGTTTATTGCCCCTTCCGTCACGTTACAGATGATCAAGAGTAGACTGGTAGTTATTGGCGGTGTTGGATTTGATCTGAGTTTTGTAAAGCGGGCAATCTTGGGCATATTGTATCATTGGCGGTTAGATGCCCGTGTTCTAGCTGAGGAACATCTTAGCTAAGGTTGCGGCAAGTGCTGAAGCACAATTCTTCAGCACCATTGCCAGAATCTTTTTCAGGGCTGTAGTATTTGCTCTTTCCAATGCTCCAAGTTTGTTTTTTTCTTGAAATCATAAGGAATGGTGAAGTGTATCTGTTCCGTTCAATGTCTACCCCACTCTGTCTCTATATTTACCTCTTTCTCTCTGGACATCTGCCTTGGTCTTTCCCTCTTTCAGTCTAACTCTCCATTTCCCCTCTTTTGTTTTTGTTCCTTCTCTTCTCTCCCTGTCTGGGTGGAATCAAGTTTCATTGATTTGATTCCTGAAATGAGGTGGTCGTTGAGCTGGGGATCCGTCTTGATTTTAAATGGCAGAAGAGACTCAAAGGGACTCTGTGACCGAATTCAACTCCATTGATTTTGTTCACTGCCAATACCAGCTCTGACAGCAATGACTTCTGCTGCTGCCGTTGTTGGGAAGTCTAAGACACAAATTTAGGATCGTGATGTTTATGGCGGAGTGGGATCAAATCCCCCACTGTCACATTTTCACTTAAATTACTATAAACGTTCTGAACACCTTTGGTCAAAGCATGTGATTACTTGAATTGAATGCAGTAGAATGTATCATCATTCATTTTGACTCGAAAAACCAGCAGAGACAATGCAAAGCGAGTAACTGACAGCCTTGAAACGAGTTTAGTTGTTCCGCCAGTTAGCCGGATCTGTTTCACATGCATGCATCGCCGTGTTTCTGTAGTGTAGTGGTTGTCACGTTGGCCTCACACGTGGAAGGTCCCCGGTCACATTTGAACATTTCCATAATGGTTCTGATTTCAGTTATTCTCGTTTCGCATGAAACATTAATTGAGCTGATGAGTTTTTCCGGCATTTAGGACGGGAATCACACAGTGAAAAGAATCCCTGTGATAGCGAGCAAGACAGGATGGATTAACTGACACAAGGATTGATGGACAAGGACAACGTTGATTGGTTCTCGTTAATTTTAAACGTTGCTGCATCACCTCTCAAACTGAGACTGTCTCCATCCCGCTTTGCTAATCTCACAGTTACTGTTTTCTGAATGAAAACTGCTTACAATCAGTCGAAGTCAAATAGTTTAGTGTTTCATTCAGTGAGAAATTTCCTTGTCATTTCGCCCGAGATTTTCATCCACAAATGAGTGATATTTCTGTCAGTGCATCCGGTTAAATCTGACCCATTACCCAGACTTTACCCTGTATCACCACATCCATCGTCAGTGCTTTGCATCCGAACACCCCCTTTTCACTATCTGTGTTTGTTCTCAGCCTGTTGCCCATGTGACTTTTCCAACTAGGAAGCAAAATCTCACTCGACTGATGCTGACAGACTTGCTTTCGATCAGGAAGTAATTCAAGTTTGTTTATCAAAAACATTAAATCTTAATATATCGAAGCCAGTCTGCGACCCTGAAAGCGCTGAACCCTTACCACTAGACCAGCAGGATGGTAGGGCGTTGGGGAAAGTTATAGAACAAAGAGATCAACAGGTACATGTTCATAGCTCATTGAAAGTGGAGTCACATGTGGACAGAGCAGTGAAGAAGGCACTCGACATGCTTGGTTTCATTCGTCAGAAAATTGAATACAGGAGTTGGGACGTCTTGTTGAAGTTGTACAAAATATTGGTAAGGCCACACTTGGAATACTTTGTGCAGTTCTGGTCGCCCTATTATAGGAAGGGTATTATTAATCTTGAAAGAGTGCAGAAAAGCTTTGCTAGGATGCTACCGGGACTTGATGGTTTAAATTATAATGAGTGGTTGGATAGATTGGGACTTTTAATTTCTGGAGCGTAGGAGGCTGAGTGGTGATCTTACAGAGGTCTATAAAATAATAAGGCGCATAGATCAGCTTGATAGTAAATATATTTTCCCAAAGGTTGGGGAGCCTGAAACGAGAGGGCATAAGTTTAAGGTGAGAGGGGAGAGATATAAAGGGGTCCAGAGGGGTAATTCTTTCACACAGAGGGTGGTGAGTGTCTGGAACAAGCTGCCAGACAGTCTTTTAAAAAGCGCATAGAGAGTTACATGGCTATTGAGGGTAATGGGCCAAACGCGGGCAATTAGGACGAGCTTTGTCGTTAAAAAGAGCGGCATGGACATGTTGGGCCGAAGGGCCTGTTTGCATGCTTATACCTCTGTGACTCTATGACTCTATCTCACCTTCCTGATTCTCCCAGATAATGATTACAGATGAGTCAGCCTCCGATTTAAATGGATGAAGGAGATATCATTATGCTGTGTTGTAAAATGCGATTGGCTGAGCAACTTGTCAGGAATTATTATTGATGTATGTTTACTGAACGTAATTGATTCTTAAACTAACATGAGGTCGGAACGATCGGTACGACAATCTATAATTGATCTGTTATTGATGGTACACGTTAGATGTATCGGAATGATCCTGCCGCTCGGTTCCAGAGCTACTTAACCCTTTTGGTCATCTCCAAGCAGCTGATAGTTCTGTTTTTGTTTTAAATAAATGTTCCGTCCTTACACAGAGATATCTGCCACGTGAGTTTTATATTGTCTGTAGTTAAATACAGTATTGGTCATCTCAAATTATCCCATAGCACTCGCCTTAATTTGGAAATTTGTAATCTATTATGTGCTTATGTGAAATGCACCTCAGTCTCTTGGTTTCACCTCATGGTTTGCACCTCTGCTCTGTATGTGTTCTCTATCTAGCTTGTGGCATGTCTGCCTTGTAAGTATTCCATCGGACGAAATATAGAGAGATTCACACTGTTGACCCACGCTGCAGCGACACTGATAGTTTTTTTAAGGGGCAGTGTAAAGGAAACTATCTTCTGCCACACACTGTCCTGCATCGGCCTCTGATGAAACAGAGCCTTTGCTTTTTAGAATTACCTGAAACTCGGTCAGTGGCAGACCAGTTTATGAGTGAAATCACCGAGGTTCTTCTCATTCTTCACTCGCTCTGTCTCTGGATTTTATCATAAAAAGGCAGAGATGAAGGTGTCTTTATACGGATTGGCCACTGGGTGGCGCAGTGACTCTTTCACTGAACGGCCTTGAGTTCAAACACATCCCGCACAGGACTGGGGGAACAGACATGTCTGGGAAAGAGGGGAAACCGTATAATATGGAATATGGGGCGGAGTTGATGGGCTTTGGAAAACGGAATTAAGCCAAGCCAGAGATGGTTAAATTTTCATTCAATATTTATTTTAAAAATTCAGAGAATATTTTACAGCGACATTATTTTTTAAAGTTAGAAAAGTGAATTTAACGATCGAGCTTCACATTGAGAACACAACACATGCACAGGGAATCCGTCAATATTTGTACATCTGTTACATACACCAGAAAGAGAAAACAGGACCTTAATAGAAAGAGGAATTAACAAATATGGATAAGGAATGAGAAAAGTTTCTTATTTATACATGATATTTAAACTATGGGGAAACTGTTAACCACAATTACATTATAACAAAAAATGCCTCGTGCTTTTCACTCTGAAAACTGAAATACCGTCTACGATTGTCTCAGTTACAGATTCAGAATGATAAACTGAGAGAATTTTACTGATAGAGTCACCAAGAGTAGATATTGTATTTCTGTCATACGGAGATCATAATAATCAGCTGAGGGAAATCTGCAGCTTCCAAAATTCAACCCATCACTTGATCTGTAAAAGAAAGATACAATAATGAAGCAGTTGTTTATGATGCGGGATATTAAAGTTAGAGTTTTTAATGGAACATTGAGAGATTTTTCAAATCCATTCTGTCAGTTTGATATGTGAGTGCATTCAATCATCTCACCTTCACCAGAGTGACCGCAGTGCTGTAGAAAATGCTCAGGAAGAACAGGACAATGAATGTGGAAGCCGTTGTCCAGATGTTACTGTTATCATCCTCATTGTCTTCAATCCAGATGCGGTCGGTGGAGTCTAGGGGACGGAGACCAGGATATGAAATTAGATTACTTTGTTTATCCAGGTAATCTTATTGTTATTTTTCTTTTCCCCGTTCTCCTTTTTAAACTGTTCATTTATTCTTGAACTTAATTTTCAATGTATACCTACTCTTAAGCTCAGGACACTCAGTAACCGATCTCCGTAACTATTTTCACACCTGATCTTTATTGACATTCCTTGGACAGTCCATGTCAAAAAGCACTGAAGATGTTTTCTCGAAAATCAGTTGATTTTTTAACAATTCGGAACTATCCCTTATTGAAGAATATTATCACTGATATCGAGGTACGTTCACTGATCAATGATTGTTTTCACAGATGGTTACTGATCTGTAAACTGTGAATGTTGTTGTTTAAGAGTTGGGATGTAATTTCCGATCTGTGCTTCTTTATGGTGGAAATGTTTAGTCGATCGTGAGCTTAATTCAGTTTCTCAGCGTGTTTATCTGTTCATTGTACATTGGGATAATAAATCTGTGGATATCTCCATTAAAAAGTCACGTTTAAATTGTACTTTCATCATTTGCCTACCGTTTGTATTGAAGATTTTGCATTTGTGTGCGTGTGCATGAGCATCTCGTGCTCTGCATTAATCTTTGGCTCTGAGTTAATATGTGATTATGAGTGTTAATGTGCGCGTACATTTGCCTGTGATTGTTGATTTGTGTAGTTGAGTGTCTGCATCTGTGCGCATATTTTATTCTTTTGTCATTGTGTGTATATGACTCTATTATTGTGTGAAGTCTATGAATATATATTAATGCCATTCTTAATGCGTGCACATGTGTTTATGCCTATTGCTCTGTGTTAATTTCTGTCACTCTAATAATGTTTCTTTCCCTTTCTGTGGAGTTGCCGGCGTTGGACTGGGGTCGGCACAGTAAGTAGTCTCACAGCACCAGGTTAAAGTCCAACAGGTTTATTTGGTTGCACGAGCTTTCGGAGCGTTGTCCCTTCATCAGGTGACTACTTACTGTTTCCCTTTCTGTGTGCGTCTGTTTCTCCATGCGTCTGTGTGCACGCCTGTTAACATGTCAGTGTATGTATACACGTGTTGACATTCTTTATAACGGTGCGTTGATGTATATTTGTGTTTCGATGTGTAGTAATGTGTGCTATGGTGTTCTGTTCTCTGAGCATGTTAATGTTTGCGTCTACATGTTTGTGTGTAAATGTTTTGCTGTCTGTTCTTCTGTATGCAGTCTGGTGATTTGTTTATATGTATTTCCATATATGTTTGTGAATGTGTATAACGTTGTGTGTCTTTATATCTATATTCCTATCAGCGTGAACGTGTGCTAATATATGTATTTATTTGAGTCTAAGTATGTGCTTGTGTATTTATGTGGGTCTGCATGCGTGTGTATCTGTCTGTATTGTGTCTATGCATGTATGTGTTTGTGTTTGGGTCTGTACCTACTCGCGTATGTGCATGTGTATGTACTTGTGTGTTTCATGTGTACATGTGTGCGTTTGTACATATTTGATTATGTGTATGTTGTTGCTTTAGTGTCTGTTTGTCCAAGAGCGCGTGTCTATGTGTTCGTATGTGTGTGTGAGTATGTGTGCGTCTGTATGTGTGTATGTGTGCGTGTGTATGTGTGTGTGTGTGTTTGAGAGACAGAGAGAGAGAATGGGTGTGTCCCTATGTATATTTGTGTACGGATGTGTTTGTGTATGGGTGTATTTTTGTGTGGGTGTATTTGTGTAAGTGTGTATTTCAGTTTGTGCATGTTTTGCCCATGAGTGCATTCTTGTTTCTCTGCATGTGTGTTCGTCTGTGCAAGTATTGAGTGTACCTATGGTGTGTGAAAGTGTATCTGTTGTGTATTTGTGTGTTTCTGCGTCTGTATTTGAATGTGCCTGTCCCTATTTCTGTATATGTATGTGTGTGGGGGTATGTGCATGCGTTTGTGCGTGTATATTTACATGTGTCTTTCTGTATTTGTGTGCATATGTGTGAGTATGTGTATTTGTGTGTGTAGTTGTGCATTTGTGTCGATGTGTGTGTGTGTGTATGTGTGTGAGTGTGAGTGTGTGTGTGTGCGCTTATGTGTGTATTTATAATTGTGACAGTTTTGTGGAGTATTGTCAGTGTGTATATTTCTTAGCTGTTGCTCCAAGTTTCATCGCAATCATTAACTGAAAATGATCCAAACAATACGAATAATGGAGCATATTTTCAATGTTTTGCTGTATGAATGTAGTTTATGTGAGTGGCACGGTGATATCAGGAGAACGAATGAAATCATTCATTGATGCATCTCAGAAACATCAGGGACAGAACAGTAAAAACCGGGGAGGATTCAATCATTTGTTTCAATTTGCATTATGGGAAATCAATGCCAGGACATGACTAACAGGAACAAGAGTGCAGAAACATTTAAAAATTATGTTGCATAAGTATGTATGCATCACATTGATTAAGATAATGATACTTCAAACTCTGCAGCAAATAAACCAGAAGCTAATTTGTACTGTTGGCAACTGGGTTCTTCTAGTAGAGAGATGGTCCCGTCCAAACACGTTACTTGCGAAGAGGGAGGAGAGTGAGCTCATAATTTCTCTCTCTACCCGGTGAAGTAATGTGCCTGATGGTTCTAACCACTGACGAGGTGAGTGGAATAAATAATGACATTCCTCCTCTTTTCATTGAGGAAGTGGTGGTACATGGGTTAGCTACGGCTCTCCCCTCTCTTTGTTGGGTGAGTAGGAATCTGGTATGTTAACAATTTCACTCTCCCCTCTCTCTGATGGGGGGATTGTTGCTCCATGTTTCTGTGTGACCCTCACTTCAGTTCCCAGTGGGTGTGGTGCAGCAGCTTAAAGCTGACATCAATGGTAAAGGCATGGACAACGAGAGAAGCAGGAACACCGAGATCTAAATTGTGTTTGTTTGTCAGAAATGTTCAAATTGTCAGATTTCTCCTCAGTGGGAGGCAAGTCGGTGAAGATATTTTGCAGAATACTGTAATGAATGTGCTCTACTCTGTCTCTAACCCAGGGTGTATCTGAGCTGGGTGCACTGGTTCAACAAAACTTGGGCCCGAGACGTGAAAATACCTGACTCAAACCGAAGATACATAGTGGAAGTAAAATTGAAAACCAATCAATTAAGCTATTGGGTATTTCATTTATCGTTGGAGGAAAAAGATTTTATTCTTTTTATTGAAGTTTTTAATGTAACCGAGTGATTCTCATTGACATGAATTAACGGTGTCCATCAGTGCAAGGGAAATGTTCACAAAACTGGGTTTACCGCTGGATTTGTCAACTGTTCTGTTGATGATCTTCAAGGGGATGGCTTCATGTCCCACCACACAGGAGTAAGAAGCGCCGCTGGACCATTCCTCTGCTGCAATGGATAACAGGCTGTAAATGAAGAAGGAGCTATTCCCGCTCTCCGCGACCACCTCGGTGTTCTTATAGTTCCCAGGATTCACTGGCTTGTCGTTGACGGTCCACTTGACGAAGATCTCTCGCGGGGAGAAACGTCTCACTAAGCAGCTGAGGGAGACGAATCTCTGAGCGGAGACTTCTTCTGCCGAGGGCAAGAGGACAGAGACGAACGGTTCCCGCGGATTTGGATCTGCAGAAAATGTACAATAAATGTCAATAAACTGGAGGATTCTGGAGACAATGAAACTGCTGGCTCGGTATCAGAAAAATGTGCTTCGTTTCGATTTTAAATGTTTCCATTTTTGACTTCCAGTTTGGAGCAGATGTGAACACAATTATTTTATCAAATAATTCAGGGGGCTGGACTGGGAAGTTTCAGAAATTTTACAGCACAGAATCAGGCTATTCGGCCCAACTGATCGGCTTTTCTTTTGGTTTTCATGCTCCACATCAGGCTCCTCCCTCGTTATTCGATCTAAACCCAATAACATCGCCTTCAGTTCACTTTTCATTCATCAACACATCAAATTTCCCCGTAAAAATATCTACAACTCCCAGTTTTTAGTTAATGGAGTTTCCACTCAGGGGAGACCATTAATGCACTGAATACTGAATATTGACCAGTACACTGACACTGGAAATAGACACAGTGACGCATTTATTGCTTCAATCTCTCAGCTCACCTGTTTCCTTGTGGATGGATTTTCTTAAAGGAGTCGGCAGATCCTGATGGCTCACCACGCAGTCAAACACAGCCGCACTCAGCCAGGCTTGTGTCGAGATGTTTAAGTTGCTGACCACGCTGTCAGGATCCGCTCCTGGCTTTTCGGCAATCTCTGATTTCAAATACTTCCTGTCTCGGATCCAGGACACATTGACTCCATAGGGAGCATGAGAAATGATGCAGGTTAAGGTCACGGTCGCCTCCAATAAGACCTGTTCTATTGGCGGGGGCTGTATCGTCACTGTGGTATCAGGGCACTGGGGAGGATCTGTGAATGAAAAATGAAAATCAACCCTAGTTCCCTCTTCAGAAGCAGGACAGCAGTCTTCAGCCTGAAGGAGACGAAGTTGCCTTCGATATATCAACCTCTAACTATCACCTTTCAGCCTCTATGGAGGATGGAAAACCAGCCTGCTCTGTGAAATTATTCTCTTTTTGTTCAAGTATTTTAGCAGCGGTATCATTCTCATGAATCAACATTGCAGTATTCCCCAACAAATATAGCATTCCTGAACTCAGGAACCAAGTACTGGCAGTTAGTTTATAAGTAGGGTGGATACACTTCCCAATATTTTACCCCTATGCTGTGACCTGTGAAACAGTCCGACACCGACTGTCTCTCCAAATCTTACCAGCTGTCTCAGGAAAAAGCTGACATCAAGACCACCTCGCTTACTATGTTACTTTAAAATGAAAGGGAACACTATTTCAAGGGGAGGCAGTGGCATGGTGGTGTTACCAATGGTCTTGTAACCCAGGGCACGACTCTGGGGACACAGATTCGAATCTCACCACTGCAGATGGTGAAATTTGAATTTAGTAAAAATCTATCATTAAAAGTCAAATGATCATCATGAAGCCATTGTTGTAAAAACCCACCTGGTTCACGAATGCCGTTTAGAAAAGTAAATCTGTTGTCTTTATCTGGCCTGGCATGCATGTGACTCCAGATCCACAGTAACGTGGTTGACACTTAAGTGGCCTCCGGGATGGGCCACAAATGCACATCTCATGAAGGAATAACAAAAATTGATGTTGTGATGAAGTTCTGAATGGGGCACTGTCCCAATGCAGCAAACTACATGACAATAACTTAGAAGTTGTTCTATGCTTTGTATTAACTTTAATAGATCCCTAATTTCGATTAACAGCGGAATAATTTTTTTATCGGTTTGAGTCTCTTACCCAGAGATCCGCTGATGTTCTGACTCTGAGTGAATCCTTGATGAGTGACCTGGCAGGTGTAGACCGCTTTGCTGAACCATTCCTGAGCGGAGACTGTCAACCGACTGCTGGTCGAGAAGTTCCCATTCACTTCACAGGCGGGAGAGGTGACAATTCCTGAATCCATGGGTTGTCCATTCTTCAGCCACTTCACCGTCATTGACTTTGGCTGGAAATCGATGATTGAACAGACGATGGTTGCAAATTTTCTGCTGGTGATTTCTTCACTGGAACTCACGGTGAGGATAACGGTTGGGGGGAGAACGGGTGGGCCTTCAACAAACAAATGTTCAGACGTTACTTGAAGATTCAATTGACACCAATTAAATTTAGTTCTTTTATTTTAGCACCATAGCTGCCGATTTGAGAATTATATCCATGGTTTGGTTGAATTGGCAGGGAAATGGCGAATGGAATTCAACCGTCAAAAGTGCCACACAATGCATTTGGGGAGGGAAAAAAAAGCAAGGCAATAAACTGGAATGTTAAAAGGGATTGAGGAAATGCAAGACCTTTGAGTGCATGTCCACAGGTCCTTGTAGATGGTAGGGCAGCTGGAAAAGTTGACCAAGAAAGCATATCGGATTAGTTCCTCTATTATTGTGAGATATTGAATACAAAAACAGTGATGCAATGATGGAGCTGCATAAAACCGAGTTAGGCCACGTTTGGAGGTTGCTGTACAGTTCTGGTCACCACGTTGCAGGAATAACGTAATGACTCTGGAGAGAGATGAGGTTTACAGGAATGTTGCCAGGGACTGAAAATTCCCGCCATGAGGCGAGATTGGATAGGCAGGGTTTGTTCTCCTTAGAAAAAGAGGAGGCTGAGGCGTGACATAATTGTGGTTCACAGAATTATAAGGGACATAGGCTGAAATAATTCATTCCCCAAGTGGAGGGCTCAATTACCAGGGAGCATGGTCATTTAAAAGGTATCTGGGTCTGCATCTCAAGTGCTTTAACCTGCAATGCTACAGAGCAAGGGCTGGAAAATAGGCTTAACTTGTCTGGCTAGTTTATTTGTTCTCCCTTTTGGCCAGCACAGACATGATGGGTTAAATGGCCTCATTCTGCACAGTAACATTTCTGTTGTTCTTTGATTCTGAGCAACTTTTCAGTCAGTAGGCACTTACCTGGATTTTGCATAATTCATTTTTTTCAGAATGCTACAGATCAGTTATAATTAAGGCCTTATATAGTTCAATCGGCGAGTTCCTGTCTTGCCCAAGTTCCACAACACTTACATCGCATTACAATGCTCTTGACTGAGCCGCTGTGTCGAACCTCACAGTTGATTTTGCTGCACTCTCCCTCTGACTGGGTGATGGTTAACTGGCTGCTCAGGGTATAGGTTCCCTTCGCGTTTCTCACTGACGGGTAAGTCTTAAATCCAGAGGTGATCAGCTGCCCATTTTTCTTCCAGGTCAGTTTGGAGACATCTGGAGAGTAGTCCATCGCCACGCAGCCGTAGATGTTGGAGCCATCGGAGTTGTGTTGCTGACAGGAAGAACCGAGGATGTAGAGAGTGGGCGGAGACGGTGTCACTGGGAAAGAATAGTCGATTAAATAAGTTAGACTCTTACCTGCATTTATTAATTAATCAAACATATTTATGCAAGTATGTTTCTATATTAGGTATAGCTCTTGGGGCTAAAGGGATCAGTGGATATGGGTAGTAGGCGGGGTCAGGATATTGATGAGCCGTGATCAAAGTGAATGGTAGAGCAGGGTCAAAAGGCCGAATGGCCTCCTCCTGCTTCTATTTTTTATGTTTCAACGTCACAATTTGACTAGAATAATAAACTTAAGTTAATATTTCCCGATTAAGACCTACGCACACCTTTGAGCTTCTGTTACTCCTATCATTTGGGAATCGCCATCTTTGTAGAAACTCACATCACTGTCTCCACCTCTATCAGATTGGAAAGACAAAAAACATTTTGATGTCATCGTAATGACATACCATTCATTGGATTAACAGAGAAGAGTAAAGATTTTCTCCATTATTTCAAGCACTACCTATTTCTCTAACGACAGCACTTTGTGATGAAGAAGTTGTCTCTTCATTCATAGAACATAGAACATAGAACATTACAGCGCAGAACAGGCCCTTCGGCCCACGATGTTGCACCGACCAGTTAAAAAAAAAACTGTGACCCTCCAACCTAAACCAATTTCTTTTCGTCCATGAACCTATCTACGGATCTCTTAAACGCCCCCAAACTAGGCGCATTTACAACTGATGCTGGCAGGGCATTCCAATCCCTCACCACCCTCTGGGTAAAGAACCTACCCCTGACATCGGTTCTATAACTACCCCCCCTCAATTTAAAGCCATGCCCCCTCGTGCTGGATTTCTCCATCAGAGGAAAAAGGCTATCACTATCCACCCTATCTAAACCTCTAATCATCTTATATGTTTCAATAAGATCCCCTCTTAGCCGCCGCCTTTCCAGCGAAAACAATCCCAAATCCCTCAGCCTCTCCTCATAGGATCTCCCCTCCATACCAGGCAACATCCTGGTAAACCTCCTCTGCACCCTCTCCAAAGCCTCCACATCCTTCCTGTAATGTGGGGACCAGAACTGCACACAGTACTCCAAGTGCGGCCGCACCAGAGTTGTGTACAGTTGCAACATAACGCTACGACTCCTAAATTCAATCCCCCTACCAATAAACGCCAAGACACCATATGCCTTCTTAACAACCTTATCTACTTGATTCCCAACTTTCAGGGATCTATGCACACATACACCTAGATCCCTCTGCTCCTCCACACTATTCAAAGTCCTCCCGTTAGCCCTATACTCAACACATCTGTTATTCCTACCAAAGTGAATTACCTCACACTTCTCCGCATTAAACTCCATCCGCCACCTCTCGGCCCAACTTTGCAACCTATCTAAGTCTTCCTGCAAACTACGACACCCTTCCTCACTGTCTACCACACCACCGACTTTGGTGTCATCAGCAAATTTGCTAATCCACCCAACTATACCCTCATCCAGATCATTAATAAATATTACAAACAGCAGTGGCCCCTCACCTGATGAAAGAGCTCCAAAAGTTCGCAAGTCCAAATAAGCGTGTTGGACGTTAACCTGGTGTTGTCAGACTCCTTACTGAGCCCACCCCAGCCTAACGCCTGCATCTCCACATTGTAATTTTGGGATATTGCCTGTGTTCAAACTGACTGAATCCCCTTCCTCGCTCCAACTCACTGCCTCTCACTCCATAAAACGAAGATCAGTGACTTTCCTTCAGAAATACCTTCGGAATGAATACTTACTGAATGACCAGGAAACTCTGAATGTGATTACAAATTCAAATAATTGCAACATTGACTAATTGAAGGGCCGTACATTAATAGCAAGAGTTGGCCATTCGGACCCTGACGTCACCTCCGTTGTTCACTGAGATTACAGATGATCTGATTGTGGTGCTCGCTCTATTTTGCACCTCCTCACTCCGCCCGCCGATCACCCACTCTCTGCACATTTTCCCCGCCTCGCTGCCCTTTCCCCTGGCTCTCTGCCATTCCCTGTGGCTCCTTTCCCCTTACACCCTGCTCTCTGCGCTTCCACCTGGCTCTCGACACTTTCCTCCAGCTCTGTGCCCTCTCCCCCGGCTCTCTGCCCTTTCCCTCAGCTCCCTACCGTTTCCCCCAGCTCTCTGCCCTCTGTCCCTGCTCACTATTCTCTTTCCCCGTTCCCCCGGCTCTCTGCCCTTCCCCCCTGACTCTCTGTCTTTCCCCCTGACTCTCTGCCCTTTCCCCAGGGCTCTTTTGCACTTTTCGTCGGCTCTCTGTCCTTTCCCCGGCCTCCCTGCCCTTTATCCTGGCTCTCTCCTCTTTCCCTGATCTCTCTGCCATTTCCTCCATCTCGCTGCCTTTTCTCCTGTTTCTCTGCCCTTTCACCTGGCTCCCTGCCCTTTCCATTGGCGCTCTTTCCCATTTCTCCTGGCTCTCTGCCCTTTCTCCTGGCTCTCTGCCCTTTCCCCCGGCTCTCGGCCCTTTCCCCAGACTCTGTGCCCTCCCCCCCCCCCCCCCCCCCCCCCCCCAGCTCTCTGCCCTTTAGCACGCCTCCTGTTCTCCCCGGCTCTTTGCCATTGTCCTTGGCCCTGAGCCCCCAGGGATTCCCCCCAGCTCTCCACATTCCCAGGGCAGCTCCCACATTTGAACACCAAACTGCCGCTTGAGATCTTTCTTCTCTCTCGTTGCAGACCTCCACACACAGGTTTAGCGAGTGTGAGTGAGAGAATGTGAGTGCGTGAGGGTGAGTGATTGAAGGAGTGAAAGTGGATGAGTGATGGTGTGTGAGTGATGGAAGGTGGGTAAGTGAGGGTGAGTGATTGAGTGTGAGTGAGTAAGTGTGGGTGAGGGTGAGAGAACGTGAGTAAATGAGGGTGTGTGAGAGAGGGTGGGTGAGTGAAGGTGGCTGAATGTGTGAGTGAAGGTGGGTGAGTGAGTGTCGGTAAGTGAGAATGAATGAATGAGGGTGAGCGAGTGAGGATGCATGAAGGTTAGTGAAGGTGGGTGAGTGAGAGCGAGTGAATGAGGGTGAGGAGTGAATGTGACTTTGTAAGTGAGGGTGAGAGAGTGAGTGAGTCAGGGTGTGTTATTGAGGGTGGTGTGAGAGTGTGTGAGGGAGAATAAATGCGGATGGGTGGATGAGTGAGGGTGAGTGAGTGAAGGTGTTTGAGTGAGGATGAGTGATTGAGGATCTGTGAGTTAGGGTGGGTGACCTTGAGTGATGGTGAATATGTGAGGGTGTGTGAGTGAATGTAGGTGCGCGAGTCTCAGTGAGTTTGAATGGGTCAGGTGGCGTATGTGAGAGAGAGAGGGTGATTGAGCTTGAGTGTGTGGGGGTGCGTCTGGGTGAGTGAGGGTCGGTAAGTGGGGAGAGTGAGTGAGTGTGAGTGAGAGAGATTGAGACTGGATAAGTGAGGGAGGGTAAATGCGGTGAGTGAGTGAGAGTGATTGAGACTGGATGAGTGAAGGTGCGTAAGTGGGGTGAGTGAGGGTGAGTGAGAGTGAGTGAGACTGGATAAGTGAGGGTGGGTAAGTAGGGTGAGTGAGTGAGAGTGAGTGAGACTGGGTGAGTGAGGGTGGGTTAGTGGGATGAGTGAATGAAGGTGACTATGAGTGTTGGTGAGTGACTGAGGCTCTGAGTGAGTGACTGAGGGTTAGTGAGTGAGGTTGAGTGAGTGATAGCGCGTGATTGTGGGTGGCTGAGTGACAGTGAGTGAATGGGGATGAGTGAGTGAGGATGTGTGAGGGTGAGAGAGTGTGAGTGAGTGCTGGTGAGTGAATGAGGGTGTGAGTGTGAGTGAATGAGGGTGAGTGAGTGAATGCGAGTGAGTAAGTGGGGGGGCGGGGGGATGGTGGCACGGTGGCACAGTGATTAGCGCTGCTGCCTCAGAGTTGGATTCCCGACTTGTGTCACTGTCTGTGTGGAGTTTGCAAGTTCCCCCCATGTCTATTTGGGTTTCATTCGGGTGCTCCTGTTTCCTTCCACAGTCCAAAGATGTGCGGGTTCGGTGGATTAGCCGTGCTAAATTGCCCCTTAGTGTCAGGGTGACTAGTTAGGGTAAATACATGTGGTTATGGGGATCGGGATTGCTGTTGGTGCAGACTCGATGGGCTGAATGGCCTCCTTCTGCACTGTCGGATCCTATGATTCTATTCTATAATGTCAAGGACAGACACTCTGACGTATGTGAGATGGAAAGTGTGTGAGAGGGTGTTTGGGTGTGTGTGTGAGAGAGAGAGAGAGAGTGAATGTGTGGGAGGGTGCCTGTGTGTGATAGACTACGTTTGCACGTGTGTAAGACAGTGGGCTGTGCGTGCAAGAGGGGAGAGTGTGTGTGCGAGAAAGTGTGTGTGAGATAATGTGTGTGTGTGAGAGAGCATGTGTTTGAAGAGTTATTCTTTGTGTGTGATAGTGTGTCTCACCTTGAAAGTGTGTGTGTGGAGGGGCGGGGAGAATGTATGAGAGAGTACTTCTGTGTGTGATTGAGTGTGTGTTTATGTGAAAAGGAGTGTGTCTATATGAGATACAGGGTGTCTGTGAAAGAGAGTGCGTGTGCTTGAGAAGGAGGGTCTGTGTGTGGGAGAGAGTGTTGTGTTCATGTGAAAGACAGTGTGTGCGAGAGGGAGTGCCTATTTGAAAGCAAAATAGTAGGTTCATGAGTGTGTGAAAGTGTGCATGGGATTGCGTGTGAGTGAGAAAGATGTGTACAATGTGTGTGGGTGATAGAAGCAATATTTTTGAGTGTGTGTGTGTGTGAGCGTGTGTGTCTGTGACAGAGAGAAAGAGTTTTTGTGTGTGAGAGAGAGGCGTTGTGTGTGGTTTATGTGGGTGAGAGTGTGTCAGACGCATGAGTGCTTTTGCACGTGTGTGAGACAGTGGTCTGTGTGTGCAAGAGGAGAGAGTGTGCGTGAGAGAATGGATATGTGATATCGCGAATGTGTGTGTGAGAGAGAGTGTGTGTTTGAAGAGATATTCTTTATGTGTGTGAGAGTGTCTCTGTTCTTCAAAGTGTGTGTGTGTGTGTGTGCGTGTGTGGAGGGGCGGGGAGAGTGTGAGCGAGAAAAAGTGTGAAAATTAGACAGAGTGGATGTGTGAGTGTGTGTGAGTGAAATAACGATTGAGAGAAAACGTGTCTGTGATAGGTGGAGTGTTTCAGAGAGATACATTGTGTATACATGTGTGTTCGTGTGTGAGAGACGGAGAGAACTGTGGGCGTGTGAGAGAGAGTCTTTGTGAGAGACAGTGTTTGAGAGCAAGATTGTGCGTATGTGAGATAATGTGTAAGGGAGTAAGCGTGTGAAAGAGAGAGAAATATGTGCCTGCGTGAGAGAATGCGTGTGGAAGTGTTCGTATGAGAGAGGGAGCATGTGAATGAGTGTGAGACGAAGTGAGAGTACGGGAATGTGGGAGGGATAGTGCATGTGTGTGTGTGCGTGTGTGTGTGTGTTTCCTGGCCCCAACACAGTGACCACGCGCACAGAAACAGAACAGACATAAACGGTGCAACAATCGAGTGCCCAGCAGATAGATCTGTTCAATCTGTCAATTTCATTCAAACTGTTGGATTCTAATTGATCAATGGCCAACTTACAACAACAGAAAATTAATAACCTATTTTAAATTAAACTGATATTCATTTCAAAACTCCTTTCGACTGTTAATTATTCCTCTGTCTCACTTCTCGAAAGCTATGTAAAAATGTAATTTCGCCGAAAATGAGCAATCAAAAATAACAGATTCAGGACAGTTCAATGTCCCTAACAGAGATGCAGTGACACAGCAAGAAGTAACCAAATCAAGAAACATTTAGATTGAAAATCATTACCTGATTAGATCTAATTTCTTAATTAAATGTACTCAACAAATTAATCAAAGCAAAGCACTTTATCGAGTGAGCACAGCTGAGTAAAGTAATGTTTTGTTTCTGAATACATTTCCGATACAATTGAATATTCTCTAAAACGGATTGTATTTTGCACGCCTGTACAATATTCAAGGTAGTTTGTTTTGAATTAATCAGCAGCATTATTATATTTTAAGTTATTGTTAATTACTAGTTAGTTCTCCTGTCAGCTCATTTGTACTCTGTAATAAAATGGGTTTTCAATCATTCAAAATGTGCTTCTGCCTCCAACATTGTTAAATAATTAGGTTACAATTAAATCTTAGACAATGTTAAATATAATTTCAAATTACTGAACAGAAACATTCAGACATCTGTCATTCATTTACTTAAATCTAATCACATTGTAATATTTTACTTTTTCACTTTTACTACAAGTGTCTTATTATAACCTGCAAAAGTGTTAAAATTGCATACTGCTGAATATGTATAGACTGTAACGGCCTGGCAGTTTGAAGTCAATAATACTGCTTCCAAGATTTAGTAATTTAGAACATCCATATAACTTAATTACTGAACACATTGTTTAATTAAAGAAGATCTGAATTAAACAGTGCAAACACAAAGAGGACAATTGATTCAAATCCTCTGTAACACTAAAACATGATGCAGAATGTAAGTCCAGACTTTTTCTTCATTATAATATTTAATATGAATTAAACATAAGGTTCAGATAGAATCAATTCTTCTATTCTGTCATTTATTCTTCCCATAATTCTATCCTGTGTTCAGCAGTAATGGGAGACATGATGTTATTATCAAGTGCAGAGATAAGATTATTTTTATAGTATTTATAATAGTATAATATTTTTATTTAAATTAATCTTTTTGAATTTCAAGCATTAACTTGTCCATCTCTAGCCAGTTTCTGTTGACACTTTACTACAATTCAAACACAATTATGTGAACAATTGCATGAGTGTCAGCGAATTCCACCTGTCAGAAAACTCTGTTCGCTCTGTCAAATTTATTCAAACTGTTTGATTCTAATTGATCTAAGGTCAAATTACAACTGCAAAAAAGTCAATAAAAAATTTAAATTAACCTGATGTTCATTTCAAAACTCCCTTCGCCTTTTAACTATCTCTCCCTGTCTGTCTCAAATCATGAAAACTGGGCAAAAATGTATTTTTTCTGAAAATGAGCACCTCAAATATAACAGATTCAGGGTAGTGTAATCTCCCTAACAGAGATACAGTGTCTCTGTAAGAATTGTAATTCATGATTTATTTTAATATGTAAGCATCAGTTAACTTGAATAAAAGCCCAAACATCTAATTATTTTATTTTTCCGAAACCTTTTTCCTTTATCCCTGCAAGAATTTTCAAACGCAGTTTTATTTTCATTTAGCCAGAAAACGTGTAACCGCTCAGTTTCACAGAGTTGAAACAATACAGAAACAATTGAGAAACACCAAACCATTTCACAAATTTTGAGATGAGATTAGTAATTAATTATCTCGGTATCCAATTACAAATTACTTGGAAGGAATAATCTGATTGCGACTGCACAGAAAGAAAATGTAATAATCGGATACATAAATTGCCAAAAAGCAACGTCTTATTCTGCAAAACTCGTATTCCAGTGAATGCGAACTTAATCTGGGATATAACGACTAATGCAAAGTATCTTGTTGAATTGAGCGCTGCTATGGAAACAGCACGTTATCATTGAAATAGTTTCTGGAATTATCACAAAATATTTCCAGCCCAGAAACTTTTCTGGTCATTTTAATTGAACAGAACTATTAGAGGTGATTAATGAATAATGATATTAACATAAAAAAATCTTTGGTGAATATGGAGTTATATTGCCGATCAATAATTGTTTGATTTATCTTAATTTCATGATCAAATTGGTTAATGAGAAGTTTGTGATTGCAGCAATGACTTAGTGTCCAAGTGAACTTTGTAAGTCATGATTTATTTTAATATTTAAACATTAGTTAAAATTTATAAAAATGTTGTGATATCTTGATTTCATTTTTTTCCAAAACCTGCCTGTTTTCTACTACAAGGACTTTCAAACTCAGAGATTCTTTGCATTCAACCAGAAAACGTGTAACCGCTCAGTGCCGCCGAGTTTCAACAATGCAGAAACAATGCGGAAACACCAAATCACTTCGCAAATTTTAAACTATCATAGAATCTCCTGAACATAAACACTCCAAAGCACATCACTGAGGGAATTATTCCGCTTCATGAAGAAGCAGCTCAATTATTCATTCAACATAATAAAATGTAACATTGCAAGAAAATCTCAATATCGAATCCAGCAAAACAGCTCTTCACCAAATGTATGAATTATTAAACAAAACAGAAATCTGGAATAATAGCAATAGCATTGTGAAGAGATAGAATATATCCAACACATTAATATGGAAACTTTACCACATTTTATTCATATTGGATCATATTTCAAACATATTTAAACATTTGGATGGTAAAAGCTGCAGCAATCACTGAGATTTAACATTGCAGGTTAACCAAATAGTGAATGCAGTGGCAAACTATATTCTGAACAAACTGCGTAAACTGTGATTTAGTTTAACCTGCAATTATCAATTATGATTTTCAAAAATGCCAATGGAATAAAGCCTGCCTGATTTCAACATATAATCATGCGTCAAGCAGTTTCAGACGCGAAGACTGTTTGTATTCAATCACAAAGTGTGTAACAGCTGTGTCACCGAGATTAAATAATGCAGAATCGCCAAACCATTTCAAAAATTTTACTTATTCAAAGTCACCCAGACCCACAATCTCCTCAACAGAAAAAATATATATCACTGAACCCCGCATAATGCAGAAGCAGCTCAATTCTACAAACGCTTTCAATAGAATCAAATGTAACATTGACAGCAAATCTCAAATTTAAATCCAGCCAATCCGCTCATCACCAAACTAATCAATTATTAAATTAACAGAAATATGTCAGAACCACACCGGCATTGCGAGTAAGCGGAATATGATCACTCAATTAATACAGAATCTTTAACACATTTTTAAAATATTGGGTTAGATTTCAAATGCGTGTGCAGCAGATGGCACAACCCGCAGCCACTAGATGTCACCGAGTTTATACACTGCAGAAACATCGAACTGTTTAACAGAAGTTAGACAGTAACTTTTAAAGTAACCCAGCCACACAATGTCCTCAGCAGATAAACACCAAAATACAACAACCAAGGATTGAATCCCTCAGCATCGCCTTGTCAATTAACAGTATAATTTTATAACCCCCATTTTCAGCAGAATCACATGAAACATTGTTCAGATTTTTAGTACAGAATCCGCCAAACCACATTTCAGTGAACGAATGAATTAATAAAATCGATAAAAAATATAAAACAAAAGCTCAAGTAAAACAGTTACTAAATAATTGCATGGTTCTTACCTGCAGTCACCGTCACCATGGTCCCTTGTCCCCAAGTAGTCAAAGTAGTCACAGTGTCACATTCGCTTGGCTGGATCATACAATAACTGGCTCTGCAAAAAATAGACAGAAAAGCCGCCATTATTTTAAATATTCACAAACCTGAGGAAAAGCAAAGTCAATTAATATTCATGAGATTATTATTGTATTTGTGGATACCGTTCGCTCTACATAAATAACCCTTATGTTTTGTATTTCACCGGGTATAACATGAACATGTTACTGAAAACACCAAATGATAATTGAATAGTTATCATAAATTTTCCATTTGATTCTCGCTGTTTGTACAGAGCTGGGCATAAATAATACAGCACTGCAAATAATTTTGGATTGCAAAACAGAGCACTGACCCAGTCTCGGTCAATTAGTGCTGAGGGTTTTTGTATTGACAGTAACTGATGTGCCACCCCAGTTATCACAGTGAGACACAGCATGACAAATACTGAGTCTGACTGCTAACTGTAAAATACAGAGATTTAATTTCACTACTCTCAAAAATCTGATTCTGCCTCTTCTAAGAGCGAATGAGTGAGATATTGTAGCTTGTCCAAGTCATTATATTTACAAGGGGTATCGGAATGCTTTTAAACCCTCTATGTAGATTTAGCATATCGTTCAACACAGATTTTACGGGAAGATGTTTATACCTTTTCACAAACTAATATTGCTTCTGCGCATTATTTCATTGAAGCCTCTTTTACTTTGAAAATCCTGCTGTGGTGCTGATCACCAATTTGAGCGATCTCTTTCCATGAGGTTTTGTATGAGGATGTCGCTGTGCTCAGCACTGTGACCCCACTGTAGTATCACAGTGACACACACTCGCACAAAAACTGCACTTACTTTCTGTTCAGTACTGCCGCTCAATATTCACTTCAAATAGACCATTATTCGTGATGTAATTTACACTTCATGCAACAGTTTACAAAACACAATCTAAAAACATCTCCTCCAAGTATCAGAAATATTAAAACGAGCATTATATCCAGGTGTGTAATTGCTGAAACTGTTAACAGTAAATATAAACAGAGTGAAAAGCTCAGCCCATTATGTCTGTGTGTTTTCTTGGTTTAATGTTTAATTTTCACTAAGTTAGGTTTGTCAGGAGCAGTTTGTGTTTTGCTTCTGATCACTGTCGTTAGTGTTATATTTAAAACAGATACTGACCTTCAGGTTATGATGAAAGTTGCTGAATTCCCTCTCGAGCTGTTCTTGTTCGGGTCCATCCCTAGTTCCTCTCGCTGTGGTCTCTTGCACAGTAATAGATGGCGGTGTCTTCGGTCTTCAGCCTCGTCATTTCCAAAGAGAAGATGTTGCTTGAAGTGTCTTTGGACGCAGTAAATCGATCCTTAATTGCTGGGGCGTAGCTGTTGCTGGATGAAGTATAGTACCACACCAGCCACTCCAGCCCCTGTCCTGGAACCTGTCGGATCCAGCTCATGGCATAGCTGCTAAGATCGAAGCCGCTGGTTTTACAGGTCAGTGTCAGGGAGCCTCCGGGACGCCCGGTCTCTGCCTCTGGCTGAGTCAACACAACCTGCGTCTGGACACCTGTAAAAATAGATCAAAAAACCCGAGGATTAATCCTGGTGTAATGATTTTTGAGTCGGGAATATTACAGAGATGGACTAAAACTGAGACAGTAACTGTGGGAGACTTAGACAATGAAAAATAACTACTCACCGGATAAGAAAGTCAGCAACAAACTGAGAGAAATTGCCGACCTCATCCTTCTGGTGATTTGGGGGAAATGGTTGTGTCAGGAACTCAGTGAACAAACCACCTCCCGGACTGTAGGATTCCGGTCCCAGTGAGCGGTATTTAAATACCCGGCAGAAGGGGGCGGCTTTCCAGGCGCCGCCTGTTGATTCCCTGCTGGAGGCGGCGACAGGATCCAGGTCCCACCTTCCACACCCCCCAATAGAATGGACTTCCAGATTTACAATAGGTTAATATTAAAATGGACATTTTGTCTGTGTCGGGATATTTGTTTGGCTGAATATGTTAATTGTATTGTCTCCATTATTTCTGATGGTGATATTGCAGTTCATCATTTCTTTATTTAAAATAACTAATTCCATTGTAAATATGGTGATTTTATTACCACGCCCCAAGAAGAACACAAATCTAACAATGATGAAATAACATTTTTGGAGAATAAGGAGACCGTCAGTCTATTTTGCGACAATTCTGGGTCTCTGTCACATCACAATAATAAAGCATCATTTATCAGAAGAATTTTTACCGATTTCTGTAACTAAATGCGGAGTATGAACAAAGTGATTGCATTTACAGTGCGGATGGCTATCACTGTACAATTTGGGTTTGGAGATGAGAAGAAACTCTCACACAATACAATGTTTCTCCTTATATTTGTCAAACTGCCCCAATCTCGAAGACAGCCCTTTGAAAATAATAAGAATCCTGCCCTCCTGATAATTAAATAGTGAGTTGACAGAGAAACATAAAATTAACCTCGACTTTTGACAGAGAAGTTAATGAATGGAACGGACACGAAGATCATTAAAATTCTTCTTCAGCATCCAGATCATTGCAGGTCACTCTATCGGCCACCGGCTGTCTAACATTCGCTGGTATTGCGAACACAAGATATCAGGGCTTTGCACAATATCACAAGAATAAATGTTTTATCTTCCATTGAATCAGGTTATGAACTGATCATTTCTCCACTCATTGGCAGCTATGATTGGAACTCTTCAATAACAGGAATCAGATTATTCTGTACAATAGAATAGGGTGTTAATCAGGTACAAGAGACGCTGCTGTTTAAGTGTGATACAGAACGTTCAGAATATTCCAGGAATTCCCGCTGTTCATGTCAGTTTTATGATGTTCCCTTAATATTATTTCGATGCATTTTATGCCATTGCACTGATTTCAATTGACTGGGGAATTGGGACCATCAACATCTCTCTCTCGTATTTCATGAAGTGGTTAATAAACTGACTTTAATTATTGGAATGGCATTTACTTGGAAGTTATACAAATGAAAAAGCATCTGGTCACATTATTGTTTTGCGATACTATTTACTCACATAATGAACAGGACAGTGAATGAAAATATTTGATTAGAATGATTACGATTTAAAATGTGTCATTCTTGTGGGAATGAAACATTTATTGTTTAAATGGCTGAATCCCATTTTGTCCGTTTTGGTTCACGCTAATCTGTCCCACACAGTATTTGGCAGCAATCCAGCCTTCTGCCAAATGCTCAAAGTTATTGACAGGAAGCATCTGGGGGTGTTGTGCAGCAGAACAAAGATCTGTTTCCTCAGTACTGACCGCTTGGCTGCAAGCCAACTTAAAACCATTCACATTGTCAATCAGGCCTATTTATAAATAAATCTACCCAGCAACAGTACTGCAGGCACTTTACTTTTTTAAAGTTGTAAATCTAGATGAATTTTTCCCATCTCTAATGAAAGGAAAGTCATGCAGCTTCTCTGGCACCCTGTTAGCAACAATGATGATTTTTCCAACACATCAGGATATTGTGATAGATGGATAGAAAGAATTACAGGCAAACGGAGAAATGTCTCAGAGAGACGATACATGAACATGTATGTTTGTATTTTCTTTCCCTTTATCTTTCCATGGGATGTTTGGATGCAAAGACCGGCAGTTTTTGCCTGTCCCAAATTCCCTTGAACTGAGTGGTTTTCTCGGCCACTTCTGAACATATGAAGGAGTCAGCTATTTTGCTGTCCATCTGGAGTCACATCCGTGTGAGACCAGGTCGCGATGGCAGATTTCACTCATTGGGGAATCAGAGAGGGTCCGATGGTCGCCATTAGTATCTGTTCCATATCTATTAATTGAATTCAAATTCCACCAGCTGCAATGCTCCGATTTAAATCCCTGTCCCCACATCATTGTCCTGGGCCTCTGGATCACTGGGCCACTTCAATTAATATTACGTCACCATCTGCGCAAACAATAAATGAATGACTGTGTTGATGCAGGAATGAATGACCGTTGAATGAATGATATGAATATCAGTTGGATGCCTGAATATTTTGATTGAGGAATCAGTGAACGGATTGGTGGATGCATTGTTAAATGGTACTGAAAGATGCTGTTCCACATTCCCATATTTGTACTTGACTGGTTCATAAATTGAAACAGTTCCTTGATTCCATTTCTGTCAGTGTAATAATTTCATACTTCCAGAGGGTCTGGGTGAAATCAAACCCGATTTTCTCGGGAGTTAGCAAGCTGATCCTCACGAAAAGAAGAGGGCGTTTTCCTGCGGCACGGATGTTTCATTTCTCTGTTGATACTGAATATTCATATCCAAGATCGAAAGAGGGAACATGATTTGGCTGAGGAGGGAGGATTGTAATATTTGAAACATGTGCAGCAAATCACTCACCATGCCCTCACCCAAATTAGTGAAGGTAACATGCTGTAAAATAAATAATGTGGCAACAGATATATTGTGAAACTCACTGGACAACTACAAGTGTTACATTATTTCCCAAAACTGTGTAATAATGAATCGGGATTTAAAAATTCAGTAAAATCATATTAGGTGCAAGGTACTTTAATGCATTTCATTACTGTGGAAATCACCACACCAGCTATGTATCAGGAGTTTATATTTACACATGCCGGGTTGATGCAACTGTTAATCGAGGTAATCAGCCTGATAACTGAGAGATAGATAGGAAGCAGCCTCTCGGTGCCTCAGTCACTTTCCATCAGGGTCACCCAAGTACCTTCTCGGGTAGTTTTTCCTGAAAGAATCCGAGTGTCTTGTGGAGAGGAAAGAATCTCAGAATAGACTGAAGACTGAACCCTGGATATCCCAGGAGGCAGTGACTGCTCATAAACCCAGTCATGGATTAAAATAAAGAAACGGAAATTTAAAGCAGTAACCTTTGCTGGTCCTGATGGAAGCGGCCGGATAACATATTTAACCTTTGGAATCAACTATTACTCGTCAAGGAAAAGAAAGGTTTTTTGCTGGTCTAGCACCCTTTTTGGATTCTGGACAAACAAAGAACAATACAGCACAGGAACAGGCCCTTCGGCCCTCCAAGCCTGCGCCGCTCATGTGCCCAACTAGACCATTCGTTTGTATCCCTCTATTCCCAGTCTGTTCATGTGGCTATCTAGATAAGTCTTAAACGATCCCAGCCTGTCCGCCTCAATCACCTTGCTTGGGAGTGCATTCCAGGCCCCCACCACCCTCTGTGTAAAATACGTCCCCCTGACATCTGTGTTGAACCTTGCCCCCCTCACCTTGAAACCGTGACCCCTTGTGTTCGTCACCTCCGACCTGGGAAAAAGCTTCCCACTGTTCACCTGAAAGCACTTTACAAATTATGGAAGTTTATTTCCAGTGTAGCCGCTGTGTGCTGTTTGAAACATTATTTATACAGAGGACACGGGGCATTGTGGATCACCCGCCAGAAAGAATTGTCACTCTGACGCTCATAGTCAAATGAAGAGGTTTGCAAGTCCCGGTATTTTCTGGGTACTTTGAGATTGTGAACAATAGTAAGCAAAATCTTACATCAGATCTTACACCTCTCTCTCTCCTTCTTTCGCTGTCCCTCTCTCTTTCGCTGTCCCTCCCCTTTCGCTGTCCCTCTCTCTGATCAACGCTATTAATTAGAAACATTGCGCTGATTTTTTCCTACAGACTACCCTGTGACCGTTCACCATGAAATGCAATGGTTTGCAAAGTTCACTCTCTAAGTCTCCTCTGCCATAACATTGACAATTCATCACAGGTGCTTGTCCTAAATATACCACTGTTCACAGTGAAATGTCACTTCGCAACATTATTTCCTGTAATTTACAGCTGTCACCTGTGAGAGCGGTGAACTGTAGTTTTATGTAGTTTCGGTTAAACATAAATTCTTGGAGAGCCACCTAGTGGAATGATCTGTGTAAACACAATTATTCTCGAATATTGCGGTATGATGTTACTAAAATATTACTATGCCCGATTATTACGGATTTTATTGCTTTGATTTTATTATTCCTGCTGCTTATGCTTTTTTCATTGTTTTACTTTTGTTACGTTTACTATTTAATATTAATTCCGACATTAGTTTCCTCGTTTACTGCCAACCAAAGTAACTAAAATTGAAACAATACCATTTAATCTCGAACGAATGTGTGAACAGGGGGTCTATTTACATAATTTGTATGTGTTGGTATTTTAAAGTCATGATTTCATTGGGATCTTGGCGGATTCATATTGCTAAAACAAGCTTCTTGGTCCAGAATGGCTGAGGCATTACAATAAATCGGCAGGGTTTAAAATAAAAGTGGAATTTTCTCTCATGTTCACTGCATTGCAATAATAACAATATGTGCAAGAATAATGCGGCAAAATCATGTAACAACATCTTTCAGGAACTTGAGAATTCGGTGAATTTCCAGGAATTAGCCTTAGATAGCCACTAGATGGAGCTGCCTCACCATGTTTGTGTGTTTACTGCTGCAGGTTGCAGTTTCATAAATACATTTAATTGGTATAATGCGGGCATACTAAGGTATTACACTTTAAAACTTTGTGAGGTCTCAGTAGAATATATTATATTGCATGAAAATATAAACATTAGCTGGGCAGCAGCTGCGCAAATTTTATTTTTTGCAATCAATACAATTAATGTTAGAAAAATCAAAGCAACTAATTGTTTCCCTGGAGCTTCACATGACATATAAATCTTACCACACTCCAGTGTAATGCAGAAAGCACGTAGATTTTCTGATTGAAATGCATATAGCACCAAAAGGTCTGCTGTTTGCCATTTACTATCCCGTCCTTGCCGCTATCGGGATTCCAGGTAAGGTCTGTTAGTTCGCTTTATCTCATTAATGACCCTCTCGTAATGTAATTCAGGCTAATAATAGGAATATTCTTTTTACGGCATAAGTGATACATTTGCTCATTGATCTATATGAATTCTAATGATATACTGATGTAACTTCCACTCTTTTAGAGTTTCATGTTTTTTTTATTTACTTTAGCTGCCTTAATTCTTCGTATTAGCGTAAAATTGTTCCACTTTTTGGCATTACTTCCCGAATTTTTTCCTCCCTCCAACAGTGTCTTCTATTTATCTCTACACTCTCACATGTAAAGTGCACTCTTGTGTTATTGGCAATACTGCCGTGGGAGTATTATTTTTAGGTTGTGAGTTGCAAAAATTGTCCATTTGGCATTACTGGTGTTGATGAATTCTCACTTGGATATCACTGCATCCGTACAAATTCTTGTCTGGCTGGCGCTATGTTTGTGGGTGAATTCCGACATTTGCATCACTGTTAAATTATTGATCTTGTTTATCGCTGACATTGACAGTGACGAAGTAAATTGCATAAATGGTTCATGGTTTGAGGGATTAGAATATTGGTCGATTTTCGGATGAAAATAAGAAAATATTTTATTGAATAGTCATTGTAAGGTTCCGAGTTGTTAATAGCTGTGTGACGCATGTAGCAGCCGCCCTTTGCTGTATTGTTTACATTTGCTTGAACTGACAAAGCAGAGTGTTTTTGCCCGAGCCCCGAATGGACAGTGCATAAAACTGTCTCGGCTCTTTACTATTAACTGCTGCGGATGGTACCACGTTGAGTACAGCTGAGTTCTGGGCTTCTTATTGCTCGTATCATCTGTCATGATTGAGCAATGTTCCCAGCTTTCATATTGTTTTTGATATTGACTGAGGCCAGGTATCTGGTGACAGCTATCACATCAAAGACGCAAAGTTTTGAGTTCAAACATCCACTGCAGGTCAAAGTTGATCATTATTCGGAGAAATGCTGTTCAACCCTGAGGAAATGTTGCATTGCAGGTGGGCCATTCTCCTGTTGCCAAGTCATCATCTGGCTCAGATTGGCACAGAACGTCTCAGGTAATTATCAGGTCAAGAAACTTGATTTACCACTATGTCCTATTCAAAAAACCCTCTGCAAAATCAGAGAAACGCTCATTGTCCATTCGCTATTCCTGAAGATGATTATGATCAAGTTGATTTAATGGAATTGCCACAATCATTTTACAGTAATTCATTCAATGTGACCACGTTCAGACCCGGGCGAGATGGAATGTGCTTTCTGGTTGGATTTAAGACATGCGTTGTTTTGTGCTTTTGTTACCGAGTGGAATGATTGCTATGATTGCCTGGTGACTTGATTTCTTTTTCTAGCCTATTTCCCACAGTGTTGTAATGTGATTTCAATGCAATTCTCTAACGGTTCTATTGATATGCGCCATTAAAAAATGATATGAAAATGATCGAACTTACTTCGAATTCGGATGCTGATATTCATCAAAACTAAACCAGTCACCATTTTTTTTCCTCTTTTACAGCTAACTTGGCAGTGATTGTGATCTTGTCTCGAAGATCATGTGGTCTCTCCGGATGTATTCGGTGTTACGTCGTGTCGATGGCAGTTACGGACCTCCTGGTCATTATCACAACCGTGATATTAAACAAGATTGCTGGTATTTATTTCCCAGTCAGTTTCCTGTCGATAACACCAATATGCAATCTCCGCACTGTGCTAATCTACTCAGCAATAGACAGTTCAGCATGGTTAACGGTCGCTTTCACTTTTGATCGATTTGTAGCTATTTCCTGTCAGAAGATGAAAATAAAATACTGCAAGGAGAAAACAGCAGCATGGGTGATAGGGATAATCTCTGCTCTGAGCTTTGTAAAAAATGGCTTCTTGTATTTTGTGTTTGAACCTCTATACGTAATTAATAATATGCCGTGGTTCTGTGTGGTGAAATCGATATTCTATACATCAGTTGCATGGGCCGCATACGAGTGGATTTGTTCCATTTTAATGCCCTGCATCCCGTTCATTGTGGTTTTATTGCTCAATGCCCTGACCGTCAGACACATTCTCGCGGCCAACAAAGCCCGCAGGAGACTCCAGACACTGAGCAATGGCGAGAATCAGGGTGATGCACAGATGGATAAGAGGAGAAGGTCCATGGTTTTGCTCTTTGCAATCTCGGGTAGTTTCATTTTGTTATATTCATTATTTTTCACAACGATCCTCTATATCCAAATTGCAGAGGTTCCTTATTCCTCAGTTCCTGATATCAGTGAACCATCATTTATCTTGGAAGAAAGCGGACATATGCTTCAGTTGTTGAGTTCCTGTACCAACCCATTTATTTACGCTGGGGTGCAGTCTAAATTCAGAACAGAGTTAAAAAATGTTGTGAACTTCCCACTGAGCCGACTTGTTAAATTACTTAGGTTTTGAGAAGAGGAAAATTATGCATGAATTTTTCATTTAAGCTCCAAAAATTTCCGGGCTTGATCATAGCACTCACGGCCGCCCTCCCAATTTTGAGTCACGCTTAATCATTCACCAAATATGTGAATATAATTATATGGGAGAGATTCTCGATTCGATCTGCATTTTCACCCAAAAAAAAGCTTTCCAGTTCTCTTCTCGGTACAGCCTCGAGGACTGTGTTCCTGTCAACTTCGAGGGCATTTGCAGTTGGAATCAGAAGGTTATGTCTCCTGAGGTTACCAGCCCATTGCCAGTGTACTCGAAGTAACGGCAGGAGAGACAGACCGGTGAGCACAGCATAAAACAGCCAAACGTGTAGTGAGGCAGCGTCCATCTTGGCGGAAGACTAGTGGGGGGGGGGGGGGCGTCTGGGGGGTGGGAGTAGAGGTACTCAGATTCAAAGTGATGACAAAAACCTGGTGTGTGCTCGGTGGTGTCAGATGCTGCAGCTGCTGTGGACATGAGAACATCTGGAAAATAGTTGACAGGCTATGCACTCTCATGCGTGGAGTTTTATTCATGAAGGATGAATTTAGAGCAGCTGGGAAGGCCAATTCTCTGTCTCTCCACAATTCCTTCACATGCAAATGTCATAAGTGGACTCACCGTCCATTCTTCCATTCTGAATTAACGATATTGTTATATAATTGCATTTTAGAAGTTTTTATTTGAGTAGCTCAGGTTCTTTATGATGTAATTATTGGAAGAAATCAATTTCATTCTAAAATTAAGTGGCATTGACACGAATGTTGCCATAAAATAAAGGGAAAAGCTGAAGCAGGAAGATTCATTGCCTCTTTGACATTCAGATTGCTCAGAGATATCTTTATTTGACACTATTCCGTGCATGCTTTCAGTGAATCGAGCAGAATTCGTCTCCCAATGCGTGCTCCGTAACCTGTGCTCTCGAAGTTCGTAAGAACTGGTGAACTGTGTCAAACGATAATTGCTCTCTTCGTTTCATGTTTTTGCTGATGGCTCTTCATATGTATATTTGAAATAAATTCACCAGTAAACTCATGCAACGCAATGAGAAGTCGTTTCAATCCTCATTTTATCAATTAAATGTTGGTGGACAAGTACAGTCAGTAGACATATGACCTTGATATTATCATTCTTATAGTGCATGCAACTTGAACTTGCCCTTCCTGTATGTTCGAATTCCAAAATAATACGGTAAAAAAACAGCGGATGAATGTTTTCTCTCGATTACGAACTTGTAACTGCTTTCATCTCTTAGTCACCGAAACGGCTGTCTGTTTGACAAGTAAATATTAACATGATTGTTCCACTGGAGCAAGCTGAGAGGGAGTGATTGGAGGCAGCAGGGCTGGTGAGAGATTAATTGAATTGTTTATTTATTTAGTTAGTCAGCTAGCGTGTGTTTTTTTTTTGGCCTTTACTTTTGCAGTTGTATTTTAAGTTTAAAGTGAAAACTGGAAGTGGGCTGCTAAGGAGTCTGGGAAGGGTTTTTATTTTAACTTTAAAAGTCAGTTACCTGGGAGGTTCCTCCTCATTGTTCCACTGGAGCAAGCTGAGAGGGAGTGATTGGAGTCAGCAGTGCTGGTGAGAGATTAATTGAATTGTTTATTTATTTAATTAGTTAGCTCGTGTGTGTTTTCTTTGGCCTTTACTTTTGCAGTTGTATTTTAAGTTTAAAGTGAAAACTGGAAGTGGGCTGCGAAGGAGTCTGGGAAGGGTTTTTTAAGTGCGTGAAGTATAAAAGGTCGGCTGCAGTATACAGCGGGCAGCGTCGGGAGCGGGCTGTGGAGTGAGTGGGAAACAGAGTGTGAGCTATAAGGCTTTGGCTCACAGGGCTTAGGCAGAAAGGACAAGCAGGTGTGAGTTTAATTCATTTTTGCTGTTTCTACCTGGTACTGGCAAGGTATCTAGAGGGGGTGGGTGTGCGGGCAGTGCTATGTTCCTCTTGCACTATGTTTAAGGTGAGGGACGACGACAGTGTCCCTGCTGATTACACCTGTGGGAAGTGCACCCATCTGCAGCTCCTCCAAAACCGTGTGAGGGAACTGGAGCTGGAGTTGGATGAACTTAGGATCATTAGGGACGCAGAGGTGGCCGTAGACAGAAGCTTTAGGAATACAGTTACTCCGAGGAATGAAAACAGATGGGTGACGGTGAGAGGGGCTGGGAGGAAGCAGTCCGTGCAGGGATCCCCGGTGGTTGTTCCCCTCAGCAACAAGTATTCCGCTTTGGATACGGTTGAGGGGGATGACATACCAGTGGTGAGCCGCAGTGAGAGGATCTCCAGCACTGTGTCCGTCTCTGTGGCTCGGGAGGGTAAGGGCAGAGCGGGAGGGCAATAGTTATTGGTGACTCGTTAGAGGGATAGATAGGAGGTTCTGTGGCAGCAAAAGAGACTCACGGATGGTATGTTGCCAAGGTCCGTGACGTCTCAGACCGTGTTTTCCGGATTCTGAAGGGGGAGGGGAAACAGTCACAAGTCGTGGTACACATTGGTATCAATGACATAGGTAAGAGAAGGGACGGGGATTTAAAGCGGGAATTTCTGGAGCTGGGCTGGAAGCTGAGAGCCAAGACGAAACATGTAGTCATCTCTGGTACGTTGCCGGTGCCACGTGATAGCGAGTTGAGGAACAGGGAGAGAGTGCAGTTAAACATGTGGTTGCAGGCATGGTGTAGGAGGGAGGGTTTCAGATACGTGGATAATTGGAACACATTCTGGGGAAGGTGGGACCTGTACAAACAGGACGGGGTGCACCTGAACCAGAGGGGCGCCAATATCCTAGGAGGGAAATTTGTTACGGCTCTTCAGGGGGGTTTAAACTAATTTGTCAGGGGAGTGGGAAAAGGAGTTGTAGTCCAGAAGTCAGTGAGGGTGGTGAGGTATTGGGGAAGGTATCAGGGTCAAGGGTGGGTACCGGTAGACAGGAAGGTGGGTTGAAGTGTGTCTACTTCAATGCAAGGAGCATCTGGAACAAGGTAGATGAACTTGGGGCGTGGATTGGTACTTGGGACTACGATGTTGTGGCCATTACGGAGACGTGGGTAGAACAAGGACAGGAATGGTTGTTGGACGTTCCGGGGTATAGATGTTTCACTAAGTGTAGGGAAGCTGGTAAAAGAGGTGGAGGAGTGGCATTGTTAATCAAGGATAGTTTAACGGCTGCGGAAAGGCACTTCGAGGGGGATCTGCACACTGAGGTAATATGGGCTGAGGTTAGAAATAGGAAAGGAGCGGTCACGTTGTTGGGAGTTTACTATAGGCCCCCAAATAGTAACAGAGATGTGGAGGAAGAAATTGCTAAGCAGATTATGGATATGTGTGGGGGTCACAGGGTAGTTGTCATGGGGGACTGTAACTTTCCAAATATTGATTGGAACCTTTGGAGGTCAAATAGTTCGGATGGGGCAGTTTTTGTGCAGTGTGTGCAGGAGGGGTTCCTGACACAATATGTGGATAGGCCAACAAGAGGTGAGGCCACATTGGATTTGGTACTGGGAAATGAACCGGGCCAAGTGTTAGATTTGGTTGTGGGAGAGCACTTTGGAGATAGTGACCACAATTCGGTGTCTTTTGTTATTGCAATGGAGAGGGATAGGGCCGTACGGCAGGGCAAGGTTTACAATTGGGGGAGAAGTAATTATGATGCGATTAGGCAAGAATTAGGGGGCATAAGTTGGGAACAGAAACTGTCAGGAAAAGGAACTAATGAAAAGTGGAACTTTTTCAAGGAACAAATACTGGATGTCCTTGATAGGTATGTCCCTTGATAGGTATTCTCCAAGGCGGCCTTCGCGACACACGACAGCGCAGAGTCGCGGAGCAGAAACTGATAGCCAGGTTCCGCACACACAAGGACGGCCTCAACCGGGATATTGGGTTTATGTCACACTATTTCACATAAATATTTCTGCTTTTTTCCTCCTGAGTCTTTATCATGCGATCCTAGAATCAGAATTTATGTCACACTATTTGTAACTCCCACAGTTGCGTGGACCTGCAGAGTTTCACTGGCTGTCTTGTCTGGAGACAATACACATCTTTTTAGCCTGTCTTGATGCTCTCTCCACTCCCATTGTTTTGTTTCTTAAAGACCGGATTAGTTGTAAGTATTCGCATTCCAACCATTATTCATGTAAATTGAGTCTGTGTCTTTATAAGTTCTGTTTGTGAACAGAATTCCCACTCACCTGAAGAAGGGGCTCAGAGCCTCGAAAGCTTGTGTGGCTTTTGCTACCAAATAAACCTGTTGGACTTTAACCTGGTGTTGTTAAACTTCTTAATGTCCCTGTCAGGCAGGGAGGAAATGGCCGAGTGAGGGAACAATGGTTCACAAAAGAGGTGGAATGTCTTGTGAAAAGGAAGAGGGAAGCTTATGTAGGGATGAGGAAACAAGGTTCAGATGGCTCGATTGAGGGTTACAAGTTAGCAAGGAATGAGCTGAAAAAGGGGCTTAGGAGAGCTAGGAGGGGACATGAGAAGTCCGTGGCGGGTCGGATCAAGGAAAACCCCAAGGCTTTTTACTCTTATGTGAGGAATAAAAGAATGACCAGGATGAGGTTAGGGCCGGTCAAGGACAGTAGTGGGAACTTGTGTATGGAGTCAGTAGAGATAGGCGAGGTGATGAATGAATACTTTTCTTCAGTGTTCACCAAGGAGAGGGGCCATGTTTTTGAGGAACAGAAGGTGTTACAGGCTAATAGGCTGGAGGAAATAGATGTTTGGAGGGAGGATGTCCTGGCAGTTTTGAATAAACTGAAGGTCGATAAGTCCCCTGGGCCTGATGAAATGTATCCTAGGATTCTTTGGGAGGCAAGGGATGAGATTGCAGAGCCTTTGGCTTTGATCTTTGGGTCCTCGCTGTCCACGGGGATGGTGCCAGAGGACTGGAGAATGGCGAATGTTGTTCCTCTGTTTAAGAAAGGGAATAGATATGACCCTGGTAATTATAGACCGGTTAGTCTTACTTCGGTGGTTGGTAAATTGATGGAAAAGGTCCTTAGAGATGGGATTTATGACCATTTAGAAAGATGCGGATTAATCCGAGATAGTCAGCACGGATTCGTGAAGGGCAAGTCGTGCCTCACAAATTTGATAGAATTTTTTGAGGAGGTAACTAAGTGTGTTGATGAAGGTAGGGCAGTTGATGTCATATACATGGATTTTAGTAAGGCGTTTGATAAGGTCCCCCATGGTCGGCTTATGATGAAAGTGAGGAGGTGTGGGATAGAGGGAAAGTTGGCCGATTGGATAGGTAACTGGCTGTCTGATCGAAGACAGAGGGTGGTGGTCGATGGAAAATTTTCGGATTGGAGGCAGGTTGCTAGCGGAGTGCCGCAGGGATCAATGCTTGGTCTCTGCTCTTTGTGATTTTTATTAATGACTTAGAGGAGGGGGCTGAAGGGTGGATCAGTAAATTTGCTGATGACACCAAGATTGGTGGAGTAGTGGATGAGGTGGAGCGCTGTTGTAGGCTGCAAAGACACATAGATAGGATGCCAAGCTGGGCTGAAAAAATGGCAAATGGAGTTTAACCCTGATAAATGTGAGGTGATTCATTTTGGTAGGACTCATTTAAATGTGGATTACAGGGTCAAAGGTAGGGTTCTGAAGACTGTGGAGGAACAGAGAGATCTTGGGGTCCATATCCACAGATCTCTGAAGGTTGCCACTCCAGTGGATAGAGCTGTGAAGAAGGCCTATAGTGTGTTAGCTTTTATGAACAGGGGGTTGGCGTTTAAGAGCAGTGGGGTTATGCAGCAACTGTACAGGACCTTAGTGAGACCACATTTGGAATATTGTGTGCAGTTCTGGTCACCTCACTATAAGAAGGATGTGGAAGCGCTGGAAAGAGTGCAGAGGAGATTTACCAGGATGCTGCCTGGTTTGGAGGGTCGGTCTTATGAGGAAAGGTTGAGGGAGCTAGGGCTGTTCTCTCTGGAGCGGAGGAGGCTGAGGGGAGACTTCATAGAGGTTTATAAAATGATGAAGGGGATAGATAGAGTGAACGTTCAAAGATTATTTCCTCGGGTGGATGGAGCCATTACAAGGCGGCATAACTACAGGGTTCGTGGTGGGAGATACAGGAAGGATATCAGAGGTAGGTTCTTTACGCAGAGAGTGGTTGGGGTGTGGAATGGACTGCCTGCAGTGATAGTGGAGTCAGACACTTTAGGAACATTTAAGCGGTTATTGGCTAGGTACATGGAGCACACCAGGATGATAGGGAGTGGGATAGCTTGATCTTGGTTTCAGATAAAGCTCGGCACAACATCGTGGGCCGAAGGGCCTGTTCTGTGCTGTACTGTTCTATGTTCTATGAGCTGATTCAGGAAATGTTTCGACCGCTACCACTAGAGTCAAAAGGCTCGTCCCCTACCTCGTTTGTTGTTAGTTCTCCACGCATTTTCCTCCACGCAACAGCTTGAGAAAAATGCAATTTCACGCGGTGTGGGAAAGTCCACTTCGCCAAAACAAGGCAAATGAGCGATATTGTTCCTTTCAGCCTTTCCAACTATTTCAATTCTAACCCAAATGATTCCTGCATAGATAGATGCATATGAGTCGGCCTGTGTGTGTGTGTTCTTGGAGTTCCGCAGCTGTTCGACTGTTTTGCAACTGACCAGCCGGCACTGGAAGTTCCAGATCAAGAACTTTATTCATGTTAAAGCAAGAACGTCTGTCAGCCACTGGGGATCGCAAGCACTCCGAATAAGAAAATGCAATGCCAGCTATGAACTTTAGCTCAACTACAAGCAATTATGTTCGACCATGAATAGATTTGTTTACAAATTATCTATGCCCATTCCGTTTAATATTTGGGATTACATAATGTATAACATGTGAGTATAGTTGTCCAATTACAATTTAAGTACATCTATTTAACTGCAATATCAACCATACATTCCATTCTATTGATCCACCAACGTCACGACATAATACCTATATATTTAATTGACCAATAGTTTATCGACTTCCATGTTTTCAGCGAATGTACACAAGTTTCAGCTGCACAGAGTTCAATTTGATTCTTGTGTGTATATTATATCAAGAAATCCTTCGTGTAATTAAAACAACCATTGCCCTTGAATATTATTTGTATCTGAGAAACATTTTGTTTCATCAGGGTCTCTCTGTCTTTGAAATTTTAACAGAATGCAACTTAAAAAAAAACTTGTATGATTTTTAACGCTTTCAGTACATATGTGTGTGTTTGTTGGTGTGTGCCTGTGTGTGTGTTTGTCTGTGCGTTTTTGTTCGTGCTTGGCCGTGTGTTTGTCTGCGTGTTTGTCTACGTGCTTGTCCATGTGTGTGCCTGTGTGTGTACTTGTCTTTCTGGCGGGCACGTTCGACATTTTTCCGATTGGCTTTCTGTTTCTGTCTGACCAATGGCTTATAGTTCAGAGTGAAATCGGACCCTAAATATGCTGGAATCAAGAATTCAGATAAGCAAATACACTTTAAACATACACGAATAAAATATAAGTAGGGCTGGGCTGGATTTGTGACGGGACGAAGAAAAGAAATAATAGCTGAGGAATGGAAAATTGAGAGAAATCTTTCGAGCCTTAATCACACTGTGTCCGTGCTGTATCAAAAAAAGAAGAGATATCAACGTTTTCCCATTTTGCAGCTCTTGATCTACAAGAAACGAAGATACAGATAAAACAACTGATTTGGATTCCAAATGCTCCACGACCCCTCTTCTCTGTCTCTCTGCCTCTCTCTTCTCTGTCTCTCTGCCTCTCTCCTCTCTGTCTCTCTGCCTCTCTCCTCTGTCTCTCTGTCGCTCTGTCTCTCTCCTCTCTGTCTCTCTGTCGCTCTGTCTCTCTCTCTCTCTGTCTCTTTCTCTCTCTCTCTCTCTCTCTTTGACCCTCTCTCTCTATCTATTTCTCTCTCTATCTCATACGCACACACACAGATATATATGGACAGGCACACTTATAAACACAGAGACACTCACTCACACAGAGCAGAACAGACAGAAAAAAACAGAATTTTTCACAAGCACCCACAAATTAACAAAAAGACCATCACAGACACAAACAAAAAGAGGAACCAAGTTCACATATCAGGAAGTAGTCCTAAATCTTGATAAAATATACTATGTGTTTCAGCTGGTGTAGTGTGCTAATTGCTGGACCCCACACTTTGGGAAGCACATGAACACTTCCTTTAAGGCACAGAGATTTACTGGAATGGTCCCCAGGATAAGATCGAACAGTTTCTCAGAGGGGCTGGTGAAAGTTGGGATATTTACCTCCGAACAGAGGTTTAATGGAGCAGTTTAAAATCATGACATGTAAATCAAGTCCTAAAATCTCCAACAAGAGGAGGTAGTTGCTCTTTATCAATCCTGTCCATTGCCATTAAGGTTTGATTGAAACTATATATGATATCATTCCTTCACTCTAACACCAGGGATTCAGTGTAAAGCTTCACCTCCACTGCAGATCCAAAAGTCCAAAGCCTGCTGGGAGTGGATTTATTTACAGTTTAAAATTCCCTCCGCTCTATCCTAGTGTCGTTTGAGATTTTTAATATGGAAATCAACCTCAAGATTCACAGCTCATCAGTGTGGGATTTTAAATCTGATTTTTCTTCTCCCCTCACTTATCTTTTGCACTTTTGCAGTCACTCACGGTCTGGTTTTGCACTCCAAAGAAGTGTTCCGTGGTGCTTGAATTATCCAATGCTGGAGATGGAGACTCTGCCACAGCTTTCTTCGGTGGTGGGCAGGTGGGACACTCTGGATAATGTGCTCTCTTTCTGATGTTGATGTTTTGCCACCATGTGCTGTGCCCAGTGATGCTCGAGGTGATTCACGGATGTTTCTTCTCCATTTTGGTCATTCTACGGCAAGCAATTCCCAAGTGTCGATTCGGATGCTGTATTAATTTAGGGAGGCTTTCCGAGTGTCCTTATTCCTCTCCCCTCGAGTGATCGCGTACCTATACAGAGCTCGGTGCAGAGCACATGTTTTGGGAGATTTGAGTATGGCATGCGACTATGTGCCTTGTCGGTCACAGCTGGTCGAGTGTGACCAGTGCCTCGATATTGGGGATATTTGCATGGGAGAGGACACTCACATTCGTACGTCTATCCTCCCTGTTGCTCGAATTTGCAAAGGCAATATTGGTGATATCTCCAAATGGATTTGAGATGTCTGCAGTACATAACCCATGTTTCTCATGATTACAGCATGGTGGGGACCACGAGCCTAGTGCTGGGTTTGAGATTTCCGTGTTTGAACATTCTGTTTCAGGCGTCCA
Source organism: Mustelus asterias (assembly GCF_964213995.1). Classification (NCBI taxonomy): domain Eukaryota; kingdom Metazoa; phylum Chordata; class Chondrichthyes; order Carcharhiniformes; family Triakidae; genus Mustelus; species Mustelus asterias. Next base: position 707,461 of record NW_027590205.1, read on the forward strand.
AAGACTGCACTGGCACACTGGGGTCGATGCTGAATTTCATCGCCAATTTCTGTTCCTGCCGAGAGGAGGCACCTGACTTATTGGAAATGATCCACGTTGTCCAAGGACTCCCCTTGGATCCTGATGGCTTGGAGGGTAGCTTTGTGTTGCAGGGGAGCACTGGTAGAGAACTTTTTAATTTTTACTGTTTAGTCCGACGCCCATCCTGTCATATGCCTTGCTGAATGTGTCCACAAATGCACTGCCTGTTGATCGAATCGTTTGAGCTTTTAGTGGTGGAGTATTGACAAATGGGGTAACTTAATCAATCTCTTTGCACATGAGAAGTATCTAAATGGTGTCTGTCTGGTGAAAAGTAGTTGAGACCTGCTCATATCGGACATTATCTTCTTGAATGGCGGGTCAGGCGTGAGGGACCAACAGATTTCTCATATAGCAAACCTGCCATCCCAGGAATCAGCCTGGTAAACCTTCGCTCTAGAACATAGAACATAGAACATAGAACATTACAGCGCAGAACAGGCCCTTCGGCCCACGATGTTGCACCGACCAGTTAAAAAAAAACTGTGACCCTCCAACCTAAACCAATTTCTTTTCGTCCATGAACCTATCTACGGATCTCTTAAACGCCCCCAAACTAGGCGCATTTACTACTGATGCTGGCAGGGCATTCCAATCCCTCACCACCCTCTGGGTAAAGAACCTACCCCTGACATCGGTTCTATAACTACCCCCCCTCAATTTAAAGCCATGCCCCCTCGTGCTGGATTTCTCCATCAGAGGAAAAAGGCTATCACTATCCACCCTATCTAAACCTCTAATCATCTTATATGTTTCAATAAGATCCCCTCTTAGCCGCCGCCTTTCCAGCGAAAACAATCCCAAATCCCTCAGCCTCTCCTCATAGGATCTCCCCTCCATACCAGGCAACATCCTGGTAAACCTCCTCTGCACCCTCTCCAAAGCCTCCACATCCTTCCTGTAATGTGGGGACCAGAACTGCACACAGTACTCCAAGTGCGGCCGCACCAGAGTTGTGTACAGTTGCAACATAACGCTACGACTCCTAAATTCAATCCCCCTACCAATAAACGCCAAGACACCATATGCCTTCTTAACAACCTTATCTACTTGATTCCCAACTTTCAGGGATCTATGCACACATACACCTAGATCCCTCTGCTCCTCCACACTATTCAAAGTCCTCCCGTTAGCCCTATACTCAACACATCTGTTATTCCTACCAAAGTGAATTACCTCACACTTCTCCGCATTAAACTCCATCCGCCACCTCTCGGCCCAACTTTGCAACCTGTCTAAGTCTTCCTGCAAACTACGACACCCTTCCTCACTGTCTACCACACCACCGACTTTGGTGTCATCAGCAAATTTGCTAATCCACCCAACTATACCCTCATCCAGATCATTAATAAATATTACAAACAGCAGTGGCCCCAAAACAGATCCCTGAGGTACACCACTTGTAACCGCACTCCATGATGAATATTTACTATCAACCACCACCCTCTGTTTCCTATCCGCTAGCCAATTCCTGATCCAATTTCCTAGATCACCCCCAATCCCATACATCTGCATTTTCTGCAGAAGCCTACCATGGTGAACCTTATCAAACGCCTTACTAAAATCCATATATACCACGTCCACTGCCTTGCCCCCATCCACCTCCTTGGTCACTTTCTCAAAAAACTCAATAAGGTTAGTAAGGCACGACCTACCTGCCACAAAACCATGCTGACTATCACCTATCAATTCATTACTCTCCAAATAACTATAAATCCTATCCCTTATAATTTTTTCCAACATCTTGCCGACAACAGAAGTGAGACTCACCGGTCTATAATTCCCGGGGAAGTCTCTGTTCCCCTTCTTAAACAATGGGACAACATTCGCTAACCTCCAATCTTCTGGTACTATACCAGAGGCCAACGACGACCTGAAGATCAGAGCCAGAGGCTCTGCAATCACTTCTCTTGCCTCCCAGAGAATCCTTGGATAAATCCCATCCGGACCAGGGGATTTATCTATTTTCAGACCCTCCAGAATATCCTGCACATCCTCCTTATCAACTGTAATACTGTCTATTCTACTCCCTTGCAACCCAGTGTCCTCCTCAGCTATATTCATGTCCCCTTGCGTGAACACCGAAGAGAAATATTGGTTCAATGCTTCACCAATCTCCTCCGGTTCCACACATAACTTCCCTCTGCCATCTATAACTGGCCCTAAACTTGCCCTAACCAACCTTCTGTTCTTGACATACCTATAGAACGCCTTAGGATTCTCTTTAACCCTACCCTCTACTCCCTCTATACCAAGGATATCCTTCCTCAAATAGTAAAGCTCTGATTTCAATCAGTCAATATTTCTTCTCCACAAATATAAAATGGGACAATTCTGAAGCTGCATTTGATAATTGATCACTTTTAAAATGTGTCGCCTGACAGAAAGGCACCTGATCCATATCTTTTCTAAGTACAGCTTAACGAAGTTATTCACCTGGGGTAATCTGCAAATTTGTTCGAATTTGATCGGAGAATGATTGGATTTGATCCGGGAATAATATGACCGCCAAATGTGACATTTCACAATACTGATAATGGATGAGCTCTGCGGGGAATATCGTTCAGCTGGGGCTGTATTGTCCCCTTCCCTTTCTGTGCATTTTCGATGAGATCCGACTCTCTTTTCCTGACACAGAACACTTGATTATCGACCTGCACTAGTTTTTGTATGAGGCCCATGGGAGGCTCATGCACTGTGGGTCTCAGTGCACAGTAATACACGGCGCTGTCAGTCATCTTCAAATCTTTCATTGACAAGTGAAAAGTGCTTTGTTTCTGGTTGAGGTTCCCGCTGAAATGTTCAAAGCCGGGAGCCGTCTCGTTAAACCCATAACTATCGGCTCTGAGCAGATACCGAGGAGCTCGGTGTGTATACTGGCGATACCAGAACAGGTAATGTTGTACAGCTGAACTCGGTACCGAGTAACTGCAGGGTATTGCTGAATCTTCACCCTCTGCTGCTTCAACTCCTGGTTCTGACTGGGATACTGAGTCTCCGTTACTCACGTCTGCCTTTGGCTAAGATCAAGTGTAGTATGGATCGCCTGCACTTGGTTGAGGTCATTAGGTTACGCTGAGGCTTCATATGTTTCATATGAAGCAATTTTTAAAAGCGGCATCTCGGCCTTTTGGCTAAGATGCAAATGAGCTCAAGTCTTGGAGGAGGAACCTCCCCCTTCTCCAATCAGCTTGACTCATGTAGATCAGGCCCAGGACAGGGGGGTTTTGGTCTCCCGTCCTGTCTTGTCAGCCTGGATCTGAAATGTCTCAACTTGTTGAGACTCTGAATTGGATTTGATTTGATTGAATTGGAAAAGTATTAAAAAAAAGAAAATATACAGCGGATACAAAGCGGGTTAGGAGACAGAGGAAGACAATAGTCACACAGAGCTGGGAAACGGAAATTGCACAAGGGTTGAAATATACTTTACAATATAAGATCAGAATCACTGACCTGGGATCAGAGCAATAGTAAGAAGTCTCACAACACCAGGTTAAAGTCCAACAGGTTTTTTTTTATTTCAAAAATATACTTTATTCACACAAAAAAAACTCTCCAATAAAACATTGCAAAATTACAGATCCAAAAGTCATAAACAGTGTAAAAAAGAATCATTTTTACAGTCCAATACCGTGCTCATTTACAAAAACATTACATTCCATTACATTTCATTTCTTAAAACTATATACATGTGTCAGAGTTTACTGTGTGCCGTTATTTTTCAGGTTGGCACACAGTTACGCAGGCCGAGAGTATTCTGCAGTTACCTGGCCCTCGGTCTGCCTCGGTTGAGACGCTTTACACGGTGGCCTTTCCCCATTGTGCCATGGCGGCGGCTGCCCCAAGCTTGAGCGCGTCCCTGAGCACGTAGTCCTGGACCTTGGAATGTGCCAGTCTGCAACACTCGGTCGAGGACAATTCTTTCAGCTGGAAGATCAGCAAGTTTCGGGCGGACCAAAGCGCGTCCTTCACCGAGTTGATGACCCTCCAGCAGCAGTTGATATTTGTCTCGGTGTGCGTCCCCGGAAACAGCCCGTAGAGCACAGAGTCCTGCGTCACCGAGCTGCTCGGGACGAACCGCGACAAATACCACTGCATCTCGTTCCAGACCTTCTTTGCAAAGGCACATTCCACAAGGAGGTGTGCCACCGTCTCATCAGCCCCGCAGCCGCTTCGAGGGCAGCGTGCGGTGAGGTTGAGACCCCGGGCGTGCATAAAGGATCTGACGGGGAGTGCCCTTCTCACCACCAGCCAAGCCAGGTCTTGGTGCTTGTTTGTGAGTTCTGGTGATGAGGTATTCTGCCAAATGACATTGACAGTCCGCTCAGGGAACCATCCGACAGGATCTGCCGTCTCCTTTTCTCTCAGGGCCTCAAGGACATTACGTGCTGACCACTGCTTGATAGCCATGTGGTCAAAGGTGTGTTTCCGGAAGAATTTCTCCACGAAGGACAGGTGCTGCGGTACGGTCCAACTACTTGGAGCGTTCCGCGGCAATGTGGCCTGACCCATCCTCCGCAACACTTGGGACAGGTAGAACCTCAAAAAATAGTGGCACTTGCTGTTGCTGTACCGAGGATCTACACACAGCTTGATGCAGCCGCACACAAAGGTGGCCATCAGGATGAGGGCGGCGTTGGGAACGTTTTTCCCTTCATTCTCTGGAGATTTGTGCATCGCCTCCCTCCGGACACGATCCATCTTTGATCTCCAGATGAACTTAAAGATGGCCCGGGTCACTGCTGTTGCGCAGGACTTGGGGAGAGGCCACACCTGCGCCACGTACAACAACACGGACAGAACCTCGCATTGGATCACAAGGTTCTTCCCAGTGATGGAGAGGGAGCGTTGCTCCCACAATCCCAATTTTTGTCTGGCTTTGGCGATGCGCTCCTCCCAGTTTTTGGCGCATGCCCCTGCCGCTCTGAACCATATCCCCAGCACCTTGAGGTAGTCTACCCTAATGGTGAAGGGGACAAAGGATGTGTCAGGCCAGTTCCCAAAGAACATGGCCTCACTCTTACCCTGGTTGACTTTGGCCCCCGAGTCCAGCTCGAACTGCTCACAGACTCGGAGGAGCCTGCGAACAGATGAGGGGTCCGAGCAGAAAACAGCCACGTCATCCATGTAGAGGGAGGCTTTAACTTGCGTCCCTCCGCTGCCTGGGATTGTAACCCCTTTGATGCCTGGGTCGCTTCTGAGGGCCTCGGCAAAGGGTTCAATGCAACACACAAAAAGGACGGAGGAGAGAGGGCAGCCCTGCCTGACTCCAGACCTGATTTGAAACATATCTGATTCCCACCCATTGATTGAAACTGCGCTACTGATGTCTGTGTAGAGCAGTTGGATCCAAATGCGGATTCCCTCCCCAAAGCCCATTTTGGAGAGCACATCCATCATGTAGCTGTGCGATATTCTGTCAAACGCCTTCTCCTGGTCTAGACTGATGAGGCAGGTGTCCACCTGCCTGTCCTGCACGTTCGGCGATCGTATCCCTGAGTAGCGCGAGGCTATCAGAGATCTTCCTGCCGGGTACAGCACAGGTTTGATCAGGATGGATCACTGACCCCAGAGCAGACTTGACCCGGTTGGTGATGACCTTGGCCAGAATCTTGTAATCCACATTCAATAGTGAAATAGGTCTCCAATTTCTAATCTCTTCCCATTCCCCCTTCTGCTTGTAGATGAGGGTAATGATGCCTTTCCTCATGGATTCTGACATGCTGCCTTCCAGAAGCATACTCTCGTATACTTCCAGGAGGTCCGGGCCCGTCAAGTCCCACAACGCCGAGTAAAGCTCAGCCGGTAAGCCGTCGCTACCGGGAGTTTTACCCTTCTGAAGGGACTCGACTGCCTTTGTCAGCTCATCCAGAGCTACCGGTCTGTCCAGGCTCTCCCGCTCGCCGTCGTCCAAGACTTGCGTGATAGACGACAGGAAAGACTGGGAGGCCGTGCTGTCTGTTGGCTTCAGGTCATACAGTCCGGCATAGAAGGATTTGCAAATCCTCAGGATGTCAGACTGCGATGACCTTACAGAGCCATCTTCTTCCTTCAGGCTTGTGATCACAGAGGTTTCTCTGTGCACCTCCTGGAAGAAGAAACGCGAGCACGTTTCGTCCTGCTCCACAGAGCGGACCCTGGACCGGAAGATAACCTTGGAGGCCTCCGAGGCAAAGAGCGAGGCTTGCTGGCTCTTCACCTCCCGGAGGTCCTCCTTGACATCCACCCCCATCGACTGCAGTTGGAGTAGCTCCTGCATGCTTTTCTGGAGTCGGGACATTTCCCCCCGTCTCTCCCTGGCCTTCTGAACCCCTTTTCGGATAAAGAATCTCTTGATGTTGCCCTTGATGGTTTCCCACCAGAGCGATGGAGACTCAAAGAAGGGTTTCACGGTTCTCCAACCGTGGTAAACCCTCTTGAGTTCCTCGAGGTTCTCTGGGGTCAACAGTTCTACATTAAGCTTCCAGGACCCCCTGCCCACTTTCTGGTTTTCCTCCAGCTGACAGTCTGCCAGCAGGAGGCAGTGGTCAGAGAAGAACACCGGCTTGACGTCGGTGGACCTGACCATGAGCGCGCGGGATGCAAACATGAAGTCGATCCTGGAGCGGACAGACCCGTCTGGCCGCGACCCCTTTGGTAGCAAATACCATAAGCTTTCGGAGCACAGCTCCTTCGTCAGATGGAGTGGAACCTGAGTAAACCTGTTGGACTTTAACCTGGTGTTGTGAGACTTCTTACTGTGCTTACCCCAGTCCAACGCCGGCATCTCCACATCAGAGCAATAACCAGGGTCAGGAACATTTTCACCCCCATGGTTCCAATCTGAGCTCCAGAATTAGGGAGGGTGATCTCTGTCTGAACGGGACCTGGAATGTGAGAAATTGAAAGAATTAGCAAGGTGTGATGCGATTGGCTGGGATTTATTTTCCTCGCCCATTTTTATATCTGCAAAAAGTCACTCTGCAGAAGGCGACTGTGATGTTTGATAAGTGATCAGAGCGCGCCCTCCCGTGGACAGTACCAGCGCATTGGAAACAGATGCAGAACGAAGAGCCCAGATATGTACAGTCTGAGAAATATAAAAACCCAGAAATATCTAGTACAGGTACAACACGGACAAGAGGAAATATCCGCTCCACATGCACACCATTAATACCCCTTCGGGTTTTAAGGCTTTAAGAAAGTTATCTCTCAATCTCCGAAACTCAGTGGATACAAATCCAGCATCAGTACCCTTCTGCTTATCCAGAAAACCCGCTCATACCTGGTAATACATTCTCTGGACGTTTGCTAACGCATTACCATCTTTCTATAGATAAGGAATCAAGTATTGTACACAATACTCCAGATGTGATTTCTCCAATGCCCTACACAACAGAAACATACTCGAATTTAGAAGAATGGGTGGAGATCAAATTGAGGAATACAAGATGACAAAAGATATGGATAAAGTAGACGTGGAGCGGATGTTCCTCTTGTGGGGCATTCTTCGAGGAGAGGGCACAGACTTTGGATAAGGGGTAGCAAATTTAAAACAGTTGAGGAGAAACTACTTCTCCCAAAGGGTTGTGAATCTGTGAATTCCCTACCCCAAAGTGCGGTGGATGCTTGAGTAAACGTAAGGAGGTGTTAGACAGATTTTTTAATTGGGAAAGGATTGAAGGGTTATGAGAGAAAGTAGGAAAATGGGGATGAGGATCTTATCAGCCATGATCGAATGGTGGAGCGGACTCGATGGGCCGAATGTCCCAATTCTGTTCCTATATCTTATGAACTTATGACCCTTCCTATTTAATGATACATTCCCCAGCAATAAATGGTAACATTTTATGACGTTTCTAATTAATTGCTGTACCTGTATATTAGCCCTTCTTGATTCACGGCCTTGGACAGCCCAACCCCTCTGTACCTCAGAATTTTGTGATCTCTCACCATTTAGATATTAAGCATATTTAATGTTCATCATGCCAAAATGGACATTTTCACATTTGCCTATATTACACTAAATTTGACGGAGGTTTGCCAATTCTTTTAACCTATTTATGTCCCTTGATCGTCTCCTTACATCCTCTTCACCACTTATTTTCCTATCTACCTTTTTGTCGTCATCAAACTTTGCATCCATATCTGCTCTATAAAATATTACTGTGTATTCTGATAATTTAATCCGTTCTCCTGGATGACTGCTCTGTGAATATCACTGTATAATCCAACAATTAATCCGGTTCTGCTGGATTCCTGCTCTGTAACATATCACTGTGTAATCCAATAATTAATCCAGTTCTCCTGGATTCCTGCTCTGTAACATATCAGTTGTAACCCAGCAATTAATCCAATTCTCCCGGATTCCTGCTCTACAATATACCGAGTAGAGGGCAACTAAATAACAATAAGGGAGGAGAAGATGAAATATGAGTGTAAGCTAGCCAGTAATATAAAAGTACATAGAAAGAATTTTTTTTTCAAGATATAAAAGGTAAGAGAGAGGCAAAGAGTAGTCATTGGACCACTGGAAAATAAGGCTGGAGAAGTAATAATAGGAAACAAAGCAATGACAGAGGAACTGAATATTTACTTTGCATCAGTCTTCACGGTGGAAGACACCAGTGGAAATAGTAGGTGTGAATGGCCAAACGGCAGAGAAGCTGAAATCAGAGGGTAAGCTGTGACAGATGAAGATAAGGGGGGAGGAGGGAGATTGGTGGGAGAGAGGTAAAATTGGTGGGAGAGAGGTGAAAACGGGGAGAAAGGGAAGCAAAGGTGGAGAAAAGATAAGGAAAGGGGAAAGAATAGGAGGCGGATAAGAAAGACAATACAGGAATAAAAGGAAGAGAACAGTTAAAAAATTAATAAAATTAACCGACTTCCTGTTCTCACTCCGCCTTACAGGTTGAAGCGATTAAATGGACAAGTTTGGGTCTCATCCCTTTCCAGGTCCCCGAGGGGGAACAAACTCCTTAGTTTATTTCTCCCGACGCTGAGAGCCAAGGGAGCCGTGCGCTGATTGGGTCATTTGAAGACAATGGAATTCTAAGGTTGGATGTCAATGAATGACGGTGTCAGGAATGAACCAATCAACAACGGCCCGGATGTAACTCAACTTCTCACCCGCTCTTGACAATTAAAATGTTAACTTCAACCCTCTCTGCTCACATCCCGCTCGACCTCTCTGCAAACATGTCTCCTGTGACTCTGAGCTTATTCCTCACAGCTGCAGCTCTACTAACCGGTAGGTTCACAAGTTACAAACTCTGCGTTTCACATATTTACCATTCACTGCATTCAATTGAGCAGTTCGATTAACGCACTGGTAAAAATATATATTGATTCTAATATCAATTAGAATCATCTTTGTCTCACCAAGGGAGGAGGCAAAATACCTCAGCTGAATGAGAGTGAAGAGTTAAGGTGGGATTGCAGGCCCCGCCGGAGCCGCTGAGGGACTTTGACAAACTTGATAAAATCTGGATGAAAGCGTTGACAAACCCGAGATCTATAAACCCACGGACAGTTTAGTTTCCCCATCAAATAACGTGAAACGAAGGCGAGGATCTGATCTCCTCAGGAGGTGTTCATTTAACGGAGTGTCATTTAACCGCGACAAACACGTTCCCGTTACAACCTGCGTGTTGCGGGATTTATATTCCTGTTTAGATCCTGTGATTCGTTTTTCAGATTATTGGCCAGGGTGACGGGCCGAATCCGGCCATTAAACAAAGTGAACTGACATCGTTTAATTTAGCATTACTCTTGGCTCTTACAGGACAATGTGGAGGAGATCCAGTTTCACAGATACCGGCTGCAGTCACAGTGAGTGAAGGAGATGATGTTCAGTTATTCTGTAATTATACAACTGCAAGCTTTGACAATTATTACCTATTCAGGTACCGTCAGTATCCCAGCGGATCCATGGAGTACCTGCTGAGGGGAAGCAAATATACCGGGAACAAAGAGAGATTCCCAGGGGACCGTTTATCAGCAGAGCTCAATGATACAACCCGTACCGTCCCGCTGAAAATGTGTAAAACAGAGCTGGCAGACGCCGGGGTTTATTACTGCGCACTGAGACCCACAGAGACACAGAGCTGGGCTGAACCTGTACAAAAACTCTCAAAACCTCACTCAACATGAACAGGATAAACAGGAGTCCCAAGATAAACAGGAGTTGGGACGGTGAGAATAGTGGTTCCACCGAGATTCGGACTCAGACTGCTGGATTGAAAGTCCAACGTGCTCACCGTTACATCATGAAACCAACAGGCGCCGGTATAAGGCAGGAGGTCTTTCACTCAGATCTCACACATACACATTCTTGGTCAATAAGGGCTGTTGCTGTTTGACACCAACTGCTCCTTTCTATCGACAGAGCGTTAAAGAGGAGCGAAAATGAAAAAGAGAAACACTGATGTTGCAGGCATCTGTCGACAGAGGCCCAGCAATGTGCATTGTAATAGCAGTGGAATAGGCTGGCAAATTGTCCTCTCGATTCGCACTTGGTGAAAACTTTAAGCGGAATGTCCTTCAGCAAAGCAATCATCGGCATTGACAAAGAAAAGCAAGGTGCTGCGGAGATTTGAACTCAGATCGCTGGATTCAAAGTCAAGAGTAATACCCATTACACCACAGAACCCAGAAAATCGCAAACAGATGCAAATGACTTATGAAACACAACTACTTCTGCTGATATCTCCCGGTACGGCTTGCGAAGGAAATTATTTGCTATAGATTTGGAGGGCTGTGTTGTTCACTGGATTTACTACAATAAAGTTTATAAAATGTCTATCTCTTTGATGAAGCACAGGCGACAAACTGTCAGGACTGCTCCTCTATAGGTTTTTGTACGACTCGTATTGATCTTTACAACACTGTGCCTCGACTGCACAGAAATAGGTAGCAGTGTCTGTCACCCGAGTGCCACCAACATTCAGAACGCTTCGTTTCTCTGCAACAATGTTCCGAGCACTGATCCTGCCCTGATCGCTGGTACCGCTCACCAGGTGCTGCACGGTTCGGTCCGGGTATTGTCTGTACCATTGTAGGACCAGTCCAGTTGCAGTAGTGGAACATTTCAACGATGCCAGGTCTATCTCAGTAACCACCACAGACTCTGGAGACTGTGATACCTCTTCACTACCAGCGGCATCTGGGAAGGATATGTAGATACGCAATAATATCATAAAATTAAAATCTCATAGTGCAATACAATGTTGCACAATGAAGTACAATTGAATGCATAATACAAGATAACACAACAAAACAGAATACTATTTAACAGAACGTAGCATTGCTAATGTGTGAAATATCGCTGTCAGAAATAGCGACCACACTTACACTGAGGGAAGAGTAAGAAATCCAGGGAGATGATCACTGAAGCGAAGCTGAGCTTCATGTCGGAACCTATCGACACTTGTAAAACAGTTGTAGGAAGATCTCAGGACAGGAAAAGCTCCTGGGAAAGCAAAGCTATTGGACATGAATCTGAGCCCAACACCAGTTATACTCTCGCGACCAGAGCTGGATCTCTGAGACTTTTGATCAGGGAGTGAAATAGTGAGGGAGCTCCAGCATCGATAGGGTGTGGGGGAGGAGCGTGCGCAAGAGTCAGAGCATCCCGCATTGTGACATCAGAGCAACAGACATTGTGACATCAGAGTATCCGCCTCTGTGACGTCAGAATGCGGGCATGTGCGGCGTCACCATGCAGCCCTTTGACGTCAGTGGGTCTGGTCTGAGGGACAGAAACATCTCTCCCGGAGCTGATCTGAATATCCAGCCCTGAGTTTGTGGGAATTTACAACTGATCAGAAACTGGTTTAACCTGTAAACTGATTTGATGACGGATCTGCCGGTCTGATCGGAATCTGCAGTTAATTTTCTCGGTCATGACTGGAAAAAAAATGGGTGAATGTTTAGTCCGAGGTTAATGTGTTTTCCGCTGGGTGTGTGTGTTTTGATGCGGCTGAGAACAGCACTGCTCACAGTGGCTGTATCTATCCAGATTCTATCCTTTGTCTAACATCAAGTGTAATTTGCTAACCCTGCACTTGATAGAAATCAATAAGGTTACATCGAGGTTTCTTTTGAATCAATTTTTGAAAAATGCCATCTGGGCCTTTTGCTAAGATGAAGCTCAGGTCAAGCGCTGGAAGGAATATAATACCTGCTCCAATCAGCTAGGATGTTGTTAATCAAGCCCAAGACTGGAGGAATGGGCCCTGTGTTGTCGGCTTCGATCTGCAACGTCTCTCTTGCAGCGACTTTTGAGTGGACCAATTCGGTTTTTGATTGGATATAACTAAAACAAAAAGCCGGCATCTCGGTCTTTGGACTCGGATCAAGCATCAAATGGAGCCCAAGATCAGGTGCGATGCTCTTTCATGTCAGCTTGGATCTTTTGCGAGGACCATGAATTAGATTCAATTTGAATTGGTTTTGGGGGCGATTAGGAGATGGATTCTGGCTTGGCCAGTCCACTCTGCGCATTGGCTTTGCAACGTTAAGCAATTACTATTTTACAATGCGACAGACAGGAGCTCCCGAAGACAATGCAAAGTGCGGGGTTGGATTGGTTTCCATCATAAATTCCGTCAGTGAGTCCTTATTCTGATCAACTGTTCAGAGTCCAATTTCTCCAGCTGGAGATGGAGAGAGGTTTGGCTGCCTGACCGGTGCTGTTGCTGTTGTTTGTTTCACGATTGGCTGCAAACATGAGTAAGACTTCCTGCGAGCGCAGTTCAATATCATCCACATTGGATTTGGTACTGGGAAATGAACCGGACCAAGTGTTAGATTTGGTTGTGGGAGAGCACTTTGGAGATAGTGACCACAATTTGGTGTCTTTCTTTATTGCAATGGAGAGGGATAGGGCTGTACGGCAGGGCAAGGTTTATAATTGGGGGAGGGGTAATTATGATGGGATTAGGCAAGAATTAGGGAGCATAAGACGGGAACAGAAACTGTCAGGGAAAGGCACAAATGAAAAATGGAGCTTGTTCAAGGAACAAATACTGCATGTCCTTGATAGGTATGTCCCTGTCAGGCAGGGAGGAAATGGCCGAGTGAGGGAACCATGGTTCACAAAAGAGGTTGAATGTCTTGTCAAGAGGAAGAAGGAAGCGTATGTAAGGATGAGAAAGCAAGGTTCAGTTGGGTCCATTGAGGGTTACAAGTTAGCAAGGAATGAGCTGAAAAAAGGGCTCAGGAGAGCTAGGAGGGAGCATGAGATGTCCTTGTGGGTCGGATCAAGGAAAACCCCAAGGCTTTTTACTCTTATGTGAGGAATAAAAGAATGACCAGGGTGAGGTTAGGGCCGGTCAAGGACAGTAGTGGGAACTTGTGCATGGAGTCAGAAGAGATAGGAGAGGCGATGAATGAATACTTTTCTTCAGTGTTCACCAAGGAGAAGGGCCATGTTTTTGAGGATGAGAGTGTGATACAGGCTGATAGGCTGGAGGAGGCAGATGTTCTGAGGGAAGATGTATTAGCAATTTTGAAAAACCTGAAGGTCGATAAATCCCCTGGGCCAGATGAGATATTTCCTAGGATTCTTTGGGAGGCAAGGGATGAGATTGCAGAGCCTTTGGCTTTGATCTTTGGGTCCTCACTGTCCACGGGGATAGTGCCAGAGGACTGGAGAGTGGCGAATGTTCAAGAAAGGAAATAGGAATGACCCTGGTAATTATAGACCGGTTTGTCTTACTTCGGTGGTTGGTAAGTTAATGGAAAAGGTCCTGAGGGATAGGATTTACGACCATTTAGAAAGATGCAGCTTAATCCGGGATAGTCAACACGGATTCGTGAAGGGTAAGTCTTGCCTCACAAATTTGATTGAATTTTTTGAGGAGGTAACTAAGTGTGTCAATGAAGGTGGAGCAGTTGATGTCATATACATGGATTTTAGTAAGGCGTTTGATAAGGTCCCCCATGGTCAGCTCATGAAGAAAGTAAGGAGGTGTGGGATAGAGGGAAATTTGGCACTGGAAAGAGTGCAAAGGAGATTTACCAGGATGCTGCCTGGTTTGGAGGGTAGGTCTTATGAGGAAAGGTTGAGGGAGCTAGGGCTTTTCTCTTTAGAGTGGAGGAGATTGAGAGGCGACTTCATGGAGCTTTATAAGATGATGAGGGGGGAGAGATAGAGTGGATGTTCAGAGACTATTTCCTCGGGTGGATGTAGCTGTTACTAGGAGGCATAACTATAAGGTTCATGGTGGGAGATATAGGAGGGATGTATGAGGTAGGTTCTTTACTCAGAGAGTGGTTGGGGTGTGGAATGGACTGCCTGCTGTGATAGTGGAGTCAGACACTTTAGGAACATTTAAGTGGTTATTGGATAGGCACATGGAGCACACCAGGATGATAGGGAGTGGGATAGCTTGATTTTGGTTTCGGAAAAGGTTTGGCACAACATCGTGGGCTGAAGGGCCTGTTCTGTGCTGTACTGTTCTATGTTCTATCTCATGTACAGATAGTTGCCCCCATCATGATGCTTTCCAAAACTCCTTACCTACCATCCTTGGGCTTTCTTTGTACTGAGATTCCCTTCGTTTGAAAAGGGGTGGATTAAAAGTTCTCAAAATTAGTTTTTTTTAAAGTTTATTTATTTGTCACAAGTAAGGCTTGCATTAACACTGCAATGAAGCTACTGTGAAATTCCCCCAGTTGCCACACTCCGGTGCCTGTTCAGGTCAATGCACCCTAACCAGCACGTCTTTCAGACTGAGAGAGGAAACCAGAGCAGCCGAAGGAAACCCAAGCAGACACGGGGAGAATATGCAAACTCCACACAGACAGAGACCCAAGCCGGGAATCGAACCCGGGTCCCTGGCGCTGTGACGCAGCAGTGCTAAAAACTGTGCCACCATGCCGTCACTGTCACTGTGCCACCATGGATGTCAGCGCCCTTTCTTTGTTTTAATCTAATGACCACATGGTCTGGGAATCATTTCTATTTCATAATTTCTCCTTTTCAACACTTTCCTTCAGTATCCAATTCCAGAATTTTCCTTTTCATTGTGTTAATTGCGTCAGGAATAAATCTTTGGATCCGACAGGAAGTTTAACTCAAGATCAATCCAACACAGGATTGGTCAGAATCATTTCACATGTCCCAAATTTTAAATAACCATTACAAATTAAAATTCTCATTCTCACGTGTGAATTGTATCTGGATTGAAATTCCTGCATGTTTAGTAAACTATCCTGGAATCCTGTCTCTGGCCAGTAAATATGGTTCCAGGTTCATAACTTATGAAAAAAAGCTTTATTAATCACACTTACTTTTTTAAAATCTGTTTGATTTAAATCACAGACAGAAAGCCTCAAAGCTTGAAGCATTGAATCCATAAATATCATCCATACACAAGCAGAGAAACTTAGCATGTGCTTTACAACAACAATAACCAGAATGAATTTCTTAAGCGTTCTTGTGGTTCTGCTTTTAAACTTCCAGAAATGCCTTTAATTAAAGACTCAAGATAAGGTTAATTTCCCAGAAAGATAAACCTTAACAAATGTAGCCCAAAACAATGATAAAACGCATCTACAAACATCCATAAAACAAATGAAACATGCAGGTTCTCACAGCTTGTAAATTTCAAGCAATGAATCGTCAGCATTCTCTCTCTCTCAGCTATAGCTTCTTAAAGCGACAGAGCACTACAAGCTCACAACTCCTTGAATAAGATACAAGATCCTTCATTCTAACCGTTTTTAGCCAACTTCCAAGACCTGATTCATAGGCAAAATCGCAAACAAGTTGCCACCGGAAAAATCTTTGTTCTTTACCTGGGGTTGAGGTGACAACACGATAAAATTCTCAGTTATTCCAAATTCCTCCAGGCTATGCGTAAATTTCCACATTTAACTGGATCCCATAAATCCTCAATTATAAACTAAAATAGACAGATGAGTTTCTGAGTGATTTAAAAACAAATCAAATGTCTGCTGAAAGGATTAACTTTTCTACAGAACCTAAAGGGGTGGGGAGTGAGCGGGAAAAACTTGGCACACAATTACGTCACTTTGTACAAGTTTAAAAAACTTCTCTATCAACCAAACAAACTTGATTTTAAACTTCATCGATTAATTTTTTATTATTTTCCTCAACCTAATTATTTTCATTTGATCAGTTTTTGTTAGGGATGGGTAACTTCTGTTCTTTATAAACTGGTTCACTCATTTTGTTAATTCTACATGGGCTCGGGAATCAGAACCCAGACTTTATCATCCTGACCATTTTAGTCCTTTTGCCACCAGAGGGGAACAATGGGTGGGGGCGGGGCTCCCGGGTCCGATCGCCCGCCAGGGCCTGCGCACTGGAACCCGGAGACGTCACCGCGGAGCAGAGTGATTCCGATTGGTTGATTCAGGCAGGCCTCCATTGTGATGTCACAATGCGGAAGTTGGCCAATGAGCTTCAGAGTGAAACTCCCTCCTCTGGACAACATCTGGGAGGAAATCAATGTTTCCCCGTTTCCATTTCTTTTCTCATTCTGGGGGAAATTGGGGACTTGCAGCAACTGAAGGGAAAGGAAGTGAATTCAGTCTGTATATTCCACACATTTAACTCCAGTAATGTAGACATTTATCTGTCTGGCAGCCTGCAGGGAAATTTTCAGCTCTCTGTGTCCAGGGCAGGAAGCAGTGAGCATGGATCTGTCAAACAGCCTCAATCAGCACCTTCAGGAGAATTGGGAGGGTGAATATTAGATACAGCAGAGTGAGAATGGAGGGAGAGTGTGTGGGAGGGAGATTCACAGCTTTGGGGAATGAGAGAGGAAAGAATGTTCCATAGAAATTAGAATAGTCTGTTCTCAATTTCTCTCCTGTGCTGACAGTGATGACTTTTGTAAATTCCTTGATTTCTTTAAAACAAAAATTAAACATTCCCATTTGATTTCAGGGATTAACATATTCTGTTAGTTTGTTCTTTATTGTCAATGTCAGGCTGGGGTTGTTCCTCTTGGAGCAAAGGAGGTTGAGGGGAGATTTGATAGAGGTGGACAAGATTCTGACAGGTTTAGATAAGGTGGACAAAGAAAAGCTGTTCCCATTAGCTGACGGGACAAGGACGAGGGGGGTCACAGATTTATGGTTTTGGGTCAGAGAGGAAGGGGGGACGTGAGGAAGAATATTTTGATGCAGCGAATGGTTATGACCTGGAACTCGCTGCCTACAAGGGTGAAGGACAATAAACAATTACAAAGGAAATTGGTTGGACATTTGGGGCGTTTCAAACAGAAATGCTGACTAAATATCTCTGAACTTCCTAACACTGTCACTCTGTGATCCTTGAGAAATCTGAAACCAGGTATTCGCAACAAGACTCAAAGAGCATCAGCCCACTGGAGGCAAAGTCGTGAGACCGACCAGTCCAGCAGAAAGAAACCCTCCGACCCTCCCCAATGACCAACTGTGAGAATGAACAAAATGCAGTCCTGGATGTAATTGAGAGCAGAAACAATAACAGCAGAATCCAAAGCCCTGGAATCACTCATGAACCTTTTGGTGTCTCAGCAGGTGGGATGAAACTCTGAATCCCTTCCCACACTGAGAGCAGGTGAATGGCCTCTCCCCAGTGTGAATGCGCTGGTGTGTCCGCAGGTCAGATAATTGACTGAACCCCTTCCCACACTGAGAGCAGGTGAATGGTTTCTCCCCAGTGTGAACTCGCTGGTGTCTCTGCAGGGTGGATAAATCAGTGAATCCCTTGCCACACTGAGAGCAGGTGAACGGTCTCTCCCCAGTGTGAATTCGCTGGTGCGTCTGGAGGTTAGATAATTGACTGAACCCCTTCCCACACTGAGAGCAGGTGAAAGGCCACTCCCCAGTGTGAACTCGCTGGTGTCTCCGCAGGGTGGATAAATCAGTGAATCCCTTCCCACACTGAGAGCAGGTGAATGGTCTCTCCCCAGTGTGAATTCGCTGGTGCGTCTGCAGGTTAGATAATTGACTGAATCCCTTCCCACACTGAGAGCAGGTGAATGGCCACTCCCCAGTGTGAACTCGCTGATGTGCCTGCAGGCTGGATAACTGACAGAATCCCTTCTCACACTGAGAGCAGGTGAATGGCCTTTCCCCAGTGTGAACTCGCTGGTGTGTCTGCAGGTTAGATAATTGACTGAATCCCTTCCCACACTGAGAGCAGGTGAATGGCCTCTCCCCAGTGTGAACTCGCTGGTGTCTCCGCAGGGTGAATAAATCAGTGAATCCCTTCTCACACTGAGAGCAGGTGAACGGTCTCTCCCCAGTGTGAACACGCAGGTGCGTCTGCAGCTTAGATAATTGACTGAATCCCTTCTCACACTGAGAGCAGGTGAACGGCCTCTCCCCAGTGTGAACTCGCTGGTGTCTCCGCAGGGTGGATAAATCAGTGAATCCTTTCTCACACTGAGAGCAGGTGAATGGTCTCTCCCCAGTGTGAACTCGCTCGTGTCTCTGCAGGTTAGCTAATTGACTGAACCCCTTCTCACACTCAGAGCAGGTGAACGGCCTCTCCCCAGTGTGAACTCGCTGGTGATTCCGCAGGCTGGATAAATCAGTGAATCCCTTCTCACACTGAGAGCAGGTGAACGGTCTCTCCCCAGTATGAACTCGCTGGTGTGCCTGCAGGCTGGATAACTGAGTGAATCCCTTCCCACACTGAGAGCAGGTGAATGGTCTCTCCCCAGTATGAACTCGCTGGTGTGCCTGCAGGTGAGATAACCGAGTGAATCCCTCCCCACACTGAGAGCAAGTAAATGGTCTCTCCCCAGTGTGGCTGCGCCGATGAGCTTCCAGCTCATGTGGGTATCTGTATCCCTTCCCACAGTCTGCACATTTCCATGGTTTCTCCATGGTGCAGGTGTCCTTGCCTCTCTCTTCAGTTGAAGACTCGTCCACACACAGAACAGTCCCCCCACCCCCGCTGTGAATGGTGTGATATTTATTCAGGCTGTGTAACTGGTTCAAGCTCAGTGCACTGGAACACTCTCACTCCTGTGTGGCAATGTGTTGGCGCTTTTACAGTCACATTAATGTTTGAAATCTTTTCAAGTCATCAGGCCGGACAACCATTTCTCCTCGATTCAAAGGCCAATGTTATTCAGGTCCCAAGGAATGTGACTGTCAGATCTAGATGTGACGTTTGAGATTTCAGCCTGTGATTCCTCTTTCAATATCCTGTAAAACAAGTTTAGAGAAGTCATCAGTGTCAGTGCAGGATAGAAATTCAGAACACACAATTCTAGTTTCTATGGAACATTCTTTCCTCTCTCCAGACTCGAAACATTGGCTCTTTTCTCTCTCCATCTGGTGGATAGCGTGGGAAATGATGCTGTGGTAGATCAGCCAATTTTCAATGAATGGTTGAGGCAATTCGATGGGCTGAATGGCCAACTGCAGCTCCTGTTTCTTATGATTTGTGTGTGGTGGACAGGAAGCAGTGAGCATGGATCCGTCAATCAGCCTCAATCAGCACCTTCAGGAGAATTGGGAGGGTGGATATTAGATACAGCAGAGTGAGAATGGAGGGAGAGTGTGTGGGATGGAGATTTACAGCTTTTGGGGAACGAGAGAGGAAAGAATGTTCATTAGAATCATAGAGTTCTTACATCTGATCAACCGTCCCTGAGCCTTCACAATGAATCTCTCTTCTCAGGACACTCTTATCTCTGACTTGTCTGTGCTGCTCGCAGTCTCACAAAGCAGCTGCCTGTGTGCTGATACAAGGGGCCCTGCGAGGCAAGTTTAATGCTCCATGACTGTGTCTTTAATGACTGAATAACTATAGGAATATGGTCAAGTCAGCTAAATCACATGATGCTTTATATTTCGGTTAGTAACGGTCCATTTTGTTAACATAGCACATTTGGATATATAAATACATATAAAAGCAAAATATTGCGGATGCTGGAATCTTAAACCAAAACAGAAAATGCTGGAAAATGTCAGCAGGTCTGACAGCATCTGTGGAGAGAGAATAGAGCCAACATTTAAAGTCTGGATGACCCTTCATCAGAGTTCTGACAAAGGGTCATCCAGACTCGAAACGTTGGTCTATTCTCTCTCTATAAATATATATAGGACAGCTGCCTCAGCCTTGGCCCACTCTAACACATGCACGAAGCAGGGCTGACTATGTGGAAATGCTCAGATTATAGTTTCCTGCCTTCTCTGTAACAGCGAGTGAAAATGTTTTTCGGCTTGCAGACCTTCAAAGGAGTCAGTGTCTGCTATTTCAGCACGAACAGGCTAATCTTCACCTACGTAGGCCCCAGAACATTCTGCTTTTCGGCCTTCACCAGAGGGTGAGCAAGACCAGATTTCTCCATAACAAATACCAAAGGCGAGATATGGGGATATGCTATGCAAATAAAAGATGAGCAGAAGTCAATTTTGAATGTGAAAGAGTGAAAAGCTAGGATTTAATTGGCGAATATGTCCGTCAATGAAGGATTAGAAACATTCCTGGTTTCTGATTTGCTGTAATTGACTATTATTGCCAAGTTATTTTTCTGTAACATCAGAACCACTTGCGGGACAGCTGCACAGGGTTTCTCATTGTGCACAAGTTATTAAAGGCCCCACATTCGATTGTGCGTGGTGTCCAGTGCTGTTTGTACTCAAGTCGACTAAGAATGCCTAAAGTTGCTGTGACCCAGGATCTCTGACAACTCTCCCTAACCAGACCTTGACTATCCAAAGGTTGGTCAGAATCCTCTCCAGTAACTTACCCGCCACTGTTGTCAGGCTCACCGGCCTGTAATTACCAGGCTTCTCTTTGCAACCCTTCTTAAACAATGGAACAACATTAGCCAATCTCTCGTCTTCCAGAACTTTGTCAGTGGAAAGGGATGAAGCAAATACCTCTGCAAGACCCTCTGCAATTTCTTCCCCAAACTCCCACAAGATCCAAGGATGCACTTGATTTGATTTATTGTTGTCACACGTATTAGTATACAGTGAAAAGAATTGTTTCTTGTGGCTATACTGACAAAGCATACAGTTCATAGAGAAGGAAAGGAGAGAGTGCAGAATGTAGTGTTACAGTCATAGCTAAGGTGGACAGAAAGATCAACTTAGAGCGAGGTAGGTCCATTCAAAAGTCTGATGGCAACAGGGAAGAAGCTGTTCTTGAGTTGGTTGGTACGTGAGCTCAGACTTTTGTATCGTTCCCTCAAAGGAAAAAGGTGGAAGAGAGAATCTCCGGGGTGCGAGGGTTGATTATGCTGGCTGCTTTTCCGAGGCAACCGGATGTGTACACAGAGTCAATGGATGGGAGGCAGGTTTGGGTGATGGACTGGGCTTCATTCACAATCCTTTGAGAAACACTTTGTTGAGAAAAGCATGGATATTAAGGAACTCGAGGAAATAAATCGTGATGACTTGAGGAGTGCACATATAACAGAGAAGGTGGTGTTGGATGTTTTAAAGCGCATCAAGGTAGATAAATCCCCGGGAACTGATGAAGTGTATCCCAGGACATTGTGGAAGGCTAGGGAGGAAATTATGGGTCCCCTAGCAGAGATATTTGAATCATCAATAGTCACAGGTGAGGTGCCTGAAGATTGGAGGGTGGCAAATGTTGTGCCTTTGTTTAAAAAGGGCTGCAGGTAAAAGTATGGGAACGAGAGGCCGGTGAGCCTCACATCTGTAGGGGGTAAGTTGTTAGAAGGTATTTTGAGAGTCAGGATCTGCAGGAATTTAGAGATGCAAGGACTGATTAGGGGCAGTCAGCAAGGCTTTGAGAGTGGAAAATCATGTCTCACAAATTTGATTGAGTTTTTTGAAGAGGTAACTAAGAAGGTAAATGAGGGCAGTGCAGTTGATGTTGTCTACATGGATTTTAGCAAGGCCTTTGACAAGGTACCATATGGTAGGTTGTTGCATAAGGTTAAATCTCACGGGATCCAGGGTAAGGTAGCCAAATGGATACAAAATTGGCTTGGTGACAGAAGACAGAGGATAGTTGTGGAGGGTTGTTTTTCAAACTGGAGGTCTGTTATTTGTCATTTATATTAATGATTTGGATGAGAATTTAGGAATGATTTGGATGAGAATTTAGTAGGCATGGTTAGTAAGTTTATAGATGACACCAAGATTGGTAGCATAGTGATCAGTGAGGAAGGTTATTGAGGATTGCGATGGGATCCTGATCAATTGGGCCAGTGGGCTGACGAATGGCAGATGGAGTTTAATTCAGACAAATGCGAAGTGATGCATTTTGGTAGATTGAACCAGGGCAGGACTTACTCAGTTAATGGTTGGGCATTGGGGAGAGATACAGAACAAAGAGATCTAGAGGTACAGGTTCATAGCTCCTTGAAAGTGGAGTCACAGGTGGACAGAGTGGTGAAGAAGGCATTCGGCATGCTTGGTTTCATTGGTCAGAACAGTGAATACAGGAGTTGGGACGTCTTGTTGAAGTTGTAAAAGACATTGGTAATGCCACACTTGGAATACTGTGTACAGTTCTGGTCACCCTATTATAGAAAGGATATTATTAAACTAGAAAGAGTGCAGAAAAGATTTACTAGGATGCTACCATGACTTGATGGTTTGAGTTATAAGGAGAGGCTGGATAGACTGGGAATTTTTTCCTCTGGAGTGTAGGAGGCTTAGGAGTGAACTTATAGAGGTCTGTAAAATAATGAGGGGCATAGACCTGCTGGTCAATATCTTTTCCCAAAGGTAGGGGAGTTTAAAACTAAAGGGCATATGTTTAAGGTGAGAGGGAAGAGATATAAAAGGGTCCAGAGGGGCAATTTCTTTCACACAGAGTGTTGTGAGTGTCTGGAATAAGCTGCCAGAGGTAGTAGTAGAGGCGGGTACAATTTTGTCTTTTAAAAAGCATTTAGACAGTTACATGGGTAAGATGGGTATAGAGGGATATGCGCCAAACACGGGCAATTGGGACTAGCTTCGGGGTTAAAAAAAGGGGCAGCATGGACAAGCTGGGCCAAAGGGCTTGCTTCCATGCTGTAAACCTGTATGACTCTATGACTTTGTAGTTTCCTGTGGTCTTGGGCAGAGCTGGAGCTATACCAAGCTGTGATACAACCAGAAAGAATGCTCTCGATGGCGCATCTGTAAAAGTTGGTGAGAGTCGTAGAAGAAATGCCAAATTTCCTTCGTCTCCTGAGAAATAGAGGCATTGATCAGGCCCAGAAGATTTATCCACCTTAACGCACTTCAGGGCTGCAATACCTCCTCCCTAGTAATATGCGTGTGGCCCGAGACATCACCACTTGTTTCCCTTATTGCTTTAGCACCCATCATGTTTCCCTCAGTAAACACCAAGGAGAAATATCCATTAAAAATCTCACCCATCTCCTGTGGCTCCATGCTCAGATGGCCATGCTGATTTTTAAGGGAACCTATTCTCTCTCTCTCGAGCCACCGTTTTACTCTCAGTATAGTTACAGAACCTCTTGGGATTTTCTTCAACCTTACCTGCCAGATCCATATCATACCCTCTTTTTGCCCTTCTGATTTCTTCTCAAGTGTTCCCTTACACGTTTTATAGTCATAGAGGTTTACAGCATGGAAACAGGCCCTTCGGCCCAACTTCTCCATGCCACCCTTTTTTTAATGACTCAGCAAATCCCAATTGCCTGCGTGTCACCCATATCCCTCGATAGTCATCTTACTCATGTCACTGTCTAAATGCTTTTTAAAAGACAAGTGTACCAGTCTCTACTATTACCTGTGGCAGCTTGTTCCAGACATTGAGGGATTTACTTGTCCCCGATTGCCTAAACCCAATGTATGCTTCCTTCTTTTACTTGGCCAGAGCCTCAATATCCCTTGTCAGCCAGGGATCCCTATATTTATCATTCTTTCCCTTCACTCTAACAGGAATATACTACTCCTGGACTCTTTATCACACTTTTAAAAGCCTCACATTTGCCAGTCATTCCTTTCCCTTCAAACAAACTCACCGAATCGAAATCTGCTGGATCCTACCTAATGCTGACAAAATTGGCCCTACTCCAGTTTAGGGTTTGAACCTGTGGACACGCCTTATCTTTTTCCAGAACTATTTAAAAACTAATGGTGTTTTGCTCAGAGTCTGCAGCCTCCCTGGATTCACTTCCTTTTCTTTCCCTTCAGTTGCTGCAAGTCCCCAATTTCCCCCAGAATGAGAAAAGAAATGGAAAAGGGGGACAAAAGAAAGTGTTTTACTCACAGGATAAAAGCAAATTACTGCGGATGCTGGAATCTGAAACCAAAAGAGAAAATGCTGGAAAATCTCAAAGCTTGGACTCGAAAGGTCAGGTCTTTTCTCTCCTTACTGATGCTGCCAGACCTGCTGAGATTTTCCAGCATTTTCTCGTTTGGTATTTTACTCACAGATGTTGGAGAGGGGAGGAAGTTTCAGTCTGTCTGAAGCTCAATCTTCATTCACACAAAGCCTGCGCTCTGATTGCTGGAGGACCAGAGTCCTTCCGGTCCTCCAACTCTTTCCATTGGTCAACACTTCAAGCATAAAGGTCTGGGGGGTGGGCACTCCCCGGAACATGCGCAGCTTCCCCTCTCCCTTGCACATGCACAGTCCAGTTTTTTGGGTGGGGGGGGGGGGGGGGGGGGGGGGGGGGGGGGGCGATCACCGAGCAGCTTCTCGCTCTGGCTGGAGCCGCCAACCGGTTGCCTGGAAACCTTGGCTCCAGTCGGTGGAGGGGGAGGGGAACAATGGGTGGGGGCGGGGCTCCCGGGTCCGCGCGCCCGGGCCTGCGCACTGGAACCCGGAGACGTCACCGCGGAGCACAGTGATTCCTATTGGCTGATTCAGGCAGGCTCCATTGTGATGTCACAATACGGAAGTTGTCCAATGAGCTTCAGAGTGAAATTTCCTCCTCTGGGCAACATCTGGGAGGAAATCAATGTTTCCCCCTTTCCATTTCTTTTCTCATTCTGGGGGAAATTGGGGACTTGCAGCAACTGAAGGGAAGGGAAAGGAAGTGAATCCAGTCTGTATATTCCACACATTGTTCGGCCGGTCAGGTAGACATGTTCCTGTTTGGCAGCCTGCATGGAGATTTCCAGCTCTCTGTGTCCAGAACAGGAAGCAGTGAGCATGGATCTGTCAATCAGCCTCAATCAGCACCTTCAGGAGAATTGGGAGGGTGAATATTAGATACAGCAGAGTGAGAATGGAGGGAGAGTGTGTGGGATGGAGATTTACAGCTTTTGGAGAATGAGAGAGGAAAGAATGCTCCATAGAAACTGGAACTGTCTGTTCTGAATTTCTGTCCTGTACTGACACTGATGAATTTTGTAAATTCCTTTTGCAGGATATCAGAAGGCGAAAATTTAAAGACGAATATCAAACCAAACTTCACATCGAAATCTAACATCGTCACTCAGTTCATTGGGACCTGAATATCATCAACCTTTGAATCTAGAATGGAAATGTTTCTCTGCTTCAGGAGATTTTGAACATGTGTGACTGGAAAAGCACCGAGACACACACACACTGAAACATGCACACACCTGAGTGACTGTGGAAAGAACTTTAACCAGTTAAACAGCCTGAAAATACATTGCAGCAGAGAGACCGCACCCATGTTATGTTGTAACTGAACTGATTGTCAAGCCTGGAGAGTCACAAGGACACCCGCACCATGGAGAAATTGTGTAAATGTGGGAACTGTGGGAAAGGATTCAGGTACCCATCTGCACTGGAAACTCATCGGTGCAGTCACACTGGGGAGAGACCATTCGCCTGCCCTGTGTGTGGGAAGGGATTCAGTCAGTTATCCCATTTACAAACACACCAGGGAGTTCACACTGGGGAGAGGGCATTCACCTGCTCTGTGTGTGGGAAAGGATTCACTCAGTTATCCAACCTGCTGAAACACAAGATGTCAGAAGCACTGGAATCAGAGAAAAATTGCAATCTTCAAATATTCTAACTCCCTGCAAAAGGAGATTACAAGAGTCATGTGTCAATTGTGGCTTGAAATTAAGAAATACACATTTTTTGGGGGCTTGAGATTGCTGTAAAAATCCTCTTTTTCTAACCATCTGTAAAAGGAGATTCCAAAACCACAGAATCTCTGCAATGCAGAAGGAGGCCTTTTAGCCGATCGAGTCTGCACCAAGTTTCTAACAGAGCACCTTTACTCAGGCCCTATCCCTGTAACCTGATGTACGTACATCACTAATCCTTTCCTTCCCCCTCATCTTGGGACACAAAGGGACAATTTAGCATAGTCGATCAACCCACTCTTTGGAGTGTGGGAGGAAACCAGAGCACCCAGAGGAAACCCACACAGACAGAGGGAGAATGTGCAAACTCATACAGACAATCACCCGAGGCTGGAATTGAACCGGGTCTCTGGCGCTATGAGACAGAAGTGCTAACCACTGTGTCACCCCCAACAGTCATTTGTCAGTCCCGAATATAAATCCATAACATTCTCCCCTCCTGTTTTCTAGCATAAGATTACTTAAGATGGAATATACTTACATTGGAAGCAATTCAGACAAGGTTCACGAGCTGATTTCGGGCATGAAGGGGTCTGTTTTATGAGGAAAGGTTCGGCAGGGTACATCTATGCTCATTGGATTTTTGATAAATGAGATGTGATTGTTGGAGTGAAATTAAGACTGTGACCTTTGAAAGTTAATGCGTGCGTGACTACAGGGACCGGCTGCACCCAGCACTTATCCTGTGGTTAACAAAGATCATTCTGTTGCTGACTAAATAACGAACTAACCTTTGAGCTACATCCTGTTATTGTATAAAAAATACGGAACAGACAAAAAAAACCAGACCGCGAGGTCCAGATGGTCCGTTTAGCTTCAGATAAAGCGGAACCGAAACAAGAAGTTGTGGGTTTTTGCAAACGGCTGTTTTTGAAGGAATGTGATTGGAGGTCAGTTGTTGCTAGGGGAGCCCAATTGGCTAAATACATGTAATCACCCAAAGTTAACGACGAAGTAACCGCTAATGTCTGTATGATTAAAGTGTATAAAAGACGGCGAGCCGCCGCTCCAAATTGAGAAGGTGAAAGGCAGCATCCATGAACCCGGCCTGTCAGTCAATGACTCAAACATTGTCTCTCCTGGACACCCAAATCCTGAAGCTCCGCCCACTGGCCGCGCATGCGCTCTGCTCCCCGCTAAACAAAGATGGCGGCCGCGGCACTGGGCCTGATCCCGGATAAAATCCCCGCAGCTGCAAACCCGGGACCGGAAGGCTCTTATTCAGACCTTGCGGCCTACAGCAGATGTTTATGAAGCCTCTGCTCCCTCCCCACCCCAACTCCCGGCTCCATTCCTCCCTCCGCCCCACCGACTCTCACCCCTTGAAATAAGCATCTCCACACTCGCAGGGCTCCGAGCAAAGTGACTATGCGCATGCCCCAGATACAACGCTGCGTCTGCGTACTGGGCTCCTGTAGCGTGAATAGGGCACTTTCACACCCGCAACGGATGCTGGGTAATAACCGCCATTGAAACTACATACAGTTAATTCAAAATAACATTGTTAGCATTTGAGGTAAATTAATGAAATATTGAGAATTGGTGATCTGCTGTGCTCCATTTCTTAAAGTTCTGCTGCAGGACCATGCAATGGTTTCAAAGCTTTTATAACGTTTCCCCTCTCACTCCTTTTATGGCACTGATTCTGGCTGGGTTCAATCGCACAGTCACTGGTACTTCTCTCTGTCCCTGATACTGAATATTCACTCTTTTCGAGAATGATACAGCACAAATAGAAACCATTTGGCCCATTGTGTCTCTGCTGGCTCTCGAGGAGAGCTATCCAATTAATTCCACAGCCCAGCTGGTCGAGTCAGAACAATGCATATCTGCTGTAGTAATCTGAGACCTTAATGGAAAAGGGTTTCCACAGTTAAGCATATCAGGTGCCTGGTAGAATTTAGTTGAATGTTTCTGCAGATCCCATATACTGCAGTGACATTATCCTAAAGGGCCAAGGGAGTATTCCAGTGTGTTAACCAGAATCATCCAGGGCACAACCTCAGGCGAAAGAGGGCACAACCTCAGGCGAAAGGGATGATCCTTTAAACAGAGATTAGGAGGAATTTCTTCAGCCAGAGCTTGGTGAATCTGTGGAACTCTTTGCCACAGAAGGCTGTGGAGGCCAGGTCATTGAGTGTCTTTAAGACAGAGATAGATTGGTTCTTGATTAATGAGGGGATCAGGGGTTATGGGGAAAAGGCAGGAGAATGGGGATGAGAAAAATATCAGCCATGCCTAAATGGCGGAGCAGACTCAATGGGCCGAGTGGCCTAATTCTGCTCCTATGTCTAATAGTTATGGTTAAGAGTGGATGAATGTTAGAATTACAAAGAACAGGCATTCATATCCTGAATTTTCATAATTATCATTTGTCTGGTATGTTTCAGTATGAAAGAATCCCATGTACTTATCAGGTGAGAGGTCGTGTCCAAATGACCTGAGAAAGACAAATCACTGTTAGATTGCACTGGGGTTTATGTGATCAGGTTTTGGTTTTATGAACAAGGTCTGTATCAGACTGGAGCTGTGTCTTTGATTCTCCACAACAGTTGGAGTATCCTTACTAAATATCCACCACAACCACAACAGTCCGGAAGACTGAGGTTATTGTGATCACAGCCCTTCAAATTGGATGCACAAATTCTTTCCCACACGGAGCAGGTGAATGGTCTTTTCCCTATGTGTGTACATTGAGGCAGTGGCATAGTGATATTGTCACTGGAGCAGTAACCCAGAGACCCAGGGCAATGTTCTGACCATGAAACCATTGCTGATTGCTCACTAACATCCTCTGGGGAAGGAAATCTGCAGTCCCTCTCCCCACCCTATACCCGTAATCCCATACATTTAGCATGGCCATTCCACCTCGCCTGCACATCTTTGGAGTGTGGAAGAAACCGGAGCACACGGAGGAAATCCACACAGACACAGAAAGAATGTGCAAACTCCACACAGGTTGAAATTGAACTCAGGTGTCTGGATCTGTGAGGCAGCAGTGCGAACCGCCATGCCACCGTGCTGCCCAAATAGGAGACCAAAAGTCTCCTTGGGAGACACCAAGTTCAAAGACTTTGGAGAGGAAAGGGAGGCTGGAGATGGGGCCATAATTTGCAAGCAAAGTGGGATCAAAGGGTTTTTTTTCAGAAAGGGTGATGTTTGTGTATTTAAAAGTGAGAGGAACAAAACCAGAAGAGAGAGAGAGAATCATTAACAATATCAGCCAATATGGGGAAGTTGGATGGTCGGCAATTTAGTGGAAATAGAGTCAGGGCAAAACAGGAAAGAAACTGTTGAAAGATGTGGGTTCGGGGCTCAGACAGGGAAAGGCTTTAGATATATTAGTTTGGCTCAGTGGGAGGGTGGAAGAGAGGGAAGCAGCAGGGGCAGCTGAATGGGTTGGCTCAATCCGAGTGACAAAGAAGCTCCATGACTTCATCATACTTTTTGTTGGGGGTCAGGATGGAGGAGACAGGGGAGAGGGAGAGCCATTTGAAAGGAATGGACTTGAGTCAGAGATAAAAAAAGTTTCAACAGATTGTTTAACATAAAAGCAGATTGATTTGACTTTCATCCAGGACATTAGTATTTATATGTGGGCTCAAATTTATTTACATCAGAGGCGAATGACCACAATCAACATGTTTGTGATTTGTGATAAACAGCAGAATCAAACTCCAGCAGTCACTTGTCAACTCGCTGATGGCTCAACAGGTTGTATTTCTGAGTGAATCCCTTTCCACATTTGGAGCAGGTGAACGGCCTCTCCCCAGTGTGAATTCGCTGGTGGACAGTGAGTTGGGATGGTCGCCTGAACCCAGTCCCGCAGTGAGTGCACTTGAACGGTCTCTCATCAGTGTGACCACGTTGATGAGACATCAGATCGCTGCAGCTTTTATAGCATTTCCCGCAGTCTGGACATTTAAAAGGTCTCTCCTCACTGTGAACACGTTGATGGGACACTAGATTGCTGGAACTTTTACAGCACTTCCCGCAATCTGGACATTTAAACGGTCTCTCATCGGTGTGAACTTGCTGATGTGCCATGAGGTGTGATGTCCGAGTGAATCCCTTCCCACAGTCGGTGCAGGTGAACGGCCGCTCCCCAGTGTGAATTCGCTGGTGTTCAGTGAGTTGAGATGACCACCTGAACCCAGTCCCGCAGTGAGAGCACCTGAACGGTCTCTCATCAGTGTGAACACGTTGATGGAACATTAGTTCTCTGGAACCTCTATAACACTTCTCGCAGTCTGGGCATTTAAATGGTCTCTCCTCAGTGTGAACACGTTGATGGAACATCACTTCCTTTAAACTTTTATAGCACTTGCCACATTCTGGACATTTAAATGGTCTCTCCTCTGTGTGAACTCGCTGGTGTGTCTGCAGTGTAGATGACTGAGTGAATCCCTTCCCACACTCGGAGCAGGTGAATGGTCTCTCTCCCTTGTGAACCCGCTGGTGTCTCAGCAGGTTGAATGACTGCGTGAATCGCATCCCACATTCAGAGCAGGTGAATGGCTTCTCCCCAGTGTGAGTGCGCTGGTGTGTCAGCAGGTTAGATGATTGAGTGAATCCCTTTCCACACTCGGAGCAGATAAATGGCCTCTCTCCAGTGTGAACTCGCTGGTGTGTCAGCAGGGTGGATGACTGAGTGAATCCTCTCCCACACTCAGAGCAGGTGAACAGCCTCTCCCCAGTGTTACTGTATTGGTGAATTTCCAGCTCAGACAGGTCTCTGAATCCTTCCCCACATTTCCACGGTTTCTCCTCAGTGTGACTGCACTTGTGTCTTGACAGGCCAGATGATTGTCTGAATCCTTGTCCACACACAGAACACGTGTACAGTTTTGCCCCATTGTGAATGGTGGTTTTCCCTTCCATGCTCAAGGTTCAGTTATATTCAGGTTACAATAAATTGGGCGACTCAGTCAGATCCTGATGTGATGTTTGGTCTGAGTTTCCTGACGCAAATCCTCCCCTTCTAAAACTCTGTGAAATTGATTTAAAACAGTGAAAAGGGAGTGAGAGAGATCCCACAAAAACACAAAGGCAGGTTGTGAAATTGAGCTGAATGAATCTGGTCATTTGTGGGGCCGGCACTAGAAAAAGTTACCATGGAAACTGCTGGATTGTCATAAAACCTCAACTGGTTCACTAATGCCTTTCAGGGAAGATAATCTGCCATCCAGTCTGGGACTACACAAGGCTCTGGCCTCAATGGATGGAGAGAGAGGTGGGGGCAAAGGAGGGACTTAATGTATCTACAACTCAACCAGTGGTTTGAACCTTAAAACCGTTAACCTGCACACCGAGAAGGATCAGGGTAAGAGGTGTATGTGAACACCATCATCTCCAAATTCCCTCCAACTTTACACACCATCCTCCCTTGTCTGACACCCAGGATTGGATGAGCAGTAATTGCCTTCGTTAAATATTGGAAGATGAAGGCTATCATCTTCAGCCCTGCAACAAATTCCACTTCCGAACCACTGACTCCATCTGTCCCCATTGCGACTGTCTGAGGCTGAACCAGAGTATTCACAGTCTCAGTAACATGTTTCACTTCAAACTGAGCTTCCAAACATATCCTCATAGAATCTACAGCACGGAGACAGGCCCTTCGGCCCAAACTGGTCCATGCCCACCAGAAATGCCCATGTAAGCTAACTCCATTTGGCCCATATCCTTCTAAACCTTTCCTATCCATGTATCTGTCCAAATGCCTTTTAAATGTTGACAATGTCCCTGCCTCAACCACTTCCTCCGGCAGCTCATTCCACATACGTACCACCCTCTGTGTAAAAAAGCTGCTCCTCAGGTTCCCATTAATTCTTTCTCCTCTTAACTTAAACTTATGCCCTCTAATTCTTAATTCCCCAACCCTGGGAAAAAGACTGAGTGCATTCAACCTATCCATGCCTCTCATGATCTTACACACCTCTATAAGATCACCCCTCAGTCTCCTACGCTCCAAAGAAAAAAGTCCTAACTCATCCAATCTCTCCCTATAACTTGAGTCCTGGCAACATCCTTGTAAATCTCTTCTGCACTCTCTCCAGTTTAATAACATCTTTCCAAATCAAGGTGACCAAAACTGAACACAATATTCCAGGTGCAGCCTCACCAAAGTCCTGTACAACTGCAACATAACTTCCCAACTCCTATACTCAATGCCCTGACTGATAAAGGCCAGCATGTCAAAAGCCTTCTTCACTGCCCTATCTATGTGTGACTCCACCTTAAGAGAACCGTGCACCTGGACTCCAAGGTCCCTCTGTTCCACGATACTCCCTGAGGTCCGACCATTCACTGTGAAAGTTCTACCTTGGTTTGACTTTCCATGATGCAACACCTCACACTGATCTGTATTTAACTCTATTTGCCACATCACCACCTACACTACCTATTTCCACCTCAGTGACATCGCCCCACTTTGTCCTGGCCTCAGCTCACCTGCTGCTGAAACCAGGTGGAGGAAGAAATTGCTAAGCAGATTATGGATAGGTGTGGGGGGCACAGGGTAGTTGTCATGGGGGACTTTAACTTTCCAAATATTGATTGGTACCTTTGTAGGTCGAATAGTTCGGATGGGGCAGTTTTTGTGCAGTGTGTGCAGGAGGGTTTCCTGACACAATATGTGGATAGGCCGACAAGAGATGGGGTCACAGTGGATTTGGTACTGGGAAATGAACCGGGCCAAGTGTTAGATTTGGTTGTGGGAGAGCACTTTGGAGATAGTGACCACAATTCGGTGTCTTTTGTTATTGCAATGGAGAAGGATAGGGCCGTACGGCAGGGCAAGGTTTATAATTGGGGGAAGAGGTAATTATGATGCGATTAGGCAAGAATTAGGGGGCATAAGATGGGAACAGAAACTGTCAGGGAAAGGCACTAATGAAAAGTGGAATTTTTTCAAGGAACAAATACTGTGTGTCCTTGATAGGTATGTCCCTGTCAGGCAGGGAGGAAATGGCCGAGTGAGGGAACCATGGTTCACAAAAGAGGTGGGAAGCTTATGAGGAAACAAGGTTCAGATGGCTCGATTGAGGGTTACAAGTTAGCAAGGAATGAGCTGAAAAAGGGGCTTAGGAGAGCTAGGAGGGGACATGAGAAGTCCTTGGCGGGTCGGATCAAGGAAAACCCCAAGGCTTTTTACTCTTATGTGAGGAATAAACGAATGACCAGGGTGAGGTTAGGGCCGGTCAAGGACAGTAGTGGGAACTTGTGTATGGAGTCAGTAGAGATAGGAGAGGTGATGAATGAATACTTTTCTTCAGTGTTCACCAAGGAGAGGGGTCATGTTTTTGAGGAAGAGAAGGCGTTACAGGCTAATAGGCTGGAGGAAGTAGATGTTCGGCGGGAGGATGTACTAGCAGTTTTGAATAAACTGAAGGTCGATAAGTCTCCTGGGCCTGATGAAATATATCCTAGGATTCTTTGGGAGGCAAGGGATGAGATTGCAGAGCCTTTGGCTTTGATCTTTGGGTCCTCACGGTCCACGGGGATGGTGCCAGAGGACTGGAGAGTGGCGAGTGTTGTTCCTCTGTTTAAGAAAGGGAATAGAAATGACCCTGGTAATTATAGGCCGGTTAGTCTTACTTCGGTGGTTGGTAAGTTGATGGAAAAGGTCCTTAGGGATGGGATTTATGACCATTTAGAAAGATGTGGATTAATCAGCGGATAGTCAGCACGGATTCGTGAAGGGCAAGTCGTGCCTCACAAATTTGATAGAATTTTTTGAGGAGGTAACTAAGTGTGTTGATGAAGGTAGGGCAGTTGATGTCATATACATGGATTTTAGTAAGGCGTTTGATAAGGTCCCCCATGGTCAGCTTATGATGAAAGTAAGGAGGTTGGGATAGAGGGAAAGTTGGCCGATTGGATAGGTAACTGGCTATCTGATCGAAGACAGAGGGTGGTGGTGAATGGAAAATTTTAGGACTGGAGGCAGGTTGCTAGCGGAGTGCCACAAGGATCAGTGCTTGGTCCTCTGCTATTTGTGATTTTTATTAATGACCTAGAGGAGGGGGCTGAAGGGTGGATCAGTAAATTTGCTGATGACACCAAGATTGGTGGAGTAGTGGATGAGGTGGAGGGCTGTTGTAGACTGCAAAGAGACATAGATAGGATGCAAAGCTGGGCTGAAAAATGGCAGATGGAGTTTAACCCTGATAAATGTGAGGTGATTCATTTTGGTAGGACAGATTTAAATGTGGATTCCAGGGTCAAAGGTAGGGTTCTGAAGACTGTGGAGGAACAGAGAGATCTTGGGGTCCATATCCACAGATCTCTGAAGGTTGCCACTCAAATGGATAGAGCTGTGAAGAAGGCCTATAGTGTGTTAGCTTTTATTAACAGGGGGTTGGAGTTTAAGAGCCGTGGGGTTATGCTGCAACTGTACAGGACCTTGGTGAGACCACATTTGGAATATTGTGTGCAGTTCTGATCACCTCACTATAAGAAGGATGTGGAAGCGCTGGAAAGAGTGCAGAGGAGATTTACCAGGATGCTGCCTGGTTTGAAGGGTAAGTCTTCTGAGGAAAGGTCGAGGGAGCTTGGGCTGTTCTCTCTGGAGCGGAGGAGGTTGAGAGGAGACTAAATAGAGGTTTATAAAATGATGAAGGGGACAGATAGAGTGAACGTTCAAAGACTATTTCCTCGGGTGGATGGAGGTATGACAAGGGGGCATAATTATAGGGTTCATGGTGGGAGATATAGGAAGGATATCAGAGGTAGGTTCTTTACGCAGAGAGTGGTTGGGGTGTGGAATGGACTGCCTGCAGTGATAGTGGAGTCAGACACTTTAGGAACATTTAAGCGGTTATTGGATAGGCACATGGAGCACACCAGGATGATAGGGAGTGGGATAGCTTGATCTTGGTTTCAGATAAAGCTCGGCACAACATCGTGGGCCGAAGGGCCTGTTCTATTTTCTATGTATGACTTACTCAGTTAATGGTAGGTGTTGGGGAGAGTTATAGCACAAAAAGATCTAAGGGTACATGTTCATAGCTCCTTGAAAGTGGAGTCACAGGTGGACAGAGTGGAGAATAAGGCATTCGGCATGCTTGGTTTCATTGGTCAGAACATTGAATACAGGAGTTCGGACATCTTGTTGAAGTTGCGCAAGACATTGGTAAGGCCACACTTGGAATACTATGTACAGTTCTGGTCACCCTATTATAGAAAGGATATTATGAAACTAGAAAGAGTGCAGTAGAGATTTACTCGGATGCTACCGGACTTGATGGTTTGAGTTATAAGGAGAGGCTGGATAGACTGGGACTTTTTTCTCTTGGTCTGAGGAGGCTGAGGGTGATGTTATGAAGGCCTATAAAATAATGAGGGGCATAGATCAGCTAGATAGTCAATATCTTTTCCCAAAGGTAGGGGAGTCTAAAACTGGAGGGCATAGGTTTAAGGTGAGAGGGGAGAGATAGAAAAATGTCCAAAGGGGCAATTGTTTCGCACAGAGGGTGGTGAGTGTCTGGAACAAGCTGCCAGAGGTCGTAGTAGAGGGGGTACAATTTTGTATTTTAAAAAGCATTTAGACATGGGTACAGAGGAATATGGGCGAAATGCGGACAATTGGGACAAGCTCAGGGGTTTTAAAAAAAGGGTGGCATGGACAAGTTGGGCCGAAGGGTATGTTTCCATGCTGTAAACCTCTATGCCCTGTTTGCCCTGGATCAAACTGACACCCAGGAACTCCCAAATGCTGCAGCTTGAATGTGTACTGATAAACTATTTCTTTTATCCAATGATAATTTATTTTGGTTTTTAAGTATTTTATTAACCTTAACACCTGTTGCTATACTATTTTGATCCTTAGGAACAGAATAAATCTTCGTTACTTAGCAGATACTCACCAAAAATCTGGCTTCTTCTCCTGTCGAAGAGTAAGATCACTTCCCAAAGGCTGAGAAAGTTAGAAAGCAAAAGGGCACCTCTTTCCCTTCCTTCCCTAACTCCCTTAATTACCCAACTCCCAGAATTATATTCTAAGCTGCACTCAAGTGATGCCGGTTCAGAGCTGTTTCTGAGCTGTAGATTCAATACAATACTCACTTGCAGACATGGACATCAAGGCCTGTATGGGTCTCCAGGCCATCATGCACACATCATGATAGGGAGGATGGAGATGGTGTTGCCAGCCATGTACATGATGAACAGATTCATGGGCAGCTGTTTCAATGGGCCCAAGGCGGTGTCCCAGCAGGACTGAAAACAGAAAGTGAGCAGGGTATCAGTAAAGGGGGCCGGTTTGGGGAGGCCATATGCTGATCTTATACCCAGGCCTGGAAGTAAGGATGACGATTAACCCTTTAACACACAGGCTGCTGTGGTTCACCAAGGTACTTCACCACCGTGGACAAACCAGGGGCGTTGTCAGCCACACACTAAAGACACATTCAAATCCAACTTACTTTCTCAACCAGGATCCGGTCTGTTTCTTGGACGCAGATGTCCGGTAGCTGTTTGTCCGAATATACGACTGGGTACATGGAGTCTCTCTGGCCACACTGTTGATCACGGCTCCTATGAGAAACAGAAAACACAAGTGGGTCACCCTTTCAAGACCTTCTTTAAAGAGGGAGTCTCTCTGTTGACGACCCCAACATGGTGGCAATAGTGCCAGCACGAACTAAAGCTTGGGCAAACCTCAGACACACACTGCCGTTGTGTCCACTGAACTGCCACGGGAATGGAGGGCTGCAGAAGTGGATTTAGTGTGAATTGATAATCAGGGTGCCAATCCGCTTGCCCTCCATTTAGGGACAAAGTGACAAATCACCACATGTACCAAATTATCTCGGGGACCTGGGGTGGAGGGTGCTGCACGCAGCAGTGCCGTGCAACCGTAGGTTTTTCCGGTACACGGGCTCCCAAGACTGCCCTTTCTGTGGCCTCGTGGAGTCCGTGGACCATGTCTACGTTCTGTGTTTTAGGCTGCACACCCTTTTTGGTTTCCTCAAACACCTTTTACTGATGTTTTGTTTGCACTTCAGTCCCACGCTCCTGATCTACGGGCACCTGGTGCGGAGAGGGGCGGGTCGGGATGCCGACCTCCTCGTGAACCTGCTCCTGGGCCTGGCGAGACGCGCCATCAATAGGTCCAGGCAGCGGGCGATCAACGGGGCCGTCCATCCCGACTGTCTGCCCCTCTACCGCGGCTACATTCGCGGCCAGGTGTCTCTGGAGAGGGAGCATGTGGTGTCCACGGGCGCGGTTGACGCCTTCCGCGACCGCTGGGCGCCGCAGGGGCTGGGGTGTATTATCGACCCCGATAATCACCTTTTGGTTTGACGTTTTAAGTTTCCTTTCGACTTTGATTTTGGTTCGGGCTGTTCCCCCCTTCCTTTTGGGGAGCCGCCCCTTTTACTTTGTCCCTAAGTTAATTTGAGTTCGTTTACTTGATTGG
The DNA here is from genome assembly GCF_964213995.1 of Mustelus asterias. NCBI lineage: Eukaryota > Metazoa > Chordata > Chondrichthyes > Carcharhiniformes > Triakidae > Mustelus > Mustelus asterias. Next base: position 744,935 of record NW_027590205.1, read on the forward strand.
TGCCGAAAGAGCTACCAAATTGTATCTTGAAAACAAACACTGCGGGACATTGAGAGAGATCCAGTTCAGCACCCGGCCCTGGAAACGAGCAATCGTTCCTCCAACCACCACCGCAGTTGGCACCTGATCAGGTGGAGGGGCTGAAACCAAAAGGGCATCTCAGGGTCATGACCTGGGGAAAAGATGCCAAGTGGGGTCTGAGTGGTTTCTGGGGGATTTGAGGGGCTGCTTTGTGCTGAGGAGCTCGGTGAGGGGTAAAAGAGGCGCGAAAAACCCGGGGTTGGGAAGTTTTGGGTTGGTGCCACGTCCCCGGGTCAGTGTGCGGTGGCGTCCCCTCGGGAGAGGCGGGCTGACCCGGCTTGTCGCTTACTCGAGACCCCGGCTCCCCGCGCGGCCTCCGCACCTGCTGGTGCCGCTCAGGGTCCGCTTGTGCCAGCACGCGCGGTTGTCAAGCCCCGCCCCTGCAGCCATGACAACGCCGCCGACAGTTAATCGTCCCCCCTTTCAAATCTGATTCCGATCAAGAGAAGAAGCCGCGTATTTCCGTCAACAAAACACTCCCGCTCCAATGCGCATGTGCAAGCCCAACCGCCTTAGCGTTCTGCGGGCACCGCCCAAAGCCCCGCCCCCACATCGTCGTCATCTTTTTTAGGGGCGCATCTATTCCGACACTTCACCTTCTGTCCAAATGGAGCACGTTTGCCCCGCACAAAGATGGACATCACTTAATGTCAGAGATATTTGCAATATTGAGTCCAGATGACCCTTTATCAAAGCAAAAAGAAATAGCAAGTGGGAGGTATTTATACTGCAGGGTGAGGGAATGAAAGATGAGCCATAGCCACAGAAACCAGGGGAAAAGACTGCTAATGGCTGTCCACATTCTCTCTGTGGACAACCATTATAGCACCAGGGACTCATGTTCGTTTCTCGGCTTGGGTGACTGTCTGTGCGGAGTCTGCACGTTCTCCA